>NC_056750.1:39643879-40243879 GCF_019279795.1 Protopterus annectens
GTGTTGGCTTTCGCCGCCCCCTTAGATTAGTTCCCTGTGCCTCTATCCAGCAGAGCTACTGAAGCTTGTTCTTTGGAGATTTTCTCCCCGGGCCTCTGCTGAAAAATGGCACAATCTCAGACGGACTATCCTAGTCAACAGATGTCAAATAAATATATTTAATAATAATACAAAAACATGAAAATATGAAATATCTATTTACAGCAAAAAAACAAAGATGTTCATCGTGTTACCCTGCTGCAGTCATCACACTTGGGTTATCCTGTCGTCAGGCGGTCCCGCAGTCGGCCGGAATTTCAAAGTCTTGGTCCAGCGTCTGTTGCTGTCGCTTCTTCCCTGACGTCAGTGCGCCAGGGGTATATATAATGCATCTGACACCATTTTCTTAAGTCTTTCTTGCCGCGCGGTGCCCGAAGCAGAAGCAGTTCGCAAGTGCCGGTCGGCCGACTCCTGAGATTTTCGAAGTCGAATTTCTGATCCGAAGTCTTCAATAAAGCTAAGTACCCCGTTGGGGAAACTTTTCTTGGCTCAGACCGATGTCAGAAAAAGTTAACAATTGTATTTCTTGTGGGAAGCAAATACCTCATAAGGATTTTCATTCTTACTGCATACCTTGCCTAGGCCCAGACCACGACGTCACTGGTTGTTGTTTTTGTGCTAGGTTTAATAAGCGTACTATAAAAAGACACTTTGATTTCGCACGACACTACTTCGGTAGAAAATTTAACTACACAATGCCGTCGGAGCAACCGACTACCGGCGTGCACAAAAAACGCAAGGATAAGGACAGGCAGCCTAGACCCAAGCCAGACTCCGAGGCCTCGGCTGGACAGGTCTCCGGTTCACCGGTCTTCAGTGAGACTCTGACTCTGCCCCTGCCTACCTCAGATTTGGAACCCGAGACCGCTTCGGAGCCTTTGGTGGAGAGTGCTAGGCCAACGCAGCCATTTTGTTTAGCCCCTACCAACAACTCTGCAGAAAGACATGTCGGTGCTGCAGAAACACCTTCGGTTTCTGAAGGCGTCTTCAGACCGATGACGCTCACCATAAAAACGTATCCTAAGCTTAAGACTCCTATTAAACCAAAAAAGACTGCACTTCAGTTTCTAGTTCAAGGCCCCATGCCTAAGAAACAGATGCTTAAAATGGCTGAAGATTTGATCTCTTTAATCATAGGTTCATAGGTTCATACTAGGCTATCTGACCTGGGGCAAATATAAGCCTAGCCCGATTCTGTATGGCTTATGCCACCCCTTGATTTGAGTATACTGTGCCCTTTTTAAGGTTTAGTTTACTGTGCCTCTGTCTAATAGTGACATGGGAGTAATCCCTGGGACAAACCTACAATCCCCCATCCACTTATTGAGATTCTTCTTAGATTTAGTGAGGTGCTGTGCCTCACATGAACTGGAATTCTATTCCAGAGCGAAGGGAGCCTCTGGGTTATGAACCTGTCCCTCCAACACGTACTATTTATTTCTGTGCTGAGGTTCAAGTCCCTAGAGCATGTGGCTATAAGGGATTTAGATTTACTGAGGTGGAGCATGTCCATTAATTCTGGATTTGACATAGCTTTGTATGTCTGGCATAGATCGCCTCGAAGTAGGCAGTATGCAACTGATTAGAGCTTGAGTTTTTTTAACCGAGCACCATATGGCATCTGTTTGAGACCCTTGATCCTCTTGGTGAGATACTTTTGGGGTCTTTCTAATTGCTGCAGGAGTCGGGTAAGGTACATCCCAAAAGGGACATTGTATTCTATGATGGGCCTGATGAGGGATGAATAAAGGGGCACGATTACCTCTCTTGATCTAGATGTGAAACCCTTCGTGATGAGGTGGGCTATGTAGAAGGTCTTTCTAACCACTTTGGCAATGTGGTTTTCAAAGGAGAGATTGCTATCAACTTGGGTTCCCAGGTCCCTAATAACTTTCTCTGTACTTAATGGGTTTCCGCCTATGTGCTAATTTGTGGGCACATTGTTTTTGCCAAAGTGTATGACTATACATTTTTTGGCATTTAGCTTTAAACCATGGCGCTGGCACCAGTTATCTGTCTCTGTGAGACCTTTTTGAAGGATGTTTGTGTCAGCTGGAGAGTTGATTATGGCGCCCAGTTTGCAGTCATCTGCGAACTTGGTGAGCCATAGTCCTCCCACGTTTGCCTGTACCTCGGAAAAGTATATACCGAACAAGAGTGGTCCCAGGAAAGAACCCTGTGGGACGCCACTTGTGACCGGTTTCGAGTCTGACATGGCTCCAGCAACTCTCACTCTGTGGGTTCTGTCTTTGAGCCAGTTTGCACCCATCTTGTGACATAGGGGTTTATATTTAAGCTGGATAGCTTATCTATGATGCCCGAGTGGGGTATTGTGTCAAATGCCTTTGCAAGGTCCAGATAGGCTGTGTGGACTACCTTCCCTTCATCTATGGCTTTGGTGACTGTTTCAAAGAAATCAACCAGGTTCAAAAGGCAGGATCTGCCCTTGACAAAGCCGAACTGGGTAGGATCTAGTGTCTGTAGGTCCCCAATGCCTTTGTTTATGAGCTCCATGATGATTCTCTCCATAGCCTTGCAGACTAAGCTAGTCAGGCTTATGGGGCGATAGTTTCCAGGGTCCGTAGAGGCTCCACCTTTGTGGAGTGGGACCACTGTTGCTGTACGTCATTCTGTGGGCACATATCCTGTAGTGAGGCTGAGATTGTATAGCTGTTTTATTTGAGGGATTAGTTCCTCTTGGAGTTCATGTAGGACACAACCTGGGACGCCATCTGGTCCCATGGAAGCAGTGTTTTTTGCTTTGGAGAGGGCAGCCTTCACCTGAGCATCTGAGATGTTTGGGAGGCAGCCCTCTGCCGGGATAGATACTTGCTGTTTTGGGGGGGAGGGGGTGGAGAAGTTTGCACTGAACCTGTCTGCCAGGATATTGGCGATGTCTGTAGGTTCAGTGTATTTTTTGTCATTTAGAATCAACTCAGAACAAGTCTGGGAGTTGTATCCCAGGTTTCTAACATAACTGAAAAAAGCCTTATGATTGTCTTTGGTGTCCTGTGCAATTTTTCTCTCGAAGCTGGCCTTGGAGGATATTATGAGGGATCGTAATTTTTTGCTAGTACTGATCAGAGATGCCTTCCCTATTAGGGATTTTGCTCTATCATGTAGTAGCTTCCTCCTTCTGTTGTACAGTTTATTTATGGCAGGGGTCCACCAGACTGGACGCCTGCCTTTGGATGATTGGGTCTTGGTTTTGTTTGGGATAGCATGATCCATGCATTCCTGGAGATGTCCGTAGAATGCATTTATATAGGATTCTGCAGCTTGGGCCGTAGTTTCCACTGGCCCTGGGGCCTTGAAGGATTCCACTTCGGTTTTGAGAAGTGAGAAGTACGCTTTTGAGGAGATGTCCTTCAAGGATGCATCTGCAGTCCTTACAAATGGGTTGTCCTGTCGTCAGGCAGCCCTTCGGTCGGCCGGATTCCAAAGTCTGGGTCTGGCCTCGGCTGGTGTCGCACTTCACCCGACGTCATAGCGGCAGTTCTTCGGGTTTAAAGGCATCAGCCGACGCCATTTTCCTCAGTCTTTCTTGCCGCATGGCGCCCGAAGCAGAAGCTGTTCGCAAGTGCCAGTCGGTCAGAACCAGAGATTTCTACTACCGAATACTTCTACTACTACCGAAGACTTCTAAAAAGCTAAGTACCCCGTTGGGGGGACTTTCTTGCCTCAGCCGATGTCAGAAAAAGTGAATAACTGTTTAACTTGTGGGAAACAAATACCTCATAAAGATTTCCACTCTTACTGCTTACCTTGTTTAGGCCCAGACCACGACGTAGCAGCTTGTCTAGCCTGTGCTTCTTTTAACCGACGGACGCTTAGACGTTGTTCGGAATTTGCTGAGGAGTTTTTCGGCTCCGATTTTGCTTACATTATGCCGTCGGATCCTCCGACTACGCAAATATCTAAAAAGCGCAAGGGAAAGGACCGACACTCGCGGTCCGCGGTTTCGGCCAAAACCGCGGTTAAGCCAACCGCGAGTGTCTCGGTTTCGGCTGAAACCGAGCTCGCGGTTCTTCCTTCAGCCGAAAACTTACCTCCTACCGAGGCCTCATCCAACCTGGTGGAATCGGCTTCTGCAATCCCTCCTGCTCTTGCAGGTTCCCAGGAATTATCTGATACTATCCCCTTGGATATTTCAACCCCTGCACGTGGAGCTGCTAGGCCACCTGCAACCATGTCAATTAAGGCCTTTGCCAGGGCTAAAGCAGCTAAATCTACTAAATCTGTGCCTGCTAAGACCCCCTCTCACAGGCCTAGCTCTAGTTCACAAATGCTTAGTCTAGCAGAGGATCTCATTTCTTTGATCCGGGAATCCCAACCTCACCCAAACAGGGCCTCTCACCCACCTCCAGAGAAGAGGCCTAGAGCAGAGCCCCCTGAGCCAGTTTCTACAGATGACTCCTCTGATGATTCAGATAATACAAACCCTCCAGAGGGCCCTTTCTCCCCTTATGAAGACTCTGATGCTGAAGAGTCCATTCCTTCTGCCTCTCCGCCGGAGGAATTTTCCTTTGGGGAAACCTTGCATGCTATGAGGGAACAATTTCAGTGGCAGGGCCAGGATTTTTCAGACTCTAGAAAAAGGCTTAGAACCTTTCTGCATTTACCACGACATAGGCCTTTAGCCATCCCTCCAGTTCTCTCTGTTGTGGATGATGCATTTAATGATGCTTGTCCTGCTCCTGATTCACTACCTCCGGCCCCTGCTAAGCCCGATAGGTACTACAGGGTCCCGGACACACATTATCATTTGTATAAGGCTCCTTTTGCAGATCCCGAAACTATCTCCCAGGGACCTAAGGCTGTAGCAGCTACCTCTGCCAAAACCCTCCCCTCTGAAAGGGAATCCAGGTCCTTAGAGATGGGGTAAAAAGTTTACACTTCTGCTACTCTTTCAGCTAGGGCCTTGAACTGTCAATTCCACATGATCCAGTATCAAGAATTTATGTTAGACCAGTTAACTAAAAAGCTGTCCTCGGATGAACCATTAGACAAAAAATCTGTTCAGGAAATGGTACATAACATTCAGCAGGTCAGTAATCATTCCTTGAAATGCGGCTATGATGCACTGGAGGCTTCCTTTAGATCAGCCATGACTGGCACAGTGATCAGAAGGCATGCATGGTTAAATGAGCAGGCCTTACCAGACCATGTCAAATCAAAGCTACTAGATGCTCCCATGGACAAGATCAATTTGTTTGGCTCTCCTGCACAACAGGTGCTGAAGAAGATGGAAGAGAAGGCAAAATCTGTCCAGACAGTGAAAGATTTCTTACAGGTCCAACCTCCAAGGTTTAGCAGGAATTGGCCCTCCAAGAATTGGTCCTTTCCAGACACGTCCAGAGCTCAGAGAGGCAGGAATAGGCGCTCAAGAGGCAGAGGTCAATCCAGAGGTGCCTACAGGGGACAACAGTGGCAGGCTAACAACCAGCGAGGTACAGCCACAGATACAGCCACCACCACAACTACAGGACAATCACAGTGACTTGGCTCTGGCACCGCCTACCAGGGAACAACTAGAAGCACCCTTGGGCGGGAAGCTAGCCTTATTTTCAGTAAACTGGCATTACATCACAGGAGACAAGTGGATTTTGCAGACAATAGACCAAGGTTACAGGTTTCACTTCCATACTCTACCAAGGAAGAGAGGAATGCCAAACCTACCTCCAAATCAAAAGGCAGAAGCTCTAAAACAAATAACTCACTTACTAAGGATGAGAGCAGTAGAAAAGGTGCCATCTATGGAGCAAGGACAGGGATTTTACTCCAGGCTCTTCCTGGTACCAAGAAAAGAAAACAAATGGAGACCTATTCTCGACCTGTCCGCTTTAAACACATTCCTCATTGTTCCAAAATTCAAAATGCTGACCCTACAGCAGCTTCTTCCCATGTTGGGCAAGGAGTCTTGGCTGGTAACTAGATCTCAAGGAGGCATACCTGCACATCCCCATACGACCAAATTGCAGAAGATACCTCAGATTTCTTGCAGGATCAGAGCATTATCAATTCTCAGCATTGCCCTTTGGCTTATCTACTGCGCCCAGTGTGTTCACGAAATGCCTGGCATCAGTAATTGCTCATTGCAGGCTTCAGGGAATCCAAATCTACCCTTACCTGGACGACTGCCTGTTACAAGCGGACAACAAAAACAAGCTAACAGAAGACTTGAAAAGGGTCATTTATCTACTGCAAGCCCTGGGATACACAGTCAATATAAAAAAGTCAAGGCTGATACCATCCCAAAGGATAACCTTTTTGGGTGCAGAGCTGGACACATCAAAACAAATGGCATTCCTAACAGTAGAAAAACAGGAGCAATTCCCTCTCTACTTCTTGGCATTAACAAAGCAGAACCAGCTAACAGCAAGAAAAGTCCTGCAAGCCTTGGGTTTCATGGCATCCTGCATAATATTGGTTCCACATGCCAGACTGCATATGAGAAAGTTACAGTGGTACCTAAGGAATTTATGGTCTCAGCACAAGCACAGCCTAGAAACCCAAATTCCAATATTCCCATGCCTGAAACAAGAATTCCAATGGTGGGCTCAGGCCTGTCAATCAAACAAAGGACTGCCCTTCCACAGCACTCAACCAAGCCAGACCATCACAAGGGACGCCTCAGACCTCGGTTGGGGGGCGCACATGCTGGACAAGTGCATACAAGGCTTATGGACTCAAGACCAGCTGCACCTAAGCAGAACTACCATGGATGCCCACGAATGGATGCTGCATCCGGACATCTTCAAAACCATTACAAGAAAGTGGGGACTACCAGAAATAGACTTATTTGCATCCCCATGCAATCACCAACTGAAGAAATTCTGCACAAGGACGTACCACCCACTTGCTTGGAAAGTGGACTCCCTATCTTTCAGTTGGAAAAACCTGACAACATATGCATTCCCACCACTTCCTTTGATGCACAAGGTGCTATTGAAAATCAAAGAGGATCATCCAAGGATCATCCTGATAGCTCCAGACTGGCCAAGGCAACATTGGTACCCATTACTGAGGAGCATGTCTCGGGAACAAATATGGACTCTACCTCTAGTTCCCTTACTGTTAACACAGAACAACTACAACATCCTGCATCCAAACCTGAAAACACTGCAGCTGTCTGCCTGGAACATTACATAAGACCAAATAACCCAAATTTATCCCAAAGGGTTAAAGACATTATCTTGGAGGCTCGCAGACTCTCACCAAGAAAGAATTATTCAGCAAAATGGAAAAGATATCACATTTGGAGTACTACAAAGGGAGAAAATGTGTCACTGGTAAACATAGCCATCATCCTGGAATACTTGGCAGGGCTCTTCCACAACGGCCTGTCCTATTCTTCCATTAAGATTCATGCATCAGCTATTTCAGCAGAATACAACTTGGATCCTCCAGTCTTCTCACATCCTCTGCTCAGGCAGTTTCTGAGAGGAATTAAAAATGTAAAACCACCTAGGAAACCACCGTTGCCAGCATGGGACTTGAACTTTGTGCTAGAAAAGTTGACACTCCCTCTTTCGAACCAGCAGCAACAGCAGACTTACAATACTTATCATGGAAAACTGTTTTCCTGCTTGCAATCACTTCAGCAAGAAGGGTATCTGAGCTACAGGCATTAATGGCAGTACAGCCCTTCCTGATCTTCCATCAAGATAGAGTGTCCATGGGAACAAATCCTACTTTTATGCCAAAGGTGGTCTCCAGGGTATCTTTAAATCAAGCTATCCATCTACCTACATTCTTCCCAACCCACAGAACAGGGGAGAAAGACTGTTGCATACCTTGGATGTACATAGACAACTACGCTACTACCTGGACAGGACCAAGGGCAATAGAAAAACTGACCAGCTACTGGTAGCATATGCAACAGGAATGGAAGGAAAAGCAATTTCAAAACAGACAATCTCTAAGTGGATAGGAAATTGCATTAGATTTTGTTACTCCTACCATGGGAAGAAAACTCCAGAAAACATCAAAACCTCACTCTACAAGGGCAACAGCCACTACCACAGCTTTTCTACGAGGAGTGGCTACCAAAGACATTTTAGAGGCTGCTACTTGGAGCTCCGTGCATACATTTGCCAAGCATTATAATTTACCTTTATACTCCAGATCCCGAGCAGGTTTTGCCACTGCTGTTTTGCACGGGATCTTAACTACACCATAATCTTATTTCTCCTCCTCCCCCAGTTTGGCTATGGTATTCTACCCATTTGTAAGGACTGCAGATGCATCCTTGAAGGACATAGTACAGTTTTGTACCTACCATAAATGTAGATGTCCGATAGGCATGCATCTGCAGTCAGGATTACCCACCCTCCTTCCCCTCTGTGGTACTCCTAGGGTATTTGCCCATCTTGTAGCTAGCTGGGGGAATCTATTATGGTGTATTTGTTTGTATATATGTACATAAATGCTTATTTTTTGTTTGCTCTCTACTATTTGGAACCATCTGCATTATCCAAATTTAGCATTCCTAGAGGGCACCTGGCATCTGGGGCAAGAAACACTGAGGAAAATGGCGTCGGCTGATGCCTTTATACCCGAAGAACTGCCGCTATGACGTCGGGTGAAGTGCGACACCAGCCGAGGCCAGACCCAGACTTTGGAATCCGGCCAACCGAAGGGCTGCCTGACGACAGGACAACCCATTTGTAAGGACTGCAGATGCATGCCTATCGGACATCTACATTTATGGTAGGTACAAAACTGTACTTTTTTCACTGTGGTTTTCTGGGCTGGGGGTGGGGTCGGGATGTGGACATCCAGTGAGATTAATTTATGGTCTGATCTTACCAATGAGGGATATACTTGTGGTGTGGAGCATAGAGTCCCCATGTTGGTAATGATCAGGTCTAGTATGTTGTCCCCTCTTGTGGGAGTGGTGACTAGTTGTTCCATAGCATTTGAGTTTATAATTTCCAGGAATCTTTGGGCTAAGGTGCTGGGGTTTGAGTAGTGCTCCCAGTCAATGTTTGGGTAGTTGAAGTCGCCCAATATAATGGTGTTAGGAGAGATCTTCATGTTCTACAATGTTTTCAGGAAAGCCGAGTAGGATTCCTGACATTGAGAGGGTGGGTCCGTAGGATGCTATAAACTGAAAAGCAGTCTTGCCCACTGTTAGTTGCACATGGATGGTCTCCGATACTTTGTGCAATGCCACTAACCTGGAGGTGTGGATATCCTTGATAAATATGGAAACTCCCCCTCCTTTTGTGGTTCGGTCCGGGTTTTGGGGCCGAAAAGCATGATATGAGGTATAGCCTGGTAGTGCTGGGGTGCTCTTTGGAGCCTTGAACCAGGTTTCTGTCACTGCACAGATATCGATGTTCTCCATACTGAGGAGAGCTTCGAGTGCGTGCATCTTGAGGTTAAGACTTCTGGCATTTAGCAGCATTACCCTTAGTTTCTTGTTCCTTGTGCTGTCTATGGGGGTGGGTTTGACCTTTGAGCCTTGCCTAAAAAAGGCGAAAAGGCCTAGACAAGAGGAAGATTATGCCTCCTCTGATCAAGTGTCTTATTTCCTCAGGCTCCTCTGAGGACCAGGATTACTCCTTTTCCCCTTATGAAGATTCTGATGCTGAGGATTCTATTCCCTCAGCTTCTCCTCCTGAAGACTACACCTTTGGGGAAACTTTACACACTATGAGGGAACATTTTCACTGGGAAGGTCAGGACTGCTCTGACTCAAAGAAAAGGCTCAGAGAGTTTCTTTTACTCCCCCAGCACAGACCACTTGCCATCCCCCCAGTTTTAGACATTGTGGATGATGTTTACTTAGAATCTAGTTTGAACCCAGATTCTCTGCCTCCTGCTCCAGCCAAACCAGACAGATACTATAGAGTGCCTGACTCCCACAAATTCCTTTATAAAAGCCCTGTTGCTGATCCAGAGACCATCTCCCAGGGTCCCAAAGGATCTAAGGCTTCTATGGCAAAAAATCCTGTACCCTCTGAAAGGGACTCCAGAGCACTAGACAGGTGGGGGAAAAGGGTTTACACCTCAGCCACTCTAGCTATGAGAGCACTAAATTGCCAATTTCACATGCTAAAATATCAGCAATTTCTAATGTTTCAGTTGAGACAAAAAATGAGCACACTCCCTCAACAGTCTGAATTGAAAGAAATGCAGGAACTGTTGCATGCAACTGAACAGGTGGGCAAACATACTTTACAATGTGGGTTTGATTCTTTAGAGGCTTCCTGCAGAGCAGCTGTCACTGGGTCTGTTATACGTAGGCATGCTTGGCTAAAGGAACAAACTCTGCCTGGTCATGTTAAAGCAAAGCTTTTAGATGCTCCCTTACAGCAGGATGTTCTTTTTGGAGTTAAAGCAGAAGAAGTCTTAAAGAAAATGGAGGATAAGGCAAAATCTATGCAGACAGTCAAAGATTTTCTACAGGTACAGCCACCTCGCTTCAGCAGAAATTGGCCAACAAAAAATTGGTCCTTTCCAGCTACTGACAGACCACAGAGGGGTAAATACAGATGCCCAAGAGGCAGAGGACAACCACAAGCCCAATACAAACCTCGACAATGGGGCACTGCAACACAGAAGGGAGGAGAAGACAGGCCCCAAACTACTAGAAGGCAAACTCAATGACTTGCACCTCATCTGGCCAAGCAACACTCTCTTGGCAGCTCCCTTGGGAGGAAAATTTGCACTTTTTTCTGACAATTGCACATTGTCATAAAGGACAAATGGGTCCTAGGCGTAATTTCACGAGGATGCAGATTCCATTTCCACACCTTGCCAATGAAAAGAGGAATGCCAAACCTGCCACAAAATCAATGGGCAGAGGCACAAAAACAAATTACAGCTCTCATGGACATGAGCCTTTCAACTGGTACCTACTCGAGAGCAAGGCCAAGGATTTTATTCAAGACTCTTTCTAGTCCCCAGAAAGGACAATGCCTGGAGACCAATTCTGGACCTTTCAATTCTAAACACTTACAAGTACCCAAATTCAAGATGCTAACACTACAGCAGCTACTTCCCATGTTGGGCAAGGAAGCATGGCTAGTAACATTGGACCTCAAGGAGGCATACCTGCATGTCCCTATCAGACAAAGTTGCAGAAGATACCTCCGTTTCATTGCAGGTTCAACCCATTACCAATTCTCTGCACTGCCCTTTGGCTTATCCACTGTGCCCAGGGTCTTCACAAAATGCCTGGCACCAGTAATTGCGTACTGCAGACAAAGAGCAATTCAAATATACCCATACCTGGACGACTGCTTCATCCATGCAGAAAGCAAGGACATCCTCTTACAACATCTGGCTTTTGTAAAACATCTTCTAAGTTGCCTGGGGTACACAGTAAATGAAAAGAAATCAAAACTAGTACCCTCACAAAATATGACATTCCTGGGTGCCAGCTTGAATACAACGGCCCAGAAGGCTTATCTGACGCCAGACAAACAACTACAACTGACTCAATATTTCAAAACAATGGCAACAAAGACCCAACTCCCTGCAAGAAAAATTCTGCAGGCCTTGGGCTTCATGGCATCTTGCATACTACTAATACCATTTGCAAAGCTGCATATGAGGAAATTACAGTGGTACCTAAAAAGCATATGGTCTCAACACAGCCACAGCTTGGACACAATGATATCTCTCATTCCCTGCCTACAACAGGAGTTTCTATGGTGGTCACAGGCATGTCACCTCAACAAGGGTCAGCCTTTCACCTTGCCCCCAGCCAGGCAAACTATGACATCAGATGCATCGGACTATGCCTGGGGGCACACATTGCAGGACAGTACGTTCAAGGCGTATGGACTGCAGATCAAAGGAATCTGCACATCAATCAAAAACAGATGCAAGCTGTACAGAATGCTCTGACAGCCTTCAAGAACCTATTACATCCAGGACAACTCACAATAAGGACGGACAACACCACAGTAATGTGGTACATAAACAAACAAGGGGGTACACACTCCTACTGTCTATGCAGGCAAGCAATGACCTTGTGGAACACAGCACTGGCTTACCAAGTTCAGTTGCAAGCTCAATTCCTGCCAGGAAAAAAGAACACATTGGCAGACGACCTCAGCAGAAACATCATGGATCCCCACGAGTGGAAACTGGATCCACAAGTATTTGTAATGATAACTCAGAAATGGGGCCTTCCAGACATAGACCTGTTTGCCTGCCCCCAAAACTATCAGCTAACAAAATTTTGTACAAGGACACTTCACCATCAAGATTGGAAAGTGGACGCACTCTCATTCAGTTGGAAAAACCTGACAGTATATGCCTTCCCTCCATTGCCTCTCCTCACAAAGGTGCTTCTGAAAGTCAGGAAGGAGAGACCACGACTGATACTCATAGCCCCAGACTGGCCACGCCAGCACTGGTACCCACTATTAAGGAATATAGCCCAGGGCCCACTTTGGATTTTACCACAAATTGCCCATTTGCTCATACAGCAAAACAATCAGATTCTACACAGCCAGCTCAAAACCTTAAATCTGGCTGCATGGCAAATCACCTAAGCATCCAGCCAGCTCCTCTTTCCCAAGCAGTTATGGATAGAGTGTCCATGAGAACAAATCCTACTTTTATGCCAAAGGTGGTCTCCAGGGTATCTTTAAATCAAGCTATCCATCTACCTACATTCTTCCCCAACCCACAGAACAGGGGAGAAAGACTGTTGCATACCTTGGATGTACATAGACAACTACGCTACTACCTGGACAGGACCAAGGGCAATAGAAAAACTGACCAGCTACTGGTAGCATATGCAACAGGAATGGAAGGAAAAGCAATTTCAAAACAGACAATCTCTAAGTGGATAGGAAATTGCATTAGATTTTGTTACTCCTACCATGGGAAGAAAACTCCAGAAAACATCAAAACCTCACTCTACAAGGGCAACAGCCACTACCACAGCTTTTCTACGAGTGGCTACCAAAGACATTTTAGAGGCTGCTACTTGGATCTCCGTGCATACATTTGCCAAGCATTATAATTTACCTTTATACTCCAGATCCCGAGCAGGTTTTGCCACTGCTGTTTTGCACGGGATCTTAACTACACCATAATCTTATTTCTCCTCCTCCCCCAGTTTGGCTATGGTATTCTACCCATTTGTAAGGACTGCAGATGCATCCTTGAAGGACATAGTACAGTTTTGTTCCTACCATAAATGTAGATGTCCGATAGGCATGCATCTGCAGTCAGGATTACCCACCCTCCTTCCCCTCTGTGGTACTCCTAGGGTATTTGCCCATCTTGTAGCTAGCTGGGGGAATCTATTATGGTGTATTTGTTTGTATATATGTACATACATGCTTATTTTTTGTTTGCTCTCTACTATTTGGAACCATTTGCATTATCCAAATTTAGCATTCCTAGAGGGCACCTGGCTTCTGGGGCAAGAAACACTGAGGAAAATGGCGTCGGCTGATGCCTTTATACCCGAAGAACTGCCGCTATGACGTCGGGTGAAGTGCGACACCAGCCGAGGCCAGACCCAGACTTTGGAATCCGGCTGACCGAAGGGCTGCCTGACGACAGGACAACCCATTTGTAAGGACTGCAGATGCATGCCTATCGGACATCTACATTTATGGTAGGTACAAAACTGTACTTTTTTCACTGTGGTTTTCTGGGCTGGGGGTGGGGTCGGGATGTGGACATCCAGTGAGATTAATTTATGGTCTGATCTTACCAATGAGGGATATACTTGTGGTGTGGAGCATAGAGTCCCCATGTTGGTAATGATCAGGTCTAGTATGTTGTCCCCTCTTGTGGGAGTGGTGACTAGTTGTTCCATAGCATTTGAGTTTATAATTTCCAGGAATCTTTGGGCTAAGGTGCTGGGGCTTGAGTAGTGCTCCCAGTCAATGTTTGGGTAGTTGAAGTCGCCCAATATAATGGTGTTAGGAGAGATCTTCATGTTCTACAATGTTTTCAGGAAAGCCGAGTGGGATTCCTGACATTGAGAGGGTGGGTCTGTAGGATGCTATAAACTGAAAAGCAGTCTTGCCCACTGTTAGTTGCACATGGATGGTCTCCGATACTTTGTGCAATGCCACTAACCTGGAGGTGTGGATATCCTTGATAAATATGGAAACTCCCCCTCCTTTTGTGGTTCGGTCCGGGTTTTGGGGCCGAAAAGCATGATATGAGGTATAGCCTGGTAGTGCTGGGGTGCTCTCTGGAGCCTTGAACCAGGTTTCTGTCACTGCACAGATATCGATGTTCTCCATACTGAGGAGAGCTTCGAGTGCGTGCATCTTGAGGTTAAGACTTCTGGCATTTAGCAGCATTACCCTTAGTTTCTTGTTCCTTGTGCTGTCTATGGGGGTGGGTTTGACCTTTGAGCCTTTCCTAAAAAAGGCGAAAAGGCCTAGACAAGAGGAAGATTATGCCTCCTCTGATCAAGTGTCTATTTCCTCAGGCTCCTCTGAGGACCAGGATTACTCCTTTTCCCCTTATGAAGATTCTGATGCTGAGGATTCTATTCCCTCAGCTTCTCCTCCCGAAGACTACACCTTTGGGCAAACTTTACACACTATGAGGGAACATTTTCACTGGGAAGGTCAGGACTGCTCTGACTCAAAGAAAAGGCTCAGAGAGTTTCTTTTACTCCCCCAGCACAGACCACTTGCCATCCCCCCAGTTTTAGACATTGTGGATGATGTTTACTTAGAATCTAGTTTGAACCCAGATTCTCTGCCTCCTGCTCCAGCCAAACCAGACAGATACTATAGAGTGCCTGACTTCCACAAATTCCTTTATAAAAGCCCTGTTGCTGATCCAGAGACCATCTCCCAGGGTCCCAAAGGAGCTAAGGCTTCTATGGCAAAAAATCCTGTACCCTCTGAAAGGGACTCCAGAGCACTAGACAGGTGGGGGAAAAAGGTTTACACCTCAGCCACTCTAGCTATGAGAGCACTAAATTGCCAATTTCACATGCTAAAATATCAGCAATTTCTAATGTCTCAGTTGAGACAAAAAATGAGCACACTCCCTCAACAGTCTGAATTGAAAGAAATGCAGGAACTGTTGCATGCAACTGAACAGGTGGGCAAACATACTTTACAATGTGGGTTTGATTCTTTAGAGGCTTCCTGCAGAGCAGCTGTCACTGGGTCTGTTATACGTAGGCATGCTTGGCTAAAGGAACAAACTCTGCCTGGTCATGTTAAAGCAAAGCTTTTAGATGCTCCCTTACAGCAGGATGTTCTTTTTGGAGTTAAAGCAGAAGAAGTCTTAAAGAAAATGGAGGATAAGGCAAAATCTATGCAGACAGTCAAAGATTTTCTACAGGTACAGCCACCTCGCTTCAGCAGAAATTGGCCAACAAAAAATTGGTCCTTTCCAGCTACTGACAGACCACAGAGGGGTAAATACAGACGCCCAAGAGGCAGAGGACAACCACAAGCCCAATACAAACCTCGACAATGGGGCACTGCAACACAGAAGGGAGGAGAAGACAGGCCCCAAACTACTAGAAGGCAAACTCAATGACTTGCACCTCATCTGGCCAAGCAACACTCTCTTGGCAGCTCCCTTGGGAGGAAAACTTGCACTTTTTTCAGACAACTGGCACATTGTCATAAAGGACAAATGGGTCCTAGGCATAATTTCACGAGGATGCAGATTCCATTTCCACACCTTGCCAATGAAAAGAGGAATGCCAAACCTGCCACAAAATCAATGGGCAGAGGCACAAAAACAAATTACAGCTCTCATGGACATGAGCCTTTCAACTGGTACCTACTCGAGAGCAAGGCCAAGGATTTTACTCAAGACTCTTTCTAGTCCCCAGAAAGGACAATGCCTGGAGACCAATTCTGGACCTTTCAATTCTAAACACTTACTTACAAGTACCCAAATTCAAGATGCTAACACTACAGCAGCTACTTCCCATGTTGGGCAAGGAAGCATGGCTAGTAACATTGGACCTCAAGGAGGCATACCTGCATGTCCCTATCAGACAAAGTTGCAGAAGATACCTCCGTTTCATTGCAGGTTCAACCCATTACCAATTCTCTGCACTGCCCTTTGGCTTATCCACTGTGCCCAGGGTCTTCACAAAATGCCTGGCACCAGTAATTGCGTACTGCAGACAAAGAGCAATTCAAATATACCCATACCTGGATGACTGCTTCATCCATGCAGAAAGCAAGGACATCCTCTTACAACATCTGGCTTTTGTAAAACATCTTCTAAGTTGCCTGGGGTACACAGTAAACGAAAAGAAATCAAAACTAGTACCCTCACAAAATATGACATTCCTGGGTGCCAGCTTGAATACAACGGCCCAGAAGGCTTATCTGACGCCAGACAAACAACTACAACTGACTCAATATTTCAAAACAATGGCAACAAAGACCCAACTCCCTGCAAGAAAAATTCTGCAGGCCTTGGGCTTCATGGCATCTTGCATACTACTAATACCATTTGCAAAGCTGCATATGAGGAAATTACAGTGGTACCTAAAAAGCATATGGTCTCAACACAGCCACAGCTTGGACACAATGATATCTCTCATTCCCTGCCTACAACAGGAGTTTCTATGGTGGTCACAGGCATGTCACCTCAACAAGGGTCAGCCTTTCACCTTGCCCCCAGCCAGGCAAACTATGACAACAGATGCATCGGACTACGCCTGGGGGGCACACATTGCAGGACAGTGCGTTCAAGGCTTATGGACAGCAGATCAAAGGAATCTGCACATCAATCAAAAACAGATGCAAGCTGTACAGAATGCTCTGACAGCCTTCAAGAACCTATTACATCCAGGACAACTCACAATAAGGACGGACAACACCACAGTAATGTGGTACATAAACAAACAAGGGGGTACACACTCCTACTGTCTATGCAGGCAAGCAATGACCTTGTGGAACACAGCACTGGCTTACCAAGTTCAGTTGCAAGCTCAATTCCTGCCAGGAAAAAAGAACACATTGGCAGACGACCTCAGCAGAAACATCATGGATCCCCACGAGTGGAAACTGGATCCACAAGTATTTGTAATAGCTCAGAAATGGGGCCTTCCAGACATAGACCTGTTTGCCTGCCCCCAAAACTATCAGCTAACAAAATTTTGTACAAGGACACTTCACCATCAAGATTGGAAAGTGGACGCACTCTCATTCAGTTGGAAAAACCTGACAGTATATGCCTTCCCTCCATTGCCTCTCCTCACAAAGGTGCTTCTGAAAGTCAGGAAGGAGAGACCACAACTGATACTCATAGCCCCAGACTGGCCACGCCAGCACTGGTACCCACTATTAAGGAATATGGCCCAGGGCCCACCTTGGATTTTACCACAAATTGCCCATTTGCTCACACAGCAAAACAATCAGATTCTACACAGCCAGCTCAAAACCTTAAATCTGGCTGCATGGCAAATCACCTAAGCATCCAGCCAGCTCCTCTTTCCCAAGCAGTTATGGATGTTATTCTGGAAGCTAGGAGGCCCAGCACCAGAAAGGCCTACTCGGACAAATGGAAACGGTTTTGCGCCTGGAACCAAGCTAAAGGCCAAAATACACTTCAGCCTCACATGCCTCAGATCCTACGGTATTTAACTGAGATGCTGCACAAAGGACTTTCTTTTTCTTCCATTAAAATCCATGCATCAGCTATTTCAGCCCACTACAATAAGGATCCACTCTTATTTTCACATCCACTTCTAAGGCAGTTCCTCAGAGGGGCAGTAAACATTAGGCCCCCCAGGAGTGCACCTACACCAACATGGGACCTCGATTTTGTTCTGGAAAAACATACGCTACCTCCCTTTGAACCAGCTTTCTTTGCAGATCTACGGTTTATATCATGGAAGACTGCCCTGCTGCTAGCAATAACTTCAGCCAGAAGAGTCTCAGAGCTACAGGCACTAATGGCAGTGGAACCTTTCCTCATTTTCCATCAAGACAGTGTTTCTCTACGAACTAATCCTTCATTCATGCCTAAGGTGGTTTCCAGTGTGGCTTTAAATCAAACCATCCACCTACCCACCTTCTTCCCAAATCCACAGAGCAAAGGAGAAGACTCCTGTATTCCTTGGACATTCACAGGCAACTTCGTTACTACTTGGATAAAACTAAGGTTTTCAGAAAATCTGACCAGCTCTTTGTATCCTATGCAACAGCTTCACAAGGGAAGGCTATATCAAAACAAACCATTTCCAAATGGATAGGGCATTGCATTCGTTTTTGCTATACCCATCATGGAAAACCAGTTCCTGCTACCATTAGGCCCCACTCTACCAGGGCAACAGCTACATCTACAGCCTTCCTCAGGGGGGTTCCAACCAAGGAGATTTTGGAAGCTGCAACTTGGAGTTCAGTACACACCTTTACCAAACACTATCACTTACCACTTTACTCTTTAAGACTAGAGCTGGCTTCGCCACTGCAGTTCTGCAGGGCCTTCTAGCCCCCTCTAACCCTCTATGACTCCTCCACCCATCCTTAGCTTTGGGATTCTACCCAAGTGTGATGACTGCAGCAGGGTAACATGATGAACATAGTACAGTTTTGTGCCTACCATAAATGTAGATGTTCGAGTGTACACCCTGCTGCAGTCCAGGTTACCCTCCCTCCATCACCTCTGACCTAACTGGCTAAATCTCTACAATACCTTCCTGATGTATTTGCTTTTAGCTGGAGGGATTTTGTGTTTGTGCTAAAATTTCTTAAATTGGTACTGATTACTGGCCGCCTTTTTGGGGGCACCTGACATCTGGGGCAAGAAAAACTGAAGAAAATGGCGTTGGATGCATTATATATACCCCTGGCGCACTGACTTCAGGGAAGAAGCGACAGCAACCGACGCAGGACCAAGACTTTGGAATTCCGGCTGACTGCGGGACCGCCTGACGACAGGATAACCCAAGTGTGATGACTGCAGCAGGGTGTACACTCGAACATCTACATTTATGGTAGGTAAAAAACTGTACTTATCAGCCACAGGAAATATTAAAAATAGCACAACTGGAAAGATTCATGGAGTTACAGAAAAACAATGCTTAACTATTCTCATTATATTTTCCTTACTGATCTAAAGAGTTGCTATTCGTTGGTTCACTTACCGAGCAAGGCAAGATGATGCAAGTGAGGGATCCTTCTATGTCAGGTTCCAAGAAAGACTGGCCAGTCTGACTGAGAGACTTCTCAGTATGATATCCAATTATTATTTCTAGAACAGCTTACAGAATTACATCACATCTGGTCATCTGACTGTTTCCCACACTGTCACCAACACTAGAAGTTGCCAGGATTTATCGCATAGGACTCAATAATGCACACATACACACATGTACCCTTGCTAAGATCTGCTGCATCCCCTGGAAGTCATAAAACTATTTCCAACCTTACCCTTCCAGAGTAGCAGTTGACTCCCTGCTAGAGACAATACAGAAGGCTCCCTAAAACTTGGTTTCCCATACATTTTGTCTCTAGCTGCAACCAGAACTGTAAGATACAATTTTTATGGCCTAATGTAATTTTAACTATTTTTCAAAGTTAGCTGGAACTAAGATTAACCTCTTCTTTTCCAGTATCCTCTGTTAAAACATACACATTTAATTCTGTTACAATACAGTCTGGACCCACTCTTGGTACATTTTTAACACAAGCAAACCTCACAAATACATTTTCAGCACACTCATCTGTACAAATCAGTTTGATATACAAATGACATATAATTCTTTACAAACTTCCATTTAGCTATGATGACATATGTTACACATCCACTGCCCTACTTCTCCTGGCATGACTGGCGCATTACTTTACATAGTCACATCTTTGTCCCCCTGTTGAAGACTCAAGCTAGCTTTTCAGGTGACCCTTGAAAAATGTTGCTTGAGAGGAATGAGCCTGTCATACCCTGTCTTGATTCCACCTGCATTGGCATTGCTGACCCCACTACAGTGCTTTGCTGGCTGGCTCACTGTAACCATAGATCTCCCTCAGATTCCTCCTGCCTCCTACTGCAAATACTCTGCACCAGGGCCTCCCTAGCATGGTGAGGTTTCATCATGTTAACATGGTACAGTTTGTGCCCCTGCTTCCTGCCTAGCGGTTCTACCAAGTAGTTAACATAACTGACCTTATTTACCACTTTGAAGGGTCCCTCTGAAGCTATTGTGTCTGACAGGAATGACAAACATAACCAGCTGCCCCACAGCATACTCTGGCTCGCGCATTCCTGTCATACCAGACCATTTTCTTTTGTTGGGCTCCCGCCTGGTTCTCCTGGGTCAAACCCATGAGCTCCCAAAACCTTGTCCTGAGGTTTAGGACATATGCCACAACAGACTTCTTGGGAGATTCACTCACCCTCCCACTCATCATGAATCAAATCCAAAGGCCCCCTCACCCTGTGCCCATACAGCTACTTAAAGGGTGAAAATCCTGTGGATTCCTGAGGTACCTCTCTTTAAACGAACAGCAGCTGGGGCAAATGTTTGTCCCACTCTCTCTTGAACTGGTCTGCAAATACCCATAGCATAGTCTTTAGAGTTTAACCTCTCCACAAGATCATTAGTCTGGGGATGGTAGGGGTTGGTCTTTAGGTACTTCAACCCCACAGCACTTCCACAGACAAGCCAGCAAGCCTCACATGAAACTGACACCTCTGTCAGTCAATATTTCTCTCGGAAAACCTACCCTGCTGAAAATGTCTAACAAAGCATGTGTTGCCTTCTCTGCTTCAGTGGAGGACAGAGCCACTGCCTCAGGGTATCTAGTAGCATAATCTATTAATGTCAGGATACATTGCTTCCCTGTGGAACTTGGGGTAATCAGAGGCTCCACAATATCCATAGCTACCCTCTGAAATGACTCCTCAATCACAGGCAAAGGCATCAAAGGATATTTGACCTTGTCTCCTGCCTTGCCTACTTTTTGGCACTGCTCACAGGTCCTGCAGTACCTACCCTGTTACATCCTTTGCAATCCCAGGCCAGTAAAAGTTCTGCATAATACGTCTCTTGGTACACTTTATACACATATGACCTGTGGCTTGAAGTGCCAGATGGTAGGCTCTAGGCACTACCAACTGCTGTATTACCTCACCCTATAGCCCTCCTTCAGGGGTTCACTCTTTGTACAGTAACCCTTTGTTCCAGTGTACACATTCCCCCATTCCTTGAGAATCAGGAACCTCCTTAGCTGCATCCCCCAAGCCTTGTAATGTAAGGTCTGAGAGCTGAGTCTGTCTCAACTCTGTCTTTGTAACTCTTCCCAGCTCCCCTTCCACAGGAAGTCTGGTATCCTCTGACAGTGGTGCCTCACTGACAGCCTGGGTACTACCATTCACCTCAGCCCTTGCAGTCACTCTGTCCAAGGGAACATGAGTACCTACCAGCAGCTGTGGCTCACCTTCAGGCTCACTGCTACAGGGTAGCTCCCTGCCTGAAATAGCCACCTCAACACCCCTAGTTTAGGTTTGGGGTCTGTTTGGTTCTCCCCAGGCTACCAGACCCACATGCCTGACTGCATGTGACTGCATGCACACAAGGTATTGCATTATCAAAATCATTCTCTATCAAGACCTCTGCAGGAATATCCTCAATTGCACCTACTTGCTTGCTTCCTATTCCACCCACCCAGTCAAAGTGAACCCTGCGCAAAGGCTTTTGGAATGAGGTCCCTCCTAAAGCTCTGACTGGAGTGGACTGCCCAAGCAAGTACTGCTCCTCTTGAATCACTGCAGGCTTCATAATGGTTATGTCAGAGGCTCTTTCAGTCTCAGCAGTGGCCTGTTTTCCATCCATTAAGATCAGATATAAACTTTGGTGATAGTTTGATATCCCCGTTGTCTCCAGACAACTTACCACTGGCATACTGTTATTCCAACTTGCTGGTCCCCCACCTTTTGTTCCCCACTTTGCCTCCGTGGACATCTGTATGATACATGGTCCCACTGTTTACATTTAAAACATTTAACCTTTGATCCTGGCCGTGTACCTGAAGTAGTGGTTTCCCCTGTTAGTGGTGGACTCTGTTTGGTAGTTTAGACTGCCCACCATGGGATCCCCTTGTATCCATGTACAACACTAGGTATCCACTTCCTGTGCAGTGATGCCCTGGTTGCTAAGTAGAGATCCACCTTTTCCCCAGCTAATCTGCAAAGTTGCACTCTTGGTCTGTCAACTGGATTCTCATGTTTCAGGCAAAGTGATAAGGGCATGTTCCCTCACCAAAAGGTCTGCCAGCCTTTCAGAAGTGGTGAACAGACACCCACTCACCCACCTATGAAAATAAGTACTTAACTCAGTAATATAATCACACACACTTCCACCTGCCTTGCTTTTATGCTCACAAAACGTTTTTCTGTAAGCTTCAGGTGTTAACTTAAAACATTCAAGTAAACATTTCTTTACTTTTTCATAGTTTAAACAATCAGTATCAGATGATTTAGAAACAGCAGTTGCAGCTTTACCATGTAGTAAGGGGGTCGGGAAAAGTACCCAGAGCCCTTGGTCAGCATTATACTGTTTACATACTCTTTCAGATATGTGAATAAAGCTATCAAAAATGATCACCCTCTGTAAATTGTGGATAAAATTTACTGACCTTTATTGCTTTTGGGGTTCGCTTATTTCCTTCCCCATTGCCTCCATGACCTTGGCGAAGAGTCAGCATCGCCTTCTCATGTTGACGCTGCTTCTCTTTTTTTTCAGCCTCCAAACATTGCAGTCTCTCTTATTCTAATTCTGTTTCTCCATTTCTTCAGCCTCCAAATGCTGCAGTCTCTCTGCTGATTCTAATTCCAAATGTTTGGCCTCTGGGTCATGTCTCTGTATCTCCAGACAGATTTTTAAGTTCTCTGAGGAAAAGGTGAACTGTCCTGTTTCTGAAGGCTGCAAATTCCCATCAACAGACTGGTTATCCTCCTGATTGCTGGTATGAGCTGCAACTAAGGCTGAAATCATTTCCTGTTTAGTCAGATTGGCATATGCCAGTCCTTTGGTTTCACACACCTTGGCCAACTAGTTCTTTGTCAGCTTGCCATAATCTTCTGCTGACATGTTTGCCTGCTTTCCCTGAGTAAACTAAATTAACATAAATAAGTAAAACTGTTGTGATATGAAACTCTGAATGTTTACCAAGTTGCCTCTGAGAGAATGCACACCTTTTATGATAACTGCTTACAGGCTACAGAAATTCAATTAATATCCACACCACAGCTCACAAATATGTGACGTCCCCACTCTGGGCTAGTAGTCAAGGACCCTGAATCCTAACCACTGACACTGGAGAGGGATGTTCACTTGGAATACAAATGGATGCATTCAGTATTTACAGATGCAGACCTCTGTGCATCAAGCACAATTTTCCTGAAGAGCACACAGGGAGTGCACACAGCCAGGCATCTGGGTTTCTGTAGCCATCTCCCTCAGGTCCCCAGTAAGACTCCCCACTGGCACAATTGTAGGGTTAACTCTTCAGCCGAGTGTCCAAACCAAGTCCTCCAGCACCCTGTCTATGAAACCAGTGCTTCATGTCCCTGCTCCAAGTCGCTGACACACACAAACTTTTGAGATTTAATTTTCACATACACACACCTGGGAAAGGCTGGTGCAGATTACCCACTCTACCAACTTTACCCACTTTACCCAGACTATAAGGTAGAATGTTAAGTTGTCAATCTCGCCTTCATTCTTGCTTGATGGGTTCGGAGCCGATCCTCGGCTCCGACTCGGCACTTGCTAAGCTCGAGAGTCACTTTTACTAGCTCGAGGCAGCCCCATATCCCATGATGCAAGGCGGTAAGTACCCAGATCTCGTTTGCCGCTTCGCTGATGAGGTCCTCCTTTTACCAGCTCCTGGTAAGTGATTTATACACTACTACTTTTGCCCCTTTTTCAGTTTAAAGTTAATTTTAAACTTAAATTTTATAGTTTTAGACTAGTTTTAGTCCTTTTCTGACTAAAATTCCCTCTCTCCAAAAAGTTTTTAGTCAGGCCTTCTCCCATCCCATCCCCCCCTTGTTAGGGTGTGTGTGTGTTTGTGTGAGAATAGTTTTTCCCTTTTTCTTGGGATTGTAATTTTTCTTGGACAGGTGTTGTGTGTGTGTGTTTTTACACCATGTCTAAGGAAAGGGTCTCAGGCTTTAAGAAGTGTGACTCGTGCTTTCAGAAGATGTCTCTGACAGACGGTCACACTTCTTGCTTATACTGCCTGGGACCTCTCCACCTGCAGGACTCCTGTGCGATTTGTCATTCTTTTAGCCAGAGAGTCCTGCAGGAAAGGAGAAATAAACTTATTTTGAGGGGCCTACTTAAGCCGGAGGGCTCTCCGGCTAAGTCGGCTCCATCTAAGACTTCTAAGTTTTCCAAGGCCCAGGCTTCTGTGTCCAAGCCTGCAGCCTCGGCTCCGACTCTTTCAGAGTCGAGATCGGCTCCGGCTGGAGCCGATTCTGGTTTGCACAAACCTTCGGCACCGATGGCTGTCGGTGCCGATTCTGGTTTGACCACTTCGGTGTCGGCTCCGATCGGTTTCGATAACCATGTGTCTCAGGCTTCGGTGTCGGTGCCGACCGGCGCCGACACCCTTACTTTTTTGTCCGTATCGGCTCCGGCCGGAGCCGATGCATCGAAACTTTCTGTCGGTGCCGAAAAGTTGTCGGCTCCGACAGCTTCCATGGTTTCGGCTCCGATGGTTCCTTCGAGGAAGAGGTCTAGGTCCCCTTCCTTGGAACCGATACTCTCGGCTCCGGCTTCTCCTCTCCTCTCGGAACGGAGCCATCGGAGCCGATCATCCAGGTCATCCAGGCTTTCTGACCATGATTTAGAGAGAGTGGTCAGTAGATTATTAAAATCACAGGCACTGGCCCAAATGCTACATAGTCCGTCTCAACAGACGACTATTAGTCCACACCCCATTGCAGTTCCTCCTTCGAGTCTACCCCAGAGTTTGGAGTTGGAGTCTTCGGAATGGTTTCTGCTACGGCTGAGGGACAGATACCCCTTCTGCTCCTTCAGCCTCTACTCTTATCTCCTCTTGAGACCTTCCTTAGAGGGATTCGTGGTCGGGCTTCCCTGGTCTCCTCCGAGGGGTGAGTGGCATCGGACCCTTGTCCGACCCCACTCTTCCCCTTGGAGCCTCGGCCTTGGTGAGCTCGGCTCTGACATCTGTCTCGGAGCCTTCCCTTTCGGTGGGTCCTGGAGTTCCTGGTTCTTCGGAACGGGTTCTCTCGGACCTACCTGGGAGGAGCCGAGGTGATGAAGAGTGTGCTGGCCACTGGACTCAGCCAGCAGTCTGTTCCCTTAGCTCCTCCCTCTATGGTGCCTGTCGACATCTCTGCCACTTCTCTTGCTCCCGGACCCAGAGATCCTCCACCTCAGGTTTCCCCACTGGGAAGAACCCCCTCTTCCGAGGATTCTCCTGATCTGTCAGGAGATCCTCCGCGAAAGAGGACTTGTAAGAGGAAACACGTAGACTCCCCCGAGTCTATCACTTCAGATACTGACTTAGATGAGTCAGAGGGATCCCCAAGATCCCCCTCTGAGGATGTCTCCTTCTCAGACATCCTAGAACTCCTTAGACAGAGGGGAAGCTGGCCCACCAATAATCCCTCTGAGGATGAGTCAGTATACCTGGAGGCGTTTGGATCTCGGCCCTCCACCTCCTGGGTGTCTCCGCCTTTCGACCCCCTTATGCAGGTTATTGCTCGAAAGGCGTGGGCTGCTCCTGACTCTGTAGAGCCAGTCCCTAGGAGGCCTTCTAAATTTATTACTGCCCGTCGGACAAGCAATTCCTCACAAAAGGTGTCCCTGCTGATGCCATGGTGGTGGCGGCTGCCACTAAGAAGGAACTTGCAGATCCTTCCGTACCTGTCCATCCTCCTAATAAGGACTCTAGGACCATGGATAGATATGGTAAGCGGATGTTCTCTTCAGCGACCTTTGATATGCGTTCGCTGAACTACCTATGTCACTTCACCAGACTCCAGAGGGATATCCTTAAGGAGCTAGGTGAAGTAGTACAGGATCCTACAGCTGCAGGGGCTCAAGAAAAAGTTGCTTCGCAGCTAGGAACCCTTAATTCTATTGCTAACTCCTCCATGCGACTGATATCATATGCTGCTGATGGAGCGAGTAGGGCCGCAGGTACAGGTGTGGCTCTTAGACGCCAAGCCTGGATGCGGCTCTGTAATTTTGCAGATCCCTTTAAGGCGTCCTTCACAAACTCTCCCTTTGATGGGTCAGCTTTGTTTGGCCCTCAAGTGAAGGAAACATTGACCAAGTGTGAGCAGGACGGCAAGACTCTTTCTGCCGTAGGGGTCCGTTTTTCCACCCCTTCTAGACCTTACCCCAAAGGGCAGAAGGGTGGCAAAATGTGGTTCTGCAAATCCCAAGGAGTCACGCCGGATTCACGTGGTCAGTTTACCCCTAGAGGCAGAGGGGGTAACAATAACAGACGCTCTAGAGGCAGAGGGGGTCCACAAAACCAGGGAAGCAGAGAGCCTCTCTCTGACAAGCCCTTTCAGCATCCCTGAGATGTTGCCCGGCTGTCCATCCTTGGAGGCAGTCGGGGGAAGACTATCGCTGTACCCAGAAGCCTGGCGTTCCCTCACTCAAGACAGATGGGTACAGTCGATCATATCCGAGGGTTACAAAATTCCTTTCGAGGAAAGTCCTTTCTATCACTCAAATTCCCTTCCAGATGTACCACCCGGTCTAAGGGAAATTGCAGAGTTAGACGTCTTAAAACTACTGCAAAAAAGAGCCATTCAGCCAGTTACAGCAGATCATTCAGAGCCCGGAATCTACTCAAGGTTCTTTTGGTCCCCAAAAGACGGGAGACTGGAGACCAATATTGGATCTCAGCAGACTCAACAAGTCTGTGAGGAAGACAAGATTCCGAATGGTCACTCTTCAGTCAATTCTGCCCTTCTTACAGAAGGACAACTGGATGTGCTCAATAGATCTTCAGGATGCGTACTATCACATAAAAATTCACAGACGCTCCAGGAGATTTCTCAGCTTTCGGCTGGGGTCCAGTCATTTCCAGTTCAGAGCCCTGCCCTTTGGTCTCACTACAGCCCCCAGAGTGTTCACCAAATGTATGGCAGTGGTCACGGCTCACCTGAGACGTCAAGGATTCCAGGTGTTTCCGTATCTCGACGACTGGCTCCTTTCAGCCACCACCAGGCATCAGCTTGTTCAAGCCAGGGATTACACAATAAATCTTTGTTCTCAATTGGGCATCTCGATCAACTCCGAAAAATCATCCTTATTGCCCTGCCAGTCTATTACTTTCATAGGCGCAAACTTAAACACTGTAAGGATGTCAGCTACCCTTACAGATCAAAGAATCTCAGACATTCAAAGTCACGTCAGGATCATTCTAGCCAACAAGAAGGTACAGGCCAGAATGGTTCTAAAGGTGTTAGGTCTCATGGCTGCAGCCATTACCCTTCTTCCCCTGGCTCGCTTCTATATGCGCCTTCTTCAATGGATGTTGTTCACTCAGTGGTCTTACCAACAACTTCCAATGCATCACCAAATACTGGTGACACAGATTTGCAAGAATCATCTTGCTTGGTGGATCACTTCTCCCCAGATTCACCAAGGCAGACACTTTGTACCCCCATCCCCAGTAGCCACTGTCACTCTATGGATGCCTCCCTGATCGGGTGGGGGGGGTCATTATCAGGGCAGGATGGTTCATGGGACGTGGCAACCTTTCGAATACCACCTGCACATAAATGTCCTAGAGATGAGAGCAGTGCTTTTAACGTTGCAAGCCCTCAACGACTTTCTTCCCGTAGGGACAATTGCAGTCCACACAGACAACATGTCTGTAGTTTGGTATATCAACAAACAGGGCGGAACCAAGTCCTACCCCTTGTGTCGAGAAGCGCTCAGACTTTGGCAATGGGCGATCTCCTCTCATCGGTTTCTGGTAGCAACGCACATCCCTGGGAAAACCAACATTTTAGTGGACAGATTGAGCAGAGCTATTCTCATGCCTCACGAGTGGTCTCTCAAACAATCTATAGTGGAAGAGATTTTTCTGGAATGGGGTCGCCCATGTTGCGATCTTTTTGCTACTCCCCAAAACAGCAAATGCCCAGACTTCTTCTCTCTCTTCCCACTACCAGGCCATCCCCCCAGAGACGCTCTGACCCAGGATTGGCCCCAGGGACTTCTTTATGCCTTTCCTCCATTTCCTCTGATCCCTCAAGTTATCCAGAAAGCAACCGTTTTGAGAGCCAAATTGATTCTCATTGCTCCTTATTGGCCTCGACAAATTTGGTTTCTGTTCCTCCATCGTCACCTTTTGGTGCAGCCGTGGCATCTGGACCCAGTGCCAGATCTTCTGATTCACCAATCCGGTCAGCTGCACCGGTCTATCCCTTCTCTCAACCTCACAGCATGGTTGCTCCACTTCCTTCCTTAGCCAGGCTTCCTTTGATCTCTAACCCTGTTAGAGACATCATAGTAGCTTCCTTAAAATCCTCTACCAGGAGGATTTATACAAGCAAATGGAAACATTTTTCTTATTGGGCTAAAGCCAAGAATATTGATCCCTTCACTGCTCCAGTTCAAGCAGTTTTGGATTTCTTAGCGGAGATTTTTCACGCGGGCTCCTCTTCTTCCACAGTTAGAGTTCAGTTGGCTGCTATCTCGAACTTTCATGTCGGGTTCGCAGATCACAACATTATGTCCCACAGGCTTTGTAGAGCCTTCTTGAAAGGAATTTTCCTCCTGAAGCCTCCAGTCAGGAGTCCTCCTCCTCAATGGGACCTAAATTTAGTGCTGACATCCTTGATTCTTCCCCTTCGAGCCAGCTGTTTCTTGTTCCCTGAAATTTCTTTCATGGAAAACTTTATTCCTGGTTGCTATTACATCGGCTAGGAGGGTGTCTGAACTTCATGCTCTATCTGTTCGCCCCTATTTGGTCTTCCACAAAGACAGAGTATCATTGAGAACTAATCCGACCTTTTGCCTAAGGTCGCCTCAAAGACTAATTTGAATCAAGCCATTGATCTCCCTGTATTTTTTCCAAACTATTCAAACAGATCGGAACAAAAATTACATTATCTTGATGTCCACCGCCAACTCAGATATTATTTGGACAGAACAAAACAATTCAGGAAATCCGATCAACTCTTTGTTTCCTATGCTGATAACAAGAAAGGCCTTCCTGTCTCAAAAGTGACCTTATCTAGATGGCTTTCTTCTGTCATCTCTGAAATTTATCGGCTCAGGGGAAAACAGCTGTGCTCAAAACCTAAAGCACATTCAACCAGAAGCTTAGCTACTTCTACAGCCTTTCAAGCTAGACTTCTTTTAGACACTATTTGTGCAGCGGCCACTTGGGCCACTCCTCATACATTTGTTTCCCATTACAAATTGGATTTGGCCTCCAGGGACAGAGCCAGTTTTGGCTCTACCGTTCTCAAGAGTCTGTTCCATTGAGCCACCCAGGATAGAGGCGCTAGGGACGCGGTCCCATCAAGCAAGAATGAAGGCGGGATTGACAACTTAACATTGAGAAGTTATGTACCTACCATAACGTTCCATGTTAGTTGTCTTCTCTCGCCTTCTTTCTTGCGACCCTCCCTCCTTCCCCCAGGCCTGGACAGACCTTTCTCTACAAAGAATTATATTTCTGAAGACCATACAGAGCTGGTCCTTCTACCATCCTGCAGGTTTTTCTCTTCTTCTTTCTTCCTTTGGGAAGTTTTTATGCTAGGTGCTATTGCCCTTTTGTCATCAAAAGAGATCTGGGTACTTACCGCCTTGCATCATGGGATATGGGGCTGCCTCGAGCTGGTAAAAGTGACTCTCGAGCTTAGCAAGTGCCGAGTCGGAGCCGAGGATCGGCTCCGAACCCATCAAGCAAGAAAGAAGGCGAGAGAAGACAACTAACATGGAACGTTATGGTAGGTACATAACTTCTCTTCACTGCCACTGGTCAGTTACTATAAAACCCTTAAAAGGGTCCAATTAAAAGGGTATCCAATTCTGAGCAAAATTAATATTAATACAAAAGGTAATGTTGACCAAAACAGCAAGGCTTTCAGGAGTGGCCAGAGTTATTACCAAATAAATATATGCAAATACTCTCAGAACTTAAATATTTTCTAAAAGGACTAGACACAATGAAAAGTTTAAATATATAATAAAAGTACATGAAAATACAAAATATCTATTTACAGTAAACACCAGAGTTTCAACCACAGGAAATATTAAAAATAGCACAGCTGGAAAGATTCACACAGTCAGAGAAAACCAGTACTTGACTGTTCTCGCTATATTTTCTGACTGATCGATCTAGAGAGTTACTATTCCCTGGTTCACTTACTTGAGCAAGCCAAGATGAAGTAGATGAGGGATCCTTCTATGTCAGGTTCCAAGAAACAGACTGCCCAGTCTGACTGAGAGACTTCTCAGTATAATATCTAATTATTATTGGAATGACCATCTGACTCTGTTTCCCACACCATCACCAATACTAGAAGCTGCCAGGATTTTAGCACCTCTGTGTTACCATATGCACAGATATAGTTTTGCTCAGATCTGCTGCAGCTCCTGGAAGTCCTAAAACAATTTCAAACCTTACACTTCTAGACTAGAAATTAGCTCCCTTCTAGAGACAGTACAGAAGGCTTCCTAATACGTGGTTTCTTAAACATTTTGTCTCTGGCTGCAGCCAGAACTGTAAGATAAAATCTTTATGGCCTAATTTAATTTCAACCATTTTTCAGTCTCTCGTCTTCCAGCATCATCTGTTAAAGTATGCACATTTAATTCATTTACAGTATAGTCAGGGCTCACTGTGGGTACATTTTTAATACAAGCAACTTTACAAATATATTAACACAAGTATCTGTACAAATCAGTTTGATATACAAATGATATATAATTCTTTACATATTTATTTTTATTATTTATTTTACATTTGTTAACCGGGGGTGTCTGACAGAGCCGAAAAGGCACTTTTTCAGCAGAGGCCCGGGGAGAAAAGCTCCACAAAGAAAAATTACAGAGACATTTAGTTATTTAGACATGATCAGTATACACACAGATTACAAGAGACATGTTTTTACATTGGTATGAGGCACATAAACAGTTACAGTGGAGAGAACAAACAAAAAAAATATTAATTTTAAAAATAAAGGTAATTAATAGATTTGTGGTGTACAGCTGAAATTTGGAACATAGGTAGAATACATACATAGTACACAGATACAGTACATACATTGTAGATTAGCCAGTGTTTGTGAGTAAGACTGAAAACTATTATCAAGTGCTCTAGATTTAGTATGTATATGTTATCCGCTTTCACTAGCCTGCGGAACAGTCATGGCACTGCCAACTTTGCTTGAGATGTTGCCTGATGAGGTCTTTAAAGGAGGCTTTGGATGATGTGTTTTGAATGCTAGTAGGGACAGAGTTCCATTTTTTAGCCACTGAACTACTATATAGTGCATCTCCTAAGCTATTGTAGCTGTTGGTGACTTCTAGTAGAAGTTTGCTGATCTAAGAGGCCTTTTGGCCAAGTGATGATGTACTAGGTTTTTGAGGGCAGGACACTTATTGGGGAGGTAATAGATAGAATGACAGAGACAGAGCTGATTGTAGGTTAGGAGGTTGGACAGTTCAAGCCAGTGGAGCTGTCTCAAAGCAGTACAGTGATGAGTTCTATATGAGCAATTTGTAGCAAAGCGGGCAATTCTGTTATAACAGGCTTCCATTTTGCTTAGTTCAGTTTTGTTGAGATTAGTCAGAATGGAAGATGCATAGAGTAGGGTGGATAGAAGTTGGGAGCGAGCAATGGCTGATCTTGTGTTGTTGGTAAGAAATGGTTTGATACAGTAGAGTGACCCAAGTTTGGCATGTACTTTTTTAATAGTTAAGTTGAGATGACTGTCAAATTGTAGGTGGGAGTCTATGGTTATTCCCAATAGCTTAGCCTGTGCCACTGGAGCAATTGGAGTAGATAGTGAATTGACTGTTAGTGTTTTTGTTAGAACTGGTTATAATCATAAGCTGAATTTTCTTTGGATTGAGGATAAGTTGGGCTTTGGTAAGGTAGTTTTTCAATTTCAGAGAATGCTAGTTGAGTTGTTTGCAGGAGGGTGGGAATGTTTTGTGCAGCACAGATTAAGGTAGTGTCATCTGGATACTGAATTATAGATGCATGCTGTGTGGAGGTATGGAGGTCATTTGTGAAGACTGTGAATAGTAGTGGTCCTAAGATAGAACCCTGTGGGACTCCTATAGTTATGGGCAGCTGAGGAGAGAGAGAATTTTCCCATTTCACAGCTTGGTACTGGTCAGTTAAGTAGCTTTGGAACCAGGTAAGAGTGGAATTTGATAGATGATATTGGTTTAGTTTGTTTAGCAGGATTTGATGTGAGACTGTGTCAAATGCTTTGGACATATCCAAAAAAAGAGTTGATACTTGTAGGCCTTCATTTTTGAGACAGTTTACTGTGTCTGTGAAGCAGAGGAGGGGTGTAGTGGTACTATGGGCAGGTCTGAAACCATGCTGAGTAGGTGACTGGATGTTGCTGTCTAGAAGATAGTTTAGCATCTGGGTATGGATGCATTTTTCTAGGATTTTGGCCAGGGGGGAGAGTAAAGCAATGGGTCTGTAGTTATTAAGTTCAGTGGAGGTCCCGCCTTTATGTATGGGTGTAACATATGTTACACATCCACTGCCCTACTTCTCTTGGCATGTCTAGCAATACCTCACATCATCACAGTAGCTGCTATCTATCTATATATATATATATATATATATATATATATATATATATATATATATTCTGTGTAGTGTGGTGGCGGTGTTTCAGATTATGGCGATCTCTGTTTTCAAGAAGTATCTGGTTTATTGGGCATAAGCCCCACTGGCAAATGTTTTGCTTTGGCATTGCTTGTCTTGAGACAGACTGCCAAGCCTGAGCAGCTTTTGGAGTCAGGGCTCTTGCTGACATAAGAGACAAATTTATATTTAGGGGCATGCTTCCTGCCTGTCCAGACCCCTCCCCCGATGATTGTTTTTCCTTTCTAAGAAATCATTTGAGAAGAAGAAGGACTCTGACTCAGACAAAGGTTAAAGAATGACAGGGATGAAAAAGAGAGAAAAGAAAAGTTGAAGCTCAAAGGGAGGGAGTCCCGCAGATGCCCAGTGGATTCTCGGTGTGAAATTTTACCAGATAAGAAGACCCCAAGCCCTTTGCTTGCTCCAGCTTTAACGTTGTCTTTAAACTTGGCTCCTGCTTTGTGCTGATCTTTGTAAGCATTGCCTCCTACGTTGAATCCATCAGTCTCTGCGGATCAGGACATATGGAGTGCTTGGTTATCAGTGGCTCCAGTATTGAGCTGGGTCCATTTTCACTTTCTCCTTGTTTCCCCGGTGCTTGATCTAAACTTATCAACTCAAAACATACTGGAGAGACAGCTATGTGTCACAGAGATTCCATGTTCTTTGGAACAGGCTCCCTATTCACATTAAGCAGAGCCCTTCCTTAGGCCTTTTCAGATGCAGTTTTGGATCAATGGATGGGGAATTGCAAATTCACAACTGGAGTAGCACCTATGTCCCTTATGAACAGGTGCAATCTGTAAGATACTCAAGGCGTTATCACAAACACATACCATCCTCTGGGAGCCATATATGGGATAACATTGGGTTATATTGGTGAGGCGTGTAAGGGCTTTAAGCTGTTAGTCTAGTATTCTCCTGTGAGCCTATGATTCTGTTGGTTTTTGTTTTGCAGATATGCAGGAAGTCTGTCAAGGTGGGGTCCAACAATAACTTGTATGCCAGGCATAGATCTCCCCTCATCAGTCTGTAGGAGACGATACAAGGATAGGGCTTTGAGGTGGTCTGCATAAGACATGATGTTAAAGTTGTCAATCTCGCCTTCATTCTTGCTGGATGGGTTTGGAGCCGATCTTCGGCTCCGACTCGGCCTTTTACTAAAGCTCGAGAGCTATTTACCGGCTCGAGGCCCTCCCCCTATCCCACAATGCTAGGCGTCCGATACCCAGATCTCCTTTGCCGCTTCAGCTACAAGGTTGCGATTTTACCGGCTCCAGGTTATATAACTCTTTTCTAGTGTTATATATATATATATATATATATATATCTATATATATATATATATATATATATAGTTTTTTTCTTATTAGATATTGTCTCTTAGTGTTTCCCTTTCTTAACCCTTGAGAAAACCCCTTTTAAAAAACTCTATTACTGTAGTTTTTTCAGAGTTCCCCCCCTCCCCCACCCGTTAGAGTAGCGTTGATTTTTCTTATATATATTCTACCCTCTAGGGTTAGTTGTATATAATCTGTAGTGTTTTTATTCTTATTCTACTACTTTTTTTATATATTTTCTACTTTATAGTGATAGATATATTTAGTAGTATTATTTATATTACTATTATATTGTTGATGTTAGTTTTTTACTAGTGCGTGTGTGTGTGTGTGTGTGTGTGTAGTGTTTAAAGCACTAGTTACCTGTTCCCTTGGTATCCTTTTTTTCTACTTTTCATTATGTCTAAGGATACTAAGGTTTCAGGTTTCAAGAAGTGTGACTCGTGCTGTCAGAAGATGTCTCTGACAGACGGTCACACTTCTTGTGTGTATTGTTTGGGCCCCCTACACCTGCAGGACTCTTGTGCGGTCTGTCATGCCTTCAGTCCAAGAGTCCTGCAGAGCATAAGAACAAACTGATTTTGAGGGGCTTGCTTAAGCCTGAAGGGTCCCTGACTAAGCCTTCGCCGGGTAAATCCTCCAAGCCCGCTAAGCAGTCGGCTCCCTGCTCGGAGCCGTCGCCGAGCGGAGCTCCTGCTTCCTCATCAGTTCCGGCTGGAACCAACACTTCGAGACCTCAGTCGGCTCCGGCCTTAGTATGGGAGCCTTCTTTGAGCCAAAAACGCTCGAGGTCTCCCTCTTTCGAGTCTGTTAGCTCGGCTCCGAGGTCTCCGTTACTACAGTCGGAGCGGAGCCATAGGTCCTGCTCCTCTCGGTCCTCCAGGCTGTCTGATCACGACCTCGGGAGGGTGGTCAGTAGGCTCTTAAAGTCGCAGGCACTGGCCCAAATGTTGACTAGCCCTTCTAAACAGACTGTGGCTATCCCTGTATCTTCATCAGTTCCTCCTCCAACTCTACCACTGTGTTCAGAGCCGGAGCTCGTTGGGGCTCGAATCGTCGGAGCCGATACCACACATTTCGGCTCCATCGTTGGCTTCGATCTCTTCATTGGTTCTGTCCATGGAGGGATCCCGGTGTCGAGACTCCCTCGTCAGCTCCGACGGGTCGAGTGGCACCGGACCCTTGTCCGACCCCGTTCTCCCTCTGGGTGCCTCGGCGCAGGTGAGCTCGGCCCCATCAGCCTCGGAGCCGTCACTCTCGGTGCCAGGAGGGGTTCTCATCTCTTCAGAGCTGGGACCTTCCTCTCTGCCTGATAGGGGCGCCTTCGAGGTCATGAGGAGCGTACTGACTCCTGGGTCAGATCCACGATCGGCCCCTTTGGCTCCTCCCCCCATGGTGCCTGCTTCGGTCTCTGTCCACCCCCCTGACACCAAGTGTGGAGAACAAATGCTCCAGATCACCCCACTGGGAGTATCTTCCTCTTCCGAGGCCTCCCCCCGATCATTCGGATGAGCCACCTCGGAAGAAAACATGTAAGAGGAAACTTGTTGACTCCCCCAAGTCTGTCACGTCTGACACCGACTTGGAGGATTTGGAAGGGTCCCCAAGGTTCCCCTCCGAGGATGTCTCCTTTTCAGACATCCTGGAGATCCTTAAGCAGAGGGGGAATTGGACTACCTGGATGCGTTTGGTTCTCACCCTTCCACCTCCTGGGTGTCTCCGCCATTTGACCCGCTCATGGAAGTGGTTGCTCGGAAGGCGTCGACAGCCCCGGACTCAATGGAACCAACTCCCTGTAGGCCCACTAAATTTATTACTGTCCCATCGGACAAACAGTTTCTAGCTGAGGGGGTCCCAGTTGATGCCATGGTGGTGGCAGCGGCCACTAAGAAGGAGTTGGCTGACCCTTTGGTGCCTGTACATCCTCCTATTAAAGAGTCTAGGACAATGGACAGGTACGGGAAGCGGATGTTCTCTTCAGTGACCTTTGCTATGCGGTCGCTGAATTATCTGTGCCATTTCACCCGACTTCAGAGGGATCTTCTCAAAGAACTGGGTGATACCCTTCATTATCCATCGGCTGTGGGGTCTCGGGATAAGGTTAACTCCCAGCTGGCGACCTTAATTTCCATAGTTAACTCCTCCATGCGGCTCATTTCTTATACGGCCAATGGTGCGAGTAGGGCCGCAGGTGCAGGCGTGGCTTTGAGAAGACACGCCTGAATGCGGTTATGTAACTTTGCTGACCCCTTTAAGGCATCCTTCACCAATACCCCCTTCGATGGTTCGGCTTTGTTTGGACCACAGGTAAAGGATACAGTTACCAGGTGTGAGCAGGAAGGCAAGACTCTCTGCCGTGGGAGTCCGTTTTTCTACTCCCTCCAGACCATACCCTAAAGGTCAGAAGAGTGGAAAAATGTGGTTTTGTAAACCCCAGAGAGTTGTGCCTGACACACGTGGTGAGTTTTCCTCCAGGGGCAGAGGAGGAAACAATAATAGACGCTGCTTTAGGGGCAGAGGGGGTCCGCAAAATCAGGGTGGCAGAGAATCTTTCTCTGACAAACCCTTCCAGCACCCCTGAGGGGCTGCCCGACTGTCCACCTTCGGAGGCAGTCGGGGAAAGATTGTCACTGTACCCAGAAGCCTGGCAACTCCTCACTCAAGACAGATGGGTACAGTCTATCATATCCGAAGGTTACAAAACTCCCTTCGTCCGCACCCCTGTACAAACAAAGAGATCCCTTCCAGATGTCCCACCCGCTCTAAGGGATCAAGCAGTTCTAGAAATTTCAACACTGCTAAGAAAAAGAGCCATCCAGCCAGTCCCAGCAGACCAGCAAGGATCCGGAATTTACTCAATGTTCTTTTTGGTACCAAAAAAGCCAGGGGACTGGAAACCCATTTTGGATCTCAGCAGATTAAACAAGTCTGTTCAAAGAATGAAGTTCCAGATGGTCACGCTCCAGTCCATTCTACCCTTCTTGGGTCAGGACAATTGGATGTGCTCCATAGACCTTCAGGATGCGTACTACCATATAAAAATGGGTAGGTGTTCCAGAAGGTTTCTCCGCTTCCTTCTGGGAGCCAGTCACTATCAATTCAGAGCCCTGCCCTTTGGTCTCACCACGGCCCCCAGGGTGTTCACCAAATGCATGGCAGTGGTTACGGCTCACCTGAGATGACTGGGATTCCAGGTGTTTACATATCTAGACGACTGGATCCTTACTGCTTCCACCAGGCATCAGCTATTGTGAGCCAGGGACTATACCATCCAGACTTGCTCCAAGCTAGGTATATCATTAAATTTCGAAAAGTCTGCATTGTCGCCTTGTCAGTCTATAACCTTTATAGGCGCAGAATTAAATACAAAAGATCTATCTGCAAAACTTCTTCCAGAGTATCAGACATTTGCTGACCTGTACAGATCCTACTACAGTGCAAGACGATTCCGGCCAAATTTGTACTAAAGATATTGGGTCTCATGGCAGCAGCGATCATTTTAGTCCCCCTGGCTCGTTTTCCCATGCGGATCCTCCAGTGGATGCTGTGTACCCAATGGTCCTTTCAACAACTTCCAGTGTCCCACAGGATAAAAATCACTCAAACATGCAAAGACCACCTGGCTTGGTGGATGGTCTTCCCTCTAGTTCTCTAGGGCAGACTGTTTGTTCTTCCTCCTCCTGTTGCCACGGTGACCACAGATGCCTCCCTGATCGGATGGAGGGGGCATTTTCAGGGCAGGATTGTCCAGGGCTCTTGGCAACCCCTAGAATACCACCTGCACATAAATGTCTTGGAGATGAGAGCGGTACTTTTAGCGTTGCAAGCTCTTCAGGACTCTCTACCTACCGGGACTATTGTAGTTCAAACGGGCAATATGTCTGTAGTGTGGTACATCAACAAGCAGGGTGGAACCAGGTCCTACCCCTTATGTCGAGAAGCACTCAGACTCTGGCAGTGGGCGATCTCTTCCCAACGGTTTCTGATAGCAACTCACATCCCCGGGAAGTCCAACGTCATAGCAGACAGGCTAAGCAGAGCCATTCTCATGCCTCTCGAGTGGTCTCTCAATCAGTTAGTAGTGGACAAGATTTTCCACAGATGGGGTCAACCTTGCTGCAACCTTTTTGCAACCCCTCTCAACAGCAAGTGCGAAGACTTCTTCACTCTCTTTCCCCTCCCCGGCCATCCCCCCAGAGACGCTCTAGTACACGATTGGCCCTGGGGTCTCCTATATACATTTCTGCTTTTTCCCTTAATTCCCAAACTGATTCAGAAAGCGACTGCTTTGGGTTCCAGGATGATCCTCATTGCCCCTTACTGGCCACGACAAATTTGGTTCCCATTCCTGCATCGTCACCTACTGGAGCAGCCCTGGAGTCTGGACCCAGTGCCAGACCTGTTGGTCCATCAGTTGGGCGGGCTGCACCAATCCCTTCAATCTCTTAACCTCACAGCATGGTTGCTCCACTTCCCCCAGGAGGAAAACTCACCTTTCACGCAAGCATCTGGGCCATCATTACCAACGACCACTGGGTCCTCATCATAGTGTCCCAGGGATACAAATTTTCTTTCAACACTCTTCGAACTCCAAAAGGGTTCCCAGATCTACCCCCAAACCAGTGGGCAGAGGCGCAGAAGCAAGTCCTTTCCCTGCTCTCTATGAGGACAATAGAGCATGTTCCTGCAGAACAGAAAGGCCAAGGTTTCTACTCCAGATTTTTTCTGGTACCCAGAAAAGAGGGCACCTGGCACCCTATCCTCGATCTATCCATTCTAAACACCTTCCTGGTGATACCAAAATTCAAAATTCTCACCCTCCAGCAACTGCTACCCATGCTCTCCAAGGATATTTGGCGAGCCACCCTAGATTTAAAAGAGGCCTACCTCCACATCCCTATCAGGGAATCATGCAGGAAATACCTACATTTCAGGGCAGGCTCTCTACACTTTCAGTTCTCTGCACTTCCCTTTGGCTTATCTACTGCTCCCAGAGTTTTCACAAAATGTCTTGCTCCTGCCATTGCCTTTTGCAGACAAAGGAGTATCCAAATTTATCCATACTTAGACGACTGCCTAATTCAGGCAGACAGTCAGAAAAAGCTGCTCAAGCATCTTGCGTTTGTAAGTCCCTACTGACCTCCCTAGGGTACACAATCAGCGGAAAGAAATTCAAACAAATACCCACCAAAAGGATTATATTCCTGGGAGCAAGCCTGTACACAGCATCCCAGTGGCATTCCTTACTCCAGCCTACTTCTCTCAATTAGCCACCAGACCCCAGTTATCTGCAAGGAAAATCCTGCAAGCTTTCAGGTTCATGGCATCTTGCATTCTACTCATTCCATATGCCAGACTGCAAAAAAATCCTTTGGTGTTAACACACTCAAGACATGGAAACTGTTATACCCGTGATACCTTGCCTCAGAAAAGATTTTCTTTGGTAAGCAGCAGCATGCTCCCACAACAAAGGACTACCTTTTCTCACCACCCCCCCACTGCCCAGACCCTTACCACAGATGCCTGGGGTGCACACCTGGATGGCATGTGCATACAGGGCCAATGGAGCCCACAGCAAATCCAACTCCACATCAACCAAAAAGAGATGTTACCTGTCCAACATGCATTGACAGCTTTCAGGTCCCTTCTCTCCTAAGGGGCTCTCCTGATCAAAACAAACAGCACCACTGTGATGTAGTATATCAACAAGCATGGAGGGACTCGCTCATACCCTCTATGCAGGCTGGCCATGACCCTTTGGCACACAGCCTCTGCCATGCAACTCCACCTGTTAGCACAATTCCTACCAGGTTCTCTAAACTCTCTGGCAGACCACTTGAGCAGAAATCTTCTGGGCCCACATGAGTGGCAGCTAGACAAAAGAACCTTCACCATGATAACTCAGAAATGGGGCACCTCGAAAGTCGACCTCTTTGCTTCCCACACCACTCATCAGCTCAGCAAGATGTTCTTCGTGTTTCACTGTTGCAGTCATCACATTTGGGTTATCTGCCTGCAGGTAACCCTCAGCCGGCCTGAATACCAGGGTCTTCGGATTTCTGCGTCAGCTGCTGTCTCTTCTTCCATGACGTCAGGTCGTCAGGGGTATGAAACATGTAGCCGATGCCATTACATCAGTTTTTCTTGCCGTGCGGTGCCCGAAGCAGAAGCAGTTTGCAAGTACCAGTTGGCCGACTCCTGAAATTTTTGTTTTCGGGTTTCAGATCCAAAGTCTTCAAAAAAGATAAGTACCTCGTTGGGGATCCTTTTTCTTGCTCTATCCAATGTCAGTAAAAGTTAACAATTGTCTTAACTGTGGAAAGCAAATACCTCATAGAGATTTTCATTCGTACTGCATCCCCTGTTTAAGCCCAGACCATGACGTCCCTCGCTGTCGGTTTTGTGCCTTATTCAATCCCAGAACTGTTCGTCATCGGGCTATTTTTGCAGCCAGTTACTTTCGTACTCTGTCTCAGTACTCCAAAATGGTTTCGGTAAGACATCCGACTACCGATCTTCCAAAAAAAGTAAGATTAAAGACAGAGACAGATCGCATAGGTCCAAAACTGCTGACGATGCTTCCGTTAAGCTAGTCACCAGTCCGCCGGTACTCCGGCACTTTCGCAGCCCCTGATACCCGCTATTTGATTCACAGGCTTCTACTGAGACCGATTTGGAGTCCAGTATGCCACGAAATGCTTCTTCGACTATGGAACCTGTGGATGTCTCTACCTTGGATGGGTGCAGAGCCACTGTGCAGGCATCGACGTCATCATTTCCATCAAGAAGTTCTGAATCCCTCAGGTCTAATACTCGCACTACGCCTAGAAAACAGACGACCAAACTGTGAGCGCAGGCCCATATGCCTCAAAAACAAATGCTTAGAATAGCTGAAGACCTTATTACTTTAATTAGGGGAAGCCAGCCTTCCCCCTCTAAAAGACCTAGAACTGAATTTCTTACTGATTCTTCTGATCAGGAATCTGATATTTCTTCTCCTTCTGATTACCAGGATTTGCCCTTATCTACTTATGAGGATTCTGATGCAGAGGATTCCATTTCCTCTGCTTCCCCTCCAGAAGATTTTTCTTTCGGTGAAACCTTGTGTAGTCTTAGGGAGCATTTCCGCTGGGAAAGCCAGGTTTACTCTGAGTCCAAAAAGAGGCTTAGGGAATTCTTACTCCTGCCCCAACACAGGCCTCTAGCTATCCCCCTGTTGTGGACATTGCAGATGATGCTTTCTTGGAATCTAGCCTTACCCCAGACACTTTACCTCCAACTCCCAGAAAACCTGACAGGTATTACAGAGTACCTGACTTTCACAAGTTCCTCTTCAAGAATCCTTCTGCGGATCCAGAGACCATATCCCAAAGACCAAAAGGCATTAAGGCTACTGCTGCTAAAAATCCTACCCCTTCTGATAGAGATTCTAGAGCCCTAGATAGATGGGGTAAGAAGGTATACACTTCTTCTACTTTGGCCATTAGGGCTTTAAATTGCCAGTTTCATATCTTAAAGTATCAGCCACATATTATGGGACTACTTAAACAGAAAGTGATGTTGATTCCTGACTGTGCTGAACACAAAAAATTGCAGGATTTAATGCATTTTGCAGAACAAGTTGGTAAACATATTTTGCAATGTGGTTTTGATGCTTTAGAAGCATCTTGCAGGGCTGCTGTCACTGGGTCTGTACTTAGAAGACATGCTTGGCTTAAGGAACAAAACTTGCCAGATCATGTTAAAGCTATATTACTGGATGCTCCCTTAAACCAAGACCGCCTTTTTGGCAACAAAGCAGAAGTCATTCTCAAAAGGATGGAGGAAAAAGCTAAATCTATGCAAACTGTTAAAGATTTCCTACAAGTACAGCTTCCCAGATTTAGTAGGCATTAGCCTTCAAAGAATTGGTCCTTTCCGGTCTTTTCCAGGCCTTCTCAGTCCAAACCCAGGAACAGCAGACCACGTAGGTTACAGTCTCAGGCTGCGCATCGATCTAAGCAGTGGGGGGCTCCCACTTCCAAAGCAGGGAGTAGTAAGCCACCCCCCTACGGAAAAATGGCGCAATGACTTAACCTTAACACTTGCAAGCCCTGTTCAACTACCTGCTCCCTTAGGAAGAAAGCTCGCCCTGCATGCAAAAAAACTGGGAACTCATTACCCAGGACAGATGGGTTTTGAACATAGTTTCCCAAGGAAACAGATTCCACTTCCACACACTACCAACCCCAAACAGTTGGCCAGACCTACCCCCAAATCAATGGGTGGAGGCCCAACAGCAGGTTCTCTCTCTCTCTCCTCAGTATCGGGGCTATTCAACCTGTACCAGTAGAACAAAGGGGACAAGCTTTTTATTCAAAACTTTTCCTGGTACCCAGAAAAGACCGCTCCTGGCATCCTATCCTGGACCTCTCTTTTCTAAGAAACACCTTTCTGGTAATTCCAAAATTCAAAATGCTAACACGTCAACAGCTTCTTCCTATGCTAGGCAAAGATGCCTGGCTGGCAACCTTAGACTTAAAGGAAGCTTACCTGCACATTCCAATAAGGGAATCTTGCAGGAAATACCTAGGCTTCAGGGCAGACTCCATGCACTATCAGTTCTCTGCACTTCCCTTTGGCTTATCTACTGCGCCTAGGGTATTCACAAAGTGTCTAGCTCCAGCCATTGCATTTTGCAGGCAGATAAATATTCAAATATACCCATACTTGGACGATTATCTGATTCGGGCAGATAGGCAGAACTTGCTATTACAACACCTGGCATTCGTAAAGAAACTTCTAACCTCACTGGGGTACACCATAAACAAAAAGAAATCTCACCTAGTACCCTGCCAACAGATTGTATTCCTGGGAGCAAGCTTGAACACAACTTCCCAGATGGCATCCCTCACTCCAGAGAAACAAGTTTATTTGACAACCTACTTCAAACTATTTGCCACAGAACCCCAGCTATCTGCAAGGAAAATTCTGCAAGCCCTGGGGTTCATGGCCTCTTGCATTTTACTAATTCATATTCAAGACTGCATATGAGGAAACTCCAATGGTATCTAAAAAGCCTATGATGTCAACATTCTCGGGACCTGGAATCAATGATTCCTATCTTTCCTTGTTTAAAGACAGAGTTCCTTTGGTGGGCAGAGGCCTGCTACCACAACAAGGGGCTCCTTTTCACTCTACCCCCTGCTGCTCAAACCCTAACAACAGACGCATCAGACTATGCATGGGGGGGCTCACTTGGCAGGGCAGTGCATTCAGGGCAAATTAAACCTGAGACAGATGCACCTGCATATCAATCAAAAAGAAATGTTAGCTGTACAGAATTCCCTGACAGCCTTCAAAGACTGTATTCATCCAGGACAGCTATTGGTAAAGAAAGACAACACCACAGTTATATGGTACATAAACAAGCGGGGGGAACCCACTCGTACCCTCTTTGCAGACTAGTCATGGCTCTGTGGAACACAGCCTTGAGCTACCAAGTGCACCTACAAGCTCAATTCCTGCCAGGCAAGCTAAATTCACTGGCAGACGACTTAAGCAGAAATCTCATGGACCCACACAAATGAAAACTAGAACCAAAAATATTCACCCTCTTAAGGAACAAATGGGGGACTCCAGAGGTAGACCTGTTTGCCTCCCCTCAGAACTACCAACTGGACAAATTCTGCACAAGGACTCCCCACAGTCAATCTTGGAAAGTGGATGCCCTGTCCTTTACCTGGGAAAGCCTCTCGGTTTATGCCTTTCCCCCTCCCCCTCTCCTCTCAAAGGTTCTACTATAGATCAAACAGGACAAGCCAAGGACAATGCTCATTGCACCAGACTGACCACGCCAGCATTGGTACCCCCTCTTGCGCAGTATGACACTGTTGCAACCCTAGCACCTGCCGCAGACCCCTTCCCTGCTGTCCCAGCACGGGCCAGGTACTGCACCCTCAGCTTCAAACCCTGAACCTTACAGCCTGGATAATTCCTTGAGCTCTCCTCTAGCATCCCTCAGTAAGCAGGTGCTAGATGTCGTTCTGGAGGCAAGGAGGCCTAGTACTAGAAAATCCTATGCTGAAAAGTGGAAAAGATACTGTTCCTGGAGCCATACTCAGGGGGTGGGCAAAACGGTGCCCAGCTTACCTCATATTCTTCAGTACTTAACAGAAATGCTCCACAAGGGCCTATCCTTCTTGTCAATTAAAATTCATGCCTCTGCCATTTCAGCACATTATAATACTGAGCCACCCCTTTTCTGTCACCACCTGCTAAAACAGTTCCTTATAGGGGCCAAAAATTTAAGACCTCTCCAGGAGAGTTTCCACTCGAGCCTGGGACCTTAACTTTGTATTGGAACCCCCCCTGAGCCAGCTGCAACAGCAGAGTTGAAATTCCTTTCTTGGAAAACAGCCTTCCTTCTAGCCATCACTTCAGCAAGAAGAGTGTATGAATTACAGGCCCTCATGGCAGTGGAACCCTTTATTATCTTCCATGCAGACAGGGTTTCCCTCAGGACCAGTCCTTCCTTTATGCCCAAGGTGGTGTCTAGTGTGGCCCTAAATCAGTCCATTCATTTGCCTACTTTTTTCCCTACTCCACAAAACAAAGGGGAACGAATACTGCACACTCTGGACGTGCACAGACAACTTAGATTTTATTTGGACAGGACTAAGCCTCTCAGAAAATCAGAACAGCTGCTAGTTGGCTTTGCTGCAGGGGCAGAGGGGGAAGGCCATTTCAAAGCAAACCATTTCCAAATGGATAGCCCATTGCATTCATTTATGCTGCAAGCACCATGGAAAACCTACCCCACAGGGGATAAGATCACATTCCACCAGGGCTGCATCTACCTCTGCAGCCTTTCTCAGAGGAGTCCCTACCAGGGACATCCTAGAAGCTGCTACCTGGAGCTCTGGACATACCTTCACCAGGCATTACCACATGCCTATTTTTTCTAAATCCAGAGCTGGTTTTGCCACTGCAGTCTTGCAGGGCTTAATAGCTGGCCCTAATGCTCTTTAACTTCCTCCTCCCTTTCTTAGGTTTGGGAATTAACCCAAATGTGATGACTGCAACAGTAAAACACGAAGAACATAGTACAGTTGTGTACACTTACCATAAATGTAGATGTTTAAGTGTATTCACTGTTGCAGTCCTGGTTACCCTCCCTCCAGCCCCCTGACTTCTCTTGACTCTACCTTTCCTTCTTGTTTGGTATATTTAGTTTTTCTGGTGTATTTGCTTTTTGATGGAGGTGTACCATAACATATAATTGCTTCCCATTATGGGGGCACCTGACATCTGGGGCAAGAAAAAACTGATGTAATGCCATTGGCTGCATGTTTTATACCCCTGATGACCTGATGTCATGGAAGAAGAGACATCATCCGATGCAGAAATCCGAAGACTCTGGTATTCAGGCCTGCTGAGGGCTACCTGCAGGCAGATAACCCAAATGTGATGACTGCAACAGTGAATACACTCGAACATCTACATTTATGGTAAGTGTACACAACTGTACTTTCTGCACCAGGGAACTTCACTGTTGGGTAAATCTATCAGTCTATGCCTTTCCTCCACTACCTCACATCCCCAGGGTACTGCTCAAAATAAGGGAGGAAAAACCAAGGGCAATTCTTATTGCTCGAGACTGGTCTCGCCAGCACTGGTACTCACTGCTGCACAGCCTGTCCCCATTGCCCCCATGGCATCTCACTCAGACCCCAACCCTCCTGACCCAGAGGGAAGGAAAATTCATGCATCCCCAGCAGCAGACCCTCAATTTAGCAGCTTGGCTTATTCCCTAACCACCGATCAATCTGCTATCCTCAGTAAACAGGTCCTAGATGTTATACGTGAGGCCAGGCACCCTAGCACTAAAAAGTCTTATGCTGACAAATGGAAAAGGTTCTGCACCTGGATTCAGGCTAAAGGAGCCGATACGGCACAGCCCTCCCTCCCTCTCATCCTAGATTACTTAGCTGACCTGTTACACAGTGGTGTCTGTATTTCCTCTATTAAAATTCATGCCTCTGCTATCTCTACTCATTTCCCCACTGAGCAGCCCCTTTTCTCACACCTACTGATCAAACAATTCCTAAGAGGGTTAGAAACTTGAGGCCACCCAAAAGAGCACCTTCCGCAGCCTGGGACCTTAACTTTGTTTTGGAAAAGCTCACCCTGCTTCCCTTCGAACCAGCATCTTCAGCAGAGTTAAAATTTTTCTCCTAGAAGACAGCTTTCCTTCTGGCCATCATTCCAGCCAGAAGGGTCTCCGTGCTACAAGCACTCAAGGCTGTGGGGCCCTTCATCATCTTCCATTCTGACACTGTTTCCCTTAGGACTAACCCATCCTTCATGCCCAAAGTGGTATCCAGTGTGGCTGTCAACCAATCCATTAATTTGCTCACCTTTTTCCTAATCCCCAGAACAAGGGGGAAAGGATCCTGCACTCTCTAGATGTGCACAGACAGCTCAGAGTCTGTCTAGACAGGACTAAATCCTTCAGAAAGTCTGACCAGTTGCTGGTTAGCTTTGCTGCAGGAGCAGAGGGCAAAGCCATCTTCAAACAAACATTTTCCAAATGGATAGCACACTGCATCCATTTCTGTTAAAAGCAACATGGAAAGCCTCCCCCTAAGGGGGCAGGACTTGCTCCACAAGAGCCATCTCCACCTCTGCAGCTTTCCTCAGAGGAGTCCCCACCAGGGACATCCTGGAGGCTGCCACCTGGACATCTCTTCACACTTTAACCAAACATTACCACCTGCCTATCTTCTCCAAATCCAGGGCAGGGTTTGCCACTGCAGTCTTGCAGGGCATCCTAGCCAGCCTCTAGTCTCCTTGACTGCCTTCACCCTTTTCCTCAGCTTTGGGAATCAACCCAAATGTGATGACTGCAACAGTGAAACACAAAGAATATAGTACAGTTGTGTACACTTACCATAAATGTAGATGTTCGAGTGTATTCACTGTTGCAGTCCTGGTTACCTCCCTCCATCCCCTTCTTCTTTCTTCTCTCTCCTTACGAGGGACATTTTGATATTTACTTTCTACTGGTGGAGTTCTTCCAGCAGAACCTGGCTCCCACTTGGGGGCTCCTGACAAGGCAAGAAAAACTGATGTAATGGCGTCGGCTGCCTTACTTTATACTACTGACAACCTGATATCAGTCCTGACGTGACCGCAACTGAAATACTAAGCCTCTGGTATTTGGGCCAGCCGAGGGCTACCCTGGTAGGGATAACCCAAATGTGATGACTGCAATAGTGAATACACTCGAACGTCTACATTTATGGTAAGTGTACACAATTGTACTTTTTAAATTATTGGCTAAGTGTGCTATGGCAGAATCTTGCCGTTCCAAGGCACAGCTGGCTTCCAAGAAAATAGCCAAAAAGTCTAGGCCAGATGTAGCTGTCCAGCCTTAATTGGTCTTCTGTCTAGAAGCTAGTGAAAGCCGTGAAGAATGTACAGTGATTGCATTGGATTCTTCTGCCAAAACTGAGTCAGAGGAAAACATGGAGCCAAGTTCTGTCATGTCCTCTGAGGTTTTTCAAATGTCTGTTCTGGATGTTGATGGGAAACCATGGTCGTTTATTTCTGAGGGGCTAAGAGAGATTCCTCAGGTCATAGTCCAGGAAGAGATTCCTACTACGATCACTGAATCCTGCCAAGGGACTGTGGTGCTGAGTGTTAGGACAGACATCCTGCTTAAGAAGAAGCTAAAGACCAAACATATTATCCCAGTTGTTAAAGATCCTCAGTATGAATGGTAAGATTTTACTTGAGGCTTGTTTAATGACCTGATGGCCATGAAGCCTCCTCAACAGGTGTCAGTCCCTACTCTTCCCTGGACTTGCACGTTTTTTAGGAAGACGAGGGAACTGGATTCCTCGGATGAGGACCTACATTCTGGGGAGGAATCCCTTGCTTACTCAAATTCTTTCTCCTGGGGACTATGGATGTTCTTTGTGTTTCACTGTTGCAGTCATTACATTTGGGTAATCTGCTGGCAGGTTGCCCTCAGTTGGCCTGAATAACAAAGTCTTGGGTCCTGCATCGGTTGCTGTCTCCTCTTCCATGACGTCAGGTCGTCAGGGGTATAAAACGTGCAGCCGATGCCATTTTAATCATTCTTTCTTGCCGTGCGGTGCCTGAAGCAGAAGCACTTCGCAAGTGCCGGTCGGCCAACTCCTGAAATTTTTGTTTTCAAGTTTCAGAACCGAAGTCTTCAAACTAAAGCTAAGTACCCCGTTGGGGGAACTTTTTCTTGCTCCTTACCGATGTCAGTAAAAGTTAATAATTGTACTTGTGGGAAGCAAATACCTCATAAGGATTTTCATTTGTACTGTATTCCTTGCCTAGGCCCTGACCACAACATGCCTTGCTGTCGGTTTTGTGCTAAATTTAACCAACGTACTATTAAGCATCGGTATATTTTTGCTTCTAAATACTTTGGCTTAAGATTTAACTATCCTGAAATGTCGTTGGTTAGCAATCCAACTACCGGAATTCACAAAAAATGCAAAGAAAAAGACAGAGACAGACCGTCGAGGTCCAAACCGACGATGTAGCTTCTCCTAAGCCAGTCACTGGTACTCAGTGAGGTGCTTTCGCAGCCCCTGATGCCCACTACTTTTGAGTTGCAGGCCTCTAGCGAGACCCATTCGGAGTCTGGTATGCCGCGAGACTCCAAGTTTTGAACCCACAGATATCTCTCCCTTGGATGGGTCTGGAGCTGCTGAGCAGGCACCGACTTTTGAGGGTGTTTTCAGGTCTAAAGATTTGTATATTAAACCAACGCCATCATCAAAAACAAGGCCAAAACCAATTTCTGTGTCCAAAAAACCGATGCATGAGCCACGTTCTCAGGCCCCTATGCCTAAAAAACAAATGATCAAAATGGCTGAGGATTTAATTACCTTGATCAGGGGTTCCCAACCCCCTCCTGCTAAGAGGCCTAGGCAAGGCACTGATTATGAATCTTCAGATCAGTTTTTCATTTCTTCTGATTCCTCTTCTGATCAGGAATTTTCTATTCCCCCTTATGCGGACTCTTATGTGGAAGAATCTATCCCTTCTGCTTCTCCTCCTGAGGATTTTTCTTTTGGAGAGACTTTGCATACTTTAAGGGAACAATTTCATTGGGAGATTCAGGATTTTTCAGAATCCAAAAAGAGGCTTAGGGATTTTCTTCTTCCTCAGCATAGGCCTTTGGCTATACCTCCTGTTTTAGACATTGATGATGATGTTTTCTCAGAATCCAGCATGGCTCCTGATTCCCTGCCTCCGGCTCCTAGTAAGCCAGACAGCTATTACAGGGATGTCCTTCAAGGATGCATCTGCAGTCATCACATATGGGTTGTCGTGCCTCAGGCAGCCCTTCGGTTGGCCGGATTCCAAAGTCTGGGTCTGGCCTCGGCTGATGTCGCACTTTCCCCGACGTCAGAGCGTCTGGGGTATAAAAGCATCAGCCGACGCCATTTTCCTCTGCCTTTCTTGCCGCGTGGTGCCCGAAGCAGAAGCAGTTCGCAAGTGCCGGTCGGCCAGCTCCTGTGATTCAGCTACTGAAGACTTCGAAAAAGCTAAGTACCCCGTTGGGGACTCTTTCTTGCCTCAGCCGATGTCAGATAAAGTTAATAATTGTTTAACTTGTGGGAAACAAATACCTCATAAGGATTTCCACTCTTACTGCCTCCCCTGCCTAGGCCCAGACCACGACGTCTCGGCCTGTTCAGCCTGTGCTTCCTTCAACCGACGAACTCTTAGACGTTGGTCGGAGTTTGCAGAGGAATTCTTTGGGGCTAGTTTAGCTTACAAGATGCCGTCGGAGACTCCGACTTCGCATTTAGTTAAGAAACGGAAGGACAAGAACCGACACACGCAGGCCGCGGTTTCGGCTGAAACCACGGTCAGGCCTACCGCGAGTGTCTCGGTCTCGGCTGATACCAAGTCCTTGGTACTTCCGATTACCGAAACCGCACAACCGACTACCTCGGCCCCGGAGGCCCCGGCCGAGTCGGTTATTGAATTACCTACTGAAACTGGTGTCCAGGAACCTTCCGACACCATTCCTTTAGACAAGTCTACTCCTGCACATGGTGCAGCCAGACCTCCTGCATCCATGTCCATTAAGGCTTTCTCTAGGGCTAAAGCTGCTAAACTTTCTAAAGCTTTGCCTCCCAAGGTTACCTCTCAGAGACCCTCTACTGGCTCACAGATTCTTAGCTTAGCAGAGGATCTTATCTCCTTAATTAGAGGTTCTCAACCTCATCCGGACAGGGGCTCTCAACCACCTCCAGACAAAAGGCCCAGGGTTGAGCCCTCTGACCCCACTCCTCAGATGAGTCCACTGATGGCTCTACTCTGTCAGACCACCAGGAGGAGGCTTATTTGGCCTACGAGGATTCTGATGCTGAAGAATCTATTCCCTCGGCCTCCCCTCCTGAAGAGTTTTCCTTTGGAGAAACATTACACTCTATGAGAGAACATTTTCAATGGCAGGGTCAGGAATTCTCTGATTCTAGAAAGAGATTAAGGACCTTTTTACATTTACCTCAGCATAGGCCTTTAGCTATACCTCCTGTTTTGAATGTCATTGATGATGTGTACTCTAATGCTAGTACAGCCCCTGACTCTCTCCCTCCGGCTCCTGCCAAACCTGATAGGTACTACAGGGTCCCGGACTCACATTGTACACCTGTACAAGGCCCACTCTGACCTGTACAAGGCCCACTCTGCTGATCCAGAAACTATTTCCCAGGGCCCAAAAGGGGTTGCAGCTGCCACTGCTAGAAATCCTCTACCCTCTGAAAGGGAGTCCAGAGCTTTAGAGAGATGGGGTAAGAAAGTGTATACTTCTGCAACTCTTTCCATGAGGGCATTAAATTGTCAGTTTCATATGATACAGTACCAAGAGTATTTGTTAGATGAATTGCATAAGAAACTGTCTTCTTCTGAACCCCTTGATCGCAAATCCCTTCAGGATCTGGTACATAACTCCCAGCAGGTTAGTAACCATTTCTTGCAGTGTGGTTATGATGCATTGGAAGCTTCATGTAGGTCAGCTATGACAGGTGCAGTCATACATAGGCATGCCTGGCTGAAGGAACAATCTCTGCCAGACCATGTTAAAGCTAAACATTTGGATGCTCCTATGGAAAAGCAAAAATTATTTGGTTCCACGGCTCAAGAGGTCTTAAAGAAATTTGAAGAAAAGGCAAAATCTGTGCAAACAGTCAAAGACTTTCTGCAAGTCCAACCACCGAGATTCAGCAGAAATTGGCCTACTAAGAATTGGTCCTTTCCGGACTCAGACAGATCTCAGAGAGGCAGGAATAGGCGTGCCAGGGGTAGAGGGCAAGCTAGAGGCTCCTACAGAGGCCGTCAATGGCAGCCTCCCAACCAGAGAGGTAGTGCAGGAACTACAACTGCTACACCAGGACAGACTCAATGACTTTGTTTTGACTCCGCCGACCAGGGCTCAATTAGAAGCACCTTTGGGCGGAAAGCTTTCTTTATTTTCACAAAATTGGCACAGCATTACAAGGGACACATGGACACTGCAAATAATAGACAAAGGATACAGGTTCCATTTCCACACATTGCCAAAATGAAAAGGCATGCCAGACCTGCCACCAAATCAGAGGGCAGAGGCTTTGAAACAAATTTCCAAATTAATACAAATGAAAGCTATAGAAAAGGTACCTCTTTCAGAACAAGGCCAAGGATTTTACTCCAGATTATTCCTTGTTCCAAGAAAAGAAAATCAATGGAGGCCTATTCTTGACTTGTCCGCACTGAATACTTACCTCATTGTGCCAAAATTCAAAATGCTGACTCTACAGCAACCCCTTCCCATGCTGGGCAAGGGGTCTTGGCTGGTGACTCTAGACCTCAAGGAGGCATACCTGCATGTCCCTATCAAACAAAGTTGCAGAAGACACCTCAGATTTCTTGCAGGGTCACAGCATTATCAATTCTCAGCATTGCCCTTTGGCTTATCTACTGCGCCCAGAGTATTCACAAAATGCCTGGCATCAGTAATTGCACACTGCAGACTTCAGGGGATTCAAATTTACCCATATCTGGACGACTGCCTTATACAAGCGGACAGCAAGCAAACTTTGTTAAAGGACTTGGATTATACCATCCACCTACAGCAGGCCTTGGGATATATAGTCAACATCCACAAATCAAGACTTGTTCCATCCCAAAGAATAATTTTTCTGGGTGCGGATCTAGACACAACCACCCAAATGGCCTTTCTCACAGAAGAAAAACAAAAGCAACTACCGGATTACTTCAAGAATCTGACAAGACAAACTCAGCTGACTGCAAGGAAAATCCTGCAGGCCCTAGGTTACATGGCATCTTGCATTCTTCTGATTCCACAATCAAGGCTGCATATGAGAAAATTACAATGGTACCTAAGGAGTTTATGGACTCAGCACAGTCACAGCTTAGAAACTTTGATCCCACTCATTCCATGCCTTCAAAAGGAATTTCTGTGGTGGGCTCAAGCCTGCCAGTCGAACAGTGGGTTGCCCTTCAGCAAGCCAAGAGCCAACCAAACCATCACTACGGACGCTTCAGACCAAGGTTGGGGAGCACACATGGAGGGCAGATGTATCCAAGGGCTATGGTCACAAAGAGAGCTGCGCATGCACATAAACCAAAAGGAAATGCTGGCAGTGATACACGCAATCGAGGCCTTCAAACTTTTTCTTCATCAAGGCCACTTACTCATAAGGACAGACAACACCACAGTTATGTGGTACATAAACAAGCAAGGAGGCACCCATTCCTACCCTCTTTGCAGACTGGCAATGAATCTATGGGAACTTTCCTTGAAACTCAATATACAGTTGCAGTCCCAGTTCGTGCCAGGGAAAGACAATATACTGGCAGACAGCTTAAGCAGAAATACCATGGATGCACAAGAATGGATGCTGCACCCAGACATCATCTTACTCATAATACAGTCATGGGGAAGGCCGGAAATAGATCTGTTCGCCTCCCCCCACAATCATCAACTGAAGAAATTCTGCTCAAGGACATACCACCCACAAGCATGGAAAGTGGACGCTCTCTCTTTCAGCTGGAAAGCTCTAACAGTGTATGCTTTTCCACCTCTCCCATTAATGACCAAGGTCTTACTGAAGATCAGGACAGAGCAGCCCAGAGTGATTCTGATAGCTCCAAACTGGCCAAGACAGCACTGGGTACCCACTGTTAAAGAGCATGTCACAGACGAAACCGTGGCCTCTCCCCCTATGGCCACTTCTACTGACACAGCACAATTTCAAGACTCTGCATTCCAACCTGAAAACCTTGCAGCTAACTGCCTGGAAAATACCATGACTCCTCCTCAGGATAAGCTATCCCAGAGAGTGAAGGATATTATTATGGAAGCCTGCCGGCCTTCCACAAGGAAGGCATATTCAGCAAAATGTAAAAGATTTCACACTTGGAACACAACAAAGGGCCTAGATGCGACAGTGATGAGCATGGCACACATACTGGAATATTTGGCAGAATTGTTCCACAACGGCCTGTCTTACTCTTCCATTAAGATACATGCCTCAGCAATTTCAGCAGAATACAATGTTAATCCACCTGTCTTCTCTCATCCTCTCCTGAGACAGTTTCTAAGAGGAATCAAAAACATCAATCCTCCAAGGAAACCACCTCTACCTACTTGGGACCTTAACTTCGTGTTGGAAAAACTAACACTTCCTCCCTTTGAACCAGCAGCATCTGCAGATCTACAGTTTCTGTTTTGGAAAACTGCCTTCCTTCTGGCCATAACCTCAGCAAGAAGAGTATCTGAGTTACAAGCTCTAATGGCAGTACAGCCATTTCTTATCTTTCATCAGGACAGAGTTTCATTGAGAACCAATCCTACATTTATGCCAAAGGTGGTATCCAGGGTATCTTTGAACCAAGCTATTCACTTGCCTACATTCTTCCCACAACCACAAAATAAAGGGGAGAAACTTCTGCACACCCTGGACATACACAGACAGTTGCGCTACTACATGGACAGAACTAAAAGTTACAGAAAGACTGACCAGCTGTTTGTAGCATATGCTGCTGGGGCACAAGGAAAAGCAATTTCCAAACAGACTATTTCAAAATGGATAGGAAATTGCATTCGTTTTTGTTACTCCTTTCATGGAAATCTGTGCCAGCTAACATTAGACCTCATTCCACGAGAGCCACAGCCACCACCACAGCCTTCCTAAGAGGGGTGGCTACCAAGGACATTTTAGAAGCTGCTACATGGAGCTCCGTGCATACATTTGCCAAGCATTACAATTTACCTTTATACTCCAGATCCAGAGCAGGCTTTGCTACGGCAGTCCTGCAGGGTATCTTAGCTACACCATCCTTTACTTAGTACCTCGACCCCCAGATTGGCTATGGTATTCTACCCATATGTGATGACTGCAGATGCATCCTTGAAGGACATAGTACAGTTTTGTACCTACCATAAATGTAGATGTCCGATAGGTATCCATCTGCAGTCAGGTTTACCCTCCCTCCTTCCCCTCTGTGGTATACTTCTTGGGTATTTACTCCTCTTATAGCTAGCTGGGGGGATCTATTATGGTGCATTTGTTTTTATAGTACTGTGCATGTTTGGATTTGTTTTTACAATGCATATCTCCAAATTTTAGCCTTCCTTAGAGTGCACCTGGCATTTGGGGCAAGAATAACTGAGGAAAATGGCATCGGCTGATGCTTTTATACCCCAGACGCTCTGACGTCGGGGAAAGTGCGACATCAGCCGAGGCCAGACCCAGACTTTGGAATCCGGCCGACCGAAGGGCTGCCTGAGGCAGGACAAACCCATATGTGATGACTGCAGATGCATACCTATCGGACATCTACATTTATGGTAGGTACAAAACTGTACTTTCCTGACTCCCACAAGTTTCTTTCAAAAATCCTACTGCTGACCCAGAAATAATTTCTCAGGGTCCCAAGGGTGTTAAGGCTTTTACTGCTAAAAACCCTGCCCCTTCTGATAGAGACTCCAGGGCGCTGGATCGATGGGGTAAGAAGGTTTATACGTCTGCAACCGTGGCAATCAGGGCTTTAAACTGTCAATTTCATATGCTTAAATATAAAACAGCATGTCATGGGCTTACTAAAACAGAAAATTATGTTGATTTCTGATTGTGTGGAAAATAGAGTTACAGGATTTATTGCATTCAGCTAAACAAGTTGAAAAGCGTACTTTGCAATGTGGCTTTGATTCCTTGGAGGCCTCCTGTAGGGCCGCGGTAACTGGATCTGTGATAAGAAGGCATGCTTGGCTCAAGGAGCAAAATCTGCCTGATCATGTTAAAGCTAAATTGCTGGATGCTCCTTTACAGCAGGACAGTCTGTTTGGTAATAAGGCAGAAGAAGTTTTGAAAAAGATGGAAGACAAAGCTAAATCTATGCAAACTGTAAAAGATTTCTTGCAAGTGCAGCTACCCAGGTTCAGTAGGCAGTGGTCTACTAAGAACTGGTCCTTTCCAGTACCCAACAGAGCCGCTCAGGTCAAAACCAGACACTCCAAGGGCTCCAGGTTTCAGTCACAAGGATCTTACAGGACAAAACAATGGGGTGCCTCCACCTCCAAATCAGGAAGTAGCAAAGCACCACCCTACGGTAAACAATCTCAGTGACTTTCCTCTGCCATTTCCAAGCACTTATCTTTTGGCAGCCCCTTTGGGGGGAAAACTAGCACTTCATGCTCAAAATTGGCATCTAGTTACCCAGGACAAGTGGGTCTTAAATATAATATCCCAGGGGTACAGATTTCATTTGCACACGTTGCCAACTCCAAACGGATGACCAGATCTGCCTCCAAATCAGTGGGCAGAGGCCCATAAACAAGTCATGTCCCACATGGATATGAGGGCTATTCAACCAGTACCAGAAAAGGAAAAAGGGTAAGGTTTTTATTCAAGACTTTTCCTGATACCCAGAAAAGATAAATCATGGCGTCCAATTCTGGACTTATCCATTCTAAATACTTTCCTGGACATTCCAAAATTCAAGATGCTGACTCTACAACAGCTACTGCCTATGCTAGGCAAGAATGCCTGGTTTGTAACTTTAGACTTAAAAGAGGCTTACCTGCATATCCCAATCAGGGAATCTTGCAGAAGATACCCGTTACATTTAACATTTTACCTTAAATGAAGTCAAGACACTTCTTCCTCTCTTTCAGTGGTATTTATTACACACGTGTGGGAGCCTCATGGAAAGTACCAGGGAGACTCCCCGAACAAAGGAATGCATATGATTATATGCTGGTGATACTGCTGACAGTAGAAAAATATAAACTAGACCAATTAAATTAGTACAAAAGACAATTAACCAATCAGTGGTTTACTCGTAGGCTTAAAGCAGTTCGCATTACTACATCTCTAGGCAAAGAAAGAAAATCGGATACACTTCCATATAAGGCACATTTCCTGCTTTCAAGCAGGATCCTGTTTTTCAGTACTTTCCCACTATTCACAGTTTACTCAGAGTTTGCAGTACAAAGTTCATTTCAGTGCATACAGATTTTCACATACTCAATCTCCTTGAACACACATACTTTGGCCATTCATATTCTACAATCCCCCATTTGATGCTCTGTAAGCATTGACATTTAGTCTATCATACATTTGCCCTAAGTCTAACATAACCATGTGGCTAGTTCCTTCAACATTGTCACACATTTTTATTTCATCGTCCATATTCATAACTGCAGGCATATAAAACTTTGGCACCTGTTTAGTAGTCTTAAGACATTAATTTCAAAATCAGTGCTTTGATTAAAAACACAACTAAAAAAGCAATAAGAGCTAATACTGCGATTAATAAAGTTAACTTCAAAAGTCCACCTCCCTAACCTGAGAACAGGTTGGTTAACCATGCCCACTTTGAGTTGTCTGCCTCCTTGGCCTTAGAGAGTTCGGAGACTCTCTGAATGAGTTCAAGATGACTTTCAATTTCGTGCTGATTGTCAGGAATAAATATACAGCACTCCTCCTGGATTAAAGCACAAGTTGCGCCTTTCGCCGCTAGGGTGAAATCGAGAGCCATATGGTTTTGGAGGACTACAGCTCTCATAGCAGTCAGTTCATCAGTCACTAGTTCTAAAGCAGAAAATGTGGCATTGCTTAATACTGCAAGCAATTTAGACAGTTTTCTCAGTTCCCAGATTGATTTTGCTGCTCCGTATGCTGGAGTTATACCAGCCCACGATATGATGTCATCACCCAAGTCCATATGAGATAGTCCTTTGGTGCCAGCATGAGCTAAGTCATGATGATAAATCCATGATGCGTCAATTTGGCCTAACGGATTCGCAGGCTTTTTAACCTCTCGAACATTCTGAATATTTCTGTGAGGTAAATCAAATGTATGTCGGATGGCTGGAACTAAATAACCTAAGAAACAGCTACCAGTCCAGTTTTCCGGTAGCAATTTATAGGCCTTTCTTCTGCATATAAAACAACAGTCCTGCACCAGGGTGGTAACGTTTAAAGAATGGTCACTGTTCGTAGTTATGCCATGGAAATATGGCAAGAAATACGATATTACGAGAACCAAGTAATGAGGCATTTCTCAATGTCGGCTGAATGGCATCAAATGAAACTCGACAGCCCGAGGCTATACATTTTCCTTCTGTATAATTGCACTGGTATTTGATTGTCATGTTGCAGATACTTTGTCCCATTTTTCGAGTCCAATGATGTTGACTTGAGTAATTTCGTCGGAAACACAGAGTGCCATTGCGACAGAGAGAAAGTTGTAATGCAATAGATTTACTGGATGTAATGTTAGCAGTGTTGTCGAGTAAGCTAGTCCATGTATCAATGATACTTAATGGAGCCTCAGCCAATGACCATCCCCCATGTACGGAGGGAATGGCAGTGCAGATCCAACAGTTAGAGACGTTGAATGTAGAAGCATAAACATATTTTATGGCTTGATAGGTGTTGAAAGGTAGATGCCAAATAGCTCGCTTGGTGTGATGCGTCGATGGAGCAGGAAATAAAAATGGCCACATCAAAAATAACAGTACAACAAAAATAACCACCAAAATGACTATCCAATATTTTTGTGGAAATGGTGGTTGAGTCTGCGTAGTGTCAGGAGTTGGGAGTTTTCCAAAAGGTAAATGTTAGGCATCGTCAGGTACTGGAACAGTTCTACTTCGAGTACGAGTAGCAATGGGAGGAGAATCTGGAGTTGAAAAAGGTAAAGGTTGTTGATCTTCAGACGGCACAACTTTTTTGACGTGTGAGATGTAGATCCAGGTTGGAGATCCTTGCAGTCGCACAGCAGATGACGTTGTCAGAAGAACCAGGAAGGGCCCCTTCCCGCGTGGCTGGATCGTTGTTTTTCTAGAGAAGGACTTAACCTAGACCCAATCCCCTGGTTGTAGACCGGATGCCAGGAAGGGATCTGGAAGGTGTTGAGCGGCTGCTACTTGTCTGTGGTGAAACTGTAGGAAAGAAACAAGAGATTTGCAGTACAAAAGAATATCATTATCGAATACATCATATTCAGAAAAAGGTGGTGGTGGTGTCATGGGCATATGCAAAGGGCGACCCATGAGAATTTCATGTGGAGAAAGACCCTTAGTAGAATGCGGATGACTGCATAGAAAGTAAGGCTAGTGGTAAGGCTTGCACCCAAGTTAAACCTGTTTCTGAAATGACTTTAGCAAGTCTAGTTTTTAATGTTTGATTCATGCGTTCAGTAATACCTGATGCCTGTGGTCTATATGGACAATGAAATTTCAAAGTAATGCCTAGCATGATACACAATGATTCAACTAAGTTAGCAGTAAAATGTGTTCCATGGTCAGAGTATATTTGACAAGGAACACCAAAACGAGGTATTACTTCATAACGCAAATTTTTTGCAACTGAAATAGCATTTTTAGCACAGGGGTAGGCTTCCAACCACCCCAAAAAATATCAACAATAGTCAAAACATATTTAAACCGAGCACAAGGTGGGAGTTCATTAAAGTCCCACTGTAAAGCACAAAATGGTCCCGTTAGTTTTTGCACCGGTTGAGTGGGAGCCAGAGTGCCCTTTGAAATGTTATGCTGTAAACAGCTGGAGCACATGCTCAAAAAATGTTGCACAGAAGCAGAAAGTCCTGGGGGCGAACCAATCCTTTTGGATTTGTTTGATTAGTGCTTGTACCCCTACATGAGCTGGCAAATGATATGCTTTTATGAGAGAATTTAACATAGATATAGGGCAAATTAATCTGCTGTCAGGATGCTGCCAAATTGAATCAGAGCATTGGAAACAGCTGTGGGCCAGCCATGTTTTTCTTTCTGATTCCAATGCTTCACTTTGTAAAGCTTTCAAAACAGTAGTGTCAAAAGTAACCGTTTGTCAGATAGGCTACAGAAATTGTCCCTGAACAGTATGTGAAAGAGCAGCCTGCTTGGCAGTCTAGTCAGCCATATTATTTCCCTTAGCTACTAGGGAGTCGTTAGACTGGTGAGCTGCACACTTGACAACAGCAATTTTGGAAGGTAATAATAAATCCTGTAAGAGGTGATCAATATACAGGTAATTTTTAATTGGTGCCCCAGAGGATGTCAAAAACCCTCTTTCCTTCCATAGGGTACCAGAATCATGAACAACACCATGGGCATAATGTGAATCAGTATAAATAGTAACAGATCTGTCTTTGGCCATTTTACATGCATGCAAAAGTGCTACTAATTCCGCGGCTTGTGCGGACGTGCCAGGTGGTAATTGTCCAGTTTGTAAAACCTCAGATGGCGAGCAGACTGACCTTGCAGCCTGGAGTTCGCCAAGATTATTTCATAAACAGGATCCATCTACAAAAAGAACTAAATCAGGATTAAGTAAAGGAACATCTTGCAAGTCTAGTCTAGGAGAAAGAACAGTGTTAACTACAAGCACACAGTCATGTGGTTCGTCCTCGTCGCTAGTTGGAATCAATGAAGCAGGGTTTAGTTGTGGGCAACGTGTAATTTGAACAGCGGGATTGCTTAATAAACTTAACTCATATTTAGTGAGGTGAGCACTAGAAAGATATTGTTTTTGTTTTTAAAAGTAATGCTTGCACCGAATGAGGTACTGCTAGTATAGTGTCATGTCCTAATGTCAATGGTGCTGCCATATCAATCAATACAGCAGCGGTTGCCACTGCTCGTAAACAGGGTGGATAGCCAGAAGCAACAGGGTCTAACTGAGTGCTGAAATATGCTATAGGTCGATAGCCTCCTGTGCGCGCTTGTGTCAGCAGGCCCAGGGCAGTTTTATTTCTTTCACAACAGAAGAAAACAAAGGGTTTAGAATAATCTGGGAGCTCCAGAGCAGGTGGGTTTACTAGTGCCGTTTTAATAGCCTGAAAGGCGTTTTCATGTTCAGGGGACCAAGGCAGAGGGTCTGTGGCCTCCTTTTTTAGAAGCTGTAACAGAGGGGCTGAAATTTCTGAAAAATTGGGCACCCACTGTCTACAGTAACCTGCTAGGCCGAGGAGTCCCCTGAGTTGTCTCTGAGTTACAGGGCTGGGGGCAGTCTGAATGGAGGTAATTCTACTTGGAATTATTTGATGTGAACCCATAGAAATGATGTGTCCCCAGTATTGTACTTTTTCTTGACAAAACTGCAGTTTAGATTTATTTACCTTAAAACCTCGTTCGGCTAAAAACCTTAAAACTAGAAGTGAGTCCTCTATACAAGACTTGGTATCTTGTGAAGCTATAAGAATATCATCTACATATTGGACCAATACTGAACGTGGTGGTAATTGTAAATCCTGCAGTTGTCTGTGTACTCTCTGGAGAATAGGGTTGGAGAGTCTACGTATCCTTGGGGTAGTCTGGTCCAAGTATACTGCTAGCCTTTATAAGTGAATGCAAACAAATACTGACTATCTGCATGTACTGGGATAGAGAAGAAAGCTGATGAAATATCTATAACCGTAAAACAACATGCTGTAGATGGGATACAGCTTAAAATCATAGCTGGGTTTGGTACGATTGGAAAAACAGGCAAGACACTTCATTGACTTCTCGCAAGTCTTGCACAAATCTGTAAGCTTGTTTACCAGGTTTCTTTACCGGTAGAATTGGAGTATTACATGGACTTGTTGTAGGTACTATAATTCCTTGTTGTACCAAGGCAGAAATGATGAGGGCAATACCAGATGTGGCCTCTACCATCAAAGGGTACTGTGGTACCCGAGGTAACTTTGTTCCTGGTTTTAAGGTTAATTTTACAGGAGTGGCTGAAATTAGAAACCCAACATCGTTATCATGAGTTGTCCATAGATGAGAGGGTAATGAATTTAAATGCTTATTCATATTGAGGTCAGACTGCAAACACAGTGTTTGCAGAGTGACATTTTCATCTAAAGTAGCCAAAATACTATCTTGTTTATCTGAAGGTACTTGTAAATATACTCCTTCAGCAGTACAGAAGATGGTTGCTCCCATCTTACAGGGCAAATCTCAAAATCTCTTCCCAATAAATTTAAAGGTGCTGAGGGTCCTACTAAAAATGCATGATTGTCCTGTAAAGGTCCCAAAGTTACTGGGACAGTTTCAGAATATTCAGTCGGAATGCCAGAGACACCTACCCCTCTAGTTATGTTATTAGAGAGGGGGACATTTATTGCTGCTTAGCCAGCTATCATAGATTTGGATGCCCCAGTGTCAATCAAAAATGGGTGCAGAGTATTTTTGACAAGTAACATAACATGTGGTCCATCTTGATCTACAGGGATGAAAAGGCACAACTGCTGTTGTCTTCTTTCAGGGAACCTTCATTGTGATGACTGACGATTGGATGGAGTCCAATTAGAATTCCACTGAGGTGACATCGGTGGGTGGGGCAGGTTGCTCAGCCAGATACGGACATTCATTTCTCCAATGGCCTGCTTGGCCACAATTGAAACACTCCGTATGATTATTGTAGCTTTGGGGGTGTGGCGGATCGATTGTCCTGCCAGGTTTGTCTATTTTAGTTTCCAGCCACTTGGCGTCCACCTCTCCCTCTTCCCTGTCCACACTGCCCAAAGGCAGTACACATCTGAATCTGCGCTTTAACCAATTTTTCCTGTAAATCCTTTTTTTCCTGTGCTAAGTGGTCGGAGCGGTATTGCACTTGTGTAACTAATTCATGCAATCCAAAACTAGGCCAGTTTAAAACACTAACTTCAGCTTATCCCGTACTTGTGGGCATAACCCATCTACGAAAGCAGCCGACAATCCGCTCTGTGCCGACCCTTCGGTAGGTTCTGGGTAACCAGAATAAGCCTCAAAGGCTTCAGTGAGACGATTTAAATACTCATCCACAGGTTCATTTTCTTTTTGAAGAACTGACTTGATTTTGGACCAGTTGGGTGTGGGTGGTACTATTACTGTAATAGCATCTACTATACGCTGTCTGACCGCTTCGAACCCATTATCTCCTTGTGCATCATGTTTTGGAATCTGTGTAGGGACATTAGCATGGTCCCAAATCCGTTTCATTAGATCAGCTGGTATGGCATACTGAAGAACTGTCATAGGATTTTGTAAACAAATATGTCCCGCCAGCACACGCTGTAACTTAGCTGGATTAGTACGGATTGGCGGTAACGATTTGATAATGGCTTGAAAATCTGTGCAGTTCTAGCATGGGCTGGGTTAGGTACCGCCCTCAAAGGTAACAATCTGTTGTCGTCTGACGACTCCGATCCTGAATCTGGATTAAATTTATCTGGCCCAAAATACACATCCCCACTCCCAATTATAGCAGGGAACTGGCCAAAATGCCTGCGGTGCAAATGTCGCTTCCCTTTACCTTTATAATAGGGTTTAGCTTTAAAATACATTACAGCTTTTGCTTCTTTATGAGTTTTACTACGAGTTTTTGGTCCCTTTTGTCTACTGCTTGTGCCTGGATCAGAGTCACTTGACTGTCCACAGCTGGTTCTCTTTCTCTAGGGGTGGAATCTTTAGTGGTGGAATCTGGCTGCTGTGCTTCCGCTCCTTGTTGAGTAGGGGGGGGCTGATACTGCGGGGGTGCAATCAGTTGTGCAGTCGGTGGCAGGGGGAGCCAGGCATTATGTCTTCTGATGATTCAATTATTTGCAATTTAGCTAATTCCTTCACAGGATAAAGCCCCTTAAAGGGTGGATCCTTGAAGCATTTACCGTTTACTATATCTAAATTACTAGCAGTTTGTTGTAATTCCCTCAATTGCTCTTTTAATTTCTGCTGATTATCCTTTAGGCTACTAATAACCGAATCCTTTTCTCTTTCTTTTGCCTCTGTCATCCAATCATTAAATGCTGCCCAGCACATCCCTGCTATTCTTCTCCCTTTTCTCTTTAATTTCCCTTGGAGATTAAGCAAAATATTTTTATTAAAACTACCATTTTCTGGAAAGGCGAGTTTACCATCGTCCTCAGTGAGGGCGACCCACTGACTTATAAACATACAACTTTCCTGGGACACACGAAAATACATATAACCAGCTGGTATACCTCTTTCTGGCTCTTTTATGGTTCCCACACTCGCTCCCATTTTCACACAATAAGCTATAACTGTATTTTACAGATGTAGCTGTGACGTTTTGTAAACATCGTTTTCCCTTCTCTCGTATCTCCTTTCACTCTTTTGTCACCAGTTTTTCGTTTTAACCCACTCTCATACTGCACAATCAATAGCAGAAAAAAAAATGCATGCCACTTACCCCAGAACAACTGAATGAGAGGAATTATTACATTTCTATAAAATTATCAATACCAAAATTTTTTAAAGCAGGCAAGTACAGGAAATGAAAGAAAAACAGCCAGAACAGAAAATTCTGTCATGGGCCCTTTTACTAGCAGTATTTTGTTCAGTCCCCAACTGCCGCAGCTGTTGTCAATTCAGATCCGAGTAAACAGCACCAGTTGTTACATTTAACATTTTACCTTAAATGAAGACAAGACGCTTCTTCCTCTCTTTCAGTGGTATTTATTACACACGTGTGGGAGCCTCATGGAAAGTACCAGGGAGACTCCCCGAACAAAGGACAGCACATGCTTATATGCTGGTGATACTGCTGACAGTACAAAACTATAAACTAGACCAATTAAATTAGTACAAAAGGCAATTAACCAATCAGTGGTTTACCCATAGGCTTAAAGCAGTTCACATTACTACATCTCTAGGCAAAGAAAGAAAATCGGATACACTTCCATATAAGGCACATTTCCTGCTTTCAAGCAGGATCCTGTTTTTCAGTACTTTTCCACTATTCACAGTTTACTCAGAGTTCACAGTACAAAGTTCATTTCAATGCATACAGATTTTCACATACTCAATTTCCTTGAACACATACTTTGGCCATTCATATTCTACATACCTCTGCTTCAAAGCAGGCTATTTGCATTTTCAGATGTTCATCGTGTTACACTGCTGCAGTCATCACACTCGGGTTATCCTGCCGTCAAGTGGTCCCGCAGTCGGCCAGAGTTCCAAAGTCTTGGTCATGCGTCGGTTGCTGTCGCCTCCTCCCTGACGTCAGTGTGACAGGGTATAAAAGATGCAGCCAACGCCATTTTCTTCAGTCTTTCTTGCCGCGAGGTGCCCGAAGCAGAAGCAGTTCGCAAGTGCCGGTCGGCCTACTCCTGAGATTTTCATTCCGAATCCAGAACTGAAGTCTTCTAAAAAAGCTAAGTACCCCGTGGGGGAAACTTTTTCTTGCCTCAGACCGATGTCAGTAAAAGTTAATAACTGTATTTCTTGTGGGAAGCAAATACCTCATGAGGATTTCCACTCCTATTGTATTCCATGCCTAGGCCCTGACCATGACGTCACTGGTTGTCGGTTTTGTGCTAGGTTTAACAAGCACACTATTAAACGTCAGTTTGATTTTTGCCCAACATTTTTTGGTAGAAAATTCAACTACACCATGCCATTGGAAATTCCGACTACCGCAGTGCATAAAAAGCGCAAGGACAGGCATCCGAGGCCCAAAACTGACGATGAGGCCTCTTCCAGACCGGTCACCTGTTCTCCAGTTTTCAGCGAGGTGCCTACGCAGCCCCTGACAACCGCTTCCACAGAACCACAGACCGCATCCGACTCCCACGTGGAGCTGGGCCTTCAGACGTACTAGGCCTTCAGCTTACCGATCCTAAACCTACTGAGGGAATCTAAGTAGCTGAGCAATCCACAGTTACAGAGGGTGTTTTCAGACCTACCCAGGTAACCATTAAACCCTCTGTTAAGTCTAAGCCCCCCTTAAAAGAAAAGAAACAGACACAACTCTCTCCAGGATAGGCTTCCATGCCTAAGAAACAAATGCTAAAAATGTCCGAGGACCTAATCACCCTGATCAGGGGGTCCCATCCCCCTCCTGATAAAAGGCCCAGACAGGATGCAGACTATGTATCTTCTGACCAGGTATCCATTTCCTCTGACTTTTCCTCAGACCTAGGATATTCTTTACCCCCTTATGAGGATTCTGATGCTGAGGAATCAATTCCATCAGCCTCTCCGCCTGAGGATTATTCCTTTGGGGGAGACCTTGCATACCGTGAGGGAGCATTTCCATTGGGAAGGTCAGGATTATTCAGAATCCAAGAAAAGGCTCAGAGACTTCCTTTTATTGCCTTAACACAGACCCCTTGCTATCCCACCAGTTCTTGACATTCTGCATGTTGTGTACACTGAATCCAGTTTGAACCCTGACTCCTTACCCCCAGCCCCAGTTAAACCAGATAGATATTACAGAGTCCCTGACTCTCACAAGTTTCTGTACAAAAGCCCTGTTGCTGACCCTGAAACTATTTCTCAGGGACCCAAAGGGATTAAGGCCTCATCAGCTAAAAACCCAGTTCCCTCTGACAGAGATTCCAGAGCATTAGGCAGATGGGGAAAGAAGGTATATACATCTGCAACTTTAGCAATGAGAGCCTTGAATTGCCAGTTTCACATGCTAAAATATCAGCAATTGTTCATGTCTCAGTTGAAACGAAAGATGCTTCCAGATTCAGATCCTCCTAACTTAAAAGAAATGCAGGATTTATTGCATGCTGCTGAATAAGTGGGAAAACATACCTTGCAATGTGGGTTTGACTCCTTAGAGGCCTCCTGTAGAGCAGCAGTTACAGGCTCTGTCATTAGAAGGCATGCTTGGTTAAAAGAACATACATTACCAGATCATGTTAAGGTAAAATTATTGGATGCACCTTTGCAGCGGGATGTGCTGTTTGGAGTTGAGGCAGAGGAGGTATTAAAGAAGTTGGAGGATAAGGCAAAATCTATGCAAACGGTGAAAGATTTCTTACAGGTTCAGCCTCCTCGTTTTAGCAGAAATTGGCCAATGAAGAATTGGTCCTTTCCAGTCACAGACAGACCTCAAAGGGGCAGATACAGACGTCCAAGAGGTAGAGGTCAGACACAAGGCCCTTACAGGCCTCGACAGTGGGGCACACCAGGCCAGAAAGGAGGAGAGGACAGGCCTCATTCTTATAAAAAACAGACTCAATGACTTTCCACTACAGCTGCCAAACAGCTCTCTTGACAGCCCCATTAGGAGGAAAACTGGCACTTTTCATTCACAACTGGCATTGCATCACCAAAGACAAATGGGTTCTCAACATTGTATCTCAAGGTTACAGGTTACATTTTCACAACCTGCCAAGGCTAAAAGGAATGCCAAATCTGCCACCAAATCAATGGGCAGAGGCTCAAAGACAAATTACAGCACTCATGGACATGAGAGCTATTCAAAAGGTACCACCACAGGAACAAGGACAAGGATTTTACTCAAGACTCTTTCTGGTTCCCAGAAAGGACAAAGCCTGGAGACCCATTCTGGACCTTTCTACACTAAACACTTACCTGGATGTACCGAAATTCAAGATGTTGACACTACAGCAGCTTCTTCCCATGCTGGGCAAGAAAGCTTGGCTCGTGACATTGGACCTCAAGGAGGCATACCTGCATGTCCCTATCAGACAAAACTGCAGAAGATACCTCAGGTTTCTAGCTGGTTCAATGCATTATCAATTCTCTGCACTGCCCTTTGGCTTATCTACTGCGCCCAGAGTCTTCGCAAAGTGCCTGGCACCAGCAATTGCATTTTGCAGGCAAAAAGGAATTCAAATTTATCCATACCTGGACGATTGCCTGATTCAAGCAGAGAGTACGGACATTCTACTAAAGCATCTGGTGTACGTAAAAAAGTTATTAAGTTGCCTGGGGTACACAGTAAATGAAAAGAAATCAAAACTAGTGCCCTCACAACAGATAATATTCCTGGGTGCCAGCTTGAATACAACGGCCCAGATGGCTTACCTCATGCCAGACAAGCAAGGACAACTGACTCAATATTTTCAATTAATGGCAACAAAGACCCAACTCCCTGCAAGAAAAAATCTGCAGGCCTTGGGCTACATGGCATCTTGCATACTACTAATTCCATATGCCAGACTGCATATGAGGAAACTACAATGGTACCTAAAGAGCGTATGGTCTCAACACTGTCAAAGTTTGGAAACAGTTATACCACTAATTCCTTGCCTACAACAAGAGTTTCGATAGCGGACACAAGCTTGTCATCTCAACAAGGGACAGCCTTTCACTCAACCCACAGACAGGCCATCACTGACAACAGATGCATCGGATTACGCATGGGGAGCACACATGGCAGGAAAATGTATCCAGGGCGAGTGGCCCACAGAGCAAAAACATCTCCACATCAATCAAAAAGAGATGCTAGCTGTACAAAATGCTATTATAGCTTTCAAGGACCTGCTGCATCCAGGATAACTACTGCTAAAGACAGACAACACCACAGTTATGTGGTACATAAACAAGCAAGGGGGCACACATTCGTACCCCCTCTGCAGACAAGCCATGACCTTGTGGAACACAGCTCTAAACTACCAAGTTCATCTGCAAGCACAATTCCTGCCAGGAGAGAAAAACACACTGGCAGACGACCTAAGCAAAAACATTATGGACCCACACGAATGGGAACTGAACCCACAAATATTCAGAATGATAACACAAAAATGGTGGAACCTAGACATAGATCTGTTTGCTTCCCCAAAGAACTGCCAATTACAGAAATTCTGCACAAGGAGCTACCATCCACAAGCATGGAAAGTGGATGCCCTATCATTCAGCTGGAAAAAAATACAAGTATACGCCTTCCCTCCTTTACCTCTCCTTCCAAAGGTACTCATAAAAGCCAGGCAGGAAGAGCCAAAAATGACGCTGATTGCACCAGACTGGCCACGCCAGCACTGGTATCCAATCTTAAAGAACTTAACACAAGAACCACCCTGGATTTTGCCTCAAATTCCACAGCTGCTGACACAGCACAACAATCAGATACTTCACAGCCAGCTAAAGACCTTAAATCTAGCTGCATGGAAAATTCCTTAGCCAAGCAAGCAATGCCTCTCTCCAAAGCTGTTATGGATGTCATTCTGGAGGCCAGAAGGCCTAGCACCAGGAAAGCATACTCTGATAAATGGAAGAGATTCTGTGCCTGGAACAAGCACACAGTCTTGACCCAAACATTCCTTAGATACTGCAATACTTAACTGAGATGCTGGACAAGGGCCTCTCTTTTTCATCCATCAAGATCCACGCCTCAGCTATCTCTGCTCATTACAACACGGATCCACCAATTTTTTCTAATCCTTTGCTCAAACAATACCTCAGATGGGCTAAAAACATAAGACCGCCCCATAGAGCACCCACACCAACTTGGGACCTCAACTTTGTTTTGGAAAAATTAACTTTACCTCCTTTTGAGCCAGCTAACACAGCAGAATTAAAATACATCTCTTGGAAAACTGCTCTGCTACTGGCAATAACATCAGCACGAAGAGTTTCAGAATTACAGGCACTAATGGCAGTGGAACCTTTCCTCATTTTCCACCAGGACAGGGTGTCTTTAAGAACTAACCCTATGTTTATGCCAAAGGTGGTATCAAGTGTGGCTCTAAACAAACTATTCACTTGCCAACTTTCTATCCAAAACCACAGAACAAAGGGGAGAGACTACTAAATTCTTTGGACATTCACAAACAGTTACGCTTCTACTTGGACAAAACCAAAGGTTTCAGAAAAACTGAACAATTATTGGTAGCATATGTTGCAGGAGTACAGGGAAAAGCCATTTCAAAGCAGACTATTTCAAAATGGATAGGACACTGTATATATTTCTGCTATACCCACCATGGCAAACCTGTATCTAGCAGTATCAGATCTCACTCCACCAGGGCAACAGCCACCTGAACTGTCTACCTCAGAGGAGTACTACCAAGGATATTTTGGAAGCAGCCATATGGAGTTCTGTGCATACTTTCACCAAACATTACCATTTGCCTTTATACTCCAAATCCAGATCTGGCTTCGCCACTGCTGTACTGCAGGGCCTTATAGCCACCCCTAATGCTTTTTAGATCCAGCCTCCCTGTCTCAGCTTTGGGACTCCACCCAAGTGTGATGACTGTAGCAGTGTAACACGATGAACATAGTACAGATGTCCTTCAAGGATGCATCTGCAGTCCTTACATATGGGTTGTCCTGCCTCAGGCAGCCGTTTGGTTGGCTGGATTCCAAAGTCTGGGTCCGGCGTCGGCTGATGTCGCCCTTTTCCCCGACGTCAGAGCACCTGGGGTATAAAAGCGTCAGCCGACGCCATCTTCCTCAGTCTTTCTTGCCGCGAGGTGCCAGAAGCAGAAGCAGTTCGCAAGTGCCGGTCGGCCAGCTCCTGTGATTTCAGCTACCAAAGTCTTCAAAAAAGCTAAGTACCCCGTTGGGGACTCTTTCTTGCCTCAGCCGATGTCAGATCAAATGGTTAAAGTTAATAATTGTTTATCTTGTGGGAAACAAATACCTCATAAGGATTTCCACTCTTACTGCTTACCCTGCCTAGGCCCAGACCATGACGTTCTTGGCCTGTTCAGCCTGTGCTTCCTTCAATAAACGCACTCTTAGGCGTTGGGCAGAGTTTGCAGAGGAATTTTTTGGGGAAAATTTCTGCTATATCATGCAGTCGGTGCTTCCGACAGCTCATTTACCCAAAAAACGAAAGGATAAGGACCGACACACGTGGTCCGCGGTTTCGGCCGACTCCACGCCTAGGCCTACCGCGAGTGTCTCGGTCTCTACTGAAACTGAATCTCTACCGCTTCTGACCGACGACACCGCACAACCGGTAACTTCGGTACCGGAGGCCATCACTGGGTCGGTCATAGAATTTCCGTCTGAAACCGGTGTTCAGGAAATATCCGGCACCATTTCTGTTGACAAAACTACTCCAGCACGTGGGGCAGCCAGGCCTCCTGTATCCATGTCCATTAAGGCCTTTACACGGGCTAAAGCTGCTAAACAGCCAAAATCTCTCCCTCCCAAGGCTATTCCTCAGGGATCCACTACCGGTTCACAAATTTTAAGTTTGGCTGAAGACCTTATTTCCTTAATCAGGGGCTCTCAGCCACATCCAGACAGGGGCTCTCAACCTCCTCCAGGCAAAAGGCCCAGGGTTGAGCAGACAGATCCCCAGTCTTCTGAGGAGGCCTCAGATGACTCTGCCCTTTCAGACTACCAGGAGGAGGCCCTTCCGGCCTACGAGGATTCCGATGCAGAGGAATCTATTCCCTCGGCCTCCCCCCCTGAAGAGTTTTCCTTTGGGGAGACCCTTCACTCCCATGAGAGAGCATTTCAAATGGCAAGGCCAGGAATTCTCTGATTCCAGGAAGAGGTTAAGGACTTTTTTACATTTACCTCAGCATAGACCTTTGGCTATTCTTCCTGTTGTAAATGTTATAGAAGATGTGTACTCTGAGTCTAGTATCTCCCCTGACTCCCTTCCTCCGGCTCCTGTCATACCTGACAGGTACTACAGGGTCCCGGACTCACATCTATACCTTTACAAGGGCCACTCTGCTGACCCAGAAACTATTTCCCAGGGCCCTAAAGGGGTTACAACCACCACTGCCAAGAATCCACTTCCTTCTGAAAGGGAATCCAGGGCTTTAGAGAGATGGGGTAAAAAAGTGTATACTTCTTCCACTCTTTCTATGAGAGCATTAAATTGTCAATTCCATATGATACAGTATCAAGAGTATCTATTAGATGAATTGCATAAAAACCTATCCTCGCCTGAACCCCTAGACCGCAAGGCGCTTCAGGATCTGGTGCATAACTCTCAGCAGGTTAGCAACCATTTCTTACAGTGTGGTTATGATGCATTGGAAGCTTCATGTAGATCAGCAATGACAAGTGCAGTCATACGTAGACATGCTTGGCTGAAGGAACAAACACTGCCAGATCATGTTAAAGCAAAGCTTCTGGATGCACCACTGGAAAAACAAAAGTTATTTGGTTCCACGGCTCAAGAGGTCTTAAAGAAATTTGAGGAAAAGGCTAAATCAGTTCAAACAGTCAAAGATTTTCTCCAGGTCCAACCACCAAGATTCAGCAGAAATTGGCCTTCTAAGAATTGGTCCTTTCCAGACACAGACAGATTTCAAAGAGGCAAAAACAGGTTCACAAATTTTAAGTTTGGCTGAAGACCTTATTTCCTTGCCAGAGGTAGAGGGCAAGCTCGAGGCTCCTACAGAGGACGTCAATGGCAGCCTCCTAACCAGAGAGATAGTGCAGGACCTACAACTACTGCACAAGGACAAACTCAATGACTTGACTTTGACTCCGCCAACCAGGGCTCAATTGGAAGCACCTTTGGGCAGAAAGCTATCTTTATTTTCAGAAAATTGGCACAGTATTACAAAGGACAAATGGACACTGCAAATAATAGACAAAGGATACAGATTCCATTTTCATACATTACCAAAAAGACAAGGCATGCCAAACCTGCCACCAAATGAAAGGGCAGAGGCTTTCAAGCAAATTTCCAAACTACTACAAATGAAGGCAATAGAAAAGGTTCCTTACACAGAACAAGGCCAAGGATTTTATTCCAGACTATTCCTTGTTCCAAGAAAAGAAAAGCAATGGAGGTCTATTCTGGACTTGTCCGCACTGAATACTTATCTCATCGTGCCAAAATTCAAAATGCTGACCTTACAGCAACTCCTTCCCATGCTGGGCAAGGGGTCCTGGCTGGTAACTCTAGACCTCAAGGAGGCATACCTGCATGTCCCTATCAGACAAAGTTGCAGAAGACACCTCAGATTTCTTGCAGGTTCAGAGCATTATCAATTCTCAGCATTGCCCTTTGGCTTATCTACTGTGCCCAGAGTATTCACGAAATGCCTGGCATCAGTAATTGCACATTGCAGACTTCAGGGGATTCAAATATACCCATACCTGGACTGCCTTATACAAGCGGACAGCCAACAGACATTGGTAAAACACTTGAACTATGCCATCCACCTACTACAGGCCTTGGGATACACAGTCAACATTCAGAAATCAAGACTTGTTCCATCTCAACGAATAATTTTTCTGTGTGCAAAGCTGGATACAAACACCCAAATGGCTTTTCTCACAGAGGAAAAACAAGAACAATTACCGGATTATTTCAGAAATCTGACAACACAAACCCAGCTGACTGCAAGGAAAATCCTGCAGGCCCTGGGTTTCATGGCATCTTGCATTCTTCTACTTCCACAAGCAAGGCTGCATATGAGGAAACTACAATGGTACCTAAGGAGTCTATGGTCTCAACACAGTCACAGCCTAGAAGCTTTGATCCCCCTCATTCCATGCCTTCAAAAGGAATTTCTGTGGTGGGTACAAGCAAGTCAGTCAAACATGGGTCTGCCTTTCAGCAAGCCTCATATCAGCCAAACCATTACAACGGACATCTCAGACCATGGATGGGGGAGCGCACATGAAGGGCAGATGTATTCAAGGGCAATGGACACAAAAGGAATTGCACCTGCACATCAACCAAAAAGAAATGCTGGCAGTGATACATTCAATCGAGGCCTTCGAACATTTCCTGCATCAAGGTCACCTGCTAATAAAGACGGACAATACCACAGTTATGTGGTACATAAACAAGCAAGGAGGTACCCATTCCTACCCTCTTTGCAGGCTGAAAATGAATCTTTGGGAACTTTCCCTAAAACTCAATATAGAGCTACATTCCCAGTTCGTACCAGGAAAGGACAATGTACTGGTGGACAGCCTAAGCAGAAACACCATGGATCCACACGAATGGATGTTGCATCCAGACATTTTTCTTCAGATAGCACAATCATGGGGAAGGCCGGACATAGATCTTTTTGCCTCCCCCCACAACCATCAACTGAAGAAATTCTGCACAAGGACATACCATCCTCAAGCATGGAAAGTGGACGCCCTATCCTTCAGCTGGAATGCTCTAACAGTATATGCATTCCCACCTCTTCCGTTAATGACCAAGGTCTTGATGAAGATCAGGACAGAGCAACCAAAAGTGATTCTGATAGCTCCGGACTGGCCAAGACAACACTGGTACCCACTGTTAAAGAGCATGTCACGCACGAAACCGTGGCCTCTACCACAATGGCCACTTCTTCTGACACAGCACAATTACAAAACTCTGCACTACAGCCTAAAAACCTTGCAGCTGACAGCCTGGAAAATACCCTGACTCCTCGCCAGGATAAACTATCCAAGAGGGTAAAGGATATCATCATGGAAGCTCGGCGGCCTTCCACAAGAAAGGCATATTCAGCAAAATGGAAAAGATTTCGAACCTGGAGCACCGCAAAGGGTCAGGATCCGACAGTGATGAGCATTCCACATATCCTTGAATACTTGGCTGAAATGCTCCATAATGGCCTTTCTTATTCATCCATAAAAATTCATGCTTCAGCTATTTCAGCAGAGTACAACACTGATCCACCTGTATTTTCTCATCCTCTGCTAAGGCAGTTTCTAAGAGGGATAAAAAACATCAACCCTCCAAGGAAACCACCAGTGCTTACATGGGACCTTAACTTCATGTTGGAAAAATTAACTCTACCTCCCTTTGAACCAGCAGCATCTTCAGAACTACAATTCCTGTCTTGGAAGACTGCCTTCCTTCTGGCCATAACCTCAGCGAGAAGAGTATCCGAGTTACAGGCCCTCATGGCAGTACAACCATTTCTCACTTTCCATAAGGACAGAGTCTGTTTGAGAACCAATCCTTCATTCATGCCAAAGGGTGGTATCCAGGGTCTCACTGAACCAAGCTATCCACCTGCCTACTTTCTTTCCAAATCCACAAAATAAAGGAGAGAAACTTCTGCATACCCTGGACATTCACAGACAGCTGCGCTACTACTTGGACAGAACTAAGACTTACAGAAAAACTGACCAACTGTTTGTAGCATATGCTGCTGGTGTACAAGGAAGAGCAATTTCCAAACAAACAATTTCAAAATGGATAGGAAATTGCATTCAATTCTGTTACTCTTTTCATGGAAAAGCTGTGCCAGCTAACATCAGACCTCATTCCACCAGAGCAACAGCCACCTCCACAGCCTTCTTAAGAGGGGTGGCTGCAAAGGACGTTTTAGAAGCTGCTACATGGAGCTCTGTGCATACATTTTCCAAGCATTACAACTTGCCTTTATATTCCAAATCCCAGAGCAGGTTTTGCTACTGCAGTCCTGCAGGCCATGTTAGCTACACCATCCTTTTCTTAGGTCCTACCACCCCCAGCTTGGCTATGGTATTCTACCCATAAGTAAGGACTGCAGATGCATCCTTGAAGGACATAGTACAGTTTTGTGCCTACCATAAATGTAGATGTCCGATAGGTATGCATCTGCAGTCAGGTTTTCCCTCCCTCCTACCCCTCTGTGGTATTCTTTGGGTACCTATCCCTCTTTTTAGCTAACTGGGGTTATCTTTTATGGTGTATTTGTTTTTTATTGCTGTGCATGATTGGAATTTATTCATTTCTCCAAAATTCAGCCTTCTTTAGAGGGCACCTGGCATCTGAGGCAAGAAAAACTGAGGAAGATGGCGTCGGCTGACGCTTTTATACCCCAGACGCTCTGACATCGGGGAAAAGGGCGACATCAGCCGACGCCGGACCCAGACTTTGGAATCTGGCCGACCGAAGGGCTGCCTGAGGCAGAACAACCCATATGTAAGGACTGCAGATGCATACCTATCGGACATCTACATTTATGGTAGGTACAAAACTGTACTTTTTGTACCTACCATAAATGTAGATGTTCGAGTGTAAACACTGCTGCAGTCCAGGTTATCCTCCCTCCTTCCCCTCTTACTTTCTGGTACTTACCTAGGGCATCTACCCTTTATTACGTATGGAGAGTATTTGCTGGTAACTAAAAATGGTTGTTTGCTTTGCTTTTGTATTTTTTACTAGGAATTTGAATTGCCTACCTATTTGGGGGCACCTGACATCTGGGGCAAGAAAAACTGAAGAAAATGGTGTCTGCTGCATCTTTTATACCCCTGTTGCACTGACGTCAGGGAGGAGGCGACAGCAACTGACGCCGGACCAAGACTTTGGAACTCTGGCCGACTGCGGGACCGCCTGACGGCAGGATAACCCAAGTGTGATGACTGCAGCAGTGTTTACACTCGAACATCTACATTTATGGTAGGTACAAAACTGTATTTTCTCTGCACTGCCCTTTGGCTTATCTACTGTGCCCAGTATCTTCACAAAGTGCCTGGCACAAGTGATTGCATTTTGCAGACAAAGAAACATTCAAATTTATCCTTATCTGGAAGATTGTCTAATTCAGGCAGAGGACAAGGACACACTGCTACAACATCTGGAGTTTGTAAAAAGGCTTCTAACATGCCTAGGGTACACCATAAACAAAAGGAAATCACAACTGGTACCCTCTCAAATAATTACATTCCTGGGTGCAAGCTTGAATACAACTGCCCGGATGACTTACCTCACGCCAGACAAACAATTCAGTTGATAACATATTTCAAACAAGTGGCCAGAAAAAAACAGCCATCTGCAAGACAAATTCTGCAGGCTTTGGGGTTCATGGCATCCTGCATTCTACTAATTCCATATGCAAGACTTCATATGAGGAAACTTCAGTGGTACCTAAAAAGCTTTATGGAGTCAACATTGTCACAGCCTGGAAACTATGATTCCTCTCATTCCTTGCCTGCAACAGGAGTTCCTTTGGTGGGCAGAGGCCTGTCACCAAAACAAGGGACTGTCATTCATTCTACCCCCTGCCACCCAAACCCTGACTACAGACGCATCAGACTATGCTTGGGGGGCCCATCTGGCAGGGGAATGCATTCAGGGCGAATGGAGCCCAACTCAAATGCACCTACATATCAACCAGAAAGAAATGCTAACTGTACAGAATGCTCTGACAGCCTTCAAGGACTTCCTTCATCCAGGACAACTACTGATAAAGACAGACAACACCACAGTTATGTGGTACATAAGCAGGTACCCACTCCTACCCCCTTTGCAGACTAGCCATGGCTGTGTGGAACACAGCCGTGACTTACCAAATACATCTACAATCTCAGTTCCTGCCAGGAAAGCAAAATACTCTGGCAGATGACCTAAGCAGAAATCTTATGGACCCACACGAATGGAAACTGGATCCGCAAATCTTCAGCATGTTGACACGAAAAGGAGCCCAGACATAAATCTGTTTGCCTCTCCCCAAATCTATCATTTACACAAATTCTGCACAAGAATTCATCACAAAAAAGCTTGGAAAGTGGATGCTCTATCCTTCAGCTGGAAAAACCTATCAGTCTATGCCTTTCCCCCTTTGCCTCTGCTCTCCAAGGTTTTACTAAAAGTCAGACAGGAAAACCGAAAGATTCTGATTGCTCCAGACTGGCCTCGCCAACACTAGTACCCGCTCCTACGCAATGTGTCACTCCTTCCTCCGTGGTACCTGCCTCCGACTCCTTATCTACTGTCTTAGCCGAACTATCAAATTCTGCACACTCAGCTCCAAACTCTGAATCTTGCAGCATGGCTAATCAACTAATTTCACCAGTCACATCCCTCCGTAAACCTGTGATGGATGTCATTTTGGAGGCTAGAAGGCCTAGTACTAGAAAACCGTATGGTGATAAATGGAAGAGATTCTGTGCCTGGAACCCAGCACAAGGAATAAACACAGCAATGCCCAGTATTCCTCAGATTCTGCATTATTTAACTGAGATGCTTCACAAGGGCCTGTCTTTATCTGCTATAAAAATCCATGCCTCTGCCATCTCTGCTCATTACAACAGAGGCTCCTCTCTTTTTTCATCCCCTGCTAAAGCAGTACCTCAGAGGGGTCAACAATTTGAGACCTCCCAGGAGAGCTCCAACTCCTGCATGGGACCTCAATTTTGTGCTGGAAAAACTCACCCTTCCTCCTTTTGAACCAGCTGCTACTGCAGACATAACATTTCTTTCTTGGAAGACAGCCTTTCTTTTAGCAGTCACTTCAGCTAGAAGGATTTCAGAACAACAGGCTCTCATGGCAGTGGAGCCTTTCATTATCTTTTATCCGGACAGGGTGGCCCTCAGGACCAATCCTTCTTTTATGCCCAAGGTGGTATCCAGTGTGGCTCTTAACCAGACCATTCATCTGCCAACTTTTTTCCCAAATCCGCAGAACAAGGGGGAGCGGATTCTGCATTCATTGGATGTACACAGACAACTAAGATTCTACTTAAACAGGACAAAATCTCTAAGAAAGTCTGAGCAACTACTAGAAGCATTTGCTACAGGGGCAGAGGGGAAGGTTATCTCAAAGCAGACTATTTCAAAATGGATAAGCCATTGTATTCATTTCTGCTACATGCACCATGGTAAACCTGTCCCCAAGGGGATCTGATCCCATTCCACCAGGGCTGCATCTATTTCTGCAGCTTTTCTCAGAGGGGTTCCTACCAGAGACATTCTAGAAGCTGCTACTTGGAGTTCAGTTCATACTTTCACAAAACATTACCATTTACCTCTCTTTTCTAAATCCAGGGCAGGCTTTGTCACTGCTGTCCTGCAGGGCCTTATAGCTGCTCCTAATGCTGTATAGTTCCATCCTCCCATCCATAGCTTTGGGATTCTACCCAAATGTAATGACTGCAACAGTGAAACACGAAGAACATAGTACAGTTGTGTACACTTACCATGAATGTAGATGTTAGAGTGTATTCACTGTTGCAGTCCGGGTTACCCACCCGCCACCCCCTTTTTCTCTCTTATTATACCTCTCCTTTCCTTCACTATGCTGAAAAGTCTTTTTGGTGTATTTGCTTTTAGTTGGATGTAAACTTTTTGTGTTCTAAATTACATGCATATATATGTTTATATATTTTTGCTCCCCATTTGGGGGGCACCTGACATCTGGGGCAAGAAAAACTGATTGGCATCGGCTGCATGTTTTATACCCCTGACATCATGGAAGAGGAGACAGCAACCGACGCAGGACCCAAGACTTTGTCATTCAGGCTGACTGAGGGCAACCTGCCAGCAGATTACCCAAATGTAATGACTGCAACAGTAAATACACTCTGACATCTACATTTATGGTAAGTGTACACAACTGTACTTTCAGAGGAAGACTATTCTTTGAGCCCAGACCCCCCCTTGAAATTATTCTTTAGGGATACTTTTGCTTGTATGATGGAGCATTTTAAGTGGGATTGCTCCCAGGTCTCTGACACCCAAAAGAATTACTATGGGCTTCTACAAATACAGTCTCCGAAGATGTCTGCAGTTTCTCCTGTGTTGGCAGCACTTTTGGACATCTGTTCTGCAGCAACTGTAGCTCCTGACTCTCACAGTTTCTACAAGGTGACTTAGGACTGCAAGTTCTTGTTAAAATGTCCTCCTACTTGACCCTTCTGTGGTTTGTTTCAACTGATGTTGTGTCTTTCGGCTTTTCCCGGTTAGGAGTCGCCACAGCGGAACTCCGGTCCGCTAATGATTGGCAGTAGATTTTTACATGCCGAGTTGCCAGCCCTGATGCACAACCTTCAACGAAGGTACGCCCATTCACGAATGTCTCCACACAGAAGACGCTCTAGCTGAGAATCGAACAGAACGTCTATCTGTGAGGCGACAACGCTACCGCAACACCACCACCACAGTTGGTTTGTCTCTACTGATATGCCTTATAAACATTTGCTTTCTTCTAAGCTCCTTCCTTCTGATAAGGATAGTAGAGTGAAGTTGGGTAAAAACTGTATACTGTTGCTACCCTGTCCTTTTGAGCTGTTAATTACCAAACCCACATCACCAGGTATGTCTTTGCTGCCCTTTCTCAGGTAGCTATGGTTGTGTCTGATCTGCCTGTTTCAGAAGAGAAAGCTTCAGCTATTTCCTTGCTTGGGTACAACTCCCAGGTTGCTTGTCACTCCATGAAATGCAGTTATGATGCTGCTGATGCCTCTTCTAGGGATGCTACTTTTGGTTCTCTGATGAAGCATTATTCTTAGCTTCATTTTCAGGCTTTGCTTGGCGATATTAAAGCCAAATGTTTGGATGCTCCCCTGGACAATACAAATCTTTTTTGTGACAGCTGCTGCTGATCTTTTTAAGTCTCTCCAGGATAAGGATAAGGCTATGTAGGAACTCGAGCATATTTTTGTCTCTTCCATTCCCAAATTTCAGAAGATTTACCCTTCTAAATCTGCCTTTGTTTGTTAGACTCTTTAATGTCCGAAAGGGTAAGAAGGGCCTCTTTTGTATTCCTCCTCCTAAGTCCATTCAGACTTCTACTTCAGAAACTTTCCATTTAGGACAAGCCTGTTTCTATTTGACATTTTCCCACCTCTTCAATTGACCAGGTCCCCTTCTCTCTCAGCCTTTTTTGTCTCTTTGTCAAATTGGAAACAATGACCTCAGACTCTTGGGCACTGTCTGTCATTCGTCAGGGGTATTTCATGAGGGAAATCTCTTATCCGCTTTTCAGGCATTCCACAGCCTCCTCCAAATCGCCTCTCTCCTTTCCCAGTGGTTTTCAGTCCCTTTTGGATCAGGGCAGCATTCAACCTGTTCTACCCACCCAAGTGGGAAGAGGCTTTTACTTCAGGATGTTTTTGTTTCCTTGGAAGGAGGGGACTTGAAGACCAGTCCTGGACTTCTGTCTCCTCAGTATTTTTCTCAAGGTCCTTCCTATAAAGATGTTGTCTCTTCAGATTGTTTCCTGTTTTTCTTCCCCAGACCTTCTTGGTCTCTCCTGACCTCAAGGATGCCTATCTTCGCATTCTTATTCACCCTCTGTTCAGGAAACATTTAAGTTTCTATGTTTTGTCCTCTTATTTTCAGTTCTCTGCTTTGCTCTTTGGCATTTTTACTACCCCAAGGGTATACACCAAATACCTCGCTCCTGGCATTGCCTTTTGCAGGCTTTGAAGGATACAGATATTCCCTTATGTAGATGACCTGCTTCTTCAGGCTCCTTTTCCCAGAGGTCTTCTACAAGATCTTCACTTTACCACTTGTCTTTTACAAAGACTGGGGTTCACTATCAATCTCAAGAAGCTGGTGCTTATACCCTTTAAGGATCATACTTTCAAGGTTGCAGGATTCAGACCATTCCCCTGTTGACCTCTGTTCTTGATCCCAAGGTTTTGTCTCTGACAACCTTCTAGTCTCTTCTTCCTTTATCCTCTCTCACAGCCAGGGAATTTCTTTATATTCTGAGTTTATGGCCTTCATCATCCCCATGTTTCCTCTTGCCAGGCTCCATATGAGGAAGCTTTAGTGGTACCTCAGGTTGGTGTGGCTTCAACATTGCCACCACCTGGAGTTCACTGTTCTTTTGCTTCCTTGTCTTAAAGTCTAGTTCCGGTGGTGGATTCTGCAAATTTCTCTCAATCTGGGAGTGCCCCTTCATGTTTTAGATGTTCTTCGTGTTTCACTGTTGCAGTCCTGCTGTGAAAGCCCTTGGCTGGCCCAACTACCAGGGACAATTCCTTCATTCTCCTAAGGCTGGCAGATACCCTAACCAACCTCAGTATGCTTGGGTGTATAGGGAGCCAGCCTACATCATGAAATCAGTCTTTTCATCCAGGTCCGCACCAGAGAGAAGTTGTTGGAAAGAGAAGTACCCTGTTGGGGAACTCCCTTCTTTTGCTTTGTCAGATAAGGTAAATAGTTCTCTGCTGTGGTAAGCAAATCCCACACAGACATCCACTCACCTTGTGTCACCTGCTTAGGCTAGGATCACAATGTCCCTAGTTGCTGCTTTTGTGCTCGCTTTAACTTTAGAACGATTAGAAGTATGGCCAAGATTTTAGATTCCTTAGTCTTGAATCTTCCCATCAGCATCTGATGGCATCCGATAGTCATTCAGAGGTTGACCAGCTTGGGCATAAGAGAGAAAAAGATAAGAGACCCAAGCTTAGGCCCTCGGACGACAACTATTCTTCACCTCTCACCTTAGCTTGTGGTTACTGAAGGCAAGCTGCTTTTGCAGCCTCCCGTCTGTGTTTGAGGTGGTGGCGTAGGCCTCTGTAGAGATGCATTCGGAGTCCAATATGCCGTCGGGTCACTCTACTTCTGCACAGGCCCTTGCTTTCAGCTCATTGGTTGGGTCTGGGGCTGCTCTCCAGTCCTCAGCTTCCAAAGAGCGCCGTCTTCCCAGTGACGTTCCTTTGTGACTTACACTGGCTCATTTTCTTCCAGAGAGATGGGCATCAGTATGTTGGATGTCTATAAGTCTAAGGCCAAAGTGATGCCCAAAAGAAGTACTGGTGCAGGTCCTTCCTCTAGGCCTACCAGCTGCCTTTCTCAGGAATACCAACAGGACTTAGCCTAGTTGAAGACATGACCTCCATAGTTAGGTCTAGACAAGCACCCAGATATGCCTCCCCAGGAAAAAGGAAAAGGCATCCTGAAGCTTTCCCAGATCCTTTTGAATCTGAGGAAGATTCGGACTTAGAGAGATCTGGTTCTCAAGAAGGACTCTCCCTCACTTCTTTTGAGGATTCAAATTCAGAGGTGAACCTGGCCTCTGCCTCTCCCCCAGAGAATATCACCTTTGGAGACAGACTGCATGCTATGAGAGGACATTTCTAGTGGCAGCACAGGATTACCCTCAGTCAAAAAAGAGAGTTGGGGAGTCCCTGCATCTGCCAGAATAGAAACTTCTTGTTGTTCCACCTATTTTAGAGGTGGTTGAGGATGTCTTCCAGGATTCCTCCTTGAATCATGACTCTCTTCCCCCAGCCCCTTGTAAATCAGACAGGTTTTATAGGGTAAAGAATTCCCATAAATGCCTTTTCAAAAATCCATCTACTGATCCAGAGGTGGTCACCCCAGGACCCAAAGGGGCTAGTGCCAGTTCCTCTAGAAACCCTTTACCTGCAGATAAAGAATGCAGAGCCCTTGATAGAGTTGGGAAAAAGGTATAGACATCAGCCACTCTTACTGTGAGGGCTCTCAACTGTCAGTTTCACATGATTAAATATCAGCAAACCATTCTGGGTCAACTTAAACAAAAGGTCTCTTAACTGGAGGATAAAAACCTTTATAAAGAGCTTTTGGATCTCTTCCACTCCATTTCTCAGGTAGCAAGGCATTCCTTAACACTGTGGCTATGATGTTGTCAAGGCTTCTAACCAGACAGCTTGCCACTGGCTCAGTTATTAGAAAGCATGCGTGGCTTAAAGGAACAATCTCTGTCTGACTATGTTAAATCTAACCTTCTTAATGCTCTCCTTGAGAATGAATTCCTCCTTGGACCTAAGGCTGAGACTGTTCTTAAAAAGATGGAGGACAAAGTTAAGTCTCTATGCAGACTGTGAAAGGCTTCCTCCAAGTTCAGCCTCCTAGGTTTAGTGGGAACTTCCCATTAAACACTGGTCCTTTCGCTCCCAACCTAGAGGCAGGCAGAGGAAAGGCCAGCAGGAAAGGACTCCTAGGCAGCGCCAATAACTGCAGAGACCCATGCAGGAAACCTCAGAAACTTCCAGGCAAGAGAACATCAAAAGGCAAAGTACTCCAGGCTGTTCCTGGTTCCCAGAAAAGAAGGCTCTTGGTGTCCTATCTTAGACCTGTCCAACCTCAATCAACTTCTCCTGGTTCCAGAATTCAAAATGTTGACCCTTTAAAAACTTTTGGCCATGGTAGCCCCATGGGCCTTTATGTTTTTTCTGGATCTAAAAGATGCCTACCGGCACATCCCTATTCTGGAATCACACAGAAGCTTTCTCCACTTCAGAGCAGGTTCCAGTCACTGTCAATTTTCAGCACTGCCCTTTGGCTTGTCTACTGCTCCAGGGGTTTGCACCAAGTGTTTAAGCCCTGCAGTTGCCTTCTACAGGACCAAAGGGGTCCAGCTATTCCCCTACCTGGACAATTGCCTGATACAGGCCACAAATCTATCAAGACTTCACAAGGATCTGAAGTTTACCCAGTGTACCTCCTGTCCTCCCTGGGCTTCATGATAAATCTGCAAAAATCCAGCACTGTTCCAACCAACAGGATAGTTTTCCTGGGAAGTCCTGGACTCCTCACTTCAAAAAAAACTTCCTTCCCCCTAGGCAAAGTGTACTTTTTGACCCACTACATTTAAAGTATCCAGCAGAAACGATGCATCTCAGCCAGGGGGTTTCTCCGAGCACTAGGATACATGGCATATTGTATCTCCATGGTTTCCATGGCAAGGCTGCACATGAGGAAACTCCAGTGGTATCTCAAAAATATATGGTGCCAGCACTGTCAATCCCTGTCAAAGAGGAGTTTGCATGGTGAATACAGGCATGTACCCAAAATCGGGGCCTTCTATTCAGATTCACTCCCAAGGTTCAGTCTCTCACCACAGATGCCCCAGAGACAGCCTGGGTGGCTCATTTTCAACACCCCCAAACCCAAGGAAAGTCAGTAGTTCAGTTCAAGGATAGGCACATAAACTGGAAAGAGCTTATGGCAGTGCAAAAAGGCCTGATAGCTTTCAAGAAAAAATGGGAACCAGGGGTCCTGTTAGTCAAAACAGACAACACCACAGTTATGAAGTACATAAAAAGGCAGGGGGCACCCACTCTTAGCCTCTATGCTGCCTAGCGATGCAAGTTTGGGAAACTGCTTACACTCTGGGGTTGTACCTCCTGGGACATACCTTCCAGGGGGTCAAAATACTCTAGCAGATCACTTAAGCAGAAATGTTATGGACCCCCACGAATGTCATCTGCATCCGGAAATATTTCTTAGCATGATCCAGAAAATGGGGAGTCCCACAGGTAAATCTCTTCACTGTCAAGAAAAATGTTTGACTGGAAAGGTTCTGTTCCAGGATCAAATAGAAATCAGCCTGGAGAAGAGATGCTTTCTCCTTCCTTTGGGCTCTTCTCTTCATTTATGTATTGCACCCCTTGCCCCTATTACCTCAAGTGCTTCTAAAGATAAGGAAGGAGGGCCCAAGGGCAATACTGATGGCCCCAGACTGGCCCACTGGTATCCTCTGCTTCTCAAACTAACCAATCAGAGTCAATGGATGTTGCCTCAGAGAGTCGACCTTCTCACTCAGGACAAGGGAAGGATTGTGCACCCCAGCCTGCAGACATTCAGCCTTTCAGCTTGGATAATTCCACAGCATCCAGGAATGAGCTTACCCTATGCAAACAGGTTCAGGACATTATCAAGAAATGTAGAAGGCCTAGCACTAGGAAATCATACTCAGTTAAGTGTAAACAAATTTCTGTCTGGTACCAGCAGTAGCACCACAATCCTGACTCAGCACAGATTGATAGCATTCTAGATTACCTACCTGTCTGGTTGATAAAGGCCTTTCCTTCTCCTCAATTAAAATTCATGCCTCTGCCATTTCAGCCCATATATATGCTCTTCCTCCTGTCTTTTCCCTTCCCTGTTAAGACAATTTCTTAGGGGAGTCATCCACATCAGACTGCCCAGGAGGCAACCTACCCGTCCATGGTGCCATAACTTAGTTCTGTAGAAATTGACATTGCCTGCTTTCAAACCTACAGCCTCTGCTCAGCTGAATTTTCTAACTTGGGGAAAACTGCCCTGCTGCTGACTATTACCTCAGCCAGGAAGTCTCTGAACTGCAGTTGTCGTGGCGGTGGAACTATTCCTAATCTTCCCCCCAGACAGGGTTTCCCTCAGAACTAACCCTTCCTTCGTGCCTATGGTGGCCACTGACACTTCTCTAATTCAAGCCATTCACCTACCTACATTCTTTCCCAACCCCCAGAACAAAGGGGAAAGAATACTTCATTCTTTGGATGTGCATAGGCAGCTCCGCTACTGTCTTGACAGAACAAGAGCCTTGAGAAAATCTAGCCAGCTTTTTGTAACCTTTGCCCCTGGCTCTGAGGGAAAACCAGTTTCTAAACAGACCATCTCAAAATGGATCTCCCACTGTATCTCTCTTTGTTACAGCCATCATGGCAAAAAATCTCCTGAGGCTATCAGGTCACACTGTACTAGGGCTACTGCAACCTCTGCTGCCTTCTTGAAAGGGGTCCCTACTAAGGGCATCCTGGAAGCTGCCACCTGGTCATCTGTGCATACCTTCACCAAATGCTAACACCCAGCAGTCATTTCTACGTCCAGAGCAGGATTTGCCACTGCCCATCCTCTCCCTGTCTCCTCCCTCTTTTCAGCTTTGGGAATCTTGCCATAAGTCAGGACTGCAGCAGTGAAACACAAAGAACATAGTACAGTTGTGTACACTTAGCATAAATGTAGATGGTCGAGGGTATTCACTGTTGCAGTCTTCTTTCCCTCCCTCCTTCGCCCCTTAGCCTTCTAGGTGGTTTACTAATAGCTTCTTTTATAGCCGAGGGAACCCCTTTGGCCCCTCTTCCTCTAGGGGTTCTCTTCCTCAGTTCCTTACTGCTCGCTTGGGGCTCCTACCTGTTGGGACAAGAAAAAAATAATTTCATGGTGTAGGTTCACTCCCTATATACCCATGTACTGACATTGGTTAGGGCATCCGCTAGCCTTAGGAGGAGGAAAGAATTTTCTCTGGTAGACAGGCCAACCAAGGGCGTTCACAGCAGGAAATCCCACAAGTCAGGACTGGAACAATGAATTTACTCAAACATCTAAATTTATAAATTTAGATGTTCGAGTAAATTCACTGTTCCAGTCCTGACTTGTGGGATTTACATCTAGATTTATGGTAAGTACTTTCCTTCCCAGGAACTTTTCATAGATTCTTCAGACCTGAGGTGGAGTGCTTCTTGTGGCTGTCTGAAAGTTCAGGGTCTCTGGCCTCTTCATTAGAGGTCAGATCATATCAAAGTAAAAGAGGTGAGGGCTATGCTTCTGGCTGTACAGGCCTGTCATTCCATTTTTCTCCCCGGCTCCCTGAAAATATTCACGGACAGTACCACTGTGATGTGGTATATCAACAAGCGGAGGGGGGTGCAAGGCTTTGCAGTCTAGCTCTCCAGGCCTCAGATCTAGCTGTCAGTTATCAGATGACTCCAGGCAGTTTACATTCCTTCAGAGCACCATCTAGTGGCAGACTCTCTGAACAGGTCCAGAACACAGGCTTATGAATAGAGGCTTCACAGAGATGTGTTTCTGGACATAGTGCATCAGTGCAGTATTCCTCAGGTAGATCTTTTTGCCTCCCATTTGAACAGACAATTTCCTGTATTCTGTTCGAGAGTACCAAGTCCTCTGGATTGGAAAGTGGGCACCCTTTCTTTTCCTTGGAAGGGAATATTTCTGTATGCCTTTCCTCTCCTTCCTTTGCTACCAAGAGTTCTGCACAAGACTAGGCAGGGCTTTCCCAAAATCTTTTTGGTGACCCTTGTGGCCCAGACTGCAGTGGTTCTCCCACTGACCAGGGGCAGTCACCACAAGCTACCTTACTTGGGTGAACCTTCTCACACAAGACAAGAGGACTCTTATCTATCCTCACCTGTCCACTCTTCAACTGACACTGTGGGTGATAGGGTTTTGATACCTTTTAAGCATCTCTTTTCCAAGGATGTGCTTTGGGTTCTACAGGAAGCCAAGAAACCCACCACCAGAACATTGTACATGTCCAAATGGAAAAGTGCTCCCTCTTTCACCATCAAGATTGCTTCTCAGTAGGGGATGTTCATCATGTTTCACTGTTGCAGTCATTACTCTTGGGTTATCCTGCTGGCAGGCTACCCGCAGTCGCCCTGGATTCCAAAGTCCTGGTCCAGCGTCGGTTGCTGTCGCCTCTTCCCTGACTTCAGTGCACCAGGGGTATAAAAGATGCAGCCGACGCCATTTTCACCAGTCTTTCTTGCCGCGCGGTGCCCGAAGCAAAAGCAGCTCGCAAGTGCCGGTCGGCCGACTCCTGAGATTTTCGAATTTGAATTTCAGATCTGAAGTCTTCATTAAAGCTAAGTACCCCGTTGGGGAAACTTTTTTCTTGCTCCAGACCGATGTCAGAAAAAGTTAACAATTGTATTTCTTGTGGGAAGCAAATATACCTCATAAGGAGTTTCACTCTTACTGTATTCCTTGCCTAGGCCCTGACCACGATGTTGCTTGTTGTCAGTTTTGTGCTAGATTTAACCAATGCACTATAAAGCATTGGTATGATTTTGCCTTTCATTACTTCGTTACTTCGGCCGAAGATTCAATTATACTATGCTGTCGGAGCAACCGACAACCGGAATTTCTAAAAAACGCAAGGATAAAGACAAGGGCAGGCATCCGAGGTCCAAAACCAACTATGAGGCTTCCGCTAAGCTTGTCGTCTGTTCGCCGGTTCTCAGTGTGGCGCTTTCGCAGCCCCTGATGCCCGCTACCTCAGAGCCACAGGCCGCTTCCGACTCCCACGTGGAGCCGACTGGGCCTCTGGAAACTCAAGGTATTGGATCCTCGGAAACTATTCCCTCAGATGGGTCCGGAGCTGCTGTGCAGGCATCGGCTTCTGAGGGTGTTTTCAGACCAACTCAGTTATATGTAAAGCCATCTTCAGCTTCCAAGCCAAAGACTAAAGCAGCTCTAAAGACAAAGAAACAAGTACAGCATTCTCCAGGACAGGCTTCCATGCCTAAAAAACAAATGCTCAAAATGGCCGAAGACCTTATTACTTTGATCAGGGATTCCCATCCCCTCCTGATAAGAGGCCTAGGCAAGAGACAGAATATGAATCTTCAGATCAGGTTTCCATTTCCTCTGATTCTTCCTCTGATCAGGAATACTCTCTTCCTCCCTATGAGGATTCTGATGCTGAAGAATCCATTCCTTCAGCTTCTCCTCCAGAAGATTTCTCCTTTGGGGAAACCCTGCATACCATGAGGGAGCACTTTCATTGGGAGAGCCAGGATTACTCAATCTGAGAAAAGGCTCAGAGATTTTCTTTTACTTCCTCAGTAAAGGCCCCTTGCTATTCCCCCTGTTCTGGACATTGTAGATGATGTTTTTTCAGAGTCCGGACTGTCTCTAGACTCTATGCCCCCTGCACTGGTTAAGCCAGACAGATACTACAGGGTCCCAGATTCCCATAAATTTCTTTATAAAAACCCTGCTGCTGACTCAGAAACCATATCTCAGGGTCCTAAGGGAGTCAAAGCTTCCACTGCTAAAAACCATGTCCCCTCTGATAGGGATTCAAGGGCACTGGACAGATGGGGGGAAAAAGGTTTACACTTCTGCTACTTTGGCTGTAAGGGCCTTAAATTGTCAATTTCATATGCTTAAATATCAGCAATACCTAATGTCAGTACTAAAACAGAAAATGTTGACTAACTCTGAATGTCCTGAAAACAAGGAAATACAGGACTTATTGCATGCAGCTGAACAAGTGGGAAACATACTTTGCAATGTGGTTTTGATTCTTTGGAGGCCTCTTGTAGGGCCGCTGTAACTGGTTCTGTGATTAGGAGGCATGCGTGGTTAAAAGAACAGAATCTGCCTGATCATGTTGAAGCAAAATTATTAGATGCTCCATTACGGCATGATACTTTGTTTGGTGTTAAGGCAGAAGAGGTGCTGAAGAAAATGGAGGATAAAGCGAAATCTATGCAGACAGTTAAGGTTTTTTACAGGTACAGCCACCTAGATTTAGCAGGAACTGGCTTTCAAAAAGTTGGTCCTTTCCAGTGTCAGACAGGCCACAAAGAGGCAGTTACAGACACCGTAGAGGCAGATCACGATCACAGCCCCAAGGCTCATACAGGCCTAAGCAATGGGGTGCTCCTACCTCCAAAAGTGGAGAAGACAAATCTCAACCTTACAGGAAACAGTCCCAATGACTTTCCTCTACCAGTACCAAGCACTTACCTTTTACAAGCTCCCTTAGGGGGAAAACTGGCACTTTTTTCCCAAAACTGACACATGATCACCCAGGACAAATGGGTCTTGAATATAATGTCTCAGGGCTACAGGTTCCACTTTCACACCCTGCCAAAGGCAAGAGGCATGCCAGACCTGCCACACAATCAATGGGCAGAAGCACAAAAGCAAGTTTCATCCCTCATGGACATGGGGGCCATTCAGCGAGTACCACTACAGGAGCAGGGACAAGGATTTTACTCACGACTTTTCCTGGTACCCAGAAAGGACAAAGCCTGGAGACCAATTCTGGACCTGTCTATTTTAAACACTTTTCTGGACATTCCAAAATTGAAAATGTTGACTCTGCAGCAGCTTTTGCCCATGCTGGGCAAGAAGGCTTGGCTTGTAACTTTGGACCTAAAAGAGGCATACCTGCATGTCCCAATCAGACAATCTTGCAGAAGATACCTCAGATTCATAGCTATGCACTACCAATTCTCTGCACTGCCCTTTGGCTTATCTACTGCGCCCAGGGTCTTCACAAAACACCTGGCACCAGTAATTGCTTTTTGCAGACAAAGAGGAATTCAAATATATCCCTACTTGGACGACTGCCTTATTCAAGCAGAGAGCAAGGACATTCTACTAAAGCATCTGGCATTTGTAAAAAGATTACTAATTTGCCTAGGGTACCCAGTAAACGAAAAGAAATCAAAACTAGTACCCTCTCAAGAGATAATATTCCTGGGTGCAAGCTTAAATAAAACTGCCCAGGTGGCTTATCTCACGCCAGACAAACAAAGACATCTGACTTCTTACTTCAAAATGTTGGCAACAAAAACCCAGTTATCTGCAAGAAAAAGTCTACAGGCTTTGGGCTTCATGGCATCCTGCAATCTGTTAATTCCATATGCAAGACTGCATATGAGGAAACTACAATGGTATCTAAAAAGTGTTTGGACTCAGTATTGCCACAGCCTGGAAAAATCAATTGCACTCATTCCCTGCCTCCAACAGGAGTTTCAATGGTGGGCTTAGGCCTGTCACCTCAACAAGGGACAGCCTTTCACTTTACCCACTGCCAGGCAGACAATAACAGATGCGTCAGATTATGCCTGGGGGGCCCACATGGCAGGAAAATGTATTCAGGGCACATGGCCCACAAGCCAAATGAATCTTCATATCAATCAAAAAGAGATGCTAGCTGTACAGAATGCCCTGACAGCCATCAAGGATCTCCTTCATCCAGGACAACTGCTGATAAAGACGGACAATACTTACAGTCATGTGGTACATAAACAAGCAGGGAGGCACGCATTCCTACCCCCTCTGCAGACAAGCCATGATTTTGTGGAACACAGCACTGACTTATCAAGTACACCTGCAAGCTCAATTCCTGCCAGGAAAGACAAATACTCTGGCAGACGAACTAAGCAGAAACCTCATGGATCCTCACGAGTGGAAACTAGATCCACAAATCTTCAGCGTAATAACAAGGAAATGGGGACGCCCAGACATAGATCTATTTGCCTCCCCTCACAACTGCCAACTACACAGATTCTGCACAAGGACTTATCACAAGCTAGCATGGAAAGTGGATGCTCTATCATTCAGCTGGAAAAACCTTACAGTGTATGCCTTTCCTCCACTACCTCTCCTCCCCAAGGTACTCCTAAAGGTCAGACAAGAGAAGCCAAAAATGATCCTGATTGCCCCAGACTGGCCACGCCAGCACTGGTACCCAATCCTAAAGAGCTTGTCTCACTGCCCAGCCTGGACATTGCCTCTAATTCCTCATTTACTGACCCAACAGAAAAATCAGATACTGCACAGCCAACTCAAAACCCTAAATCTGGCTGCATGGCCATAACCATTCAGAACACACCTCTCTCCAGAGCAGTTATGGATGTTATTCTGGAGGCCAGGAGGCCCAGCACCAGAAAATCATATGCAGAAAAGTGGAAGAGATTCTGTGCTTGGAACCAGGCACAAGGAATTGACATGCTTGTACCAAATATTCCTCAGATTTTACAATACTTAACTGAGATGTTGGACAAAGGCCTATCCTTCTCATCAATTAAGATCCATGCCTCTGCCATATCAGCTCATTACAATACTGAACCACCTATTTTTTCACATCCACTGCTAAGGCAGTACCTCAGAGGGGCCTAAAACATAAGACCCCCAAGGAGAGCACCGTTACCTACATGGGACCTCAATTTTGTCTTGGAAAAGCTCACACTGCCTCCTTTTGAGCCAGCCAATATAGCCAAGATAACATTCTTTTCATGGAAAACAGCTCTGCTCCTAGCAATAACTTCAGCAAGAAGAGTCTCAGAGCTACAGGCATTAATGGAAGTGGAACCTTTTATCATTTTCCATCCGGACAGGGTTTCTCTAAGGACAAACCCAACACTTATGCCAAAGGTAGTATCCAGTTTGGCTCTTAATCAAAACATTCATTTGCCTACTTTTTATCCAAATCCCCAGAATAAAGGGGAGAGACTTCTGCATTCTTTGGACATACACAGACAGCTACGCTTCTACTTGGACAAAACTAAAGCTTTCAGAAAGACTGAGCAACTTTTAGTGGCATATGCTGCAGGATCACAAGGAAAGGCCATCTCAAAGCAGACTATTTCAAAATGGATTGGACACTGCATTAGTTTCTGCTATGCATAACATGGCAAATCAGTGCCTAAGGGCATTAGGCCACATTCGACCAGGGTAGCAGCCACCTCAGCAGCCTTTCTCAGAGGAGTACCAACCAAGGAAATTTTGGAGGCTGCAACTGGGAGTTCCGTGCACACTTTTACCAAGCACTACCACTTACCACTTTACTCTAAATCCAGAGCAGGCTTTGCCACTGCAGTTCTGCAGGGCCTCATAGCCACACCTAATTTTATTTAGACCCAGCCGCCCAACCTCAGCTTTGGGATTCAACCCAAGTGTAATGACTGCAACAGTGAAACACAATGAACATAGTACAGTTGTGTACCTACCATAAATGTAGATGTTCGAGTGTATTCACTGTTGCAGTCCAGGATGTCCTTCATGGATGCATCTGCAGTCATAACAAATGGGTTGTCCTGTCGTCAGGCAGCCCCTTCGGTCGGCCGGATTCCAAAGTCTGGGTCCGGCTTCGGCTGATGTCGCACTCCACCCGACGTCATCTCTGCTGGTCTTCGGGTATAAAGGCACCAGCCGACGCCATTTTCCCCAGTCTTTCTTGCCGCGTGGCGCCCGAAGCAGAAGCTGTTCGCAAGTGCCGGTCGGTCAGATCCAGAGATTACTACTACCGAATACTACTTCAAAGACTTCTAAAAAGCTAAGTACCCCGTTGGGGACTCTCTATTGCCTCAGCCGATGTCAGAAAAAGTCAATAACTGTTTAACTTGTGGGAAACAAATACCTCATAAAGATTTCCACTCTTACTGTTTGCCTTGCTTAGGCCCAGACCACGACGTAGCAGCCTGTTCGGCCTGTTCGGCCTGTGCTTCCTTCAACCGACGAACGCTTAGGCGTCGGTCGGAGTTTGCTGAACAGTTTTTCGGCTCAGATTTTGCATACATTATGCCATCGGATCCTCCGACTACCCAAATTGTTAAAAGCAAAGAAAAGACCGACACTCGCGGTCCGCGGTTTCGCGAAACCACGGTTAAGCAAGTCGCGAGTGTCTCGGTTTCGGCCGAAACCGAGAAAACTGGTCAATCTTCAGCCGCATCCTTGACTACTACTGAGGCCCCTGCTACCTTACCTGAATCAGCCTCAGAAATTTTGCCTACAACTGTGGTTCCTAGTGATTTATCAGACACCATCCCTTTGGATGTCTCTACCCCAGCACGTGGTGCTGCTAGGCCTCCTGCAGCCATGTCTATTAAGGCCTTTACCAGGGCTAAAGCAGCTAAATCTGCTAAATCAGTGCCTGTTAAACCCCCCTCATACAGGCCCACTTCTAGTTCACAAATGCTTACTCTGGCAGAAGATTTAATATCCTTAATTAGGGGATCCCAATCTCACCCAGACAGGGCCTCTCAGCCCCCAGAAAAGAGACCTAGAGCAGAGCCCCCCGAGCCTGTGTCCTCTGATGATTCTGCGGATGACTCAGACATTACAGACCAGCCAGAGGCTCCTTTTTCCAATTATGAAGATTCCGATGCTGAAGAATCCATTCCAGCTGCCTCTCCACCAGAGGAATTCTCCTTTGGGGAAACCTTACATGCCATGAGAGAACAATTCCAATGGCAGGGACAAGATTTCTCAGATTCAAGAAAAAGGCTTAGGACCTTTCTGCACTTACCACAACATAGGCCCTTAGCTATACCTCCTGTTCTGCCTGTTGTGGACGATGCATTTAATGATGTCTGCACTGCACCTGATTCTTTACCTCCAGCCCCTGCCAAACCAGATAGATTTTACAGGGTGCCAGACACTCATCACCACCTATACAAGGCCTGCCAAAAATCGGTCCTTTCCTGACACTACAAGATCCCAAAGGGGCAGGAATAGACGCTCTAGGGGCAGAAATCAATCCAGAGGAGGTGCCTACAGAGGACGACAGTGGCAAGGCAATAACCGAGGCACAGACACAACTACTGCCACTGCAACAGGACAGTCACAGTGACTTGGCTCTGACTCCGCCTACCAGGGAGCAAATAGCAGCACCATTAGGTGGAAAGTTAGCCTTATTCTCGAAAAATTGGCACTATATCACAAAAGACAAGTGGATTTTACAAACCATAGACCAAGGCTACCGGTTCCACTTCCACACCTTACCAATAAAAAGAGGAATGCCAAACCTGCCTCCAAATAAAAAAATAGAAGCTCTGCAGCAGCTAGCGGAATTAACAAAGATGAGAGCTGTGGAAAGAGTACCAATAACAGAACAGGGCAAAGGATTCTACTCCAGACTCTTCCTAGTGCCAAGAAAAGAGAAAAACTGGAGACCTATTCTCGACCTGTCCATCTTAAACACATACATCATTGTCCCAAAATTCAAAATGCTGACCCTACAGCAACTTCTTCCCATGCTGGGCAAGGAGTGTTGGCTGGTAACTCTAGATCTCAAGGAGGCATACCTGCACGTCCCCATTCGACCAAATTGCAGAAGATACCTCAGATTTCTTGCAGGATCAGAGCATTATCAATTCTCAGCATTGCCCTTTGGCTTATCTACTGCGCCCAGAGTATTCACAAAATGCCTGGCATCAGTAATCGCTCACTGCAGAGTACAGGGAATCCAAATTTATCCATACCTGGACGACTGCCTGTTACAAGCGGACAACAAAAGCAAGCTGACAACAGATTTACAAAGGGTCATTTACTTGCTACAAGCCCTGGGATACACAGTCAATTTACAAAAGTCAAGGCTGATACCATCCCAAACAAGAACTTTCTTGGGCGCAGAATTGGACACAGTGAAGCAAATGGCATTCCTAACTGCAGGAAAACAAAAAGAGCTCCCTCTTTACTTCTTGGCATTAACAAAGCAGAACAAACTAACAGCAAGAAAAGTTCTGCAGGCCTTGGGCTTCATGGCATCATGCATAATCTTGGTCCCACATGCCAGACTGCATATGAGAAAGTTACAGTGGTACCTAAAGAATTTAGGGTCTCAACACAGGCACAGCTTAGAAACAGAAATACCACTAATCCCATGCCTAAAACAGGAGTTCCTATGGTGGGCTCAAGCATGCCAGTCAAACCCAGGCTTACCCTTCCACAACTTTCGAGCGAGCCAAACCATCACAACGGACGCCTCAGATCTAGGATGGGGGGCGCACATGCTGGACAAATGCGTACAAGGACTGTGGACTCAGGACCAGCAGCACCTACACATAAACCAAAAAGAAATGCTGGCAGTAAAACTGGCAATCCAAAAATTCAGACCATTCCTCAAAGAAGGCCATCTGATGATAAGGACAGACAACACCACAGTCATGTGGTACATCAACAAACAGGGAGGCACTCATTCATACCCCCTATGCAGAATGACTTTGGACCTTTGGAATCTGGCTCTCAGCTACAACATCCAGTTACAGGCAATATTTGTACCGGGAAAAGAGAACACCCTAGCAGACATTTTAAGCAGAACCACCTCGGATGCCCACGAATGGATGCTACACCCGGACATCTTCAAGGCCATCACAAAGAAATGGGGAATGCCACAAATAGATCTATTCGCTTCCCCACTCAATCACCAGCTCAAAAAATTCTGCACAAGGACATTCCACCCACTTGCATGGAAGGTGGACTCTCTATCCTTCGGCTGGAAAGGCCTGATAGCATATGCATTTCCACCTCTTCCCTTGATGCACAAGGTACTACTGAAAATCAAAGAGGAACGTCCAAGGATAATTTTGATAGCTCCGAACTGGCCAAGACAACACTGGTACCAATTGCTGAGGAGCATGTCTTGGGAGAAAATGTGGTCAATACCCCTGATGCCTCTGATGTTAACTCAGAACAACTACAACATCATACATCCACACCTAAAAACCTTGCAACTGACTGCCTGGAACATCACATAGCAGCAACTAACCCAGACCTTTCCCAAAGGGTCAAAGACATTATCCTTGAAGCCCGCAGACCTTCAACAAGAAGGAACTATGCAGGAAAATGGAAAAGGTTCGTCATTTGGAGTACTGAAAGAGGAAAAGATGTGTCGAACATAGATATTGCTAACATTCTGGAGTACTTGGCAGAGCTTCTACATACAGGCCTGTCCTATTCCTCCATTAAGATACACGCATCAGCTATTTCAGCAGAATACAGCTTTGATCCTCCTGTCTTTTCACATCCTCTACTCAGGCAGTTCCTCAGAGGGATCAAGAATGTAAAACCTCCTAGGAAACCACCATTACCAGCATGGGACTTGAACTTTGTACTAGAAAAGTTGACACTCCCTCCGTTTGAACCAGCAGCAACAGCAGATCTACAACACCTGTCATGGAAAACTGCTTTCCTACTGGCTATTACTTCAGCAAGGAGGGTTTCGGAACTACAGGCCTTAATGGCAGTTCAACCCTTCCTAATCTTCCATCAAGATAGGGTGTCCATGAGAACTAATCCTACATTTATGCCTAAGGTGGTATCCAGAGTGTCTTTAAACCAGGCAATCCACCTACCTACCTTCTTTCCCAATACACAAAACAGGGGTGAAAGAATGCTGCATACCTTGGATGTACATAGACAGTTACGCTACTACCTGGACAGAACCAAAAGTAACAGAAAAACTGACCAGCTTTTTGTAGCCTATGCAACAGGAAAGGAAGGAAAAGCAATTTCCAAACAGACAATCTCCAAATGGATAGGAAATTGCATAAGATTCTGTTACTCCCACCATGGAAAACCAATTCCACAGAACATAAGACCTCATTCTACAAGGGCTACAGCCACTACCACAGCTTTCTTTCGAGGAGTGGCAACCAAGGACATTATTGAGGCGGCTACTTGGACCTCCGTGCATACATTTGCCAAGCATTATAATTTACCTCTATATTCTAGATCCCGAGCAGGGTTTGCCACTGCTGTACTGCAAGGGATCCTAACTACACCATAATTTTTATTCCTCCTCCCCTAGTTTTGGCTATGGTATTCTACCCATTTGTTATGACTGCAGATGCATCCATGAAGGACATAGTACAGTTTTGTACCTACCATAAATGTAGATGTCCGAACTGGATAGCATCTGCAGTCAGGATTACCCTCCCTCCTTCCCCTCTGTGGTACTCCTAGGGTTTTTACCCTCCTAATAGCTAGCTGGGGGGGGAGTCTCTTATGGTGTATTTGTTTGTATATATGTACATACATGCTTATTTTTTGTGTTTGCCTTATACTATTTTGGAAACATTGGCATTTATCCAAAATTGAGCTTCCCAAGAGGGCAATTGGCATCTGGGGCAAGAAACACTGAGGAAAATGGCGTCGGCTGATGCCTTTATACCCGAAGACCAGCAGAGATGACGTCGGGTGGAGTGCGACATCAGCCGAAGCCGGACCCAGACTTTGGAATCCGGCCGACCGAAGGGCTGCCTGACGACAGGACAACCCATTTGTTATGACTGCAGATGCTATCCAGTTCGGACATCTACATTTATGGTAGGTACAAAACTGTACTTTACCCACCCACCATCCCCCTTTCTTTGCTGGGACTTATCTGTACTTCTCTATTCTATACAACCTATGTGATGTATTTGCTTGTAGATGAAGGTATTGTTTATTTTAGTGCATGCTTTTTATAAGCAATGTTTTTTAGCCTACCCTTTTGGGGGCACCTGACATCTGGGGCTAGAAAAACTGAAGAAAATGGCATCAGCTGCATCTTGTATACCCCTGGCGCACTGACGTCAGGGAAGAGGCGACAGCAACCAACGCCGGACCAGGACTTTGGAATTCAGGCCGACTGTGGGTAGCCTGCCAGCAGGATAACCCAAATGTAATGACTGCAACAGTGAATACACTCGAACATCTACATTTATGGTAGGTACACAACTGTACTTTCCTCAGAGGGGCCAAAAACTTAAGACCGCCCAGGAGAGCTCCAACTCCAGCCTGGGACCTTAACTTTGTATTGGAAAAACTCGCTCTCCCTCCTTTTGAGCCAGCTGCAAGTGCAGATTTAAAATTACTTTCTTGGAAAACAGCCTTCATTTTAGCAATCACTTCAGCAAGAAGGATATCTGAATTACAGGCCCTTATGTCAGTGGAGCCTTTCATCATCTTTCATGCGGACAGGGTGTTCCTCAGGACCAATCCCTCCTTCATGCCCAAGGTAGTATCCAGTGTGGCTCTTAATCAGTCCATTCATTTGCCAACCTTCTTTTCTAATCCACAGAACAAAGGGGAATGGATACTGCACTCCTTAGATGTGCATAGACAACTTATATTTTACTTGGACAGGACTGCACCTCAAAGGAAATCTGAACAACTGCTGGTGGCATTTGCTGCAAGGGCAGACGTGAAGGCTGTTTCAAAACAAACCATTTCTAAATGGATAGGCCATTGCATTCATTTTTGCTATAAGCACCATGTCAAACCTATCCCACAGGGGATTAGACGACATTCAGCCAGGGCTGCATCTACCTCTACAGCCTTCCTCAGAGGTGACCCTACCAGGGACATCTAGAAGCTGTTACCTGGAGATCTGTACATACTTTCACCAAACATTACCATTTGCTAATTTTCTCTAAATCCAGAGCAGGCTTTGCCACTGCAATCTTGCAGGGCCTTATAGCTGGTCCTAATGCTATCTAAAGTCCTCCTCCCATCCTTAGCTTTGGGAATCTACCCAAATGTGATGACTGCAACAGTGAAACATGAAGAACATAGTACAGTTGTGTGCACTTACCATAAATGAAGATGTTCGAGTAAATTCACTGTTGCAGTCCTGGTTACCCTCCCTCCAGCCCCCTGACTTCTTTTGGATATACCTCTTTTCTCCTCTACCATGCTTAAATGTTTTTTGGTGTATTTGCTTTTATGTTGGAGGTATAACCTTGTGTGTGTGTGTATATATATATATATGTGTGTGTGTGTATATATATATGTATATATATATGTGTGTGTGTATATATATATATATATATATATATATATATATTTTTTTTTATATTTAATTGCTTCCCATTAGGGGGGCACCTGACATTTAGGGCAAGAAAAACTGATGTAGTGGCGTTGGCTGCATGCTTTATACCCCTGACTACCTAATGTCATGGAAGATGAGACGGCAACCGACGCAGGACCCAGGACTTTGATAATCAGGCCGACTGCAAGCATGTAACCCAAATGTGATGACTGCAACAGTGAATACACTCAAACATCTACATTTATGGTAAGTGTACACAACTGTACTTTTATGGTAAGTGTACACAACTGTACTTTTATGTCAAGTGTGACACTGCTGTATACTCTTCCTCCTGTAGGCTACTGTTTGGCTCCAGTGCTGTTGGATCTGACACAGCAGTGGTGTGCTTTCTTGTTGGTGCTCGACAACATGGTTGTCTTTGATACTGATTTCAGCCTAGATAGTTTTGAATCTATTGCTTTTGGAGCAGAGAGCATCCTGGCACTGAATGGTCAGAGGGACCAGAGTCAGGGTCAACAGTGAAATATTTGGGTCCATCCTTACCCTTGGGTGCTTCGCCTGCAAAGCTCAGCTTTGGTCTTGACCTCAGACCTGGCAGGGTCTATGGCTGGAGTGGTCATCTCTGTGAGATCCGAGGATTGAAGAGGATTCCTTTCCAGTTGTTTGGCCTCTGTGTCAGCATTTGAGGTTTTAGATAGGATGCTGTCTCACTCTGGGATGGGGTTCTTGGCACTAGTGTCCGATCCTTCACAGTCCTCCATCTCAGTTCTCTCTTTCTCATGAGCAGTCCTTGGGGCAGCCAATACAAACTGGCTTCTACGAGCCCCAGACTGGGGATTCCCTGCAATGTCTCGGTCATCCCTGGAGATTCCCTTCTGGGATGTGCACAGGAAAAGCCAGTGAAATAGGAAGCACTTGGACTTCAGAAGAGTCCCTCACCTGAAGATTCTGATCTTGATGACGAAGGGTCCTCAAAGTACCCCCATGATTATGCCTTCTTTGAATAGTCTCCTTGAATTGATGTAACAGTGGAGGGTGGACAACTGAAGCCCCTTTCCTGGGAGCAGTCATTTTTTCTTAAGACCTTCTTTGCAGACCCATCCACATCTTTTATGGTAACCCCTTGGACCCAACTCATCAGTCTTTTGTCTTGGATAGAGCCTGGCATGGTGGAGCCCATCCCACACAAACTCAATAAGGTCTCTATATTTTGGGAATGAATGCCGTCCTCCTTGTATTGCAGGCTTTCCAAGACTACGTTCCCAGAGGTGTGATAATTAGACGATATGTCCGTGGTATGGTACATAAACAGAGAAAAAACAATTCCTATCTTCTGTATCAACAGACTATGAGGATTTGGTGGGCTATGGTCGTTGTCCTCTCACTGATGTCTGATAGCAAAGCACATTCCAGAGACATCCAACATACTTGCTGACAATCTCCACATGCACTTTCTAATACCCCATGAGTGGTCTCTAAATGCTTTGGTGATGGCTCAGATCTTTAGCCTCTAGAGCCTGCCTTGCTGCAGTCCTTTTCTCATCCTGTTCAATACCAAATGCAGCAGCATTTTTGCAAAGTTCCTCAGCATGGACAGTCGCCAAGGGATACTCTTTTGCATGTCTAGCTCTCTGGTCTCCTTTATGCTTATCCCGTCTCCACTGATCGTCATGTTTTTGCAGAAAGCTGCTTGCTGCAGAGTGAGAATGATACTCATTGCCCCTTCTGGCTAAAATAAGTCTGGTTCCCCTTTCTGTGTCATCATCTTAGATATCCTCCTTAGGTCCTGGATGTAATCCCAGATCTGATTTCCCATCTGTCAGGATAGCCTTTTCTGAAACTGAAGGACCTCAGACTAACTTCTTAGTGCCTTCAGTTCCAATGATTGACAGTTATCACAAACTTTCCCAGAGTGCCGTACATATCCTTTCATATAAGAAACCATCCACAAGAAAGGTATGCTTTAGCAAGTGAAGATATTTTCCTTTTGTGTTTCTTCAAAAGCCCTAGACCCCTTTTCAGATCCCTCGGATGCTGTTCTAAAATTTTTTAACTGATCTTTTTCATTCTAGATCTAGCTATTCCACTGTTAAGGTTCAGTTAGAGACTATCTAATTACCATATTGGTCAGGGCTAGCTTTCCTTAGCTTCATTGAGACTTTCCAAAACGATTTTGAAAGACACTTTCTTACTTAGACCTCTGGGGAGGGATTCTGTTCTGCCCTGAGGTCTTTCTCTAGTGTTGTAGATTCTGATGAGAGCTCCCTTTGAACCTTCTGCTGATAATGTTTTAAAATTCCTTTCTTGGAAACGCTCTTTTTGGTTACATTTGCCTCAAAAGAGTGTTGGAACTTCATGCCTTGTCTACTATGCCTCCCTATATCATTTTCCACAAAGAAGATTTGCTTTATGGCAAATCCTTCCCTTCTTCCCGAGGTGGCCTCAGAGTCTAATTTAATCCAGTCTCTCTAGCTTTCAATTTTCTTTCCTAGTTTCAGTAGCAGAAGTACAGTGCATACTTCATTGCTTAGATGTCTGCAGGCAGCTGTGATTTTATGTGGATAGAACTAAACATCTCAGGAAGTCTGATCAGTTATTTGTGTCTTTTCTAAAGCTAAGCTTGGAAAAATGGTATCTAAAGTGACCCTGTACATATGCTGCCTGTTTACATTTCCTTTGTCTGTTCTTCGAATGGTATCTTTCCTCCTAACCTACGGCTCATTCAATTAGGGCAGTTGGTACTTCTACAACCTTTTGTAGCTATGCCTCCCTTGATGAGGTTTGTGCAGCAGCTACGTGGGCCAAGTCTCAAACCTTTGTCTCCTGTGGTAAGCTAGACATTTCACTCCAGATCCAGGTCTTCGTTTAGCTCCACCATATTGTGTAATGCTCTGTCCTGATAATCCAATTGTATGGTTGTGAATTCTGTCCCGTCGGTTGAGATGATCAGAGAAGACTACATTGAATACAAAATTTATGTACTTATAATGCTAGATCTGTGTTATCTCCTATCTATCTCAACCCCCCGCCATCCCTAGTCATATTGTCCTTGTTTGTTGTAGCCCCTGGTGGCCCTTGCAGGCTGACCTTCAGTCATGTGGAACCCTCTGGTCTCTGTCTGTATCTTCGCTGTTAATGACTTGTTTCTACATTTCATATTTAATTGTGATGGGGCATACTCAGTGTGCAGAGAATTGGGCAAGCAGGGTGTTATGAAAGAAGAGGAGGAGCTTCAGAGCTGAAGACTTTGAAGTCGGCGACAGATGTGAAATACACATACATGGGTTGAGGCAGATAGAAGACTGCATGGATCTAGTGTTATGGTAAGTAAAGATCATTCACTTTATCTGCAGTACTAAATAAGCTAGCAATGCCTTAGAGTAAAGATAGTCAAAACAAACCCATCTCCTTGGCTATCTTTAAATATTAAGGAACACAGGGAGTACAAGAAACAAGGTATGCAAACACTTAGCTAGAACAGAAAACACAGCATAGTCTCCTGCTAATTAAACAACTTGGAAATCTCAAAAAAATAAGAGAGTAGACAAAAAGAATTTCTACAGTAATCCTCAAATAACCCATTTTGAACACCCACAAGTTCTTTTGGGATATTGTTAAATAACCTACAGACTCTGGTATTTATTTTCAGCCAAGCCACTCACTGAATGACCAGTCTGAAGACACTGTATCCAAGTTCAACGCAAACTTCATTCAAACTATAACCTCTTTGCTGTAGAATGATACCGTTACCAGCACTCACAAAAGTTGTGTGTCGTACCCCAACACAAAGGTGGTCACTCAAAAACATTGCTAACTACTGACCCGTAGCCATTTACAAACCATCCAAAACATTAGAAAAATGTATTCATATACAGCTGTTTCAGTACCTCATTCACTAAACTTCTCACATACTCAGCATTGCTTCCATCTCAATCACAGTATTACAGCAACCCTAATTTCCTTTCAATACCATTAATCAGAGCAGAAATAGTGGCAGTCTAGTCTTCTTATTTTAGACATATATAAAGTTGTACCATGGTTTCTCAAAAAAAAAAAAACTGTAGCTTAAGTCTTCGTCAGTCTACCCTACTCCTGAGTTTCACAGCTCTCTCGGAGTGAAATGGCAAACCAGCTGCTTCTCTATTCTTTCTGTCTTTGTCAGAGTACTCCAGAGTTCAAAACTAGGACATCTACTCTTATATTTTCATAAACAATCTGCGGACTGCAACAAAGCATGTCACCCTGATACAGTATGTTATTCACAAAACCCACACCAAGTTACAGCAGTTTACTGAGGAATCCTTCACTTCTGTTGAGTCCTGGCTGGACTATTCTTAACTCGTGCTCAGTCCTAAAAAAAGCAAGGCTACTTCTTTTCACTCCCAAGTCACACCTCAAATATTGCTAAAACTGATGTAGTCTCCCAAACATAACTTTTTGGAATTATATTCATGAAAAAAAAAGTGAAATTCAACTTTCACATGGAAGAGAAAGCATAATTTGTTGCCAGTCCCCCTTTCAGTTCCTGTCACTGTATTGCTGTTAAAAAAAAAAAAAAAAAAAATCTTGTCTTACCAATACTCATGTCAATTATAACCCACAACTTTGTGCACAAACCTAGCATGTCCTAAACTTAAAAAAAACATCTTCAGCAGTATTCACCAATACTCTACCCTCTAAAGTTTGACTAGTGCTAACACATAAATCACACAGTACAGTGGGCAATGCCATATATTCAAACTATATTCTGAAACTTTGGAATAACAGACCAGCTCCATTAAGAATTTCAGGTAACCTTTGTATATTTAAATCTGGACTAAAACAGTTTTTCAGTGACATCCGACTGTGCTGTTTTACATCTGACTTTCAGCATTCCTTTCACTTTTGTAGGTTTTCTAATATTGTTTTCTTGTATATGTTGTGTAGAGTTCCTTTACTGAATAGCCTGCCTGACTTCAGTGCTTCTTCTAATTGTATTGTGTATGTACTGCTGAGGCACTGAATACAGTGCTGTTGTTTCTCTGAATTATTTTCTCCTGGAGCAGTGTAAATACTTTTAACTAAAATGCATTCAGTTCCCTGCTACTCTAAACTGTCAAACATTTCAGTACCTTATACAGTGTGGTAGTTTATTTCCCTACAAAAGTGTAAATTCATCCTACATTTGCAGTGTATTTAGTTTGTAACTTTTATTCTATTATCCATGTGTTCCATATTGTTATGTTGTCATGTTGATTTGCATGCAGTTTACTTCTGAAGGTTCTTCACAAGTTCTCTGCTGAAAAAGAGTTACATTTGCCCAGTCTGACTTTAATGGTAAACAAATGCATATAAATGATTTTTGAGGTATGCTACCATGTCATTTGAGCCATGAGGAAGACCCTTGTTGATGAATCACTAATACCACACCCATTAGAGATGTCCTTTGTATTTTCTGTCTTGCATCCATTCATTGAGGTTTCCTGTAAGTCAGGCATGTTTATTTCTACATTTTGTTAACAGTGAAGCACATATGTCCTTGATCTGAAAAAAAAAAAAAAATTAGCTTGGGGGTAACTGATTGGAGTGATTGGTAGGCAAATGTATGCACAGATGTATAGTTTCACATTGTATGTTAAAAACGGTGTGCGTACATCTCTGATGGTGGTATCTTCCTGAATCTTTTGCAAAATGTTGATTGCTGGAAAGGATGAAGCTAAATACATTTAGAGAGTTCCTGTTTGTAGATAGACTAGTATGTCAGGAGTGCATCTGTCTTGTCCTGAATGCTTCTTGAAGTGGGTACTGATTTGTCCTTCCCCACTCCCATGTTTTTGAGGTTACTAGTGTGTTGCAGCTCTGTGTGCAGTTTGTGGCAGTTAGTTGGCCCTTCTAGGGTTATTTCAGCCTGAAAGAACTAGAATAACTTTGGAAACAGCTCCATCCCATTTTGCATTACTGAGCACCATGACAGGTGGTGAGTGATGCTTAGCAAAGCAGAAACCAAGGTTTCCTAGTGCTTGATGCATTACATTTCATTTTATTCAAGGGCCTTTCTGTCATACATTTTCTGTTGCGGTTGTTATTAAATAATTTCTCTCCTCTAATACAGGTAGTAGCTGGGACAGTGTAACAAAGTCAGTAATGAAATATTTGTGTTTTCAGTTCAGACGTACATGCAGTTTGTGGAGGATTACTCCGAGCCTCAGCCATCCATGTTCTACCAGACACCACAGAATGAACTTATCTACCAACAGAAGAACAAGCATCTCATGGAAGTCTACGGAATCCATGATTCCTTCAGTAGCACCGATTCAGGGCAAGACCTCGCTCCACCTCCAGCTCTTCCACCAAAACAGCGACAGCTGGTAAGTGCATACTCTGTGTGAAACTAAATGACAAAAATGGACCCTTCCAGTAAATGAGTGCATGTTATAATATTTTTTTGTCTGTATTGTTGTAGTGCTTTACTATGTTGACGTCTGACAGAGTGAGGCCTGTGCAACCTGACTTTATGTACTGTGCTTTCATGTTCGTTGGTAATGGTTTCACAGCTTATGCTGTGTGGAACAGGTTGCTAAAAGCCACAGGGGAGATATGAATTCTTATTGCTGTCCAGCATTTTGAGTGTACTACATAGTGTATCATGATCAATTTGGCCTTTTATCTGAATGGATAACGCAGGAAGTGCTAAAAATGGAAAGTGGTGATATTTTGATTCATCACCCATTCACATGTCCTGAGCAGAATAGCAATCCAAACTTTCATCACCCTTTCACAAGTCCAGAGCAGAATAGCAATCCAGTTTCTTGCATAGGTAATAGCTCCATATAAGCTGGGCAGGTCAGAAGGCCATAAAAAGGGATGAGTTAGTCTTTTTCTAATGCTGACTTCTGATTCCCAGCTTTACCCCACAATGAAAGCACTGATGTCCAAGTTAATGGTTTAACTTCTGATGCTGGAATCCTGAATCCTTACAGGGATTCCCTTATTTGAGTTCAGCAGGAAGTTTGGATGACAGTAATGGTGGTAATGAGGCTTCATACTGTAGTGATAGTATCCTGTTGGCCAGTAATCTTGTATCTTATCCTACATTATTATGTCTTCTTAGCCACATCCACTGGCCATAGTCTCCTCAACTTTGCATTGTTATGAAAGTTCACTTTACCACTGTGCTATTATTATAAAAAATATTGGGTCTTAACTTTGCAGTGTAAACACACATTCTTATCTACCTCTGAATGATTTTTCATATTTTATTGCCTGCATTGTGATAATAATATGTTTGAATATTGACTATTCATATGTATCCTGTTAATGTTTTTCTCACTATTTATTGCATGTTCAAACTGTTTTTTTTTTCGTCATTATTGTATGGTCAGGCAATTCATTACACTGTATGTATGCTGCTTTCTGTCTCTGTGTCTTTTGGACCTTTTCTCCCAGAGCCTCTGAAAAGCATTTTTTCCACCCAGATGGAATTTCCCAGTCAACAAAAGCAATCAAATAAAGTAAAAAATAAAATGCATTTTGGAATTCACAACTAGTTTAGATTCTGCTAGGTTGTAATGAATTTATTTTGCTGCTGATTATTAAATGAAATATATTGATTTGATGTTTTTAATCTTCATTCATTCTTGACTGTTTGGTCTCAGTTCCATCCTCGTAACCGACTTGGCTGTTGTAAGAAGCTCGCACCAGCCAGGCACTCTGGAGCTAAGGCTACCCGTAGTGCCTGTCTTCCCATCTCCTAGGATCTCTTTGCTGCGTAGAGTTTCAGTGTGCGTCAGACTGTGCTCTCAAGCTAAGTGCTTTATTTTTATCAATATATTTCTTCCTTTAATATTTCTTGGTTGTTTGATATTCTATTCCCTAATTAGTGACTGTCTGTATGTGTGAGTGCTGTTTTTACCAGTCTTTTACCTGTTTGGCATTTCTTAATTACCATAGCTGGTATAGGCCCCTCCCTTCCCCTCATACCTTTGATATCTCTCAAGTACCATTGTTGGTATTTTCTTCCCCCTTTCTCTCTTCTTCTTACCCCTTCTGGGTATTTCTGTTGCTACCATTGCTGGTGCCCTTTAAAAAAATGTTTTTCCGCAACTTGACTTGATTTCACTGTTGTGTGTGTGGGTGGCACGCGTGAATGGCTGTTCATTTTATAGTCTACCTTACAACGGCTGAGAAACGAAAAGGTATAACTGGTTTCAAGCAGTGTGACAAATGTGGCAGAAAGATGCCTAACTCCGATGGGCATCTTTCCTGCGTTTATTGTTTGGGGGTGCCACACTTAGAAATTCAGTCTCCATCTGAGCTCTGTAAGGGCTTTAGTGACTGGACCCTTGCAGAGCATCGCAACAAATTGATCCTAAAAGGTTTGTTAAAAACCCCTTTTTCAGAGGCTTTGTTTGAGGCTAAGGCATCAAAACCTCCAAAGACTCAGTCCCAATGTCTCCTCAATCTCAGGAACTGAAATCGTCCAGGGGCCAAGTTTCTTCGGAACCGTAGTCTAAAGAATCCAGATTGGCACCGGAGTCTCTGCTCCCTTCCATGGTGCCATCTGTTTTTATGGAACTGACAAAAGTTACCCATGTACCAACCCCTTCAATGGTACCTAAGACCCTCTCAGCACCAACAATAGCTTCCCCTATAAAACTAGTCACTCCCCCCAACACAAGTTTTTGGTCAATCTACCTCCATGCCGAAGGTCGAACCCATAGCCAGGACTCGATATTTCCCATCCATCGACCCCTTTCTTGGTCAGCAGCTCAGTCCTTTTATTGAACTCCCTGAATCTTCCTCGTGGATGTCTGTTCGTTCCACCAGGAGCTTTTTGTAGTTTGGTGTAGTTAGACTGGTGGATCAGCTTTTGGTGGCCAGAGGTATTTCCAACTCCGGTTCCGGTTGCTTTTGAGTCCTCTCGGGGCTCCTTGTCTGGAGGCAGGCTCATTGGAGTGGGGTGTGACTCTGGTTCTAAGGTTGTCTTTCCCGCTTCCAGGCTCCCATCCCTCTTCAGGCTGACCTGCCTTCCAGATTATGGAGAGAGAGAGAGAGCCTCAGCAGGCTCACAGTTGGCACCCACTCCGTCGGAATTTCATATCTATGTATCCTCTGTCACAGTCTACTACATTGGGACAGCGGGCATTGGAGCAACAAGACACCCTACCTCAGGACACCCTCTCTTGGGAGTCGTCCTCAGACCTTCCCCCTGAGGAGCCACCCCATAAGAGGAAGCACCTAGATTCTCCAGAAGAATCTCTCACTGAGGATACAGGTTATGACGAAGGGGAAGGGTCCCCATGGTCACCACCTAAAGATGTCTCCTTTGGAGACATCCTGGAAATCTTGGAAACAGAGAGGTGATTGGAAGTCTACCAACCTTTCCTCTGAGGAATCTGTTTTATTTGCAGGCTTTCCGTGCTCAGCCTTCTACTTCTTGGGTGACCCCCCCACCTGCAAATGATTTGGTCAGGCTCATTGTGCAGCATGCTTGGAAAGGCCCCTGACACTATAGAGCCAATCCCTCAGAGACTGGACAAAATTATTACTGCACCAGAGGACCAGCCCCACTGGTCTAAATGCTTAGTGGTAGATGCAGTGGTGGTGGCGGCAGCCAAAAAGAAGGAACTTGCAGAGGAGAGTCCAACTGTTCATCCTCCAAACTGGAAGTCTCAGACGATGGACAGATTTGGGAAGCAGGTCTAGCTTCAACAACCTTTGCCATATGGTCATTGAACTTCTTGGCACATTTTACCCGTCTTCAGAGGGACCTGATCACTGAGCTCTTGGGCACCTTGGCAGGAGCAGTGTTTGATGAGATATGAGATAAAGTTGCTTCCCAGCTTGCAACCCTAGAATCAATATCCAACTCATCCATGCGGCTTATTGCTCACACAGCAGAAGGGATGGCCAGGGCAGTGGGTACAGGTGCTACCATTAGGTGTCATGCTTAGATGCACTTGTGCGATTTTGCGGACCCCTTTAAGTCTTCCTTCATCAACACTCCTGTTGATGCTACCTCATTGTTTGGCCCCCAAGCCAGGGACACGTTAGGCAGGTATGAAAAGGACGGGAAGACCCTTTCTGTTGTGAGCTACATTTTTTTTTTTTTTTTTTTTTTTTTTAACTCCAATGACCTTAATCTAGGAATTAGAGGAGTGGGAAGATGTGGTTCAGGAAGTCCCAAGGGCCTTTTCGGAATACATATGGCGAGTTTCCCCCCTGGGCAGAGGGGGAGGGACTACTCTTGAAGATGCCCCTCCCGTGGCAGAAGGGGCCCGCATAACCAAGGATGTTCATCGTGTTTCATTCACTGTTGCAGTCATTACACTTGGGTTATCCTGCTGGCAGGCTATCCGCAGTTGGCCTGAATTCCAAAGTCTTGGTCCGGCTTCAGTTGCTGTCACCTCTTCCCTGACATCAGTGCATCAGGGGTATAAAAGATGCAGCTGATGCCATTTTCTTCAGTCTTTCTTGCCGCGCGGTGCCCGAAGCAAAAGTAGTTCGCAAGTGCCGGTCAGCCGACTCCTGAGATTTTCAGAAACGAATTTCAGATCCAAAGTCTTAGTTAAAGTGAAGTACCCCGTTGGGGAAACTTTTTTCTTGCTCCAGACCGATGTCAGAAAAAGTTAATAATTGTATTTCTTGTGGGAAGTAAATACCTCATAAGGATTTTCATTCTTACTGTATTCTTTGCCTAGGCCCTGATCACAACGTTGCTAGCTGTCGGTTTTGTGCTAGATTTAACCAATGCACTATTAAGCTTCGGTACGATTTTGCCTTTCATTACTTCGGCCAAAGTTTCAATTATATAATGCCGTCAGAACAGCCGACGACCGGAGTTAAAAAGCGCAAGGAAAAAGAAAAGGACAGGCATCCGAGGTCCATAATCGATGACGAGACGTCCGCTAAGCCAGTCGCCGGTTCGCCTGTTCTCAGTGAGGCGCTTTCGCAGCCCCTGATGCCCGCTACCTCAGAGCCACAGGCCGCTGCCGACTCCCACGTGGAGCCAGCTAGGCCTCTGGATACTCAAGGTATTAGACATTCGGAAACTATTCCCTCAGATGGGTCCGGAGCCGCTGAGCAGGCATCGGCTTCTGAGGGTGTTTTCAGACCTACACAGTTATATGTAAAGCCTGCCTCAGCTTCCAAAGCAAAGACTACAGCAGCTCTAAAGACAAAGAAACAAGTACAGCATTCTCATGGACAGACTTCCATGCCTAAAAAGCAGATGCTCAAAATGGCCGAAGACCTAATTACCTTGATCAGGGGTTCCCGTCCCCCTCCTGATAAGAGGCCTAGGCAAGAGACAGAATATGAATCTTCAGATCAGGTTTCCATTTCCTCTGACTCCTCTTCTGAGCAGGAATACTCTCTTCCTCCCTATGAGGATTCTGATGCTGAAGAATCTATCTCTTCAGCCTCTCCTCCTGAGGATTATTCTTTTGGGGAAACCCTGCATACCATGAGGGAGCACTTCCACTGGGAGAGCCAAGACTACTCAGAATCAAAGAAAAGGCTTAGAGATTTTCTTTTACTACCTCAGCACAGGCCTCTTGCTATTCCCCCTGTGTTAGAGATTGTAGATGATGTATATTCAGAGTCCGGCCTTTCTTCTGACTCTCTACCCCCTGCCCCTGTTAAACCAGACAGATACTACAGGGTTCCAGATTCACACAAATTTCTGTATAAAAACCCTGCTGCTGACCCAGAAACTATTTCTCAGGGTCCCAAAGGGATCAAGGCTTCTACTGCAAAAAACCCTATCCCTTCTGACAGGGATTCAAGGGCACTAGACAGATGGGGGAAAAAGGTTTACACTTCCACTGCTTTGGCTGTGAGGGCTTTAAATTGTCAATTTCATATGCTTAAATATCAGTAATACTTAATGTCACTGCTAAAACAGAAAATGTTGGCAAATTCTGATTGTGCAGAAAATAAGGAAATGCAGCATTTATTGCATGCAACTGAACAAGTGGGAAAGCATGCATTGCAATGTGGTTTTGATTCTCTGGAGGCCTCTTGCAGGGCCACAGTTACGGGTTCTGTCATTAGAAGGCATGCTTGGTTAAAGGAACAGAATCTACCTGATCATGTTAAAGCAAAATTACTAGATGGTCCATTACAGCATGATATTTTATTTGGTGTTAAAGCAGAGGAGGTGTTGAAGAAAATGAAGGACAAAGCGAAATCTATGCAAACAGTAAAAGATTTCTTACAGGTACAGCCACCCAGATTTAGCAGGAACTGGCCTACAAAGAATTGGTCCTTTCCAGTGTCAGACAGGCCACAAAGAGGCAGATACAGATGCCCCAGAGTCAGATCCCAGGCCCAGGGCTCATACAGGCCAAAACAGTGGGGCGCTTCTACCTCCAAAAGCGGAGAAGACAAATCACAGCCATACAGGAAACAGTCCCAATGGCTTTCCTCTGCCAGCACCAAGCATTTATCTTTTGGCAGCCCCCTTAGGGGGAAAACTAGCTTTTTTTTTCTCAAAATTGGCACATGATCACCCAGGACAAATGGGTTTTGAATATAGTGTTCCAGGGCTACAGGTTCCACTTTCACACCCTGCCAAAGGCAAAAGGTATGCCAGACCTGCCACACAATCAATGGGCAGAGGCACAAAAACAAGTTTAATCCCTCATGGACATGAGGGCCATTCAGCGAGTACCACAGCAAGAGCAGGGACAAGGATTTTACTCAAGTCTTTTCTTGGTACCCAGAAAGGACAAAGCCTGGAGACCAATACTGGACCTGTCTATTCTAAATACATTTCTGTACGTTCCAAAATTCAAAATGTTGACTTTGCAGCAGCTTCTGCCCATGCTGGGCAAGAAGGCTTGGCTTGTAACTTTGGACCTAAAAGAGGCATACCTGCATGTACCAATCAGACAATCTTGCAGAAGATACCTCAGATTCATAGCTGGCTCAGTGCACTACCAATTCTCTGCACTGCCTTTGGCTTATCTACTGCGCCCTGGGTCTTCACAAAATGCCTGGCACCAGTAATTGCATTTTGCAGACAAAGAGGAATTCAAATATATCCTTACTTGGACGAGTGCCTTATTCAAGCAGAGAACAAGGACATTCTACTAAAGCATCTGGCGTTTGTAAAAAGATTACTAATTTGCCTAAGGTACACAGTAAACGAAAATAAATCAAAACTAGTACCCTCTCAAGAGAATATTCCTGGGTGCAAGCTTAAATACAGCTGCCCAGATGGCGTATCTCACACCAGACAAACAAAGGCAACTGACTTCTTACTTCACAAGGTTGGCAACAAAGACCCAGTTATCTGCAAGAAAAATTCTGCAGGCTTTGGGCTTCATGGCATCCTGCATTCTGCTAATTCCATATGTCAGACTGCATATGAGGAAACTACAATGGTATCTAAAAAGTGTTTGGACTCAACATTGCCACAGCCTGGAAACATTACTTACCCTCATTCCTTGCCTTCAACAGGAGTTTCGATGGTGGGCACAGGCCTGTCACCTCAACAAGGGACAGTCATTCAACCTACTCACAGCCAGGCAGTCAGTAACAACAGATGCATCAGATTATGCCTTGGGGGCCCACATGGCAGGAACATGTATTCAGGGCACATGGCCCACAAGCCAAATGCATCTTCATATCAATCAAAAAGAAATGCTAGCTGTTCAGAATGCCGTGACAGCTTTCAAGGATCTTCTTCATCCAGGAAAACTACTGATAAGGACGGACAATACTACAGTCATGTGGTACATAAACAAGCAGGGAGGCACACATTCCTACCCCCTCTGCAGACAAGCCATGACTTTGTGGGACACAGCATTGACTTATCAAGTACACCTGCAAACAATTCCTGCCAGGAAAGAAAAATAATCTGGCAGACGAACTAAGCAGAAACATCACGTATCCCCACGAGTGGAAACTGGATCCACAAGTCTTCATCATGATAACAAAGAAATGGGGATGTCCAGACATAGATATTTTTGCTTGCCTCCCCTCACAACTGCCAACTACAGAGATTCTGCACAAGGACTTATCACAAGCAAGCATGGAAAGTGGATGCTCTATCATTCAGATGGAAAACCCTAACAGTATATGCCTTTCCTCCTCTGCCTCTCCTTCCCAAGGTACTCCTAAAGGTCAGACAAGAGAAGCCAAAAATGATTCTGATTGCCCCAGACTGGCCCCGCCAGCACTGGTACCCAATCCTAAAGAGCTTGTCTCAAGGCCCAGCCTGGATATTACCTCTAATTCCTCACTTACTGACCCAACGAAACAATCAGATCCTGCACAGCCAACTCAGCACCCTAAATCTGGCAGCATGGCTGATAATGTAGCTATTCAGAACACACCTCTCTCTAAAGCAGTGATGGATGTTATTTTGGAGGCCAGGAGGGCCCAGTACCAGAAAATCTTATGCAGAAAAATGGAAGAGATTCTGCGACTGGAACCAGGCACAAGGAATTGACACGCTTGTACCAAATATTCCTCAGATTTTACAATACCTAACTGAGATGCTGGACAAAGGCTTATCCTTCTCATCAATTAAAATCCATGTCTCTGCCATTTCAGCTTATTACAATACGGAACCACCTATTTTTTCTCATCCATTGCTAAGGCAGTACCTCAGAGGGACCAAAAACATAAGACATCCAAGGAGAGCACCAGTACCTGCATGGGACCTCAATTATGTCTTGGAAAAACTCACACTGCCGCCTTTTGAGCCAGCCAATACAGGTGATATAAAGTTTTTATCTTGGAATACAGCTCTGCTCCTAACAATAACCTCTGCAAGACGAGTCTCAGAGTTACAGGCACTCATGGCTCTGGAACTTTTTATCATTTTCCATCCAGACAGAGTTTCTCTGAGGACAAACCCGACATTTATGCCTAAGGTAGTGTCCAGTGTGGCCCTTAACCAAACCATTCATCTGCCTACTTTTTATCCAAACCCACAGAATAAGGGTGAGAGACTCCTGCATTCTTTTGACATACACAGACAGCTACACTTCTGCTTGGACAGAACTAAAGCTTTCAGAAAGACTGAGCAACTCTTAGTGGCATATGCTGCAGGATCACAAGGAAAGGCTATCTCAAAGCAGACTATTTCGAAATGGATAGGCCACTGCATTCGTTTCTGCTATTCACAACATGGCAAATCAGTGCCTAAGGGCATTAGGTTGCATTCTACCAGAGCAGCAGCCACTTCAGCAGCCTTCCTCAGAGGAGTACCAACCAAAGACATTTTAGAGGCTGCAACTTGGATTTCAGTGCACACTTTTACCAAGCACTACCATTTACCTCTCTACACTAAATCCAGAGTAGGCTTTGCCACTGCAGTTCTGCAGGGCCTTATAGCCTCTCCTAATCCTATTTAGACCCAGCCACCCAACCTCAGCTTTGGGATTCAACCCAAGTGTAATGACTGCAACAGTGAAACATGATGAACATAGTACAGTTGTGTAACTACCATAAATGTAAATGTTCGAGTGTATTCACTGTTGCAGTCCAGGTTACCCTCCCACCATCCCTCTTTTCTTTGCTGGGACTTATCTGTACTTCTCTATCCTATACAACCTGTGTGGCGTATTTGCTTGTAGATGAAGGAAATGTTTACTTTGGTGCATGCATACTTATTGGCATAATTTTTAGCCTTCCATTTTGGGGGCACCTGACATCTGGGGCAAGAAAAACTGAAGAAAATGGCGTTGGCTGCATCTTTTATACCCCTGGTGCACTGATGTCAGGAAAGAGGCAACAGCAACCGACGCCGGACCAAGACTTTGGAATTCAGGCCGACTGCGGGTAGCCTGCCACCAGGATAACCCAAGTGTACTGACTGCAACAGTGAATACACTCGAACATCTACATTTATGGTAGGTACACAACTGTACTTTCCAGGGATTACTTCTTCTGGACATCCCTACCAGTACTCCTGAACGGTGGCCCGATTGCTACCTCTGGAGGCAGTTTGGGGAAGATTCTCTCTGCACCACTTATCATCTGCACCCCAGAATCCGCTGTTATTGAGTGCCAGGCTAATTTCCAGAGGTTACCAAATCCCCTTTGATCCCCTATCCAAAGCCGCATCCTCGATGTTCCACCCAGTCAGAGGGACATGGCAGCACAAGAAATTCAAAAGCTGGCTCAAAAGAGAGGCATCCAAACAGTCCCACCAGACCAAACATTAGCTGGATTTTACTCAACTCAAGATTCTTTTTAGTGGCAAAAAAGACGGGACTGGAGGCCAATTCTAAACCTCAGTGCCTTGAACAAGTTTGTTCGACAGACAAAATTCCAGATGGTCACGGTACAGTCTATCTTCCATTTCTGGAGAAAGACAATTGGATGTGCTCTATAGATCTTCAGCATGCGTATTACCACATAAAGATGAACAAACGCTCCAGAAGATACCGCCGCTTCTGGCTGGGAGCCAGTCACTACCAGTTTCACGCACTGCTCTTTGGTCTCACCACAGCCCCCAGGATGTTCACTAAATAAATGTCAGTTGTTGCAGCTCATTTAAGGCTACAAGGATTCTGTGCATTTCCCTATCTAGATGACTGACGCCTCACCAGACATCTACTGCTTCGTGCCTTGGGACTCCATCCTAGCCTTACAGAGTACTTAGGCATTTCAGTAAACTGGGAGAAGTCAAAGCTGTCAGTCATGCAAGAGATAGAATTCATCTGAGCAACATTCAACTCGAATGTTAAGCAAACTATAGCCCTAGCAGTTTTTTTTTCCAAATTCCTCAAACAAGGGAGAATATTGCTTACATTTGTTGGATGTGCACAGACCATTAAATTTTTACTTAAATAGAACAAAATTGTTTAGAAAATCAGACCAATTGTTTTTGTCCTTTTCAGGCATTAAACTGGGCAGACCGATTTCCAAACTTACCTTATCAAAATGGTTGAGAGATTGCATCATCTTTGTTTACAACGAAAATAAACTGAGTCTATCAACAACAGTCAAGGCTCATTCTACCAGAGCAGTTGTCCCTTCAGTAGCCTTCCATTCAAAAGCCTGTATGGATGACATTTGTGCAGCGGCCACGTGGTCTACCCCGCATACCTTTATCATTCATTACAAATTGGATATGGTCTCCAAGGGAAGAGCATCCTTTGGTTCTGTGGTGCTCAGGAATATCCTTCCATAGGGCCTACCGGGATATAAAGTAGCTAGGGACTCTTGTCTCAACAGTCAAGAATGAATGAAGATTAACAACATCAGATAAAGAAGTTATGTTCTTGCCATAAAGTTCCATCTGTGTTGTTGATCTTCATTCATTCTTGACATCCCACCCCTAATCCCCTCCAATGACTCCTGGAGGTGCAGGTCTAGTCCTGGTGTTGTAGGGCAGTTGCTCAAACAAAGCTTCTACCTTTATCTCTACCTTTACTTTTACGGGCAGAACTCGATCTAAAGAGAAGAGAGGCACTATGGGTAGCGTTAGCTCGAGAGTTTCTGGCTGGCACACGCTTGTTCAATGGCCAAGTTGGTTCTGAGGACAAAACTGAGACCCAACAGTCAAGAATGAATGAAGATCACAACACAGATGAAACGTTATGGTAAGAACATAACTTTTTCTTTTCTAAATTGATGACTGCATTACTTTCATTTTGTGATCACACTTAACCAGTGTCACTGTTTGTTCACAGTGGTGCATTGTTGTTTTTTTAACGTGTTTTGAGATTCAGTATGTGCTGGTAAAGTGTTTTGGTATGTAGGGGAGGAAGTTAGTGAATGGTATGGATCTGTTTGGAAATTATTTACGTATATGAAATTAAGAATAAACACTGTAATGATCTTTAGATGGCCTGTGTCTCATACATTGTTAATAGAGACACCCGCATTTGCCCTTTGGGAAAAAGGAATGAAATCTGGTGCATTGCTTCTGTTCTTTTGTATGTAAAGGGAATTTTTAAAAAAAATTTATTTACAGATCAAATGTATGAAACTATAGGACAGGGTGTGTAGTGCAGTTTACGAGGGAACAACGGCTTATTCTTGAAACTCTTTGGCGGGTGATAGATGATGAGTTGCTGATACTGCTAGGAGCAGATCATGGAGATGTACTGGGAGTCCGGTATGACCTATGCAACAGTGTTGTGTTACAGGTGTGGTTGTGTCCGAGTGAAAAACCCAGTCTATAGTATTCCGGACAGCTGAGAGATATCCACAGCACAGTAAACATTATATATTGAATAAAAGCAGTACACAAATGAGTAACTATTTCTACAGAAACCAAACATACTAACCATGCTATTTTAAAAATGAACTGCAACAAGCATGAGGCTGCCACTAGTACTGCACACACGCATGCACAACAACAAACATGAGGCTGCCACTAGTATTGCGCACACGCATGAACTGCAAAAAGCATGAGGCTGCCACTAGTACTGCGCACATGCATGAACTGTAGCAAGCATGATGCTGCCACTAGTACTGCACACACTCATGAACTGCAACAAGTATGAGGCTGCCACTAGTACTGCGCACACACATGAACTGCAGCAAGCATGAGGCTGCCACTAGTACTGAGCACGCACATGAACTGCAACAAGCATGTTGCTGCCACTAGTACTGTGCACACACATTAACTGCAATAAGCATGAGGCTGCCACTAGTACTGGGCACACACAGGAACTGCCACAATCATGAGACTGCCACTAGTACTGTGCACACACAGGAACTGCAGCAAACATGAGGCTGCCACTAGTACTGCACACATGCATATGAACTGCAACAAGCATGAGGCTGCACTGGTAATGCGCACACACATGAATTACAACAAGCATGAGGCTGTCACTAGTACTGCGCACAGACATGAACTGCAACAAGCATGAGGCTGCCCACTAGTACTGTACACAGACATGAACTACAACAAGCATGAGGCTGCCACTAGTACTGCACACGCGCACACACACACACACACACACACACACACACACACACACACACAAAACCTGTTTACCCCACTGCACAAACCTGAGGGTATCATTTTAAAAAAAGTACTGCTATGTAAATTAATACAACACCCAGTGCAGTACTGAGTAGAATGCAAAACTGAATGTGAATACATTTACGATATTGCTATGTTGTCACAATTGAAGACCAAGAAAAAAATAAGAGTAAGTCTCTAAATAAAGCTTGTCGTGCTTCAGTATTTCCAGCTGTACTCTTAACACTGTTTACCTAACATGACATCATATGGGTGGGGGGGGGGGGGGGGCTGAGTTTCAGAAAAACAAATTTCAGCTAGGAAATAATTCCACCAAAGAAAACACACGCAACAATTGTCACTATTGTAATACTGGTGCTGCAACATATGCAAAACAAAAGCAGAGCACTTAAGAAGTTGTAACAAATCACTTTAACTCATTTATCAATGGAAATTTTTTTTTTTTTTTTTTTTTAAGGCAAAACCCCCAACACAAATTAGAGAATTTGTTGCTTTGGGTTAACTAAGTTTTTTTTTTTTTTTTTTAAGGCAAAACTCCCAACACAAATTAGTGAATTCATTTCTTTGGGTTATAAGCATTTCAAGGTCAGCAAAGTGCAGAGCTAGTCAGATGTTTGGACATGTTTCTTATCCCCCCCCCACATACAGCTAATTACATGTTTTGAATCATGAGCTTACCTGTTAGCCATTTTCTAAATATATAAAGAATTTTTATATGGAAAAAAGTTCAAACAACAGGGTCTTCTACCCGCGGAATCAGCTTCTTCTCCTTCCCTCTCGGTAGTGACAGCAGCGGCTGCCCAGTGGACTGGCCCTGTTCCCCTGTCTGGGACTCACCCTCCCACCTTGTCTCAGGGAGAATGAGAGGCCAAGAAAGAGAAAAGGGAGAGAGAGAGAAAGAAGCTGCAGGCCGAATTGGACCCCTCGGCCCCTCCCACGAAGGTGTCTCTTCTCCTCCAAGAGTGTCCAAGCCTTCTTCCCCACGGCTCCGTTCTCCACGTTTCTCCCCGGAGCCAGAGGAGGAGACCTGACCAGCCTCGAGGTCATCGCCGCGGCGGCGGCTTCCTCCAGGTCTACTCGAAGCATTTCGGAGGCAGATATGGACCGGATGATGCGTCGATTTTTGCAAACTCAGCTGCAGATGGGAGTGCTGCTGCCTCCCCCCCCCCCCTGGGGGAGGGGAGTTCAGCTCCACTGTTCGCCCTGATAGCTCCTTCTCCGATCCACCACCGGATTTTGGAGTCTTCGGATCCGAGGAGTTCCGGATCCAGGGGGTCGGCGCCGATGGTTTTTGCTACCTCGACGCCAGCCATGCCCTCGAGCTTATCGGATCCGATCTCTCAGAGCCAAGAGCTGGGCATCGGATCCGAGGGGGTGAGTGTGTCTTCGGCTCCTTTGCAGTCGGAGCACACCATCCTCCCGGATCCGATCACTTCGGCTCCGGCACCGATCCCCTCGTCGGATCCGAGGGCCCCGGCCACCTGTCTTAGAGAGGCCGGTTCCCCTTCGGCATTCGACATGGTGGAGCGGGTTCTCTCTGGAGGATCGAGACCCCTCACTCTTTCCTCAGGGTCCGTCCCCGCTCCCTCGCAGCTCAGTTTGTCCTCCATCATCCAGTCCCCCCAGGGACAGCCTGTGTCATTGATGCCCCAGCCAGTTCCCTTGGAGGAACATGAGTCCGTGGGTGAGCCCCCCCTCGGACAGTCCCACCGAGGTGGTCCCTCACAAATGCCTATGCAAAAGGATGCACTTGGACTCCCCCAATGAGTCCCTCACCGAGGATACCGATTTGGAGGAAGAGTAGGTTTCCCACAAATCACCCCCCGACAATGTCTCCTTTGGAGATATTATGGAAATACTCTGCCAAAGGTGGGGGGGGGGGTCTGCTCCAAAACCCTCGTCGGATGAGTCTGTATTCCTGGAGGCATTCAACACAGGCCCATCTACCTCTTGGGTGTCCACCAGGGTGTGGAAGGAGCAGGACACTGTAGAGCCGATACCTAGAAGGCCCGATAAATTTCTCAATCCCCCTGCAGACAGAGCTTCATGGAGCAAGGGTTCCCCGGTTGATGCCATGGTGGTGGAGGCAGCCACCAAAAAAGAACTATCCCAGGAAAGTTCTTCGGTCCATCCCCCTGACAAGGAGTCTCGGGCAGTGGACCGTATTGGAAAGCGGACTTTTGCTTCAGCTACGTTTTCTGTAAGGGCGCTGAATTATTTGGCCCAAGTAATCAGACTGCAGTGGGACCTGATCAAGGAATACACTGAGTCTCCCCCAGAGTCCATGTTGGCCGAGGATAAACGGACTTTCTCGGCTCATATGGCTACTCTTAAGTCAGTGTCCAGTACTTCTATGTGGCTACTTTCCCATGCCATGGGAGATGCTAGAGCTACCAGGTCCATTATCGCCTTAAGGCATCATGCCTAGCTTCGACTTTGTGATTTCTCGGAACCCTTCAAGGTGTCCTTCGCGAATGCACCCTTTGACGGATCGACCCTCTTCGGGAAGACTGTCAGCGAGACGCTAGTCCAGAGTGAGAAAGATGGGAAAACGCTGTCAGCCGTCGGAATACGCTTCTCTACCCCTCAAAGGTCCTTTTCTAGGAACCAGCAAGGGCAGAAGAAGATGTGGTTCCGGAAGTCTCAGCAGGCCCGGAACGCTCAGGACTCCTCTCCCAGAGGCAGAGGGGGGCAAGGTGGACGCCGGCCCAGAGGCAGAGGGGGACCGAAGAACTTGCTAGTTTAAGTTTTGCCTAAAAGTTAAACTACAGGCTAATACACTCAAGTGTACTAGCTTTTGATAGCATTTAATCGAAAATCATAGCATTTATTGTGTTTTCTGCTTTTCTGTAAAAAAAACTTGAAAAACAAAAAAATATCCTTGCTTTCCATACTTTCCTAACTAGTGTTCCAGAGACCAGATTTTGCTGATCCCTGGGCTTTGTCTTGGTTCCTGTTTTCTCCATTTTCCTTGTTTGGTCAAGGGTAGTTTCTTTACTCACTAGTGGGAGTAGGGAGTACTGAGCTGCCTGTTTGTCCTCAGAGGAGTGGTTTAAGGCAGTAACTTGTAGTTTATTGGCCATTTTGGGTCATTTCCTGTCTTTTCCAGCCCCTGCTATAAAGCACGTTTTGGCGGGCTTTTCCAGCTATTGAGAACTCAGCACAGCTCCTCGTGGTGGCCAGCAGTGTTCCTCTAGCAGCAGAGACCAGAAAAGACTACCTTTCCAGATTTTAAGTATTTTTCTTGGCTTTTTCGACTTATTGTGCCTTTCGACTACTGTTTCTTCCCGTTTCTTGTCAAAAGAACTTTGTTCTTCCCTGGGCCTTAGGCCTTCCTTCCCCTAGGTTTGTGTAGTGTAGTACCACTTATTGTTTATCTTTTAGTATATTTTACTATTAGTTAGGCTATGTCTAAAGAAGCAAAGGTTCTTCGAAGGAGAAGTGATGCGTGCTGTCAAAAATGCAGGTTCTCCCGCTGTCTGAACGGAAGACCAGGGATCTCATTCCTCTAGGGGTCGCGAGGGTTGTGTCCGATCATGACCTTCAGAGTGTCAGTGGTGAGGCCTCAGGTCACAGTACTGGCCCAGATGCTCAGAGTCCCACTCATCAGTCGTGCCTGTTTTTATTCCAGGTGTTTCCATATTTGGACGACTGCTTCCTCTCTCCCCCTCACCAAGCATCTCCTCTGATGGATGAGAGATTACACACTTTTCTGTCAAAAACTGGGTATCTCAATAAATTACGAAAAGTGTGTTTTTTGTCATTTGTCGTGTACTATTACCTACATGAAAGAGCAAATTTAGATACTGTAAATATCTGCACTAACAAGGATATCAGACATTCAAAAATTGGTGCTTCTTCTCCAACAAACAACAAGCCAGCCAAGGCCAGGTTTAATTCTAAAGTGGGAATCATGGCAGCGCTATACCTCTCTCTCCCCATTGGCCAGATACCATGCGGATCCTTCAGTGGATGCTTTTTCTCAATGGTCATGCAGGAACTTCCTCCTCTCCTGTTCTCACATAAGCGTGCAAAAGCATGGCAATCAAAAGTGGAGCATGAGCAGAGCTATCCTCATGCCTCACGCGGTGGTCTCTGAAAGACTGTAGTGAGAGAAATAAATATTTCTGGGGTGGGACCTTTGCTGCGATCTTTTTACTTTCTCCCAGCAAGCAAAGCAGCAGTACTTCACTCTATTCCCTTTACCAGGCCAACCCAGCAGCTAGTCAAGTTTGGCCACTGATCTCTCAAGTAATACAGAAAGCTACTCGCTCAGAGGCCTCATTGATTCTCATTGCTCCTTACTGGCCGACAAGTGTGGTTACCGTGGAATCTGGACCTAGTTCAGATCTTTTGATCCATCAGTCGGGTCAGTTCCATCGCTCCCCCCTCCCCTCTCTGCTCACTGCTTGGTTCCTCCACTTCCAACAAGTAGCCAGGCTTCCTCTCATTATCTCACTCTGTTGGGGAATGTTTGATAACTTCCATAAATCTTCCTCGAAACTCGAAGTTGAGTTTGAGTAGCGCTCATATTCGTCCCACAAACTCTGCAAGCTTTTTTGAAAGGAGTTTTTCTTCTCAGACCTCCTGTAAGAAATCCTCCTCCTCCTTGGGGACCATTTAACAGTTCTTCTTCTTTTCTTCTTTCCCTTGTTTCCTTGCTTCATGTTTCTTAAAGTTTATATCATGGAAAACTCTCTTTCTGGTGGCTATCACATCAGCTAAGAATTTCAGAACTTTTGCCTAAGGTGGTTTCAACATCAAAATAAACCAATGCATTGACCCTCTCCTCTTCTTTTCCGGAGTATTCAAATAGGTCTGAACAAAAATTACACTACCTGGATTCATCGTCAATTATTAAAGTTACTACTTGGACGGACAACTACTAACTAGAAAATCTGATCATGGTATCTTTATCCAGATGGCTAAACATCTTACCCTTGTTTATTTTGTGAGATTAGACACCAAAACTAATAAACCTAAAGCCCATTCCACCAGAGCAGATAGACAACTTAACATAACATATAGAAGTTATTTCATACCATAACATTCTTAGTTTCTATCTTCTTCTCTTACCTTCTTCTTCGTCCCTGGGAGTTGTATTTCTTGTTTCAGGATGTAGGTCACCCTTTCTTCCCTCGTTGTGTTGGTGGACTCTGTGCCAGGTATTCTGTTTTATTTTCTGCTTATTTTATCAAAGTTTGCACTGTTTTTACTGTGTTTATAAGCTAAAACTGTTTACTGCACTTGCTAGTTTAAGTTTTGCCTAAAAGTTAAACTACAGACTAATACACTCAAGTGTACTAGCTTTTGATAGCATTTAATCGAAAATCATAGCATTTATTGTGTTTTCTGCTTTTCTGTAAAAAAACTTGAAAAAAAAAATATATCCTTGCTTTCCATACTTTCCTAACTAGTGTTCCAGAGACCAGATTTTGCTGATCCCTGGGCTTTGTCTTGGTTCCTGTTTTCTCCATTTTCCTTGTTTGGTCAAGGGGTAGTTTCTTTACTCACTAGTGGGAGTAGGGAGTACTGAGCTGCCTGTTTGTCCTCAGAGGAGTGGTTTAAGGCAGTAACTTGTAGTTTATTGGCCATTTTGGGTAATTTCCTGTCTTTTCCAGCCCCCTGCTATAAAGCACGCTTTAGCGCGGAGCTGCCACTGTTGCACACTAGGGCAGCACCGGTTAAGCAGGTTTAAACTATTCGGGCTACCTAAAGTCCACTCTTCAAATTTTCCCTTGAAACTACCTTCCTCGACCTATACTACTGATCTAATCAGCGTATCCTATAACTAAAAAGATCATCTCTACTTGACTCTAAGTAGACTATTCTCTATCTGTTAAACCCAGCACTTGCTCCTACAGTACTTATTACCTTGATAAGGCACTCTTATAGATAGCACCCCAAAAAGGCAACCCCCCATTTCTCAGTCACCCACATCCCCCGGAATCTTTTTTAAAGTTTTTGTCTATCCTTCTAGCATGTCGAGGGATCAGTTGCTAGTGTCCTCTCCTGCTCAGCTGGTGAACCTGGGAATATTGAGGCAATGTTACAATTGCCTCATGTACACAGACAACCCTCTCCTCCTCCCACAAAACACAAATACATGCGAGAGATGCAACTATACAGCCAAACTGGAGGCTGAGCTCTCTCAACATAGGACTGGCAAGACCAGTCAGGAGGAGAAGGTTACCACACACACTATAGACCCAGTCTCACATAGTACCATTACAACCTCAAATCATACACATAAACACACAAAGACATACTCGAGGCTCTGATCAAAATCTACCAAAACAGCAGAGGCCACCAAAGCAGACACCCAAACAACCACCACCTCAGAACACAACACCTGCAACACATAGACCTCACAGTCAGAGTGTCAAACAGTCACAGCCCTTAAGGCCAAACACAATGCCAGACACACTAGTCATTGGTGACTCCATAGTCAGACACACTGGCGTCCGCTCACCAGACTGAGTAAGGAGAAGGTCACAGTAAGCTGTCTGTCGGGCGCTAGGATCCGCCACATAACGCAAGCACTCAGGTCTCTCAACAGCAGGTACAAATATGACTCAGTCATTGTCCACGCTGGTGTAAACGACCTGAGACGTACCTCCTTGGACTACATGAAAAGAGACATTGAGGAGCTCTCTGATTATGTAGCCCAGGCAGGTATGACCCTGACCTTGAGCAGTATCCTACCTTCACCAAGAATGATGCCACAATACAGAGATAAGATGATCAGCTTTAACAATTGGCTTAAACACTGGTGTCATTCAAAGGGGATCCAGTATCTGTCTGCCTGGGATGACATGCTGGACAAGCCACGCTGCTCAAGGGACGGCTTGCACCTGTCACCCTGGGATTCGGATATTGGCAAAGGCTCTTGCCACCCCCATAGTGCCTTTTTTAGGCAAGGCTCAAATTCTAAACCTACCACCCTAGAATACAAAAAAGGAAAAAAACTAAGGGTAATGCTGCTCAATGCCAGAAGTCTAAATCTCAAAATGCACGCACTCGAGGCCCTTCTCAGTATGGAGAACATCGATGTCTGTGCTGTGACAGAAACCTGATTCAAGGCTCCTGAGAGCACCCCAGCGCTATCAGATTTTACCTCATATCATGCGTTCCGGCCCCAAAATCAGGAAAATACCAAGAAAGGAGGGGGGGTATCCATATTCATCAAGGACACCCACACCTCAAGACTGGTGGCAACGCATGATGCATCGGAGACCATCCAGGTGCAATTAACCGTAGGCAAGACTGCTCTGCAAATTGTAGCATGTTACAGGCCACCCTCACAAACTCAGGAACCTCACATGGCCTTCCTGAAAACACTAGAGGGATAAATGTATCACCAAACACCATCATACTAGGTGACTTCAATTACCCAAATATAGACTGGGAACACTACTCAAGCCCAAACACCCTAGCCCAAAAGTTCCTGGAATTCATAAACTCAAATGCCATGGAACAACTAGTCACCATCCCCACAAGAGGAGATAACATACTTGATCTCATCATCACGAACATGGGAGCACAATGTTCAACACTAGAACTCTACCACTCACTGGTGAGATCAGCTCACAAACTAATCTCGCTGGAGGTCGTCATCCCACCCCCACCTGAAATAAAAAAGACCACAGTATAGAACTTCTCAAAAGCCGACTTCACACTTCTAAAGACTAGTGTGGTCTCCTTTAAGGCCCCCGAGCCATGGAAAACAGTACTCAAGCCGCTGAATCACTTATAAATGCCTTCTACCAGCACCTGCAGGACTGCATGGATAAGGCAATCCCAAGCAAAACAAAGACTCTTTGTACCAAAGGCAAGCGTCCAGTCTGGTGGACCCCAGCCATAAACAAACTCTACAACAAAAGGAGGAAGCTACTACAAGATAGAGCAAAATCCTTAAAAGGTAAGACACCCTTGATCACTATAAGTAAAAACTAAGAGCTCTCATAAAATCATCCAAAGCAAATTTCGAGAGAAAAATAGCTAAAGACTCAAAAGACAATCATAAGGCCTTCTTTAGCTATGTTAGAAACCTAGGAGGAAACTCCCAGATATGCTCAGAACTAGTTCAAAATGATGTGAAGATTACTGATCCTACAGACATTGCCAACATACTGGCTGACAGGTTCAGTGCAAACTTCTCCCCTCCCAAAAGGAGAGATATCTATACCAAACGATTGCAGCCCCCAAACATCTCCAGCGCCCAAGTGAGAACTGCTCTCTCCAAAGCAAAAACACAGCATCCATGGGACCTGATGGTGTCCCTGGCTGTGTGCTCCACGAACTCAATGAGGAATTAAACCCACAGCTAGGACAGCTGTTTAATCAAAGTCTTACCTCTGGATACGTACTCCAGGAGTGGCGCACTGCAACTGTGGTCCCACTTCACAAAGGCGGTGCCTCCACCGACCCTGGAAATTACCGGCCCATTAGCTTGACAAGCCTTATCTGCAAAGCCATGGAGAGGATCATAATGGACCTCATAAATAAAGACATAGGGAATTTGCAGACCTTCGATCCAACCCAGTTTGGCTTTGTCAAAGGCAGATCATGCCTTTTAAACTTGGTTGACTTTTTCGAAACAGTCACCAAAGCCATTGATGAGGGAAAGGCAGTCCATACAGCCTACCTCGATCTGGCTAAGGCCTTCGAAACAATACCCCACTCTGGTATCATTTAAAAACTCATCAGCTTAAATGTTAACCCATACATCACAAGATGGGTTGCAAACTGGCTGAGTGACAGAACCCACAGGGTCAGAGTTGCTGGCGCCATGTCAGACTCAAAGCCTGTCACAAGTGGTGTCCCACAGGGCTCAGTCCTGGGCCCACTCTTGTTTGGCTTCTACTTTTCCGAAGTACAAGCAAACACAGGAGGGTTATGGCTGACAAAGTTTGCAGATGACTGCAAACTGGGCGCCATAGTAGAAAACACATCTGACACAGATATCCTTCAGAAGGGTCTCACAGAAATGGATAACTGGTGCCAGAGCCACGGCCTAAAGTTAAATGCCAAAAAATGCATAGTCATACCCTTCGGGAAAAACAAGGTTACCCCTAGCTACCAAATAGGTGGCAATCCACTGAGCACAGAAGAAGTTATCAGGGACCTGGGGACCCAGGTTGATAGTAGTCTGTCATTCGACACCCATGTAGCTAAAGTAGTTAGGAAGACCTTCTACATTGCCCACCTTATCATGAAGGGATTCTCATCTAGATCAAGGGAGGTTATAGTCTCCCTTTACTCATCACTCATCAGACCAATGATTGAGTACAATGCCCCATTCGGAATGTATCTGACCCCACACTTGCAGCAGCTGGAGAGGCCACAAAAGTTCCTCACCAAAAGGATAAAGGGTCTCAAAAATCTGTCCTATGCTGCCCGACTGAAAGAACTCCAGCTCTATTCAGTCGCCACCGCTTGCTCAGAGGTGACCTTTGCCTAACATACAAGGCCATGTCAAACCCAGATTTGATGAATATGCTCCACCTCAAAAATCTAGATCCATCAGAGCCACAAGGGCGGAGACTTAAACCTTGACACGGCTATTAATAGGACGTGCTGGAGGGATAGATTCATCACCCAAAGACTCCCTATGCTGTGGAACAAAATCCCGGTACATGTGAGGCAGAGCACCTCGCTGGCCTTGTTCAAGAGAAATCTTGACCAATGGATGGGAGATCGCAGATATACCCCAGGGATTACCTCAGTGTCACTGCTCGACAGAGGCACAGCAAAATAATGGGTATAGTTCCCCATACTAAAGGGGTGGCGTAAGCCACAAAACGATGGGCTAGGCTTGTAAATGCCCTCGGGCAGATAGCCTAGTATGAACCTATGAACCTATGAACTTCGGGTCACGAGAACCTTTTTCCGACCGACCCACGCAACAGCCCTGAGGGGCTGTGTGACTACTCCTCTCTGGAGGCAGTCAGGGGGTGCTTTTTGAGGCACCTGGCTCAATGGGAGTCCATCACAACAGATTGCTGGGTGCTTCAGATAATATCCAGAGGCTATTCAGTCCCCTTCATCAACAAGATGCCTCCCAGATGTCCCACCCACTCAAAGGGAGGCCGCGGCTTTGGAAATAAAAAGCCATCCAGCATGTGCCCCCAGACCAGTCCGGATCAGGCATCTACTCCAGGTTCTTTCTGGTGCCAAAAAAGACGGGGGACTTAAGGCTGATTCTCGACCTGTCATCAGTGAACCTTTTTGTTGCCAAAGAGAAATTCCGGATGGTCACAATTCAATCCATCCTGCCCCTCTTGCAGGAGGAGGACTGGATGTGCTCCATAGACCTCAAGGATGCGTACTACCATATTCTTATGGAAAGATGGTCCAGGAGGTTTCTCCGCTTTCGGCTAGGAGACGGTCATTACCAGTTCAGGGTCCTACCCTTTGGTCTCACCACAGCCCCCAGGGTGTTCACCAAGGTCATGACAGTTGTAGCGGCCCACCTGAGGCTCCAGGGCATACATGTCTTCCCGTACCTAGACGACTGGCTCCTCACCGCCCCCACCAGGCATCTACTTTCTCTAGCCAGGGATTTCTTCCTCCTGATATCACCCCGGTTGGGGATAACCATAAATGTCAAGAAGTCCTTCCTCCAGCCTGTTCAAGTGTTAGACTTCATATGGGCCAGGATAGATACCCTCCAGACCAGGGCCTTCCTAACGTCAGACAGACTTCACAGCATGTGCTAGCCCTCTTTCAATCCCCTGTTCCCTCAGCAGAATTAGTCCTGAGAGCTTTGGGGTCCATGGCGGCAGCGATCAATCTGATTTTTACGCTCGTCTGCACATAAGGGTTCTACAGGGGATGTTGCAGGTCCAGTGGTCTATTCTACACCACCCTCTAGACTTCCTGCAGCAGGGTTTGCAGGAGCTCCCTCATGTGGTGGCTTCAATCCCGAGCCCTTCGAGAAGGACGACCTTTTGTTAGGTCATCACCCCAGGCCACAGTGACCACGGACGCCTCCCGCCTAGGGTGGGGGGGGCATTGTGCGGGCAGGACTGTCCAAGGCACATGGACTCAGACCGAGACTGTACTGCAAATAAATGTCCTGGAGATGAGGGTGGCCCTTTTGGCGTTGCAGGCCCTCCATGCTTTTCTTCCTTCGGGGGACTATTGCGATCCAGTCGGACAATATGTCAGTGGTCTGGTATATCAACAAACAGGGGGGAACCAGGTCTTACCCCCCTTTGCTGAGAAGCCATGAGAGTTTGGGAATGGGCGATCTCCACCAACCGCTTCCTGTTAGCAATGCACATTCCGGGTCGGTCCAACATACCGGCGGACAAATTGAGCAGAACTATCCTCTCTCCTTACGAGTGGTCTCTGAATCCTTGTGTAGCGGAACAGATTTTCCTCAAATGGGGTCAGCCTTGCTGCGATCTCTTCCCATCACCTTCCAACGTGAAGTGCAGCAAATTTTTCACTCTAATTCCTCCTTTAGGAGAAGCCCCCACAGACACTCTAGTCCATGCTTGGCTGCCCGGTCTTCTTTATGCGTATCCTCCACTTCCGCTTATGACAAAATTTCTGCAGAAAGCTCACCGGTTGGGGAGCAAGATTATCCTCATAGCCCCATTCTGGCCTCGTCAAGTCTGGTTCCCCTGCCTATGGTCTCATCTCATAGTTCCACTCTGGATCTTGGATCCCATTCTGGATCTGATTTCTCATCCCTCAGGAATGGCTCCTCCGAACCTGGACGGTCTCAAGCTCTCAGCTTGGCTGATCCAGTTCCCCTAGTTGCCAGGACTCCCGATATCTCTTCCCGAGTTAAGTCTATCCTGGTGGTGGCACATAAACCCTCTACCAGGAAGATTTACTGTAGCAAATGGAAATGTTTTTCAATTTGGGCTTCACAAAAGAACTTGTATCCTTTCACCATTCCGGTTTCAATGGTACTGGAATTATTGTCTCATATTTTTCAGCAAGGGGCCAGCTCATCTACTATGAAGGTTCAGCTGGCTGCCATTTCCCATTTTCATATTGGGGACAACTTTGCAACTTTGGCTCTCTTGCTGCTGCCAGAGTTTGTAAGACCTTTCCAAAAGGCACTTTTCTTTTGAGACCCCCATTAGAAATTCATCTCCGCCATGGGATCTGACCTTGGTTCTTCAGGCGTTAGTTGTACCTCCCTTTGAACCCGCAGCTTCTGTTGATCTGAAGATCTTGTCATGGAAGACGGCTTTTTTGGTAGCAATTACTTCAGCCAGGAGAGTGTTGGAGCTTCAGGCTCTCTGTATCAAACCTCCATACCTTGTGTTTCATAAGGATAGGGTATCTCTCAGGACTAATCCCTCCTTTCTCCCAAAAGTTGCTTCCGAGATGAACATTAATCAGTCCATTAATTTGCCTGTCTTTTTCCCTAATTTCCAGAATAAAGGAGAATATAAACTTCATTTGCTGGATGTTCACTGACACTTACATTTTTATTTGCACAGGACTTTTTGTCTCCTTTGCTAAGCCTTTTCTAGGGAAACCAGTTTCAAAGGTGACTTTCGCCAGGTGGGTTTCGAGTTGTGTCTTACATGCATACAGAGAATCTGGCTTACCAGAACCAGTAGGAGTTCATGCTCATTCTACGCGTTCTATGGCAACGTCTGCTGCATTGTGGTCTAGAGTTTCCCTGGATGACATTTGTTCAGCGGCTACCTGGGCGTCCTTTCACACCTTTATCTCTCATTATAAACTGGATTTGGTGTCTAGGGGAAGGGCTGCCTTTGGCTCTGCAGTGCTCTGGAATATCCTTCCTTAAGGGCCTCCCAAGATTTGGGTAGCTGGGGACTCTGTCCCACAGGTTGCTGATCAAATGAAGTTAACTACTTCAGATAAAGAAGTTATGTACTCACCATAACGTTCCATCTGAGTAGGTAAACTTAATTTGTCAGCAACCGTCCCTTCCTCCTTCCCCCTGACTTTCATGGTTATTTGGCTGAGCTCGAGGTTTAGACTTATGAGCTTTACTTTGTCCTTGAGTCAGGTGTCTCAGGTTTAGTTGTTTTGTTATTATGTGCAGGTGGCAAACGCGATCTGAGGATTGGAAGGAGGTTGCAGTGTAGTATGGGTAAGGGGGAGGAACTTGGAGCTCGGATCTTTTTGCTAGGTATGCTGCCGGCTCAGATCAGTCTCGGATCCATAACCCACAGGTTGCTGACAAATGAAGTTTACCTACTCAGATGGAACGTTATGGTGAGTATATAACTTCTTTTTTTTCAGCTTTTATCCAGCCTTTTGGTAGGGCATTCTCATCTTTTAGTCCTTGCTTTGTATCAGAATATCTTTCTGTTCATCTGTTTCAGAATTCTTTACATATGAAAGTTTACCACCATAGGTGACTCAATGGCCAGTATACAAAAGTTTTTCTGTACTGTAGGGTGCATGGTATGTCTCATGTAGGCTGCTGCCATATGTCTGCAATAAAAGTGACATATGCATCTACCTCAGAACTTTTCTGCCACCAGCCTAAATACCACCTTCGAACATCAGTCTGCTTGCCGAGCCATTAGCTGTTTTCCAGCAATTTTCTCAGATAAGTGCCCTGTTGGGGAAATCTTGTTTATTTTGCTACTGTTTTTTTTTTTTTTTTCCTAGTAGGGTTCATGTCATCCAAAAAAGGCAAATGCCAGTGTGGAAGACAAATTCCACATAAAGATAGCCACCTCAAGTGTGTGTTCTGCCTAGAGCCTTCCCCACAACCAAAAATCCTGTCCCGTTTGCCAGGCCTTTGTGCCCAAGACCCTCAGAAGTAGACTTTCTTCCTTAGCTATTTACTTGGAAAAGCAGCACTTAAAGTTACTAGCTAAAAATATGATGGAGGGATCCTCAGGGCCTGAGATCGAGTCAGTCGTTAGCAGAAAGACAAAAAGCTGAGGCCTGAAGCTTCTGCTGTGCCTCTTACTGTGGATGTCTCTCCTGAGGCAGATGAGATCCCAGAGATATGTATGGTTCCTGGTTCCAGTTCACAGGCCGAGCCAGATGTTGAGACCACATTGGATCTGACCACCGGCATGTCCTCAGAGGCTGAGCAGGTATCTCTTGGATGTATGGGGGAACTGAGGCTCAGTATAACCGAAGGCCCTAAGGGGGTACCTCAGATCCTGGTGCCGGAGGAAATTCACTCAGATATCATTGAATGTAAGCCTATGTCTGGGCCTTTTGCATTACACACAGCAGAACTGTATCAAAAAAGCAGCTCAAACTTGTCCCCTCCAATGGAACCTCACAGTGATTGGGAACAAGTCACCCAAGGCCTTTTTAGGGCCCTTATGGCTGTTAAGCCCCCTTCAGGTGTTTCAGTCCCTACTCCACCCTGCACAGCCTCTCCACATAAAAGGGTTAGGGAAGAGGTTTCTTCAGATGAAAAGGCATCCTCAGAAGAGGTATCTATGGTCTGTTCCTCACAGATCCCCTCCCCTCTAGACTATGCTTCCCCGGAGGAGTACTTCAATGGAGCTGACTCGCCCACTCACCCATGGAAGAAGTTTGGTAAGACCCTAGTCAAAATAAGATATCTCAAATGGGGATAGCACTCTGGTATCTGAAACACAAAAGAGGTACTATGTCCTTCTGCAGGTGGAATCACCCAGTCCTTCAGCTATTCCTCCTGTGTTACCTGCTGTTCTTAGATACCTTCGCCTCTGCTTCCAAGGACCCAATTCCCAGCCTCCTGCCCCTAAGAAACCTGACCGATTTTTACAAGGTCCTTGAGGACTGTAAATTCCTGTTAAAATGTCCTTCAGCCGACCCCCATCGGTTATTTAAGTGGCTTTAGGCAACCATCCAGGTTACTGCCTTCAACCTATCACCTTCCTTCTGATAAGGACAGCAAGATCCTAGAAAGGCTAGGCAAGAAAGTGTACATTTCAGCCACCTTGGCCATTTAGAGCCATTAATTACTAAACACACATGACCAAATTTGCCCTAGAGCTTCTTTCTCCACTCTCCAGGTAATTTCTGATTTGCCTGACTCGGAGAATAAAACATTGGCTGCATCCTTGCTGGGAGCCTCATCACATGTAGCCTGCCACTCCTTCAAATGCAGCTATGATGTTGCAGAGGCTGCTGCTTCTGCCAGGGCAGTTGCCTATGGCTCTGCCTTGGGGAGCTTGTGTTGGTTAAGACTCCAGCCATTACCAGAGGACTTAAAATCTAAGCTTATGGATTCCCCTTTGAGCAACTCTGCATTGTTTGGTGCTGCAGCTGCTAATTTATTTAAATCTTTGCAGGAAAAGGGAAAGAAATTGCGGTAATTGAAACCCATCTTTGTCTCCCCAGTGCCTAAATTTTAGAAAAATTACCCAGCAAAACTACTTTTGTACATAGGCACTCCCGCACTCCTTCACCTAAAATAAAAAAGGATGGTAGGAGGCCTCAACAGCCCAGGGCTGCCCCTGCAACTCCTGATCAGAAGCGGCTCTTTCCAGACAAGCCTGGCTCCCTCTGACTGTCCAAACCACCTCACCTATATTCCACCTTCCCAGCGTCTCTCTCTCTCTCTCTTTCTGCCAGTCTGGGAAAGCATAACTGAATACTCCTGAGTTCTCTCTATCATTCAGAAAGGATGCTTTCGGTGGCCAAGGATGAACACAGGATAGCAGCAGATTTCTTCAGCTCCACCAATTTCATTACATTGACAGGAATTAATTACTTAAAAAATTAATTCTTGAAGTAATTTTCTTTCTAAATATGTTTGTTTTATATAGTTCTTGAACTATATCTAAAAAAGAAAGGAAATCTTAATAATATTCCTGTCAGAAATTACTTTGGAAATTTTCCTGTCAGTTTATCAGTCTGAAATGAGTTCCAGTAAGACAAATTCTCAAGACTCCAGCATCAAGAAAGAACTTCAGTCTCTGATAATTATAGTCCAGCAACTTACTGCTAAGATGGATAAAATGGATACTAAAATAGACACTTTCATAGAAAAACTACAAAACAAATAGACTTGTTACATATGGACCTGCAACAACAGAAGATCCAGATGACAGGCATAGAAGAAGCTGTGAATGACATGGAAAATAAAATACAAGAACAGGAAATCAACATTGAGTTTCTGCTGAAACAAAATACACATTTACAAACAAAGCTGGATGACCTGGAAAATAGATCTAGGCGCAATAACATTAGGATTTTTGGACTGCCAGAAAATATTGAAGGTAACAATATTACTTCTTTTTAACAACATGGCTCCTAAAACTTTAGATTTACCAGAAGCATTCTCTTTTGGTATCGAAAGAGCACATAGATCTATAGCTAATACTAACTCTAACAAAAACTATCCTAGATCAGTTATAGTTAGATTTCTATCATCTTTTGATAAAGAGATGGTTCTTAAATCTGCTTGGGCTAAAGCTCCTGTTAAGTTTAATGAGACAACTGTGCGTTTTGACAATGACTATTCTTCCATGGTAATTGCTGAAAGAAAAGTTTTTCTGCCAATAATAAGGGAGCTTAAAAAAGCACAGTTTAAAACATACCTTCTGTTTCCTGCCAAGCTTAAAATCTTCCTTCCTGATGGTCCTAAGGTCTTCGATGATTTAGACTCTGCTTTACTGTTTGTCAAAGAAAAAAGGATTTTGGATAAAATAGAAGAAATGGAATGGGCTAGTTCTTCATTAAAGAGATTGGCAACTGAAGCTTCCTGGAAGACTTCAGAGAAGAAGAAGAGACTAAAAAACATATGATTTGTTATATGTTTTTTTTTCTCTCATCATTTTAGTAGATTATAAATCTTTTAGAATATAGTTCCTGCATTTCCAGAAAGCCACAAATATTTTGGAAAAGATTTAATCAAAGTTATTGTCTATGTGCAAAGAAATGTTTTGTTTCATAACCAGTCAAAATGCCTGAGGATTTAATGGCAGGCTGTGACTCGATTTGTTTTTCTTTCTGAAAAAGTAAGGTTAGTAATTTGATACATTTTTTTATCTTTACCTTTTTTTTTCCTCCTTCTTTTATTATTTTCTTTGTTTAAACAATGACATTCTATTTAGATTATGTAGTGGGTAAAGGGTGGGGGAGGGCAGGGAGAGAACAGTAATGAAAATATCATTAATAGAATAATAACATATTTATTTCTTGTAAAAGTTTATAAGTTCTTCAAATGCTATTTCTAATTATACTTTCTTGATTATACTGCTTATGCTTGTTTGTAAATAATCTGTCATGCTTTAACCAATAATAATCAGAACTAAATAAGAGTAAATAATATGTTTTATTTTTAACTCTATTAATATAAACAGTAAGTAACATTCCATTGTATATACTTCTTACAGCTTTCTCTTACATTTTTTATTTCTGCCTCACTCCTTTTATTTTCTACTCTTTTCTTTTCTTTATTAATATATAGAAATGCTTTAGACTGTGTGGGCACAGTGAATAATAGGATTTGTATGAAAATTGAGTTGGGAGAAGAATGTTGAGTTTTATTGCTTGTTGGAAATTTTGAGTTTAATTTCACTTGCATAGAGGCTGTGATGATCTGTGGAATACATTGTGGAGGTTCTGTCATGTTTAGATGCATTTACACTGCTAAATGAATGTTTGTCACTAGTTTTTAATAAGTTTCCCGCCAAAATGTTAAGAGAGACAATCTGGGCTGTCTTATGCACAATGTCCTTGAGTTACCTCAGAATCTTCAAATCACAGAATTCTCACAGAGAAACTGAAAGCAGTTAGTATAAACATTGACAAGGTTATCACACTGACACACCACAGATTCAGGGAAAATACTCTGTTCATAAAATATGTCAGTTATAATGAGTTTAAATGATGTAGTTTCTTGTAGTAAGTAAATGTCTTATTTTAGAAGGCATAAAAAATGAAACATTTATTTAAATGTTTTTGAAAATCTACTTAACAGCAGCATAATAATCTGTGTTAAGAATTTGTGTTCCAAACATATACTTTACTATAACTCATTTAATTCATCTGATTGACAAACATAAATAATCTTATAACTCTATTCTGGAAGAAATGTCATGTGATATATTTTAAAGCAGTAGGTTAGCATGATTGTAAAATCTGGTTACCAATATGTGTTTGCTGCGCATTATTTTGTATAAAGCAGACAGATTTATTCTAGGGATAGCAAGTAGGATAGTGCTCTACTAACACACAACTTAGTGAGATCAGATATATATATATATATATATATATATATATATATATATATATATATATATGTGTGTGTGTGTGTGTGTGTGTGTGTGTGAGTGTGATGGCTTTTTTTCTGAGAATCTGCATAACTATCCAATATGATTTATAATAATTTCTATGAATACAATATTTTACTCTATTGACAAAATGAATGTTTGCCACAAGTTTTAATAAGTTTCCCGCCAAAATGTTAAGGGAGACAATCTGGGATGTGGGCTGTCTCATGCATAGTGTCCATGAGTTTCCTCAGAAGCTTCACTCACAGAATTTTCACAGAGAAACTGAAAGCAGTTAGTATAAACATTGACAAGGTTATCACACTGACACACCACAGATTCAGGAAAAATACTCTATTCATAAAATATGTCAGTTATGATGAGTTTGGATGATGTAGTTTCTTGTAGCAAGTAAATATCTTATTTTAAAAGGCATAGAAAATGAAACATTTATTTAAATGTTTTTGAAAATCTACTTAACAGTAGCATAATAATCTGTGTTAAAAACTTGTGTCCCAAACATATACTTTACTATAACTCATTTAATTCATCTGATTGGCAAGCATAAATAATCTTATAACTCTATTCTGGAAGAAATATCATGTGATATATTTTAAAGCAGTAGGTTAGCATGATTGTAAAATCTGGTTACTAATATGTGTTTGCTGTGCATTATTTTGTATAAAGCAGACAGATTTATTCTAGGGACAGCAAGTAGGATAGTGCTCTACTAACACACAACTCAGTGAGATCAGATATATATATATATATATATATATATATATATATATATGTGTGTGTGTGTGTGTGTGTATCTATGTATATATGTGTATGTGTATATGTATGTGTGTGTGTGTGTGTGTATATGTGTGTGTATATGTATGTGTGTGTGTCTGTGTTTGTGTGTGTGATGGCTTTTTTTTTTCTTTTTTTTTTTTAGGTAATAACGCAGGTGTTTGAGAATCTGCATAACTATGCAATATGATTTATAATAATTTTTATGAATACAATATTTTACTCTATTGACAATAATGAGTTTAAGTAAATGCTCATATACAAACAATTCAAGATTTTTTTGGAAGCTGTTGATAGAATTCACATGACAGAAAATAGATACATCTTAATGCATGTAATGTCTGAATCATATTAGCCAAAGTTTTTGATTTAAATGAATGTTAGAACATAATTTTCTCTCCTCTTGATTTCTAACATTAAGATTATTTGAATGCTATTAGAATCCAAGTGTTATATATTACATAGATCTATATAATAGTATGAACAGTTTTTTTAAAAGAAAAAAAAAAAAAAGTTTATTTTAGTTTATATGATGCTGTTTTACCAAATGTGTAGTTTTGTCTTGATAGATAATTGAATTGAAAACTGTTAACCTCAGTTAAATATAACTAGTATTAAATTGATAAGGTGGTAGCTGAGGTACTGCTGCTTAGGGTAGGGGGTTAACTTGAGTAGTAAATACTGCTCTAAGTTGGAGTTTTCAACTCAGGCGGGATGCAAGGTTTAATCCTTACATTATTTTCACTTGTTCATTGTTATATGTATATAGTTTTGACATCCACAATATATTTTGTACACTCATTGTCACTACAAACAAAATTGAATCCTATACAAAATCCCATAAGAGATTTAATAAATACAGCTATATTTAAAGGTACACCTAAAAGAGGAGATGTAACATTATTTATCTTATTTGTTATTTCGATCATAAGATTCTTGAGTTTTAAAAATGCCAAATGACATCTTTAAAAGGAATTTCTTTAAACATTAATGGATTGAATAATCCGTGTAAAAGGGCAAGCCTAATAAGATACATTAATCTACACAAGGCCAATCTAGTCTTCCTGCAAGAAACCCATCTCTTGAAAAAAGATATTGATAAACTAGCCACTAATAAGTATGCAGTATTGGTTAGTTCAGAGCACACTCAGAAAAAAAGAGGAGTGGCTATTTTATGGAATAAAAGTATGCCCATTCCTAAAACCATTAAGTCTTATCAGGATGACAAAGGAATGTTTTGTATGGTTACAATACAAATTAATGGGAAGACTTACACTTTAATGTATACTGGATACCTGGAATTGGTATTAATACAGTGAAACATCATATTGATAAGATCATATCATTCTCTATAGGGGATATTATTTTAGCTGGTGATTTTAATTGTATACTACATGAAAGTGATACTACCACTATAAAGAAAAGAAGAATTACATCTAATGCAAAACATTTAAATGATTTTGCTAATTCTTATCATTTGAATGATATTAATAATCAGATAGAGTCAAAATCATTACCATACACCTTTTTTTCTAACAGATACAAAACTTATTCAAAAATAGATAGGGTCTTTATTTCTAACCAGATGGTAACAGATTTAATTAATTCCACAATCATTTCATGTCCTATATCTGATCATAACTCAATTGTTTTTGAATTCATGATAAAAAATACTCATAATGTTCAGATCAAAAGGATACCAGCATACTTAACTCAGCTAAAAGACTATAAAGAATATATACTTTCAGAAGTACAACATTTTCTAAACATAAATAATACTCCTGAAGTCTCCATTGTCTATGTTTGGGATGCCTTAAAATCATATCTATATGGACAAAGTATCAGATGGTATAATAACAAAAGGAAATCTTGGGATAAGGAATTGTTAGATATTCAAAGTAAACTAGACTCTTATAAACATAATAATAAAGAAAATATTATGGACAAGAAAGTTATTGAAGAAATAAACAAACTAAATGAGAAATACAAAGAAATTTTAACTCATAAAGTTAAAATAACTTTAGAGAAATACAAGTTTTTGTCTTATTCAATAAGCCCCAAATACTTACATAGACTTAAAAATAAAACAAAAAAGATTGAATAAACAAAACCATATCAAAGAAATCTTTTCTCTAAGGAAAAAGAAGAATGTTTCTAGTATACCAGAAATACTTGATGAATTTAGAAATCACTTTCACAAGATTAACCATAACAGCATTAACATGGAACCTAAAGATAAAATAAAGGAGTTTATAACCACAAACATGAATAAAAAGCTTAATAAACAACAGATTAAACTATTGGACAAGAGTATTTCATATACAGAAGTTATTACACAAATAAATAAGCTTAAATCAAACAAAGCACCGGGTAATGATGGTATTATACCAGAGATATATAAAATCCTTTCTAAAACTACATATTCATTAATACATAAGGTTTTTATTCTGGCCCAAACTGAGTTAATAACCCCCCCCCCCCCCATCTTGGCAATATACATTTATTTCACCAATTTTAAAACCTAATAAAGATCCAACTAGATGTTCTTCATATCGACCCATCTCATTACTTAATGTTGATTATAAAATGTTTATGAGTATTTTTGCTGATAGATTGAAGACAATTATCCCCGGCATTATAGACATAGATCAGACGGGCTTCATTGTAAATAGAAATACTTTTGATAATATAAGAAGAACTTTAACATTAATTGATTTTGCAAATAGGAAAAAGAAAGATTTAACACTTATTAGTCTTGATATAGGTTCAGCATTTGATTCAGTAAGTTGGGACTATCTGTTTACCTTACTGAAGTGCACAAATTTCTCTGATGCATTTGTAAATTTAATTGAGCATTTATACAAAGGAACGCTGGCTTATATTAAGGTAGGAACATATGTTTCACAAAAATACCCATTCTTAAAGGTACAAAGCAAGGATGTCCACTTTCTCCACTATTATTCACTTTAGTAATGGAGCCTTGGGCTAATTTGATTAGAAACAGTACTGACATAGAGGGTTTTGAAATAGAAGAAAATACAACATCAAAAATTCAACTTTTGCAGATGATGTTCTAATTACATCAGCAGGATCTAATTCTTCTATGCAGTCTTTATTTGATAAAATGATGAATTTTAAAAGTATTTCTGGTTTAATATTCAATGAAGAAAAAACTAAAATACTACCTATATATACACGAAAAAATACTCTCATTAGTGATTTTACTAAATATGTACCCAACTCAGGTCAGATAACTTATTTAGGTATAATACTATCTAAAGAAATTAAATCTATTATATATAATAACTATAATACCTGTTTTCTTAATATACAAAATCTTTTTAATACCTGGAATAATATATTTTTTACTATGGAGGAGAGACTTACAATTATTAAAATGATAATATTCCCCAAGATTTTATACTTAATACAATCAATAATACTTTCACCTACAAAAATAACTATCAAGAAACTGAATACACTAATGTTAAATTTCTTATGGGCACCTAATAGACCTAGGATTGCATTAAAGAAACATACTAATAGCTGGTCTCAAGGGGGTATTTCTTTTCCAGACTTTAATTTATATATTATCTCTTCTATTATAAAAGTTATTACTTTATTAATAGATCGGTCATATGTCGCAAAATGGAAAGATTATTGGGAGCTAATTAGTATGCACTTCATGAAAATCTCCTTAACACATAAAAATATGATTATAAATAACTCCATGTTGTGGTTGCTAAAGGAATTTTGTACTTCACCTATTACACCTAAACATATGGTCTGTTACCCATTAAATATTATTAGTTATCGTAACTTTATATTCATGCACCCTAAGTATAGGGAATGGAATTTTATTGTATTCCTATAATTTATACTCAGGGTATGCTTATGTCATCTACTTCTGAAGGAGCTCATTTAGCTATAGATAATAATCTAAAGTACTGGTATCAGCTGATATCTGATAATAAAGTTAAAAATCTAGATTTCTTAAAACAAGAATTTGATCTAAGAGAAACTTGCTGGTTAGAGGTTCAGATCTTTAGACAACATCTCATTGATAGAATAGATCTAATGTCTATAACAGTTAAAGAATCTATTCCAAAACTGATTACTTGATAATAAATTTACAGCATAAAGTTTCTGATAAAGGTAAACTTTCATATATACATAAAATTATCAGACAAGAAACTTTTTACAATGTAGATTCATACTGGAATTATTTCACCTCTATTAATGGGGACCCACCAACTCAACAAGATAAACAATATATATTGGAATCTGCTTATAGAACTACATCTTCCATTGTCTGGAGACTTTATACATGGAAATTTTTACATAGATCTTTTTATACACCTTTGATGATGAATAAAATTAATAATAAAGATAATCTATGTAAGAGATGTAATGTAGAAATTAATGCTGACTGGGCTCATATGTTTTATGACTGTATGAAGTTGAAAGAATACTGGAAGTCAATTAATGAATTTTGCAGGCTCTTTTTACAGATAATTTCATTATTTCTAAGTCTCTTATATTATTCAACACACCTGTACCTCAATGTGTTAAAAGATTAAGCTTCCCTTGTTATGGTCTATCCTAGCAGTGGCTAGGAAAATAATAACTAGAAATTGGATTTCAGATACACCTCCTTCGTTCAATGAATTTAAAAATGTTATGAATATAATGTGTCATATGGAAATAAGCACAATTAGAATGAGAACAACTAGAAAAACATCACATTTTATTGTATGGGATAATTTACAAAATTTGTTAAAAAAATTCTAATTTCAATAGCACAGTATTTTAGTTTAATTAATTGATCTGATTGTAGTGGATGTCTTTGTAAATACTTTAGTTGTTTTGTTGAATATTATAATAATACCTATTTTTAATTATTTGTATAAAATTGTTATGATATTTCTCTTATATGTTAAAACAATAAACTTATTTTAAAAAAAAAAAAGAAAGGATGCTTTCTGGTATGGGATTCCCTGTCGTCCTTCAGGGTCACCCCTCAACCACCAAAGGAGCTACCACCCTCCTTTCCAGAGGTACTACAGACCTGTGGCGACAAGGGACCCTTCAGGAAGTTCCTCAAGACCAAAAAGGGGAAAACAAATGTCCAAAAATCACAAAAGACTGGACACTGCTGGAGTTCCAACACCTTCTATTTATTAAAATAACAGACATACAAATGATGAGCGCTTTCGGGCCTCTGCCCTTCATCAGATAAAGCATCTCTCAAAACTAAACATTTTAAAACACACTCAAACCAATAGAAAATCAGTAAAAAACCCGCCTATTCTTGAGGGCGGGTTTCATAGGAATGACTTCATTAAGCCCAGGGCTCCTGTGTGCCATGAGTTCAATTATCCATTTGGATTCAGCTAGCTCTGTTAGCTGTTTAATGTTACCCCCTCTTTTATTCAACCTCACATTCACTATCACCTTAAATTTAAAACTATGCGTGAGATGGGCTTCCAAATGTCTGAACAGTGCATTACGTGTATCCCCATTCCTGATCGAAGAGAGGTGCTGTAAGACCCTAACTTTAAACATGCAGTTAGTCTTACCTACATAAAAACTTGTGCAGGATTGACACTCTGCCAAATAGACCACATCAGTGGTTCTGCATGTCGCTCTCCCCTTCAAATTAAATGATCTCCCAGTCACTGGATGTATAAAAACATTCCTGCTATCTATATGGGCACAAGCCTTACACAGCCCACATGGAAAAGTACCCTGTTTAATGATGGCCAGATTATCCATACTGGTCTTCATCTTGTCCTTACATAGCAAGTCCTTCAAGTTCTTATTCCTTTTATATCTAAAAACAGGTTTATTACCTACAATATTCTTCAAATTAACATCACTAGTCAAGATGTTCCAATTCCTTCGGATGAGTTCACATACATCACCTATATTACTGCCATAGGTTAACATCAGCCTAGAATCACATCCACTGGACCTATTACGCTGTTCTCCTATATGCGTTTCAGTGGTCCTCAACCATGGTTTGTATCTGTCCTTTCTGTCACCTTATTATCCACCAATTTTCTATCATATCCCCTGGTGTAAAAACAATCCTTCAAGGTGTCCATTTCTTGTTCAAAGCATACATCATCATTACTAATTCTGGAAATCCTGGCTACTTGTCCCTGCACTATATTGGGAAATATGTGTCGAGGGTGCATACTATCAAAGGAAAGCATGGTATTCTTCCAGCAATCTTTTCTATATAGACAGGATGAAAAGCCTTTCTTAGTCAACTGTACCCTGACATCCAGAAAGTCAACCTGTGTGCGTGAGCTGTTAACCGTGAACCTCAAAAAAGATGTAGTGGTATGTAGGTATGAGACAAAATCAGCTAAAGAGCTATCATCCCCATTCCAAAGAATAAAAATATCGTCCACGAAACGCATGTACATCTTAATATGACCTTTCCATAACGTGTTGTTTAACACCATACTTCTCTCCCAAAAAGACAAAACAAGGTTGGCATAGGTATTGGCACAGGGGGTGCCCATGGCTACCCCCTGTGCCTGCCTATATGCTTGCTTCACACCAATGAAGACATTGTTCTCCAATACCAATTTAAGTAGACCCACTATGGCATCTAACTTCAGAGTGGTAACACCCAACTCTTGCAGAAGTTCAGAAATGGCACGTGTCCCATAGTCGTTACCTATGACAGTAAACCGGCTCTGTATGTCCATAGTTACCATAAGTAACTCACCATCAATTTGATCCCCTGTATATGCCCCTAAGTTTTTCAAAAAATGGCCTTTATCTAATAGTACATTCTCCAATTTTGTTAGATATGGTCTTAACTCCGTCTCCAACCAAATCGAGATGTTTTCTGTCACCCAGCCTCTTCCAGACACTATTGGTCTGAGAGGTGGGTCGGTCTCTGATTTGTGTATTTTCGGTAAAACTTTAAATATGGGTGTCACTGGTTTCTCTATCCAAAGGAATTTAAACAGATCTTCATTTATCAACTTACTGTCCAAAAACAACCGTAGGCTATTGTGTACCCTATCTATTACTCCTTTCACACCCAAAGGATTGATCGGGGTATATGTGTCAACATTCTGCAATAGTTCTTGCAACTTACGGTCATACCAGGAGGTGTCCAACATGCTTTCTGGTATGGGATTCCCTGCCGTCCTTCAGGGTCACCCCTCAACCACCAAAGGAGCTACCACCGTCCTTTCCAGAGGTACTACAGACCTGTGGCGACAAGGGACCCTTCAGGAAGTTCCTCAAGACCAAAAAGGAAGAGGTTTCTACTCCAGAATGTCCCCTTACATGGATGATCTTCTTATGGCAACCTCCTAGGAGATCCTATAGCAAAAATCCTCTTTGCCTTTTCTCTTCTTCAATGTCTGCGATTCACCATAAACCACAAAAAATCTGTAATCTTCCCCGGTCAGGATCACATCTTCCTGGGTGCAGAATACAGACAGATCTCATGAGGCTCTTTCTTCCTCCTCAGAAGGTGCAGGACCTCATCTCGTATTTCAGAAACCTTCTGCCTCTTCACCACATTTCAGCTGAAGAATTCCTCAAGGTTTTGGAATTCATGGCATCCAATATTCCAATGCTACCTTTGGCAAAACTTTACATGAGAAAATTCCAGTGGTTCCTAAAGTCAGTTTGGATGCAGCATTTGCATCCTCTGGACTTTCAATTCCTCTCAACACCTGTCTAACGAGGGAACTACAGTGGTGGATCCGACAAGTGTCCCTCAACCCAGGACTCCCCTTGCATCCTCTACCACCAGTCCAAGAACTGTTACCAGATGCTTTGTATGTGAGCTGGGGGGCAGCTTTTGGAAACTTGAAAGTTCAAGGTGTAAGGTCCCCCTTTCAACAAAGGGAACACATCAATGTAAGGGAGATGAGGGTGCTGCTGCTAGCATTCAGACCTTTCATCTTCTCTTCCTCCCAGGACATTTAAAGCTGTTCACAGACAACATGACTGTCCTCTGATATGTGAACAAGCAGGGGGGAACCAAATCCTACCTACTGTGTAGGCTGGCACTCCAGGTTTAGGAGCTGGCAGTCCAGTATCAGTGTACATTCCATTCAGCCAAAATTGTGTGACAGACACCTTTAGATGGTCCCAAACACAGTCCTATGAATGGATACTTCAAAGGGATGTTGTCCACCAGTGGGGTATACCTCAAATAGATCTCTCTGTCTCCCCCATGAACAGACAAATTCCACAATTTTGTATCAGAGTTCGACATCCTGTGGTCTGGAAGGTGAATGCCCTTTCGTTCTCTTGAAAAAGGATGTTTCTGTATGCATTTCCCCAGCTTCTGATCATTCCAAAAGTCCGGTTCAGAATTCAGCAGGACAAACCAAAAATCTTACTAGTGAGTCCCTTTTGGCCAAGACAGCATTGGTTCCTCCTCCTACTGCATTTAGCCAAGAGCAGTCACCACAAGTTACCTCAAGGGGTGAACTTCTCACACAAGACAAAGGATCTCTCATCCATCCATCCTCACTTGTCTACCCTCCAGTTGACTCTGTGGGTGATAGGGTTTTAATTGCTGTCAGACACCTGTTCTCTGAGGACTTGCTAAGGGTTCTGAAGGAGGCCAGGAAACCCAATACCTGAAAATCTTACCTGTCCAAATGGAAGAGATTTTGGCATCTCTCACAAAACTAGGAGCCACTATCAGTTGAAGTCCCCTTGGGTCTGTCCTATTTGTGTGAATTACTCAATGCTGGCTTGGCCTGCTCTTCAGTGAATGCCCATATGTCAGCTATTTCTGCCTGTGTTCCTCTGTCCCCCTCTCTAGCTAACAGATTTGATCTAAACAGTTTCTTAAAGGAGTCCTTCACATTAGACCTCCCAAGAAACCTATCCCTCCTCCCTGGGATCTTAAATTTGTACTTGAAAACCTGACACTCGAGCCAGCTTCATCAGTGTCCTTGCAACATTGCTCCTGGAAAACTATACTTATCCAAGCTATAATGCTATAACTTCAGCCAGACATGTGTCTGAGCTACAGGCCCTAATAGCCTCTCCTCCCTTTTTGGTTTTCCATAAAGACAGGGTGTGCTTGAGTAACGGCCCTTCTTTTATAGGTTCATAGGTGTGTACTAGGCTAATGGCCCTGGGGCCTATACAAGCCTAGCCATAGGATTACCCTGACATAGTACCACACAACCTTAGTTCCCAGTGCCTCTGTCGAGTAGAGCCACTGGAGTTATCCCTGGGGTGAATTTTCTATTTCCCATCCACTCAAGATTTCTCTTGAAGAGGATCAGAGAGGTGCTCTGCTTGACATGTATAGGAAGTCTGTCCCATAGCATGGGCAGTCTCTGGGTTATGAACCTGTCCCTCCAATTCTGTTAATTGTGGTAATGAGGTTGAGGTCTCTGGAGCGTGTGGTGCGGAGGGAATGGGATTTCCTTAGATGTAGCATTTCTGCCCACGAAAGTCACTGAATTGTCACTTAACCAATCCAGTCATTACCTACCTTCTTTCCTTCTCTACAAAATTCTAGTAAGTAGGTGTTGCACACCCCGGATGTGCATAGGCAACTTAGATTTTACAAGTATCAAAGCAAAAGTCCCGACAAGAAATCAACTGTGCCAGAAGTAACCTCAAAATGTAAATAAAAAAAATAATTAACTTCGACACACAAACACAGCAGATATAAAACAAAAAAGCTTTTGAGTGTGGTCAAAAGTTTTTATTGAGTCAGGTGATCTTACTCAAACACTTTTTTGTTTTATGCCTGCCATGTTTTTGTTTAGATTTTACTTAGACAAGACCAAATCTATCAGGATCATCCAAGGGCTCTAGGATTGCTCTTTTCTAAGCAGACTCTTTCTACTTGGATATCTAAGGCTGTTACGTTCTGTTATGAGAAGCATGGTAAGACCCTTGCTTCTTCTGTAAAGGCCCATTCCACTAGGGCTGTAGCTTCATTAGGTGCTTTCTTCAAGGGACTAGATGCTGGCTCTATTCTTGAAGTGGCTACTTGAACTTCTGTGCATACCTTTACTAAACATTACAAATTGCATGGCATTTCTAAGTGTAGGGCAGGTTTTGCCAGAGACATGCTTCATGGCTTTTTGGAGAGGTCAGCTGCTCATTCATCCACCATGAGTTTTTGTAGTCTCCCTCATGTAAAGAATACTGCAACACATGAATAGAGGGACATAGAATCTTGCGTAAAACCTTAACATAACTTCTCTTCTTCCGATATTCCAATCCATCCCTCCCTCCTTCCTCCTGCTTATTTGGTTCTTTTCCTTAGATGGTCTTACCTGCTTTCCTTAGGCTGACTTTCCTGCTGGGGAATTTAGTTCTGAGGTATATCACTTTTATGTCCAACATATGAGAGCAGCCTACATGTGATTATACCATGCACCCTACAGTAGTGAAAGACTTTTGGGTACTGGCCAGCCTGGTCACCTACGCTGGAGAACTCCCTCATGTAAAGAATACTGCAGTAGAGAAGAGAAGGACGTCTGTCATTATGGTAAGATTTTACACAGCTGTTCTTTCATTCATTGCTCCCCTATTTCAGTCATTTCTTCTTACTCTTGTTGCTGTCTTTTAAGTTTGTATTCATTTTTTGGAACTTCTTAAAAATCATTTTCAGTGACGCCTCATCCTCTTCTCTGTCAGCACTTGACCTACGTTCAGAGAAAGAGTCATTGCCGCTTTTCTCTTCACACTCAGTAACATCCCTAAAGACAACTTTTCCTGTTTATTCTGAGCTTCTTTTCATAGGAATACAGAGAATCCTCACTGTTATCAGGGAGTACTTTCCTTTAACTCGTGCATACCCATTGTAATACCATTGAAGTGCCGTGTGACATGCAGACACATTAGAAGAGAAAAACATACCATACTTGAAGTTGCTTTGTTGACCATTAACTGTACTGTATTACATTACACTGTTATGTTGAGTTGAGATAAGTTTTATTCTAGATTTTAAGATGAAAACAAGGGTTTAATAGTATAAGAGTAATGCTGTTCATAAAACGATTGTTATCAAATGCTTGCCAGTTGTGTGGTACAAAATTGTGAACCTGTGACCGTTTCACACACAGTCTGAATCTGTTATTAACATGGGATGGAGGAGGATGGGTTGAACAGTTGTCACTGGTTCCTTTATGGGGTGGTCACCTTAACCCCCTACATGACGTATACCTACAAAGGCAGGTGCTTCAGCATGCAGCAGATGTGGTTTAAGCGTGTGAGCCCATCATACTGCATAGAGCAGCGGCCTAATTCTAATTCATGCACTGAAACATGGATGTGTCCTCAAGGTGATGTCTGAGCTCAAACAGGTCAGGCTATTCCAGATAAATCCTGAATTAGAACAGCAAAATAAAAAAAGAAAATATATAGCCCCACCCTTCCAGTTATCTGTTGCCCTACCCATTTGAAGCAGGCATTTGCAACAGGGGATTGAATGACCTGATGGACAGTTGGTTAGCAAGACAATGAGGATTACAGAGGAAAAACTGTTTTTCTCCAGTGATCATTTGCATTTCATTTGTACCCCTTTGAGTAAAACAAAGATTTTCTTCACTTTATCTTGCTTGGAATTTTGCAAAAAGCAAAATGAGTGCATGTCTGTCTTGTACTAAAAAGGTTTAGAAAATGTATTAGTTTGGTAGGTGCTACTGAAGTATGTTTTCCATTTCTAAGCTATATTCAGATTTTGCTGTATTAAAAAGTATTCCTTAAATATTAATTTTAAGGTGACTTTAGATATTCATTTACAGTGTTTCAAATTATAAAATTATTTCAGGAAGTTATTTTAATATCAGTAGAGGTTACACTGCTGGAGTGTAAGGCAAGGATGTTCGTCAAAGGAGTACATTTAAATATGTGAACGTGTTGTTCCTCCTGTTGTAACAGTGCAGTATAGATATTTCAAAATTTAATTTGAAATGCCCTTGCTGTACCTAGCTAGAAATGCATGTATGTTTAGCAGACATTCATATGCCAACTGAATGTTTATTGCTTCAGGCTCTTCTTTTTTGGCAGACACTGTGACAGCATATCTCATTGTCTTTTTAAGTTTAACAAATGCAGACAAATCTGATAGAGTTTACTCTTATAGTGATTCCACTGAAAAGAACTGCTTTGCTTTGTAGTTTGCAGTGGTAGAGTTCAGTAAAGTTGTGTTTTTGTCGATTAATTCTGTCTGGCCTGTTGTTAGTTTGATTAAGCAAGAGATTTTTCTGGTGCCAGAATAAATGAACGCATTAACTGTAATAGTCTTTCTGGTTGTGAAATGTAACTAGTGTTCTTTCAGTAAGAGTTGCCCTTTGCTGTACTTGTGCCTGTCTCATTTTGTTTTTTTATCTTTCCTTCTTGCCCTGCTTCTCCCGTTTCCTTGTGCCTAGCAGGCATCCTTTGCATCACCGTCCTTCTCCTCCTCCTTTTCCTCTGTCGCCTGTTATACTCAGCAGTGCAAAGTGCCTGTCCCTGCAGAGGACATCTGTGCCAGTCAGATTATCAGCACTTCTGTCTCTAACTCCTCTCTCAGCCAGTACACCTCCTTTACTGCACATTCGGTGAGTTGCTGACCGAGCAGCTGTCTTACATGCCTGTATCTGTGTATGCTTGTGTTGCTGTGCATTTCTTGGTGTTGTAGTGCAGAAAAATGTAACTGTATTTCAAGTACTTTAAAACAGTTCATGGCCAGGCCATTGAGAGTTACTTATGCAACTTGTAGAAAGATTGGTTTATTTTCAAGTAACCAAATGTTTTTGCAAACTGAGTTTTGTAGCATTAGAAGTACTTGAGCAGGGTGATGCATCTGTCTTTGTGTTGAGAACACATGAAGTAGAGTCTTTCATGTGTCTTGTATTTGGCCTTTCCCAAGGCAGGATTTTACTTTGCAGTTTTCTAGTGACAATGCCATATGGAGGCTTGATATGGCAAACCATGTTAATGGGCAAACGTTTATAGTCATGTACATTGATTTTTAAATGTTGTCAGACCTTAGTGGGAGTGGTCCTGATATTTGGTATGCCAAAGCAGCAGATGTTTGTCATAAATAGTCAATGTACTTATTCTTGGGATTCCTGCTTGCAGAAAACTGATGAGCCTGGCCAGCTTCCAGATTTCTTCACCCTTCCCTGGCAGATTCCCTTTCACATAAATGTCAGGAACATTGGTGATGTAAAGGTATGTTGTCCCCCACTATCTTCAAATCTTTCTTGCTGCAGTTCGGTGAACAGTGTCATCAGTCTGTCTGACCTGATTGCAGAGTTTCTGGTAAATGCACCTTTGAAAACATAGCTTCTTTTCTATTGTTGTGTACTTCTGATCTTGACTATCATGCATGTGTGTTTTTATAGTCTTTAGGTATAGGAAATGGATCACCCACAAAGGCTTCCATAGATTGTGCCTTTTTCTTCTCGGGTCTGAATAATGATGTGCCTAAGTTTTCACTAGTGTGCTTCTTTTAACCAGAAGACTTTAAATCACTGGGTGGAATTTATCCAAATGTATCTGCCTATGAAGAGGTCACACATCTGGTCTTAATCTACTGTGTCACCTGCTTTTTGTTCCTCTGCTTAAAAAAATCTCTAAACACCCAAGGAAGAATCAAGAAGCTAAGAATGCCACAATAGAATTGGATACTTCCTAGAGTTCCTAGCACTTGTATCCTGTGTCTACTGCTAAAGCCTCTGGCCTGACTCATTCTAGAGACTGCTGCACTGCTAGCTGAGGCCAGTGCTGTGTGAAACTGTTTTGCAGTCAGCTTATCGTAAGGCCTTTCCAAGAACCTTTTTTTAAACACTTTTATTGAATTATCACTTGTGACATAGGCAGATTTACATTTATATGAAAATAATTTAAACTGTATTAACAAGTTCATGTTTACTGAGACTTCGAAGATGGCTACATACTAACAGCTTGTTTCTAGCTTTTCCAATGTGAAAACAGAAACTCAGCAGAGAAGGCAAGTGAACTTGTGTTTATGGGTAAATTTCAGTAACTGGCTAGTAAGTGTACTGCCTGGATGCAAGGAATAAAGAAATACAGAAGACCTGGAAAAAAATCACCTGCAAAAAACTGCAGAAGCAACACTGGCTGGGGAATGTTCTGCAGCTGTTCAGCAAAAAAGCCATGCAACCTTCAGACATGACTTCCAATAACCTACAGGAAGATACAAGACAACTGCATACAGACCTGGTTAAACCACACAAAACACGGATGGAGTATGTTAATACAAACAACAAAAGGCTGGAAAAATGGAAGAAGCTTTAAATAGATATTCAGATGAGATGAAGATGATAAAGCTGCAAAAATCAGAGACCGAAATAAAGAAAAGGCTGGCTGAATATGAGACTGCTCTGGAAGAGAATTAGAGAACAGAGCACATAGGGAAAACCTGAGGATTTTCATCTATACCAGAGAAGCTGGAAGGAACACCCTGCATTAATTTTATGAAAGTACATATAAGCAACTGGACTGGTATTCCACAGCAGGAGTTTTGTTGAAAGGGTACATCATGTGTATGCTCCTAACCTAGCAATAAGAAAGCAACCTAGACCTTTAATAGTAAGGATGCAATCCTACCAGCAGAAGGAGTTGATTCTGATAAAGCTGTGGCAGAAAGAAAGTACTAAAATTGGGAGACAGCAGAGTGTTTGTGGAGAATGATTACTCACTGTACACCAGGCAGAAGATGAGTAAATTCATACTACTATTCAGGGAATGCTGCAGCATGGGTTTGTGATTCAAACTGCTGTATCCAGCTGTCTTTAAAGTATTCTTCTGTGGAGGGAGAAAATCATTTTTTGATGAAGTGCATGATAAGGAGGAAATACAAAAGTGTGTCCAACAAAAGGTGAGTTGTGAAACAGAAAGAGATTCTGCTTCTTGTTATTCTGGTAAGAAAGACCACAGAGAGAATGTATCTGTGAAACCTTTTCCACTATTTCAATGGAAAATGTTGGAGAGAAGGAAGGGTGCTTGAGAGTCGACTAGAAGAATCGAGAGGACATTGGAAATAAGCAGAAACAGGCTTTGGGGGATGGAGAAGAACAGTAACAAAACCAGTAACTCAATGTGGGATTGCAGTACAATAATTATGTTTGTGAAATATGACACAACAAGTAAATCTGGAAATATTGGACTTTTTCAAAATTTCTCAGATTTGTGGGGGGACTCTAAATTATATGCCATACTTCATGTCATTAACATTTGGAAAAATGCTTTTGGGAGGGGAAGAGAGGGCAGAAAGCTGACTGTAAGTAAAGAAAACATTTTATTTTCTTAATAGTACTGCATTTGTGGTGTGTGGTTTTCTTTGCATGCTATTTTTAAGTGTAATGGGAATTTTAAACAAATGCTGTTTTTCTTTTTCTCCCCTCTTCTGTATTTCTTCTTCCACAATTTTTAGAAATATAGGCAATGCAATGTAATAATAAAGCCTGGTTAAAAAGGCATGACAAAGTTAAACTTAATGTGTTTTTTTCATTCTTGCATGGGGAAATGACTGTATTAAGGACCTTTGATTAGTTTTAAGAGAGAACAAGTAAATGAAAAAGAATTTTGAATATTATGAGGCATTTTTCTTGCAAATGCATGTGCACTTAGTAGCAATTCTGCAGCTGGTCTTCATGTTTCAATGGAAACTGTCTGATAAAGATCAGCTGTCTGTCTGGATCTAGTGTCTCCATGGAGACAGTCTAATAAAAAGAGACTGGAGACAGTCTGGTGGAAGGGGGTTAGCTAAGGCAAAAGAAAAAAAAAGAGAAATTGGCTCAGACAATGTTCTCTGAAAGCAGTCAGATGTTTTCCCAGCTTACGGGGCTGTAAAGATGAGACAAAACCAATTACACTTAAAGCAAAGTTTTTTTTAATGCAGTGGGGATACTAATATAAATAGGTGCTTTTGTGTTTTTTTTTTTCTTTTTCTCCCTTCTTTCTTTTTCTGTGTTCAGTTTTAAGAAATGTAGGCACTGCAATGTAAAAAAAGGGGGGGGGGGGAGATCTGGCTAAAAGAGTATGACAAAAGAAAAATAATTGTGCTTTTTCCTGTGCTTGCATGGGGAAATGACTTGGTTAAGACCCTAGGTGTTATCCAGTAACAAGCTTATTACAAAGCATGTAAATGAAAAAGAACATTGAATATTATAAGTTTTTTTTTGTAAACAAGGTGCCCTTAGTTTTGTCTGGTTTGCATGTCACTAGAAGACAATTTGATAAAAGAAAATGGCTTTGGGAAAGGGTTTACTGAAAGCATTCAAGTGTTTTCTCAGCTGGGCGAGCTATAAAGATGGACAAAATCAGATAGAACTTACTAATAGTACAGGCTGTACAATCGTCTCAACATGTCTAACCTTTCTTTTTGGTTAGCTCTAGCCTGTGTGGCTGTCAGCTTAGAACGCGTGTTCTAGTAGGAAGCAAAAACATCAATATTTAAAGATGTACATAGTTTTTTTGTGTTATTAATTTAATAGGTTTTGGGGGGGGGTTGGGGGGTTGTTCTGTTTGAAGGCTTAAAAAAAAAAGTTATGTAAGATGTGGCATAGGGTCAAATGGATGTGACAAAAAGCAGCTGTATAAAAGACCAACCTACCATACAATATATGCATGTAACATAAACTTTGGAGCTAGACATTTCACAAAAAATTCATAAAAGGTGGTAATAACTATATAAGAAAATGATGCTTTCTGTAATGTCTTTCAATCTGAATGGTCTTACAGATACAAAAAGAGTAGTGAACTATATTAAAATGTAGAGTGCAAATAGCTATGCTACAGGGGACACACCTGGAAAGAACTGAATATGTGAATTTGATAGAGAGGTTTTCAGTATGGTTATTCAGTGGAATATCTGGGGCAAGGAAAAGAGTCCTTGTATTAATTGCAAGAGGAAAAAATAGTAATGGAAGATGTATAGTACTAAAGGGCTACTGGCAAGGGAGGAGGATTACATTGGCATGCATTTATATTCCACCTAAAACTGCTATAGTGGAGCTTAAGAAAATTCTGGGAAGGAATATTACTTTTAGGTGGAGACTGCAGTTTGGTTTACAACAGTGAAGATCTGTCTGGGGGCCTAAAAGGAAAATATAATAAAGGAGGGGTAGATTTTTGAAGAAACTTTTGAAAACGTTTGGAATGGAAATTGTCAATTCAGTATTAGGAGTTCGAAGTGAATTTACATGTTCTCCAAGATACAAAACTGGGCTAGGCTAGATAGAATTTATATCTCTCAGGAACATGTGCATTTAATTGAAGGACTTGAAACACCGATAATTTCAGATCATGTGCCAATAATTAAAATACAAATGCAAGATAATGAAATAAAAATGAGAGACTGATGCTTTCCCACCTTTCTCACCTATCTGTTTAAAAGAGAGAAATTTAAGGAATGGGTTTTGGAATTGATTCAGGAGCTACTAGAGAAGATAGAAAGTTCCTCTGAAAATATAGCTAATGAGTGGGAAAAATTAAAGTGGAGTTTAAAACCAGGGTGGAAATAAAGGAAAGGGAAAATAACGGCTAAGAAGTAAGAATTATTATTTAGAGGGACTGCCAAATGTTAAAGTATTGCAAAATAGGGGGAATTTCCCAGAACAAGAAAAGGAGCAACTGCAGAATGCTAAACAGAAAATAAAGGATTACTTTGAAAAACTGTTAGCACAACAACTCAGGCAAGCGAAAGTGGCAAGGGCGGTCACCAAGCTTAGGGAGCCTATAACAAGGAAGATAAGAGATTCTGTAGAAGTATTAGAAATATTTCGAAAATTTTTATGAAAGTTTGTATAAAGCAGATAAATATGGAAATCAAGAAAAGGCACAAATGGAAATATTTATGGAAGCATTAAATATGGCAAGGTTAGAGGTAGAATACGCTCAATTACTAACAGGATAGGAAGAGATGAGGTAAAAATGGCTATGTATGACCAATCTACAGGAAAGTCCCCAGGAATAAATGGTATTCCGATGGAAGGTTGGAAGCTAAGAAGGGAAAAATTAATAAAGATCTTGAAGGTTTTGTTTAACAGTATTTTAAGAAGAGGAGAACTAGCATCCTAGAAGAAGGCAGTGGTAACGGTAATACTTAGAGGGTAGAGCTCCATCAGATCCAGCTTCATGCAGACCCATTTCAATACTAAACCATAATTATAAAGTGTTTATATCCATTAATGGCTAAAGGAATGGTGAAAGTGATACCAACATTGATAGATGTGGATCAGTGTGGATGTTCTTGGTGTTTCACTGTTGCAGTCATTACATTTGGGTAATCTGCTGGCAGGTTGCCCTCAGTCGGCCTGATTAACAAAGTCTTGGGTCCTACGTCGGATGCTGTCCCTTCTTCTTCCATGACGTCAGGTTGTCAGGGGTATAAAACATGCAGCCGACGTCATTACATCAGTCTTTCTTGCCGTGCGGTCCCTGAAGCAGAAGCAATTCGCAAGTGCCGGTCGTCCGACTCCTGAAATTTTTTTTTTAGAGTTTCAGAACCGAAGTCTTCAACTTAAAGCTAAGTACCCCGTTGGGGAAACTTTTTCTTGCTTCTTACCGATGTCAGTAAAAGTTAATAATTGCATTACTTGTGGAAAGCAAATACCTCACAAAGATTTTCATTCGTACTGTATTCCTTGCCTAGGCCCTGACCACGATATACCTTGCTGTCGGTTTTGTGCTTTATTTAATCAGCGCACTATCCGTCGTTGGTACATTTTTGCCTCTAATTATTTTGGTTCTCGGTTTAATTATCCAGAAATGTCGTCGGTTAGCCTTCCGACTACCGGAATTCTGAAAAAACTCAAAGATAAAGACAGAGATAGGCTGCCGAGGTCCAAAACTGCCGACAACGCTTCTCCTAAGCCAGTCGCCAGTTCGCTTGTACTCAGTGAGGTGCTTTCGCAGCCCCTGATACACGCTACTTCTGATTCGCAGGCCTCTACTGAGACCCATTCGGAGTCCGGTATGCCGCGAGATGCTTCACCTATGGAACCCGTAGATGTCTCTACCTTGGATAGGTCCGGAGCCGCTGTGCAGGCACCGGCTTCTGAGGGTGTATTCAGGCCTACAGACTTGCATATTAAATTGACACCACCTTCATTACTAAGGCCTAAATCTCGATCCATGTCTAAAAAACCAACGCCCAGGCCACATGTTCAGGCCCCATGCCTAAAAAAACAAATGATAAAAATGGCTGAAGATGTAATTTCTCTAATCAGGGGTAGTCAACCCCCCTCTCTAAGAGGCCTAGGGCTGAACTTGGTTATGAATCTTCTGATCAGGATTCTGTTTCTTCTGACTCTTTTAATGACCTGGATTTGTCCATACCTACTTATGAGGGTTCCGATGCAGCTGCTTCCCCTCCTGAGGACTTTTCTTTTTGGGAAACTTTACATGCTTTGAGGGAGCATTTCCAATGGGAAAGCCAGGAATTTTCTGATTCAAAAAAGAGGCTTAGGGATTTTCTGCTTCTAACTCAGCATAGGCCTTTGGTTATACCTCCTGTACTAGACATTGTTGATGATGTGTTCTCGGAATCCAGTTTGGCCCCTGATTCCCTGCCTCTGGCTCCTAGTAAACCTGACAGATACTACAGGGTTCTTGATTCCCACAAGTTCCTTTTCAAAAATCCTGTTGCAGATCCAGAAGCCATTTCTCAGGGGCCCAAGGGCATTAAGGCTTCTACTGCTAAAAATCCTACCCCTTCTGATAGAGATTCCAGGGCGCTGGATAGATGGGGTAAAAAGGTTTATACTTCTGCGACCTTGGCAATCAGAGCATTAAACTGCAAATTTCATATGTTAAAGTATCGACAGCATATTATTGGACTACTTAAACAGAAAGTGATGTTGATTCCTGACTGTGTGGAAAATAAAGATTTACAGGATTTAATGCATTCTGCTGAACAAGTTGGAAAACATACTTTGCAATGTGATTTTGATTCTTTAGAGGCCTCCTGCAGGGCTGCTGTTACTGGGTATGTGCTTAGAAGGCATGCTTGGAATAAAGAGCAATCTTTGCCTGATCATGTTAAAGCTAAATTGTTGGATGCTCCTTTAAATCAGGGCAGACTGTTTGGCAATAAGGCTGAAGAAGTTCTAAAAAAGATGACGCTAAATCTATGCAAACTGTTAAAGATTTCTTACAAGTGCAACCTCCAAGATTTAGTAGGCATTAGCCTACTAATAATTGGTCCTTTCCAGCCCCTTCCAGATCCTCTCAAGCCAAACCCAAACACAGCAAACACCCCAGGTTTCAGTCCTAGGGTACTCTCAGAGCTAAGCAGTGGGGAGCCGCCACTTCCAATTCTGGAAATAACAAGACACCCCCCTACAGTAGACATTCTCAATTACTTCCTTTTAAAATTACCAAGCACTTATCTTTCAACAGCCCCTTTGGGGGGAAAGATTGCTCTTCATGCAAAGAACTGGGAACTCATAACCCAGGACAAGTGGGTTTTAAATATAGTGTCCCAGGGATACAGATTTCATTTCCACACATTGCCAACACCAAACGGGTGGCCAGACCTGCCCCCGAATCAGTGGGCAGAGGTTTAAAAACAAGTACTTTCTCTCTTAAGCATGGGGGCTATTCAACTGGTACCAGAAGAGGAAAAGGGACAAGGTTTCTACTCGAGACTTTTCCTGGTACCCAGAAAAGACAAATCATGGCGTCCAATCCTGGACCTGTCTACTCTAAACACCTTTCTGGAGATTTCAAAATTCAAGATGCTGACTCTTCACCAGTTACTTCCTATGATAGGCAAAGATGCCTGGTTGGCAGCTCTAGATTTAAAAGAAGCATGCCTGCACATCCCAGTCAGGGAATCTTGCAGAATATACCTACGCTTCAAAGCAGGCTACTTGCATTATCAGTTCTCTGCACTGCTCTTTGGCTTGTCTACTGCACCCAGGATATTCACAAAGTGCCTAGCTCCAGTTATTGTATTTTGCAGGCAAAGAAATATTCAAATATATCCATACCTGGATGATTGTCTAATTCAGGCAGAAAACCAGGGCATACTTTTAAATCATCTGGCATTTGTAAAAAGGGTTCTAACTTGTCTAGGGTACACCATAAACGAAAAGAAATCACAACTGCTACCCTGTCAGCAGATTACATTCCTGGGTGCAAGTTTGAATACAACTGCCCAGATGGCTTTCCTCACACCAGAGAAACAAATTCATTTGGTAACTTACTTCAAACAAGTGGCCACAAAAACCCTGCTATCTGCAAGACAAATACTGCAAGCCTTGGGGTTCATGGCCTCCTGCATTCTTCTAATTCCATATGCAAGACTGCATATGAGGAAACTACAGTGGTATCTAAAAAGTCTATGGAGTCAACATTGTCACAGCCTGGAAACAATGATTCCTATCATACCTTGCCTATGCCTGGAGTTCCTATGGTGGGCAGAAGCCTACCACCAAAACAAGGGATTACCATTCACACTTCCCTAACTACAGATGCATCAGACTATGAATGGGGGGCTCACCTGGCAGGAAAGTGCATTCAGGGCAAATGGAACCCAAATCAAAAGCACCTACATATCACTCAAAAAGAAATGTTAGCTGTACATAATGCTCTGATAGCCTTCAAGGACTACATTCTTCCAGGACAACTAATGGTAAAGACGGACAACACCATGGTTATGTGGTACATAAGCAGGGGGGGTACACATTCCTACCCCCTCTGCAGACTAGCCATGGCATTGTGGAACACAGCCCTGAGCTACCAAGTGCATCTACAAGCTCAACTCCTGCCAGGATAATTGAATACACTGGCAGACGGACTAAGCAGAAACCTCATGGATCCACACGAGTGGAAACTGGAACCATGGATTTTCAACATGTTGACAAACAAATGGGGAGTCCAGACATAGATCTATTTGGCTCCCCCCAGAACTACCAGTTGGACAAGTTTTGCACAAGAACTCCCCACAAACAAGCCTGGAAAGTGGATGCTCTGTCCTTCAGCTGGAAAAATCTAACAGTCTACGCCCCCCCCCTCGCCTCTGCTCTCCATAGTTCTACTAAAAGTCAAACAGGACAAACCAAGGATGATTTTAATTGCTCCAGACTGGCCGCAGCAACACTGGTACCACCTCCTACGCAGTGTGTCGCAAGTATCTCCATGGCACATGCCTCAGACCCCTTCCCTGCTGTCTCAGCAGGCGAACCAGATTCTGCACCCTCAGCTTCCAACATTAAACTTTGCAGCCTGGCTAATCACTTAAATTCACCCTTATCATCCCTCAGCAAACCTGTGATGGATGTCATCTTGGAGGCGAGGAGACCTAGTATTAGAAAATCTTATGCTGACAAATGGAAAAGATTCTGTGCCTGGATCCAATCTTTAGGGATGAGCACAGCAGCGCCCAATTTACCTCAGATTTTGCAGTACTTAACTGAGATGCTTCACAAGGGCCTGCCTTTTTCCTCCATTAAAATCCATGCCTCAGCTATTTCAGCTCACTATACCATGGAAACACCCCTCTTCTCTCATCCTCTGCTCAGGCAGTATCTCAGAGGGGCAGAAAACTGGAGACCACCCAGGAGAGCTCCAATACCTGCCTGAGACCTTACTTTTGTTTTGGAGAAATTCACTCTACCTCCTTTCGAGCCAGCTGCTACTGCAGAATTAAAATTTCTTTTTTGGAATACAGCCTTCCTTTTAGCAATCACTTCAGCTAGAAGGATATCTGAATTACAGGCCATTATGGCAGTGGAGCCTTTCATCATCTTTCATGCGGACAGGGTATCTCTCAGGACCAATCCATCCTTCATGCCCAAGGTGGTTTCCAGTGTGGCTCTTAATCAGTCCATTCATTTGCCAAACTTCTTTCCCAATCCACAGAACAAAGGGGAACGGATTCTGCATTCCTTGGATGTGCACAGACAACTAAGATTCTACTTGGACAAGACTAAATCTCTAAGAAAATATGAACAATGCAGGTAGCATTTGCTGCAGGGGCAGAGGGGAATGCTATTTCAAAATAAACCATCTCCAAATGGATAAGCCATTGCATTCTTTTCTGCTATAAGCACCATGGAAAACCTATCCTCCATGGGATCAGGTCTAACTCCACCAGGGCTGCATCTACTTCTGCAGCCTTTCTCAGAGGTGTCCCTCCCAGGGATATCCTAGAAGCTGCTACCTGGAGTTCTGTGCATACTTTCACCAAGCATTATCATTTGCCAGTTTTCTCTAAATCCAGAACTGGCTTTGCCACTGCTGTCTTACAGAGCCTTATAGCTGGCCCTAATGCTGTATAAACTCTTTCTCCCAACCATAGCTTTGGGAATCTACCCAAATGTAATGACTGCAACAGTGAAACATGAAGAACATAGTACAGTTGTGTACACTTACCATAAATGTAGATGTTCAAATGTATTCACTGTTGCAGTCCTGGTTACCCTCCCTCCAACCCCCCTAGATTTTCTGACTATTCCTATACTTTCCTTTACTATGCTTAAAGGCCTTTTTGGTGTATTTGCTTTTGGTTGGAGGTATTCTTTTGTGTTTTTGTGTTTATTTTCTCCCCATTAGGGGAGCACCTGACATCTGGAGCAAGAAAAACTGATGTAATGACGTTGGCTGCATGTTTTATACTCCTGACGACCTGACGTCATGGAAGGAGGGACAGCATCCGACGTAGGACCCAAGACGTTGTTAATCAGGCCGTCTGAGGGCAACCTGCCAGCAGATTACCCAAATGTAATGACTGCAACAGTGAATACACTCAAACATCTACATTTATGGTAAGTATACACAACTGTACTTTTTGTGGAGGGGACGCAAACATTCGACAATATTAACAGAACATTGATGATCCATCGGGAAGCAGAATGTAAGAAAATACCACCGTTTTCGGTGGGTCTTGATGCAGAGAAAGTAATTGACAGAGTAGACTGGGACTTCATGAGCAGGGCAATGGAAGCATTTGCTTTTCCTGACACAGTTATCAGGTTGATTAGAAGTATATATGAGGGATCGGAGGTGAAAATTAAAGTTGGTGGGGTCCTCCCTGATAACTCCTGCTTGAGTAGAGGAACCAGGCAGAGTTGTCTGCTTTCTCGTTTACTTGCATTATATTTAGAACCATTGGCAAAGAAAATAAGGGACTCAGAAAATCAAGGCTATAATTGATATAGTAGTCAGGAAAATCTGGCTCTATTTGCAGATATTTTATACATGAAAAAACAGAAATGGACATTACAGTGTTGTGGAACATTTTAAGATAGTTTCATATCTTCTCAGGATACAAAATTAATGATGCTAAAACAAAGGCAGTAAAGGTAAATTATGTACCCACATTAGAATTGGTCCCACGATATCCATATTTATGGGACATGATAAAATGAAGTATTTAGGTCTATGGATTAGAAATGACTGTGTTATGGCAGCTAAGGATATGTGGGAAGAGACTTAACAGAAGATAATACAAACCTTGAGAAACTGGAAGCTTTGTGATATGGATACTAAGATATAAGCAGTTAAAATGCTTTTAGTCCCTTTAGTTTAATACACAGGTCAGGCATATTGTTATCAACCAGAGGGGAAGCTCTGGATAGCAGTTAAAAAAAAGAGTTGAAGGATTTTATTTGGGAAGGGAAGACAGCACTTGTCAAGTGAGATAAGCTGATTCTTCCAATAAAACAAGGCGGTTTAGGATTACTAAATTTGAGGGCTTATTTTACAGCAACACAGTTAAGGCTGTTATACGTAGCACAAGCAGAAAACTATAATTCAGAGTGGAAAGAAATGATGGTAATACAGGGGGGAAGCATAAGAAATAAAGCGAGATTGGGATTTTGGATGCAGAGTCTTAAGGAGAACAACAAAAGTCATGCAGAGTATTATATTCATAAAATAGCAGGAAATATGCTAAGAACTAAACCAAGAATGGAGAAAAGAGATTCTGCTGATAGGGATGACTGTGGTTACGGATACAAATAATAGGCAAGAGGGGCCTGGAATTTATTGGAGAAAATTGGCAAGAAACCAAGGTATTGGGAGAAAATAACTAGAAAGGGAAAGGTAACAGAATGGGAAGAGGCCAAGAATTTATTTGGACTGCAGGTTAGAGATTGCCTACCCTATCAAGGATTGATATCAGAGTATAGGCGAAGAGAAAGAAATAGGTGGGGGGGGGGTGTCCTAAAATGAAAGACCAGCACTGGTAGAGTTTTTAATAGAATCTAGAACAAAAGCTGCTGTTGAAGGAATAATTAGTAGAGCATCTAAAATATTGTATGATAATTATAAGACTCAATCAGAGGAGCTTTGGATTGGGAAGAGAGAGTGGATAAGCAAGTCACAAAGAGACAATGAAGGGATATGTGTATATCTCCCAAATATGAAAGAGCCTAGAAGATTTAGGATTTTTGCCTGGAAGTGTTTAGATAGGTATTTTTATACCCCCCAGTAGACTCCAAAGAATTTTTCCTCAGGTGGATAGCAAATGTTGGAGGTGTGATGGGCAAGAGAGAGGTGACTGGGAACATATTTTTGGGGAGTGTAATTAGCTGGCAGATTTTAGGGATTCCCTGCAAACCTCTCTGTCGGAGATGCTGAGTGGGCAGATTGGATTGACTGGGGAGATGATTTTTTGAGCTATGATACAGAATTGGAACTGCCTAGACATAGTAAAGCCTTGCCGAGTCTAATTATGGTGGCTGCCAAAAAAGCAGTTACTAGAAAATGGAAATCAAAGTCTAGACCAATTTTACTAGAAGTAGTGAATATAGTAACAGAGAGAAAACAACTGGAATTGGGATCTTTAGAAAAGGGACAGAGCAAACTACTTAGAAAAAAATAGGAATTGTGAGAGCAGTATATGCAGAGAAGGAACGAAGTTTGAGGCAGGATTTGAATGAGACATATAATGCTCAACTGACAATGACTGGATAGATTAAGTGATGTATAATGTTTGCAACTGTAGTTGTTTCAATGGTGTCTGTGATGTGTAATGTTTGCAGCTGAAGTGGTGTCAGTGTTTGTTTTTCATTTATATAAATGTAAGATTGCCAATGTCATAAGTGATAATTTAATAAAAATGTTTATTGAAAAATAAAAGTTCACATTTACAAACATTATACTTAACATATATTGCTATACATCATATAACCTAAACAACATTACATGAATTATTCAATTCCTGCCCCTTTTTTCTTTTAAACCAGAAACCTGTATTAAACCATCACTTACGACAAAGGCAAACATACATGCATGTTAATGAAAACAAACCACACCAACACAATCTTGGCTGCAGCATTTTACATCACAAACCATATTGACACACTCCCAGATGCAAACATTATACATCATTTACAGTCTACCCAATCATTTTCAGTCAGACATTACATAGCTCATTTAAGTCCTGCCTTCTTTTATACCTCAGTCCTCCCCTGTATGTACCTTTCCCACATTCCCATTTTTTCCTGTGTAGTTTGCTCCTACCCTTTTCTAAAGATCTCCGTTCCAGTTGTATTTGTGTTACTATATTCACTACTGCTAGTGTTGTTGGTTTGAATTTTGATTTCCATTCCTATTCTGTACCATAGCTCAGAAAAATCATCTCCCTCATCACACCAGTCTGCCCACCTAGCATCTCCAAAAGCACATCCCGCAGTGAATCCTTAGTGTGCCAACTCACGCACTCCCAGAAAATATGTTGCCAATTATCTCTCTCTTCCTCTTCACACCTCCAACATTTGCTGTCTGCCTGAGGAAAAATTCTCTGGAGTCTACTTGGGGTATAAAAAAATGTCTATATAAACATTTCCAGGCAAAAATCCTAAGTCTTCTAGATTTTGTTGCATATGTGGGAGACATGCATACATTCCTCCCATTGTTTATTTGTGAATTGCTTATCCAGTCTCCCTTCCCAATACTTTCTAACCTCCTATGATTGATTCTTATAGTTATCATGCAATATTTTATATAGTATACTAATTATTCCTTTTCTAATGGCAGCTTCTGTTTTAGATTCTACTGAAAACTCTTACCAGTGCTGGTCTTTCATTTTGGGCCCCCCTATTTCTTTCTGTTTGCCTATACTCTGATATCAATCCTTGATAGGAAAGGCAGTCTCTAACCTGCAGTCCAAGTAAATTCTTGGAGTCTTCCTATTCTGTCATCTTTCTCTCTCTAGTTATTTACTCCCAATAACTTGGTTCCTTTGCCAATTGTCACCAATAAATTCCAGCTCCCTTTTGCCTATTGTCTGTATCCCTAATTGCAGTCATCCCTATTGGCAGAATCTCCTTTCTCCATTTCTGTATGGGCTTAGTTCTTAGGATACTTTGCTACTTTATAGATGTAATGTTCTGTATTATTATTATTATTATTATCCTCCTTAAATGCCTGCATCCAGAATCTCTCTCTCCTTATTGAGCTTTCCCACTGTTTCATCATCATCCCTTTCCACTGTGAGTTATAGTTTTCTGCTTGTGCTATTAACCTTAACTTGAGCCTAAACTGTGTAGCTCGGAAATACCTCTTCAAATTGGGTAATTCCAATCTGCCCTGTTGTGGAAGAGTCAGCTTATCCCACTTGAATCTTGCCATCTTCCCCTCCCAGATAAAGTCCTTCAGCTCTTTATTAATTGCTATCCACAACTTCTCCCCTGGTTGATCAAAATATGCCTGACTTGTGTATAGGATTCATGGGACTAAAACATTATAACTGCTTGTATCTTACTATCCATGTCCATATAACAACACTTCCATATTCTCAGTTTTTGTATTATCTTTTGTTTAGTATTTCCCACATATCCTTAGCTGCCACACCAGAATAATTTTTAATCCATACTCCTAAATACTTCATTTTATCATGTCCATATAAATATGGATATTGTTGAACCAATTCATATGTTGGTACATAATTTACTTCTGTTGTCTTTGTTTTAGCTTAATTAGTTTTTTTTATCCCTAAAAGGTTTGAAACTGTCTCAGAATGTTCCACAACTCTGTCATGTCTCTTTCTGGTTTTGTCAGGTGTAGAATTATATCATCTGCAAATAGAGGCAGGTTTTCTTGAATACCATACCAATTATATCCTTGAATTTCTGAGTCTCTTGTTTTCTTTGCTAGTGGTTCTAAATATAATGCAAATAATGAAGGGAAAGAGGACAACCCTGCCTGGTTACTCTGCTCAAGAAGAACTTTTCAGAGAGGACCCCACCCACTTAAATTTTTGCCTATGATACTTCATATGTCCTCCTAACCAACCTTATCATTTTTTTTCAGGAAATGCAAATGCTTACATTGCCTTGCTCATAAGGTCCCAGCTTACTCTGCCCATTGCTTTCTCTGCATCAAGAAACACCAACAGCAATAGTATTTTCTTACATTCTGCTTCCTCTGCATCACCAGTGTTCTGTTAATGTTGCCATATATTTGCCTCTGCTCCACAAAACCACATTGATCAATATCTATCAACCTTTGCATTACTTTTGTCATTGCTTTAACCATTATAGACATAAACTCGTTATAATCATGTTTTAGTGTTGAAATGGGCCTGAATGAAGTTGGATCTGATAGATCTTTACCCTCTGTAGGTATTATAGCTACCACCTCTTCTTCCACGATGTTGGTACTTCTCCTCCTCTTAAAATGCTGTTAAACAAAACCTTCCAGATCTTCATCAGTTTTTCCCTCCTAGCTTCCAAACTTCCACAGAAATATCATCTATTCCTGGGGACTTTCCTGTAGATTGGTTATACATCACAATTTTTATATCATCTCCTCTTATCCTAACCATTAGTAATAAAGCCTCATGGGGTATTTAATTCTTCCATAAACATTTTCATTTGTATCTTTTGTTGATTTCCATATGTCTCTGTTTTATGCAGGGTCATATAATTTCTTAAATATTTCTAATACCTCTACAGGCTCTCTTGTTATTTTCCTTGTTATAGGTTCCCTAAACTTTCTGATGGCCCTTACTACTTTCTGTTGCCTGAGTCATGCTAAAAGTTTCTTTGTTCTAGTGTTATCATCAAAAAACAGTGGCTTAATAGCCATCTTTTAAATTTGTGCTTGTTATTGAGATAATCCCTTATTTTCTATTTAGCATTCTGCAGTTGATCCTCTTCTTCTGTGAGATTCCCCCCTATTCTGCAATACTTTAACATTTTTCAGGCCCTCTAAATTCTTGTTACTTCTTAACCATAGCTCCCTTTCTTTTATTTCCACCATATTTTTAAACTCCACCTTAATTTTATCCCACTAGCTATATTTTCAGAAGTAACTTCAGTCCTGTCAGTAGCTCCTGAATAATCTCTACTACCCATTCCTTAAATTCTTCTCTCTTCAACAGATAGGTGAGAAAGCAACAGTGTCTCATTCTTATTTCATTACCCTGTGTTTTTATTTTAGTTAATATTGGCGCATGAGTTGAAATAGTTATTGGGTGCGTCTCAAGACCTTCAATTAAATGCTTCCTGTGAAATGTAAATTCTGCCTAGCTTAGCCCAGTTTTTTATATCTTGGGGAATATGTAAATTCATTCCAAACTCCTTTTACTGAATTTGCATCTTCCATGCCAAATATTTTCATAAATCTCTTCAATAATTTACCCTCCTTTGTAATACTTTCCCTTCTGGGCCCCCCAGACACATCTTCACTGCTGGAATTCAAATTCCAGTTCCCACCTATAAGTACTATTCGTTGCTGAAAACTGATTATTTCTCCCAGAATTTTCTTAGCTCCATTATAGCAGTTTTAGGTGGAATATAAGTACATTCCAGTGTAATCCTTTTCCCTTGCCAGTAGCCTCTTAGCACTACAAATCTGCCAGTATTCTTTTTTATCCTCTTCCATCACTAATGGAGCTCCTCTTGCAGTTAATGTATATACTCCTCTTTTCCTCTGTCCCAGATATTCCGCTGAATAACCATCCTGAAAACCTTTCTTTATCAAATTCACACATTCAGTTTTTTCCAAGTGCATCTCCTGTAACATAGCTATTTGCGCTCTATATTTTTAATGTAGTTCACTATTCTATCTTTTTTGTATTTATTTGTGAGAGCATTGAAATTTAAAGATGTTACAAAAAGCATCTTTGTATTAAAAGGTTATTATTCCTACCTTTTATCTATAGCATATTTTTGTTACATGTCTAGTTCCAACTTTTGTGTTAACATTCATACACTGTTCGGGGGTTGAACTTTTATGTAGTTGTTTATTGTCATAGCCATTTGAGCCTTTGTCAGATCTTAGAAAACTTTTTGTTTTATTGAAAACCCTCAAAAAATACCCTCCAAAACCTATAATACCAACAAACAAAACTATGTACATCTTCAAATATTGAAGTTTTATCCTCCTAATAGTAACGCATGTCCTCATAGCCACACTTATAGACTTGAGTTAACCTAAAAAAAAGGTTATCCACGCTAAGGCGCATACTGCAGCCTGTGCTTCTATTAAGTGCTAACTGGTTTTGTCGCATCTTTATAGCTCTCTCAGCTGGGAAAACCCCTGAATGCTTTCAGAAAACATTATCTCCCAGCCAGTCCCCCCCCCCAAGCCAATCAGTCTGCACCAGATTGTAACGATTGCCTGTATGGAGACATGAGAACCAGACAGCCAATTTCTCATTATCTGATCGTCTCCATGGAGACGAGAACCAGTTACAGAAATGCTACTATGCATACATTCATTTGTTACAAAAAAGCCTCATAATATTCAGTATTCTTTTTCATTTACTTGCTTTCTTTTAAAACTTGTTACTAAATCAGTCTAAGGGCCTTAAGCCAGTCATTCCCCCACGCAAAAATGAGAAAAAGCACATTAATTTTTCTTTTGTCCTGCTATTTTAACCAGGCTTTTTTCATTGCAGTACCTACATTTCTTAAAACCGAACAAGAGGAAAGAGGGAAGGGAGAAAGAAAGGGAAAAAAGAACAGTGGCATCTATTTATATTCCCCATTACACTTAAAAATAACTGAGAAAACTTCATAGCATGCAAAGAAGACCATACACCACAAAATAGTACTGTTAAGAAAAAATGTTTTCTTTACTTATGCTTAACTTTCTCCTCTTTCTTACCCTCCCCAAAGCATTTTTCCCAGCATGAATGATACAAAGTAGTACATATACATTAGAGTCGCCCACAAATCCCAACATATTCTGAAAAAGTCCAATATTAAAAGATTTTCTTGTTCTGTCATATTTCAGAAATATAATTATTGCACTGTAATCCCACATTACTAGTTGTATTACAGTTCATGTCCATCTCCCAGATCCTGTCTGTGCTTAATTTCCAATGTATTCTTGTTTCTTCTAGTCAACTCTCATGCTCCCTTCCTTGTTGAAATGTAACTAAAGGTTTCACAGGTGCAGTCTCTCTGTGGTCTTTATTACCAGAAGAACAAGAAGCAGAATCTCCTTCTGTTTCACAGCTCAGTTTTTGTTGGACAAAGTTTTGTACTTCCTCAACGTGTACTTTATCAAAAAATTATTTTGTCCCTTCAGGGAAAAATACCTTGAAGACAGTTGGGTACAGCAGTTTGCACACCTGTCTCTCAACATTCCCTGAATAGTGGAATTAATTTATTCCTCTTCTGCCTGGTTGTACAATGAGTAATCATTCTCCACAAGCACTCTGCTGTCTGCCACTTTTAGTATTTTGTCTTTCTGTCACAGTTTTGTTAGAATCAACTGCTTCTGCTGGTAGGATTGCATCTTTACTATTAAAGGTCTAGGTTGATTTCTCATAGGCAGGTTTGGAGCATACAGACGATGTGCTCTTTCAACTAACAAATCCTGCTGTGGAATACCAATCCAGTTGCTTATTTGTGCTTTCATAAAATTAATGCAGTGTGTTCCTTCCAGCTTCTCTGGTATCACTGAAAATCTCAGGTTTTTCCTATGTGCTCTGTTGTCTAATTCTATTATTTTTTGAAACATCTCTTCCTGAGCAGTCTCATATTCAGCCAGCCTTTTCTTCATTTCAGCCTCTGATTTTTGCAGCTTTAGTTCCTCATCTGAATATCTGTTTAAAGCTTCTGCCATGTTTTTCAGCCTTTTGTTGTTTGTGTGATGTACTGTATCAGTGTTTTGTTTGTTTTAGTCAGGTCTGTAAGTAACCAATTTATACTTTCTCAAGGTTACTGGAAGTCATGCCTGGAGATTGCACTTCTTTTTGCTGAACAGCTGCAGTACTTTTCCCAGTCAGTGTTTTTTCATCGCCTTTTGTAGCTGATCTTCCTTCAGGTTCTCTGTATTTTTTTTTACTGGCATCCGGGCAGTGCACTTACTAGTTATTTTATTAATTTATTATTTAACATTTGTTTATCGGGGAAGTCCAACTGGGCTAGTTGCCCATTTTTAGAGGAGGCCCAGGGAGATAACCTCCACACAGGAGTACACAGTATAACAGAAAATTATACAGATCAGTAGAATTATACAGATCATAAAAAGTATAATAAGCAATGGAATACTATTCCGTATTTATCCATGAACATACAATAACATGCAGTAATTTTGTTGAAAGTTGTATATACATCAGAGAAGTAAATGGGAGAAGAATTTGAGGGTGGGCTGCGATGGCAGGTAAAGTCAGCCTGGTGAGGAGCAACAGCATAGCCAGTTGTCATTTAGGTGGATCTTTAGCAGGTTTTTGAACTGTGCTGGATTGGCTGTGTTTAGTATATTCTGAGGGGTACATTTCCATGCTTTAGAGATGTGATTAGAGTAAAGAGAATCTCCAAAGCTGCTGTTAAGATTTTATTACTTTTAATAGAAGTTTGTTGGAGGATCTCAGTGTCCTGTTGACGAGGTGGATTTGTAATAGGTAGAGTATGGCTGGAAATTTGTCAAGTAGGTATACTATAGAGTGGGTTAGAGTGAGCTGGTTAAAGGCTAAGAGGTTAGGTAGTACTTGCCATTTCAGTTGTTTTAGAACAAGGCAGTGATGGGTTCTGTGGGGTAGGTTGGTGACAAATCTGGCCATCTTGTGGTAGTATGTTTCAAGTTTGCTTAGGTCAGTTTTCCTGAGGTTTGAGAGTATAGGGAAGGCGTAAAATAGGGTGGATAGTAGGTGGGTCCTGGCGATAGCTTGTCTGGAAGAGTTGGTTAGGTAAGTCTTAATCCTGTAAAGGGAACCCAGTTTAATTTGGGCCTTTTTAATTGCAAGTGATATGTGCTTGTCAAATTTTAAATTATCAGTAGTGACACCTAGTAACTTAGTTTCTAAGATTGGTTCAGTTAGTGTGTGACTGGATGATGTGATTTTAAAGTAGTGGTTTAGGTTGTTTGTTTTGTCAGTGCTGTTGGGGAATAGCATTAGTTTGGTTTTGTCAGGGTTTTGGATGAGCTGATATTTAGTAAAGATTTGATAGCTATGAAGGATTTTTGGGTAAATTCTTGTAGCTGTGACAGGGAGGGTGTGGCACAGACGACAGTGGAGTCATCTGTATATTGTATGATGGTAGCAAGGTTAGTTGCAGTGTGGAGATTATTGGTGAGGACTGAGAAAAGTAGTGCTCCAGATACTGAGCCTTGTGGAACACACACAGTTACAAGGAGCAGAGAAGAGAGATCATTTTGCCATTTGTCTGCTTGTTGGCAATCTGAAGGGTAATTTTGGAACAATGAGCAAGTACTTTTAGATATGTCATGGGATGCCAGCTCTTGTAGGAGCTGCTTGTGGGACACTGTGTGAAATGCCTGTGACATATCTAGAAATATTGAGCAGACCATTTGGCCATTGGTTTTTAGTTGATTTACCGTATTGGTGAGTTTAAGCAAGGCAGTTGTGGTACTATGGCCTGGCCAAAATCTGTGTTGAGTTGGCAAGGAGCTTATTAGTTAGTAGATGGTCCATTAGTTGAATGGACGCATTTTTCTAAAATTTTTGTAAGAGGCAATAGTATGGATATTAGTCTGTAGTTGGAGAGCTCTAATGATGAGCCCCATTTGTGGAGAGGAATTACATGGGAGATTTTCCAAATTTTGGGCATGTACTGCTCTGAGATGGATCTATTAATCAGAATCTGTACTGTGCTCCCATATATGCAAATCTGGTTATGTTTGACTGGGAAGATACCAATGTATTTCAAAGTGAATTCAACAAATATATTAAGTACTATTCACGCTTCCTGGATGATATATATATTGTATGGGATTGCAATCAGGATATGTTAAAAAAATTTCTGGAACATATCAATTCTAGTAGTGAATATTTAAAATTTACATCATCCTACAGTACAACAGGTATAGCGTACTTGGATACTTATGTGTATAAGAGTGATAACATTTTTAAATCTAAGATCCATAGAAAAAATACATTTTCCAACAGTTATCTGGAATATACAAGTAATCATCCCAGGAAATTGTTAACAAATATATATAAAGGTCAGTTAATAAGAGCTGCGAGAATGACTTCATCTTACTCTGACATGTTGGATGAAGTCGGATATATTACTTCATTATTTAGTGACAGAGGCTATGATAAGACTATGATGTCTAGAGTCAAAAAATAGGTAATAGAGGGATGGGGTAAAAAATATATACCCTTGTTAGGGTATAATTCCAACCCTAATAATACTGTAGATACTTTACAAGAGTCGAATGGAAATGATATAGGACCAAAATATAGTAGAGCCTGTATACTTGAATATATATATATATATATATATATATATATATATATATATACATCTAGGATTAAAAAAATTATATGTTGTAATTGGAATGTAATACTTGCAGATCATGATTTAGTTGATATATTAGGACCACAACCCACATTTGTTAATAGAATGGGACCTAATTTGAAGCAAATTATGGAAAGGGGTCCTATTTACATGAGTCTTGTTATAAACACACTACTAAATGTGGTAACTGTAATACATGTTCAGTGATATTTGAAGGAGACGGAATTATACTCAGTAATATTAATAAGTCACGTATCAGATGTAAACAGGTAAATTGCAGGACTAAGTTAATAATATATTTGGCTAAGTGCTTGTTGTGTTCCGGTTATTACATAGGAAACACGGAAAGGAAATTCCATCAACGCATTTATGCCCACTTATATAGCATTAAAAAGAAGGATGAAAACAATGCATTATACAGACATATCATGAAGAACGGTGATGAGCACATCTTTACTTTTACCATAATTGATACTGTTAGAATAGACCCGAAGGGAGGGGATTACAAAGGGCAGCTATCATATAAAGAAATCTGGTGGCAACTATTCACGGACGCTTCAACACCCCCTGGGCTTAATGATTCCATATCCCTAAAGCCTTTGTTAAACAAATTGTGTTAAATGCATTAAGTTATACATTATATACATATTTATATTTTTATTAGTGTAGATTGTTTATCAAATATTCACAAGATCAGATAGAATAAGAATATAAATGTAAATACTGATTTTATGTATACATTTTGTTGCACTAGGTATTGTATTAAGTGCATATTCTTTTAAATGTCAATTGATTTTGGCGCCAAAAAGTTTTTAAAATGTAACAGTTGTAAGATCTTATTAGTTCTGATGAAGCCTGCAATTCGGCGGGTGAAAGCGCTTAACTTTTTATTACATTAAATTTGGATTTTATCAGTTTGGTCTGCAGCATTTTGATCTTCAGTAGTGCATTAGTTTAGCACTAACATTGGCACCTGTACTTGCCTCAAGACTACATAGCGGTTGGCGTTCTTGTATTTTGTTTGTGTTCTGTTGTTTAATGAACGCCTGGATTTCTATTGTTGATACTGGGTAAAGCATGACATCAGCTGCTAGTTTGAGGTAATCATTTGGTAGTTTGTTGGCAGCAAGATTTGTAGGTTTTAGCTTGTTTAATAATTTCTTTATTTTACCTATTTGGATGAGTTGGAGGGAGAGGGTGGTAGGGTTGTCATTGGCTACAGGATGAATGATTTGTTGGGAACTATTTTTGTTTTTTATAAGTGAGTATAGAGGTTATGAAAAATGAGTTGAACTGGAATGCTATATTTTCTTCTGAGTTATGGGTATTTGGTGATGGGGTGAAAGTACAGCCTGGATGCATACGTTTTTTGATAGTACCCCAGAATTTTTGTGGGTTATTTTGATGTTTGTGCTGCATGTTTGAGTAGTACTGTTTTTTTTTATCAGTTTTGATTTTTTTTTTTTGCAGGTATTTTTTAAGTGATGGTAATTATCAAGGGAACATGCTTTGGTTTTGTTGGCCTGATGTTGGTACCAGAGTTTGTCTCTCTGTTTTAGTAGTTGTCTGGTTTCCTTTGTGAACCATGGGCAGTAGTTTGTTTTAGATGTAATGAGTCTTACAGGGGCCAGGGTGTTTAGTATATCTAGAAATTTGCTGTTAAAGTATTTGACTGCTGCATTTAAAGGGAGGTATTTTAGTGGGGACCAATGGCAGTTTTGACGTAATTGTTTAAAAGTGTCTGTGGAGAAGTTTTTAGTATTACATACTTATTTGTACGATTTACTTTTTGTATGAGAGTTGCAGTGTTTTAGGAAGTAGGTTAGTAGATGGTCACTTAGGCTATCTGGAAGACAACCTGAGTTCATAGGTGTTTACTAGGCTAATGACCACAAGGGCCTTTTTAAGCCTAGCTATGCATCCCAAATCTCTGACCAGTTCTGATACCCTTGATAAGTGTAAGCATGGGCCTGGGAGATGAATCATTTACAGGTTACCTGTTTGCATTAGAGACATGGGTACCAAACCAGGGATGAATTTCTGGTTTCCCATCCAATTGTCCAAGTTGCACTTGAATTGGGTTAGGGAGGAACTCTGCTTCACATAGATGGGGAGCCTGTTCCATAGACAGGGTAGTCTCTGGGATACATACCTCTCTCTCCAGCAGGTCCTATTTATATCACAGGCCAAGGTTCAAGTCTTTAGAATGGGTAATTCTGCTACTGTTTTTTTTTTTTTTGGAGGATATGCAGGCGGCCCATCCAAGTGGGGTCTGACAATGCCCTGTATGCCAGGCATAGATCTCCCCTCAAAAGCCTATAGGAGAATAAATACAGGGATAGGGCCTTGAGATGGTCTGCATAGGGCATATTACTTATGCCATGTATTCTTTTAGTGAGAAACCTCTGTGGACATTCCAGTTTTTGGATATGCCTGGCTAGGTACATACCAAAGGGTGAATTGTACTCCGTGATAGATCTGATGAATGCTGAATACAGTGGAACGACGACTTCCTTGGACTTGGATGCCATATCTTTGTTTATAAGTTGCACAACATAGAATGATTTCCTCACCACTGTAGACACGAGATGATCAAAGGCTAGATTACTATCTCTATGTGCGCCACTATGTCCCTGACTACTGGGTTTAACTCTAAGGGGTGTGTTGTCAATATGAGAGTTTCCAAGGATGGATGACTTACCAAAGGATACTATTATATTTTTCTTGGCATTTAGATTTAGTCCATGGCTTTGACACCAGTTATTTGTCTGAGTCAACCCCTCCTGGAGAACATTTGTGTCCGTGTGAGATTCAATGACTGCTCCTAATTTGCAATCATCTACAAATTTAGTCAGCCAGAGACAGCCAATGCCTTGACTTCCGAGAAGTAAATGCCAAAAAGGAACGGTCCAAGGAAGGACTGATCCCTGAGGGACTCCATTTGTGACTGGCCTCTTTGTGGATGTGGACTCCCTAGTTCTAACTTCCTGGGTCCTGTCTGTGAGCCAGTTGGTTATCCACCGGGTGACATACAGGTTTGTACCTAACCTCTTGAGTTTGTCAACAATGCGAGAGTGGAGTATTGTGTCAAATGCCTTGGCCAGGTCAAGTTAGGCAGTGTGAACAATTTTGCACTCATCCATTGCTGTGGTGACCTTCTCAAAAGTCCACCAGGTTGAGTAGGCATAATCGGCTCTCAACAAAACCAAACTGGGGTGGGTCCAGTGTCTGGAGGTTTACTATATCTCTGTTGATCATCTCCATGATAATTCTTTCCATGGCTTTACATACAAGACTAGTGAGACTTATGGGTCTGTAGTTTCCAGGGTTTGTAGATGGCCCACCTTTGTGCAGAGGGATGACTGTTGTCTTTCTCCATTCAGGAGGCACAAAGCCCGTTTGGAGGCTACAGTTAAGTAGTAATTCCAGAGGCCCTGATAGGTCATGTTTCATGCTATTTAGAAGGCATCCTGGGATATTGCCTGAACCCATTGATGCAGTGTTGATCTTAGAGCATTAAGGGACCTGTTCCCTAGTGGTAGTAGGGAGATATATATTTGATGTTATTTAATGAGTGAAGGTTGAGGGGGAGAGAGGAGTAAAGTTGGAGCTGAATTTATCAGCCAGGATGTTTGCTATATCTTCTGGCTCAATATAGGTGGCTCCATTTACAGTGAGCTCTGCACACAATTGTGTATTGCCTTTGAGTTTGTGGACATAGCTAAAGAATGCTTTGTGGTTGTCCTTGGCCTGGGAGGCCAAACTTACATCAAATTTGGCTTTGGTAGACTTTATTTGTCCTATGAGTTTGTTTAGTTTGATGAGAGTGCTTTTATTCTTCTGGGTGCTGCACTTCCCAATTTTTGCCATGATTTTCTTCCTCCTGTTATACATACAATTTATTTTGTGATTCCACCAGGGTGGCTTGTGTTTTATTAGTTCTGTACTTCTTCCTGGTGGGTGCAACTGCTTCTTTGCAGCTATTAACATGCTTTTAAAGGGTTTCTGTGAACAGTTTTGCTTAGGCAGAATTGTTCTCAGGGTTTATAGCGGCTTGAAATTTTGCCAGGTTCTCACTTAATAACAGGAGGTTAGCCTTAGAATAGTTCCTGAACATTCCCAGTTGAGCTGGGGGTCCAGGTTTTATTTTTACTTCAAAGGAGATCATTTTGTGGTCTGACCTTACCAGGGAAGGCATTACAGTAGGGGGGTGTGCAGCTCTCTCCCATATTAGTGAGTCCAGTATGGTTCCACGCCTGGTTGGTGTAATGACTATCTGGTACAGGAAGTTTAAGTGATAGATGTGTGAGGGTTTATTTGTCAGAGTCCAATCGAGAATTGATTGTTGCTGTTTTTGTCAATCCTAGTGGGTGTATGCATCATTTGGATGAAACCATGTAAGTTCATGTAGTTGGAGGGGTTTCAGAGAGGTTTGCCAATCAGTATTAAAATCTCCAACAATGATGGTTTCTTGACTAAATGTGGCGGGCAACCATGAGAATAGTTTTTCTATAGTAGATGAGTTGTGTGGGATGTGTACTTCTAGTAAGATTATATGTTTAACAAAGGTACTGGAGAACTTGAACGAAAGGCTTTAATAACATGAAGCGCTTTTCGTCCAGTGGAATGACTGGACTTCATCAGACAAATTACAGAAATAATAACTGTCCTTTTATACTCTGTTAAAAACATATAATTGAGTCACTCAAATCAATTAATCAATTCAGCATTTTCAACTAGATATTATTAAGTACTAAGTAACCAAAAAGCAGCCTTAAAGGTATAAAAACCTAAAAACAAACAAGTAAATATCTCACATTGTTGAGTCTGTAAACAATCAGCATGTGTAAAAATTGTATATACTGTAAGATTCATATTCATAGAAGAATCTGACAATGTGCAAATATTAACAATTAATTCAGCCTATAATTCAAATACTTTCTTAAAAATATATATATATATATGTTTTTATATACAGTATATGTCTAGCTAAAGCGTTTTCTATTTTGCTTTTCTTCATTGCATACAGATGTTCATAAACACGTTCTTTAAATTTTCTCTCCGTCTTCCCTACATAGTAAACTGGGCAACAGGAACACTGGGCCAAATACACCACCATTTTAGTGTTACAGTTGAATCTTTTCTTAATAAAATATGTGGTACCTTCTGTAGAACATTTCTGGCCAGTAGCTATGAATCTGCATATGTATGAAGAAAAGCAAAATAGAAAACGCTTTAGCTAGACATACTACTAACTACCCCTCACACAGTTTTAACTTTAGGATTATAGATCAAGTTGTACTTAAACTAAGGGGTGGCCCAAATAATTGGCTGTTAGAAAAACTAGAACTTTTGTGGCAATTTAGATTAAATTCATATCACTACCCAGGTTTAAATGACATTTGTTCAATTTCTTGCCTTTTGAAACTAAGAAGTTTAAGTAGATGATGACTACCTTTTAAAGCACACTTATTGTTGTATATGTGAATTCCTCTTGGTTTACCATTACTTGTTCTTAAGCTAACAACTTTACTTGTGTTGCACATTAGTACGAATGAATCTAGTTTTAACCACAACTACGAACAAACTTTTCGTTTGTGATCTTTAACAATTATTAAATAGCGAAATAAATGTTTTGATTTTTATAGATTAAACATGTATAATTTATTTTTATATTTGTATATAAAAACATGTATATTTTTTAAGAAAGTATTTGAATTATAGGCTGAATTAATTGTTAATGTTTGCACATTGTCATATTCTTCGATGAATATGAATCTTACAGTATATACAATTTTTATACATGCTGGTCGTTTACATGTCAGATTCTTCGATGAATATGAATCTTACAGTATATACAATTTTTATACATGCTGGTCATTTACAGACTCAACAATGTGAGATATTTACTTGTTTGTTTTTAAGTTTTTATACCTTTAAGGCTACTTTTTGGTTACTTAGTACTTAATATATAGTTGAAAATGTTGAATTGATTAATTGATTTGAGTGACTCATTAATTATATGTTTTTAACTGAGTATAGAAGGACACTTATTTCTGTAATTTGTCTGATGAAGTCCAGTCATTGCACTAGACGAAAAGCGCTTCATGTTATTAAAGCCTTTCGTTCAAGTTCTCCAGTACCTTTGTTGCTATTTGTAGTTTTTGTTTTTTCATTCTTCACAAGATTATATGTTTATTGTTGCTGATTTTCAGACATGAAACTAGTAGTTCAGTGTTATTTAGGTCCAGGGGATCTACTTAGAGTTGCTTAAAGGTAAGGGAGTCCTTGTATGTTGTTGCTACACCTCCACCATGTTTTGATGTCCTGTCTTGTCTAAGAATATTATAGCCAGGGGGTATGATTTCATTGTTGTTTATTTGGGCTTTAAGCCAGGTTTCAGTTAGGACAGCAATGTCAGGAGTGTACAGGGATAGAGTAGCATGGAATTCGTGTTTTATTTAACAAGCTTCTGAGGTTTACGTTAATAAGGAGGATGTCTAACCGTCTTTGGCGTGTGTTGGTGAGTGGCAGGGTATTAGGTTTTATTGTTGTTTGGGGTTTCCTTTGAGTGTTGGATGTGTCTTGTTTGGTGATGTTGGGGCCTGGGTTAGAGGGCATGTCTCCGCATAATTGAAGGTTTGATTTTTTTGCGAGGTATTGGAGAAAAATATTTGGTGGATGTTTGGTGGAGTTTCAGTAATATATGTGAAGAGTTAGGTAAATGTAAATGTCTATATGAGAGTAGTTTAATATTGGTGGAGTCCACTGGCTTTCTGTGCTAAGTTTCTGTTTTCATACTGGGAGAGGGGGAATTAAGCTGTTACTCAATGTGCACCCACCTTGGAAGTGTAGGTACATGAAGCTGTCAATCTGTTCTACCATTTTTCCATTCCATCTGTGTTTTCAGCTTGCCATGACAATTGTATTGTCTGTACTCAATTTCATCCCATGTCTCTTCAGTTTCTCAGTTCCACATTGCATTTCCCTATCATTTGTTGAAGTTCTTGTTCAGAGTCTTTCGGTAATGCTTCATCATCTTTACACAGCAGATTTGTTAATCTGTCCCCTCTGGCCTGTTTGCCAATGTTGTCCAGCAGCAGTTTGGACAGCTGTAGGTTGAGAGCTGAATCCTGATGCGCACTCACTCTCCCTGGGAAACCCTGTGTCTGAACAGTCTTCCTACTTGTGTCATTTGGTCCTTGTATATAGCCTGCACTAATTCTACCAATGTTTCCAGGACTTCAGACCATCACAGGACTGCCCAGGTCAGCTTTCTTGGGACATTGTCATATGCTTTCTCCATGTTTAGGAATGTCCAGTTTGACTCTTTCTTCATTTCTAGCTTCTTATCAACTATCCATCCCACTTCAGACATCGGGTTGGTTGTGCTGTCTGCTGATCTAACTTTGAACTGCTCTTCTTACTTTCTATCAGTTTGCATATTCATTAGTGATGCACCCTGTCTAATTCGCATGCAGTATGACTGGAGGCTGATACCTCTGTACTCCCATGAATGTAAATGTCCCCTTTTCACTTGCATGCAGTATGACTGGAGGTTGATACCTCTGTACTGCCCATGAATGTAAATGTCCCCTTTTCACTTGCATGCAGTATGACTGGAGGCTGATACCTCTGTACTCCCATGAATGTAAATGTCCCCTTTTCACTTGCATACAGTATGACTGGAGGCTGATACCTCTGTACTCCCATGAATGTAAATGTCCCCTTTTCACTTGCATGCGGTATGACTGGAGGTTGATACCTCTGTACTGCCCATGAATGTAAATGTCCCCTTTTCACTTGCATGCAGTATGACTGGAGGCTGATACCTCTGTACTGCCCATGAATGTAAATGTCATCTTTTCACTTGCATGCAGTATGACTGGAGGTTGATACCTCTGTACTCCCATGAATGTAAATGTCCCCTTTTCACTTGCATGCAGTATGACTGGAGGCTGATACCTCTGTACTCCCATGAATGTAAATGTCCCCTTTTCACTTGTATGCAGTATGACTGGAGGTTGATACCTCTGTACTGCCCATGAATGTAAATGTCCCCTTTTCACTTGCATGCAGTATGACTGGAGGTTGATACCTCTGTACTCCCATGAATGTAAATGTCCCCTTTTCACTTGCATGCAGTATGACTGGAGGCTGATACCGCTGTACTCCCATGAATGTAAATGTCCCCTTTTCACTTGCATGCAGTATGACTGGAGGCTGATACCTCTGTACTCCCATGAATGTAAATGTCCCCTTTTCACTTGCATGCAGTATGACTGGAGGTTGATACCTCTGTACTCCCATGAATGTAAATGTCCCCTTTTCACTTGCATGCAGTATGACTGGAGGTTGATACCTCTGTACTGCCCATGAATGTAAATGTCCCCTTTTCACTTGCATGCAGTATGACTGGAGGTTGATACCTCTGTACTCCCATGAATGTAAATGTCCCCTTTACACTTGCATGCAGTATGACTGGAGGCGGATACCGCTGTACTCCCATGAATGTAAATGTCCCCTTTTCACTTGCATGCAGTATGACTGGAGGCTGATACCTCTGTACTCCCATGAATGTAAATGTCCCCTTTTCACTTGCATGCAGTATGACTGGAGGCTGATACCTCTGTACTGCCCATGAATGTAAATGTCCCCTTTTCACTTGCATGCAGTATGACTGGAGGTTGATACCTCTGTACTGCCCATGAATGTAAATGTCCCCTTTTCACTTGCATGCGGTATGACTGGAGGTTGATACCTCTGTACTGCCCATGAATGCAAATGTCCCCTTTTCACTTGCATGCAGTATGACTGGAGGTTGATACCTCTGTACTGCCCATGAATGTAAATGTCCCCTTTTCACTTGTATGCAGTATGACTGGAGGTTGATACCTCTGTACTACCCATGAATGTAAATGTCCCCTTTTCACTTGCATGCAGTATGACTGGAGGTTGATACCTCTGTACTCCCATGAATGTAAATGTCCCCTTTTCACTTGCATGCAGTATGACTGGAGGCTGATACCTCTGTACTCCCATGAATGTAAATGTCCCCTTTTCACTTGCATGCAGTATGACTGGAGGCTGATACCTCTGTACTCCCATGAATGTAAATGTCCCCTTTTCACTTGCTTGCAGTATGACTGCAGGTTGATACCTCTGTACTCCCATGAATGTAAATGTCCCCTTTTCACTTGCATGCAGTATGACTGCAGGTTGATACCTCTGTACTGCCCATGAATGTAAATGTCCCCTTTTCACTTGCATGCAGTATGACTGGAGGCTGATACCTCTGTACTGCCCATGAATGTAAATGTCCCCTTTTCACATGCATGCAGTATGACTGGAGGTTGATACCTCTGTACTGCCCATGAATGTAAATGTCCCCTTTTCACTTGCATGCAGTATGACTGGAGGTTGATACCTCTGTACTGCCCATGAATGTAAATGTCCCCTTTTCACTTGCATGCAGTATGACTGGAGGTTGATACCTCTGTACTGCCCATGAATGTAAATGTCCCCTTTTCACTTGCATGCAGTATGACTGGTGGTTGATACCTCTGTACTGCCCATGAATTTAAATGTCCCCTTTTCACTTGCACTCAGTATGAATGGAGGTTGATACCTCTGTACTCCCATGAATGTAAATGTCCCCTTTTCACTTGCATGCAGTATGACTGGAGGTTGATACCTCTGTACTCCCATGAATGTAAATGTCCCCTTTTCACTTGCATGCAGTATGACTGGAGGCTGATACTCTGTACTGCCCATAAATGTAAATGTCCCCTTTTCACTTGCATGCAGTATGACTGGAGGCTGATACCTCTGTACTGCCCATGAATGTAAATGTCCCCTTTTCACTTGCATGCAGTATGACTGGAGGCTGATACCTCTGTACTGCCCATGAATGTAAATGTCCCCTTTTCACTTGCATGCAGTATGACTGGAGGTTGATACCTCTGTACTGCCCATGAATTTAAATGTCCCCTTTTCACTTGTATGCAGTATGACTGGAGGTTGATACCTCTGTACTGCCCATGAATGTAAATGTCCCCTTTTCACTTGCATGCAGTATGACTGGAGGATGATAGCTTTGTGCTACCCAAGTGTGAATATCCCGTCTTCTTGTGCCCTGACACTGTAATGCTTATAGCCCAGCCATCTGAAGTATGCCTTTCTCTCCCTATTGATTTGAGCACCCCTGGTGCTGTTTCCTCCCTAACTCTCCCAATATCTTGATTATACCTGCAAGTTTTTGTGTTTTGGAGTTATCAAAAATAGTAAACTTTCACAGATTATCCAAATAACTCCTTTGTTTTTACTTTAGCACTCTGCAGCTGCTCATTTTCTTGTTCTGTGAGATTTCTTTTATACTACAACAATACCTTTGTCACTCTCAATAAATCCTTACGTTTTTTTCTCATATGACTTTGTCTTATTTTGACCATTTTTAAACTCCATTTTGTCTCACTCATTAGCTATCCCCTCAAAAAAAAAAAAAAAAAAAAAAAAACACTTCTATCTTCCCTAACAAGTCTTGTATCATTTCCACTACTCATTCCTTATTTTCTTTTTAACAAATAAGTAGGAAAAGTGGTAGTGTACTATTTTCACTTCATTAACTTGCATCTTTATCCTAATTTTTTATTGATGCATGATCTGAAACAGTTATTTGATATATGTCAAAGCTTTCAATTAAACAAACATGTTTCTGTTTAAATATAATATCTGTCTAGTCTAGCTCAGTTATTGTAACTTCTGGAATAATATGTAAATTGTGTATGTGCTCCTACTACTGAGTTTGCATCTTCCCTACCAAATATTTCTATGTTGTTCTTTAAAAATTTACCTTGTTTTGTTATAATTTCTTATCTAGGTCCCCCTAATACATCATCAGTATTGCATATCAGGTTCTAGTCCCCACTCATAAGTAATATTTCCTACTGAAAGTTTATTTCTTCCAAATTCTCTTAAGCTCTGTAGCAACAGTTGTAGTTGGAATAACAATATATGCCATCATAACACTCCTCCCCTGCCAGTAATCCTACCTATCAGAAATTGATCATCAGTTTCCCCCTCTTCTTTTGATATTGAAGCCCCTCAAGCAGTCAGCATTGCTTCTTCCCTTTCCTTTGTCCCTGATAGTTTCCTAAATGTCCACCCTGAAATCCTTTCCTTGTGAAATTAAATGCATCTCTTGCAGCATTGCTGTTTGCACCCTCTACTTAATATCATTCAGTACTCTCTGCTTTTTGTTTGTTCCTGTAAGGTCATTTGCATTCCATAATAACATGAACAAGAGTAGCGCTTGTGATAGAAAGCTGTTACTTCCACCTGCTATTCATGGCAGTTCCTTTAAATCTGTGTTCCCATCTTTTAGCATGCATGCACTTAACTATCTGGCAGGCTGATCTCTTATGTAATTGCTATTTCTCATTTCCATTTGAACCTGTGTCACATTTTTCAAGACTTTTTATTCCAATAAAAGCATTACAAAAATTAATTTAATTTAGAACTCTTTGTCCCATTGTAACTTATAGCAAACACAAAACTATGTCCACATTCAAAAAATGAAGTTTACCTCTCCAAGTAGAAGCAGATGCCCCACATTGATATCTGCAGACACAGGCATTTCCTGTTCTAAAGTGAAGGTTGCTTATGTAAAGCACATGTTTGAACATGTGTTCCCATTTACACTAAATGCTGTCTTTTCTTTTATGTTCCCTTCAATATATGCAAAGCAGCTTGCATACTTTCAGTAAAACTGCCTTAGCTACCTTTAAGTAAATTAGTTGTGCATTGTTATATTATAGTACTAAAGTTGCTGTGGCGACAACTAGTTGTATAACATTCATTTTCCACAGTTCAAACTTCATTTATTTTTCACAAGACTGCTTGGTAATGTACCTTTACATGTTAATTGCATTGTAGCTTGTACGTTTCTTTGAGAATACATTGTTCAGACTTTTAATGATTAATTGCCTACACCTTCAAACTGCTTGTCTCCAAGTAAAAGCAGAAGGTAAAAAAAACTTTGCAGATGCATGAAGCATATTTGTAACCGTCACTCGGAGCACACTGTTAAGATCTCTCAAGATAAAGGGCTTGCACCTGTAGACTTCTTGTCACCCACTGAAAGCCTTTGTTGATAGAAAAAAAGTTAGATTTTGCAGATGCAGGAAATAGCTGTCATTTGCCGTAAGTTTCATTATTTTTTTCAAGACTATTTACTTAACAAACCTTGTGTATAGCTTAAATCAGGGGCATTACTTTAGTCACCTCTGTAAAACCAGATTAAATTATTTTAATTCTACATATACTGTAACCTGTATTCTTTTACATCCCCACCCCAGAAGCCAAGATCTCAGCATTATTCTGACTTCCAACTTGCTTCTGTCTGTCCTCTTTTAAATCATAAAACTGGGATACCTTGCAACTAAGAAAAAATACTTTATTGCTTTAATAGTTCTAAATATACAGCAGTCACTGATAAGACTTTTCCACTTCACATTTTAAAATTTCCTGACTGCAGATTGTAAACTGCTTTGCAATATAATATGCAGTTTACACCATGAGTTTTTATACCAATAGTAATGTCTCTAATGAACACATGCAACCTGTAAATGGTTCATCTCCCAGGCCTCAGCTTATAAACGTTTAATCTCACAAACCCCTGCTTACACTTATCAAGGGTACCAGAACTTGACATAGATTTGGGGTGCATAGCTAGGCTTAAAAAGGCACTTGTGGTCGTTAGGTTAGTAAACACCTATGAACAAAAAGTGTTTTAACTTGGTTACTTTTTCATTCTCTTCAGTGTCCTACTAACCATTAGTGACATAAAGTGAGGTATGTGCTTTACAGTTGAACCGCCAGTTTAACGCAGTTGACAAAATTCCAGCCTTTCTCAGCCACTTCTTGCAAAGCCTCACTTCACATCTCTTCCTGTGTCCATTGGGGTTGATGCTTTATAGTTTTCTATTCATTGACTAATGTCAGTGCTGCTGGTCATGTGTCTCCCATCAAAACTGTTTCACTGGCAAAGTCTGTCTTTGGGCTTAGTTATTGTCAGAAGAATGAAAAGCAGAGCACCCTTCTGCCTGCTGACTTGCACTTTGTTGAATAAAACATTTTCTTCCTTAGCCTGTTTTCCATCAAAAATGTATTTGATTCTCCAAAAAAAAATGTTCTGGAGACAGCTTTAAAGAGCTTGAATTGCACACTGCCTCTCTACATTCTCCGATTCCTGCAATAAACTTGCTTTTCTTTTGCCTGTTATACAGTGAGTAATTATTTTCCCGTCTCCCTTGCCTTGGTGCCTGGCACCTAGGATGCCTCGTCTTTTGCTTCACCTCCAGAGGCTGTCTTATTTAGAGATGACGTATAGAATAGACTAAAGGAGACTTTTAAGTGAAGGTCTGCAATTTGTCAGACTCCAATTAGGAACAAATTTTCTGGCCATTGTTCAATTTCTGGATTATGCATTTAGTAGTAAATCATTGGAGCCAGATTCCCAGTCCCCTGCGCACCTAGGAGGGCAAATCTTTTCCATAGTATCTGTGGCTCTTGGAAGCACTTGTATAAGAATCTGATGGACTGATCCAGCAGTGGTGTCCTTGTATTCTAGCAAGTAATCTAATTGTTCTGTAACCAGAAACTCTACTCCCAATGAGAGAACGAGAGAGAGAGCAAAATCCTCAGTTGTTTTTGGAGAAAAAGTTCCACCTCATTTGCCCCATTGTTACAGTTTCACATGCTAAAGTTTCAGGAGTCCCTCATTAGCCATCTGAGATAAAAAGCAGGTGAGGTAAAGGATAAGGGTCTAAAGATGGAGGTACCCAAGTTGCCAGACACTGTGATGCAGGGGATCCATTATGCAAGGAGGTTACTACGGGGTCTGTGGTTGGGAGATTTGCCTGCCTGCAAACTCAGCCCTGCTGTATTATGTAAAAGCAGAGATCCTTGATGTCCTTCTGGAAAGGGATCTTATCTTTTTACCTCCTGCAGAGGATGTGCTTAAGAAACTGTATGAAAAGGGAAATCCGTTCAGTCTGTCAAGAACCTTTATCATGTCCCTGTGTTTAGATATGCTAGAAACTACTCCATTAAAAGGTATCATCTCTAACTTAATCAGGACAAGGTCAAACCACAAAAGACCAAAAAAGGCTTCTGTTTGAAATAAATGGTAAGCTGACCTTGGGGGGCGATCCAGGGACCCTCATAAACCTAGCATGCAAGTGGAGAAGCTGTGACTCGGTGTATCTGGCTCCTCTTCCCACCTCAGCCTACCATGTCCCTATACTTACCTTGCTGTCCTTTCCCCTTTTTAAAGATAGTAGGCAAATCGGCCTTCTGTGCAGCATGTGGGTCCTCAGATACTAAAGCAGTGGTACAGAATGCATTTCCAAAGAAAGCCAAAAATTGAAAGGATTTCACACTTTCCAAGGATGAAGTCAGCTTCATCCCAGTAACCCATCCCAAGAGACCAGCTGAGCAGAGCAGAAGTGAATCCCTGCAAGAGGTTGGGAAATAGGGATGCATTTCTGGACATAATTCACACGTGGTGCATCAGAAGTTGACCTTTTAGCTTTTCCAGAAAATAGACAATTGAGCAGTTATTGTACCAGAATGCCAGCAGTGGGGTCCTGGGCATTAGATGCTTTTTCCATTACCTTGGCAGGAATAATTCTGTATTTCTCTCCAGTACCCTTAATCCCTAGGATGCTACAGAAGATAAAGGAGAACAAGCACCAGTACTGCTACTAGCACCTTTTTGGCAAAAGCAGGTTTAGCTGTTTGTCAGTCTTGACAAAGACACAACTGGTTCAGTTGCTGGAGTATGTGCACTTAACCCAGGATAAGGGGCCCATAATCCATTCTTGAGAGTGTGGATGATTTAACATTCTAAACATTCGACACATTTTGTAAGGAAGTACTGTGTGTCTTGAGGGAGGTCAAGATACCCGATATAATTATACTTGTTTTATGGAAAATGTTCATCTGAAGTTCATAAGTAGGTACTAGGCTATCTGCCTGAAGGTATTTATAAGCCTAGCTGGAATGTGTTGGCTTTCGCCACCCCCTTAGATTAGTTCCCTGTTGTTGATCTTCTTCCTATCTATCACTGATGGGTTCTGTTCCGAGCCCTCGGAACCGGTTTGGCCTAATACCAAGCTTGCGTGCACCAAAAGACTCTCGAGCTAAGCTGCTACCCACAATGCCCTTCTCCCAGTTACCTCAAATCTCATTTGCCGCGCAGCCATATAGCAGTGTTTCACCAAGCTCTCCAGCTAAGTATTGCGTTTTTCAAAATTTATACTATTTTGTGAGTTTTTTCCTCTCAAACTCTTATGTTTCTTGATATCTTATTCAGCTTTTACCCATGGGTATCCCTTTTCTTGTACTATCGTTGGTAAATGCCCTTTTTTCCGTTGTGGTATTCTGAATACCATTGTTGGTATTTCCTCTCTCTCTTTCCTTCCTTTACTTACTCTTGATGTTCATCGTGTTTCACTGTTGCAGTCATTACACTTGGGTTATCCTGCTGGCAGGCTACCCGCTGTCGGCCTGAATTCCAAAGTACTGGTCCGGCGTCGGTTGCTGTCGCCTCTTCCCTGATGTCAGAGCACCAGGGGTATAAAAGATGCAGCTGACGCCATTTTCTTCAGTCTTTCTTGCCATGCGGTGCCCGAAGCAAAAGCAGTTCGCAAGTGCCAGTCAGCCGACTCCTGAGATTTTCAAAATTGAATTTCAGATCCGAAGTCTTCTATAAAGCTAAGTACCCCGTTGGGGAAACTTTTTTCTTGCTCCAGACCGATGTCAGAAAACGTTAATAATTGTATTTCTTGTGGGAAGCAAATACCTCATAAGGATTTTCATTCTTACTGTATTCCTTGCCTAGGCCCTGACCACGACGTTGCTAGTTGTCGGTTTTGTGCTAGATTTAACCAATGCACTATTAAACGTCGGTATGATTTTGCTTTACATTACTTTGGCCGAAGGTTTAACTATGTAATGCCGTTGGAACAACCAACGACTGGAATTCATAAAAAGCGCAAGGAGAAAGAAAAGGGCAGGCATCCGAGGTCCAAAACCGATGACGAAGCCTCTTCTAGGCCGGTTCGCCGGTGCTCAGTGAGGCGCTTTTGCAGCCCCTGACACCCGCTACCTCAGAGCCACAGGCAGCCTCCGACTCCCACTTGGAGACAACTAGGCCTCTGGATACTCAAGGTATTGGCCCTTTGGAAGCTAATCCCTCAGATGAGTCTGGAGCCGCTGAGCAGGCATCGGCTTCTGAATGTGTTTTCAGACCTACACAGCTTTATATCAAGCCTACTTCAGCATCCAAGACAAAGTCTAAAACAGTTTTAAAGACAAAGAAACAAGTACAGCATTATCCAGGACAGACTTCTGTGCCTAAGAAACATGCTCAAAATGGCCGAAAACCTAATTACTTTGATCAGGGGGGGGTTCCCATCCCCCTTCTGATAAGAGGCCTAGGCAAGATACTGAATATGATTCCTCTGATCAGGTTTCCATTTCCTCTGACTCCTTTTCAGAACAGGGATACTCTATTCCTCCCTATGAGGATTCTGATGTTGAAGAATCTATTCCTTCAGCTTCTCCTCCTGAGGATTACTCTTTTGGGGAAACCCTGCATACCATGAGGGAGCATTTCAACTGGGAGAGCCAAGATTATTCACATTCCAAGAAAAGGCTTAGATCTCTTGCAATTCTACCTGTTCTAGACATTGTAGATGATGTATTTTCAGAGTCTGGCCCGTCTCCTGACTCTTTACCTCCTGCACCCGTTAAGCCGGACAAATACTACAGGGTTCCAGATTCTCATAAATTTCTATATAAAAATCCTGCTGCTGACCCAGAAACTATTTCTCAGGGTCCAAAAGGGGTCAAGGCTTCTACTGCTAAAAACCCTGTCCCCTCAGATAGAGATTCTAGGGCATTCGACAAATGGAGGAAAAAAGTCTACACTTCTGCAACCTTGGCTGTAAGGGCTTTAAATTGTCAGTTTCATATGCTCAAATATCAGCAATACTTAATGTCTTTGTTAAAACAGAAAATGTTGACATATTCTGAATGTTCTGAGAACAAAGAATTGCAGGATTTATTGCATGCAGCTGAGCAAGTGGGAAAACATACTTTGCAATGTGGTTATGATTCACTGGAGGCCTCTTGCAGGGCCGCTGTAACAGGTTCTGTTATTAGAAGGCATGCTTGGTTAAAGGAACAGACTCTGCCTGATCATGTTAAAGCAAAATTATTGGATGCTCCATTACAGCATGATACTTTGTTTGGTGTTAAGGCAGAAGAGGTGTTGAAGAAAATGGAGGATCAAGCTAAATCTATGCAGACAGTGAATGATTTCTTACAGGTACAGCCACCCAGATTTAGCAGGAACTGGCCTTCTAAGAATTGGTCCTTTCCTGTATCAGGCAGGCCACAAAGAGGCCGATACAGACGCCCTAGAGGCAGGCAACAGCCCCAGGGCTCATACAATCCCAAACAATGGGGTGCTTCTACCTCCCAAAAGCGGAGAAGACAAATCACAGCCATATAGGAAACAGTCCCAATGACTTCTCTCTGCCAATGCCAAGCTAGCACTTTTTTCACAAAATTGGCACACGATCACGCAGGACAAGTGGGTCCTAAACATAGTCTCTCAGGGCTACAGGTTCCACTTTCACACCCTTCCAAAGGCAAAAGGTATGCCAGACTTGCCACACAATCAATGGGCAGAGGCACAAAAACAAGTAACATCTCTCATGGACATGAGGGCTATTCAGCCAGTGCCACAACAGGAGCAGGGACAAGGATTTTACTCAACAGGAGCAGGGACAAGGATTTTACTCAACAGGAGCAGGGACAAGGATTTTACTCAACAGGAGCAGGGACGAGGATTGTACTCAACAGGAGCAGGGACGAGGATTGTACTCAACAGGAGCAGGGACGAGGATTTTACTCAACAGGAGCAGGGACAAGGATCTTACTCAACAGGAGCAGGGACAAGGATCTTACTCAACAGGATCAGGGACAAGGATTTTACTCAACAGGAGCAGGGACAAGGATTTTACTCAACAGGAGCAGGGACAAGGATTTTACTCAACAGGAGCAGGGACAAGGATCTTACTCAACAGGAGCAGGGACAAGGATCTTACTCAACAGGAGCAGGGACAAGGGTTTTACTCAACAGGAGCAGGGACAAGGATCTTACTCAACAGGAGCAGGGACAAGGATTTTACTCAACAGGAGCAGGGACAAGGATTTTACTCAACAGGAGCAGGGACAAGGATTTTACTCAACAGGAGCAGGGACAAGGATTTTACTCAACAGGAGCAGGGACAAGGATCTTACTCAACAGGAGCAGGGACAAGGATCTTACTCAAGACTTTTCTTAGTACCAAGAAAGGACAAAGCATGGAGACCAGTTCTGGACTTGTCTATTCTAAATACTTTTCTGGACGTACCAAAATTCAAAATGTTGACTTGGCAACAGCTTCTGCCCATGCTGGGAAAGAAGGCTTGGCTTGTAACTTTGGACCTCAAAGAGGCATACCTGCATGTCCCAATCAGACAATCTTGCAGACGATACCTCAGATTCATAGCTGGCTCAATGCACTACCAATTCTCTGCAGTGCCCTTTGGCTTATCTACTGTGCCCATGGTCTTCACAAAATGCCTGGCACCAGTAATTGCATTTTGCAGACAAAGAGGAATTCAAATATATCCCTACTTGGGCGACTGCCTTATTCAAGCAGAGACCAAAGACATTCTACTAAAGCATATGGCGTTTGTAAAAAGATTACTAATTTGCCTAGGGTACACAGTAAACGAAAAGAAATCAAAACTAGTACCCTCTCAAGAGATAATATTCCTGGGTGCAAGCTTAAATACAACTGCCCAGATGACTAATCTCACGCCAGACAAACAAAGGCAACTGACTTCTTACTCCGAAAGCATGGCAGCAAAGACCCTGTTATCTGCAAGAAAAATTCTGCAGCCTCTGGGCTACATGGCCTCCTGCATTCTGCTAATTCCATATGCAAGACTGCATATGAGGAAACTACAATGGTATCTAAAAAGTGTTTGAACTCAACATTGCCACAGCCTGGAATCATTAATTTCACTCATTCCCTGCCTTCAACAGGAGTTTTGATGGTGGGCATAGGCCTGTCACCACAACAAAGGACAGCCATTCACTTTACCCACAGCCAGGCAGACACTAACAACAGATGCGTCAGATTATGCCTGGGGGGCCCTCATGGCGGGAAAATGTATTCAGGGCACATGGCGCCCAAGCCAAACTTCACATCAATCAGAAAGAGATGCTAGCTGTACAAAATGCCCTGACAGCCTTCAAGGACCTACTTCATCCAGGACAGCTGCTGATAAAGATGGACAACACCACAGTTATGTGGTACGTAAACAAGCAGGGGGGCACACATTCCTACCCCCTCTGCAGACTAGCCGTGATTTTATGGAACACAGCATCGACCTACCAAGTACACCTGCAAGCACAATTCCTGCCAGGAAAAACAAATGCTCTGGCAGACGAACTAAGCAGAAACCTCATGGATCCTCACGAGTGGAAACTAGATCCACAAAACTTCAGCATGATAACAAGGAAATGGGGATGCCCAGACATAGATCTTTTTGCCTCCCCTCACAACTGCCAACTTCAGAGATTCTGCACAAGGACTTATCACACAAACAAGCATGGAAAGTGGATGCCTCATCATTCAACTGGAACAACCTTACAGGATATGCTTTTCCTCCACTGCCTATCCTCCCAAAGGTACTCCTAAAGGTCAGACAAGAGAAGCCACAAATGATACTAATTGCCCCAGATTGGCCACGCCAACACTGGTACCCAATCCTAAGGAGCTTGTCTCAAGGCCCAGCCTGGACATTGCCTCAAATTCCTCATTTGCTGACCCAACAAAACAATCAGATTCTGCACAGCCAACTCAGAACCCTAAGTCTAGCTACATGACGGATAGTGTAACCATTCAGAATACACCTCTCTCTAAAGCGGTTATGGGTGTTATTTTGGAGGCCAGGAGGCCCAGCACCAGGAAATCTTATGCAGAAAAATGGAAGAGATTCTGTGCTTGGAACCAGGCACAAGGAATTGACACGCTTGTACCAGGTATTCCTCAAATTTTACAATATCTGATTGAGATGCTGGACAAAGGCCTAGCCTTCTCATCAATTAAGATCCATGCCTCTGCCATTTCAGCTCGTTACAATACAGAACCACCAATTTTTTCACATCCATTGCTTAGGCAGGTCCCCAGGGAGGCCAAAAACATAAGACCTCCAAGGAGAGCACCAATACCTGCATGGGACCTCAATTTTGTCTTGGAAAAACTCACACTGCCTCCTTTTGAGCCAGCCAATACAGCTAAGATAAAATTCTTATCATGGAAAACAGCTCTGCTCCTAGCAATAACTTCAACAAGAAGAGTCTCAGAGTTACAGGCATTAGTGGCTGTGGAACCTTTTAATGTTAAGTGGTCTATTCCGCCTTCATTCTTGCTGGATGGGTTCGGAGCCAATCCTCGGCTCCGACTCAACAATCTACTAAAGCTCGAGAGCTATTTACTGGCTCGAGGCCCTCCCTATATCCCACAATGCTAGGCGTCAGATCCCCAGATCTCCTTTGCCACTTCAGCTACAAGGTTGCGAATTTACATGGCTCCAGGTCGTATTAATCTTTTCCTTTAATATTAAGTATAAAAGTTAACTTTAGTTTTTTTTTTTTTTTTCTACAACCTTATCTTATATATATATAGCTTTCCCGTTAGTTAATTCACTGTTTACTCCCTAATATTCCCTCTCAGAAACTCGTTTTTAGTTAGTTTCTTCCCTTCCCCACCCTTTTTTTCTTGGTGTCTAATCTCCCCTCCTTTTCCTTGTGTTAATAGGGTAGTGTTTAGCTCTTCTACTTTACTACAGTTTGTAGGCTTGTAGTTTTTGTATATATTTAAATATATATATAGATATATATATATATATATATATATATGGCATTAGTATATAGCTGTGTAGTTATTAATATTGTTAGTTTAACTAGTGCGAGTGTGTGTGTGTTTTTCTGTGTGTTTAAGCACTAGTGACTTTTCTTCTTTGGTATCTACTATGTTTGAGGATACCAAAGTCTCAGGTTTTAAGAAGTGTGACTCGTGTTGTCAGAAGATGTCTCTGACAGACTGTCACACTTCTTGCGTTTATTGCTAGAGTCCCCTACACCTGCAGGACTCCTGCTCGGTCTGTCATGCCTTCAGCCCGAGAGTCCTGCAGGAGCGTAGGAACAAGCTCATCCTGAGAGGCTTACTTAAGCCAGAAGGATCCCCGACCAAGCCTTCGTCGGGTAAATCCTCAAAGCCCACCAAGCCGTCGGCTCCCTGTTCGGAGCCGTCGCCTGGTGGAGTGCATGCCTCCTCTTCGGCTCTGGCTGGAGCCGACACCTCTGGACCTCATTCGGCTCCGACCTTGGTGTCGGAACAGTCTTCGAGCCGAAAACGTTCTAGGTCCCCTTCCCTAGAATCGGTTCATTCGGCTCCGAGGTCACCATTGCTCCAGTCTGAAAAAAGCCATAGGTCCCACTCATCTCGGTCTTCCAGGCTATCCGATCATGACTTAGAGAGGGTGGTCAGTAGACTCCTTAAATCGCAGGCCCTGGCCAAAATGTTAACCAGCCCATCTCAACAGACTGTGGCTGTCCCAATGTCTTCAGCAGTTCCTCCTCCAACTCCCTCCTTGTGTTCGGAGCCGGAGCTGGTTGGGGCTCAAATCTTGATAACGTCGGAACCGATGCCACACCTTTTGGCTCCTTCGTCGGCTCCAATCTCTTCTTTGTTCCATCCTTGGAGGGATCTGGGTGCCGAGACTCCCTCGTCGGCTCCAAGGGGGCAAGTGGCATCGGACCCTTACCCGACCCCATTCTCACTCTCGGAACCTCGGTGCGGGTGATCTCTGCCCCCAACATCGGCCTCGGAGCTGTCCCTCTCGGTGCTGGCAGGGGTTCTCCTCTCTTCAGAGCGGGGACCTTCTGCTCTGCCTGACAGGGGCACCTTCGAGGTCATGAGAAGTGTGCTGACTCCTGAGTTGGCCCCTCAATCAGGCCCTTCGGCTCCTCCCCCCATGGTGCCTGCATCGGTCTCTGTCCACCCTCCTGACCCCAAGCGTGGAGAGCAAACACTCCAGGTCGCCCCATTGGGTGTATCTTCCTCTTCCGAGGCCTCCCCCGATCCTTTGGAGGAGCCCCCACGGAAGAGAAAATGTAAGAGGAAACATGTTGACTCCCCCGAGTCAGTCACGTCTGATACCGACTTGGAGGATTCGGAAGGGTCCCCAAGACCCCCCTCTGAGGATGTCTCCTTTTCAGACATCCTAGAGATCCTTAAGCAGAGGGGGAACTGGACTGCCCTTAACCCTTCGGAGGACGAGTCGGTCTACCTGTGCGCATTTGGTTCTCGCCCTTCCACCTCCTGGGTGTCTCCACCTTTCCACCCGCTAATGGAAGTAGTGGCTCGAAAGGTGTGGTTAGCCCCAGACTTAGTGGAACCAACTCCCCGTAGGCCCACTAAATTTATTACAGCCCCACCCAACAAGCAATTCTTGACAAAGGGTGTCCCTGTTGATGCCATGGTGGTTGCAGCAGCCACAAAGAAGGAGCTGGCTGACCCTTCGGTGCCTGTCCATCCACCTAATAAAGAATCTAGGACAATGGACAGGTATGGGAAGCGGATGTTTTCCTCAGCGACTTTTTCTATGCGGTCGCTGAATTATCTGTGCCATTTCACCCATCTCCAAAGGGATCTTCTCAAGGAACTGGGTGATACCCTTCAGGATCCATCAGCTGCAGGGGCTCAAGATAAGTAACTCCCAGCTGGCGACCCTTAATTTTATTGTTAACTCCTCCATGCGGCTCATTTCTTATGCAGCCGATGGGGTGAGTAGAGCCACAGGTACAGGCGTGGCTTTGAGAAGACATGCCTGGATGCAGTTATGTAACTTTTCTGACCCCTTTAAGACGTCCTTCACCAATACCCCCTTCGATGGTTCGGTTCTGTATGGATTACAGGTGAAAGATACCCTTACCAGGTGTGAGCAGGAAGGCAAGACTCTCTCTGCTGTGGGAGTCCGTTTTTCCACTCCCTCTAGACCATACCTCAAGGGTCAGAAGAGTGGAAATATGTGGTTTCGGAAACCCCAGGGAGTCGTGCCTGACGCACGTGGCGAGTTTCCCTCCAGGGGCAATAATAGACGCCGCCCGAGAGGCAGAGGGGACCCGCAAAATCAGGGTAGCAGAGAATCTTTCTCTGACAAACCCTTTCAGCACCCTTGAGGGGCTGCCCGACTGTCCGCCTTCAGAGGCAGTCGGGGGAAGATTGTCACTGTACCCAGAAGCCTGGCAACTCCTCACACAAGACAAATGTGTATGGTCTATCATATCCGAGGGTTACAAGATCCCCTTTGTCCACACCCCGGTACAAACAACCAAGTCCCTTCCAGATGTTCCACCCGGTCTAAGGGAACAAGCAGTGCTAGAAATTTCAAAACTGCTAGAAAAACGGGCCATCCAGCCAGTCCCAGCAGACCAACAAGGATCCGGAATTTACTCCGTTCTTTTTGGTGCCAAAAGAGACAGGGGACTGGAAACCCATTTTGGATCTCAACAGGCTAAACAAGTCTGTTCAAAGAACAAAGTTCTGGATGGTCACACTTCAGTCCATTCTACCCTTTTTGGGTCAGGACAATTGGATGTGCTCCATAGACCTTCAGGATGCGTACTACCATATCAAAATGAACAGGCGCTCCAGAAGGTTTCTCCGCTTCTGGCTGGGTGCCAGTCACTATCAATTCAGAGCCCTGCCCTTTGGTCTCGCCACAGCCCCCAGGGTGTTCACCAAATGTATGGCAGTGGTTATGGCTCACCTGAGACGGCAAGGATTCCAGGTGTTTCCATATCTCGATGACTAGCTCCTCACTGCTTCCACCAGGCATCAGCTACTACGAGACAGGGATTATACCATCCAAACTTGCTCCGAGCTAGGTATATCAATACATTTCGAAAAGTCTGCATTGTTGCCTTGTCAGTCTATAGTCTTTATAGGTGCAAGCTTAAATACAAAAGATCTCTCTGCAAGACTTCCTCTCGATAGTGTGTCAGATATCCGCCGACACGTGCAGGTCTTACTACAGTACAACAGGATTCAGGCCAGACTTGTACTAAAGACTTTGGGCCTCATGGCAGTAGCAGTCATACTAGTTCCACTGGCTCGTTTTCACATGCGGCTTCTTCAGTGGATGCTTTTTACTCAATGGTCCTTTCAACAGCTCCCCAATGTCTCACAAGATAATAATCACTCAATCATGCAAAGACCACCTGGCTTGGTGGATGGTCTCCCCTCTTAATACTCCAGGGCAGACCGTGTGTTCTTCCTCCTCCTGTTGCCACAGTGACCACGGATGCCTCCCTGATGTCCTTCAAGGATGCATCTGCAGTCATCACATATGGGTTGTCCTGCCTCAGGCAGCCTTTCGGTCGGCCGGATTCCAAAGTCTGGGTCTGGCCTCGGCTGATGTCGCACTTTCCCTGACGTCAGAGCGTCTGGGGTATAAAAGCATCAGCCGACGCCATTTTCCTCAGTCTTTCTTGCCGCGTGGTGCCCGAAGCAGAAGCAGTTCGCAAGTGCCGGTCGGCCAGCTCCTGTAATTCAGCTACCGAAGACTTTGAAAAAGCTAAGTACCCCGTTGGGGACTCTTTCTTGCCTCAGCCGATGTCAGATAAAGTTAATAATTGTTTAACTTGTGGGAAACAAATACCTCATAAGGATTTCCACTCTTACTGCCTCCCCTGCCTAGGCCCAGACCACGACGTCTCGGCCTGTTCAGCCTGTGCTTCCTTCAACCGACAAACTCTTAGACGTCTGTCGGAGTTTGCAGAGGAATTCTTTGGGGCTAGTTTTGCTTACAAGATGCCGTCGGAGACTCCGACTTCGCATTTAGTTAAGAAACGGAAGGACAAGGACCGACACACGCGGGCCGCGGTTTCGGCTGAAACCACGGTCAGGCCTACCGCGAGTGTCTCGGTCTCGGCTGAAACCGAGTCCTTGGTACTTCCGACATCGAAACCGCACAACCGACTACCTCGGCCCCGGAGGCCCCGGCCGAGTCGGTTATTGAATTACCTTCTGAAACTGGTGTCCAGGAACCTTCCGACACCATTCCTTTAGACAAGTCTACTCCTGCACGTGGTGCAGCCAGACCTCCTGCATCCATGTCCATTAAGGCTTTCTCTAGGGATAAAGCTGCTAAACTTACTAAAGCTTTGCCTCCCAAGGTTACCTCTCAGAGACCTTCTACTGGCTCACAGATTCTTAGTTTAGCAGAGGATCTTATCTCCTTAATTAGAGGTTCTCAACCTCATCCGGACAGGGGCTCTCAACCACCTCCAGACAAAAGGCCCAGGGTAGAGCCCTCTGACCCCCACTCCTCAGATGAGTCCACTGATGGCTCTACTCTGTCAGACCACCAGGAGGAGGCTTATTCGGCCTACGAGGATTCTGATGCTGAAGAATCTATTCCCTCGGCCTCCCCTCCTGAAGAGTTTCCCTTTGGAGAGACATTACACTCTATAAGAGAACATTTTCAATGGCAGGGTCAGGAATTCTCTGATTCTAGAAAGAGATTAAGGACCTTTTTACATTTACCTCAGCATAGGCCTTTAGCTGTACCTCCTGTTTTGAATGTCATTGATGATGTGTACTCTGATGCTAGTACAGCCCCTGACTCTCTCCCTCCGGCTCCTGCCAAATCTGATAGGTACTACAGGGTTCCGGACTCACATCTACACATGTACAATGCCCACTCTGCTGATCCAGAAACTATTTCCCAGGGCCCAACAGGGGTTGCAGCTGCCACTGCTAGAAATCCTCTACCCTCTGAAAGGGAGTCCAGAGCTTTAGAGAGATGGGGTAAGAAAGTGTATACTTCTGCAACTCTTTCCATGAGGGCATTAAATTGTCAATTTCATATGATACAGAACCAAGAGTATTTGTTAGATGAATTGCATAAGAAACTGTCTTCTTCTGAACCCCTTGATCGCAAATCCCTTCAGGATCTGGTACATAACTCCCAGCAGGTTAGTAACCATTTCTTACAGTGTGATTATGATGCATTGGAAGCTTCATGTAGGTCAGCTATGACAGGTGCAGTCATACATAGGCATGCCTGGCTGAAGGAACAATCTCTGCCAGACCATGTTAAAGCTAAGCTTTTGGATGCTCCTATGGAAAAGCAAAAATTATTTGGTTCCACGGCTCAAGAGGTCTTAAAGAAATTTGAAGAAAAGGCAAAATCTGTGCAAACAGTCAAAGACTTTCTGCAAGTCCAACCACCGAGATTCAGCAGAAATTGGCCTACTAAGAATTGGTCCTTTCCGGACTCAGACAGATCTCAGAGAGGCAGGAATAGGCGTGCCAGAGGTAGAGGGCAAGCTAGAGGCTCCTACAGAGGCCGTCAATGGCAGCCTTCCAACCAGAGAGGTAGTGCAGGAACTACAACTGCTACACCAGGACAGACTCAATGACTTTGTTTTGACTCCGCCGACCAGGGCTCAATTAGAAGCACCTTTGGGCGGAAAGCTTTCCTTATTTTCAAAAAATTGGCACAGCATTACAAGGGACTCGTGGACACTGCAAATAATAGACAAAGGATACAGGTTCCATTTCCACACATTGCCAAAAAGAAAAGGAATGCAGACCTGCCACCAAATCGGAGGGCAGAGGCTTTGAAACAAATTTCCAACTTAATACAAATGAAAGCTATAGAAAAGGTACCTCTTTTAGAACAAGGCCAAGGATTTTACACCAGATTATTCCTTGTTCCAAGAAAAGAAAATCAATGGAGGCCTATTCTCGACTTGTCCGCACTGAATACTTACCTCATTGTGCCAAAATTCAAAATGCTGACTCTACAGCAACTCCTTCCCATGCTGGGCAAGGGGTCTTGGCTGGTGACTCTAGACCTCAAGGAGGCATACCTGCATGTCCCTATCAGACAAAGTTGCAGAAGACACCTCAGATTTCTTGCAGGGTCAGAGCATTATCAATTCTCAGCATTGCCCTTTGACTTATCTACTGCGCCCAGAGTATTCACGAAATGCCTGGCATCAGTAATTGCACACTGCAGACTTCAGGGGATTCAAATTTACCCATATCTGGACGACTGCCTTATACAAGCGGACAGCAAGCAAACTTTGTTAAAGGACTTGGATTATTCCATCCACCTACTGCAGGCCTTGGGATATACAGTCAACATCCACAAATCAAGACTTGTTCCATCCCAAAGAATAACTTTTCTGGGTGCGGATCTAGACACAACCACCCAAATGGCCTTTCTCACAGAAGAAAAACAATAACAACTACCGGATTACTTCAAGAATCTGACAAGACAAACTCAGCTGACTGCAAGGAAAATCCTGCAGGCCCTGGGTTACATGGCATCTTGCATTCTTCCGATTCCACAAGCAAGGCTGCATATGAGAAAATCACAATGGTACCTAAGGAGTTTATGGACTCAGCACAGTCACAGCTTAGAAACTTTGATCCCACTCATTCCATGCCTTCAAAAGGAATTTCTGTATTGGGCTCAAGCCTGCCAGTCGAACAGCGGGTTGCCCTTCAGCAAGCCAAGAGCCAACCAAACCATCACTACGGACACTTCAGACCAAGGTTGGGGAGCACACATGGAGGGCAGATGTATCCAAGGGCTATGGTCACAAAGAGCTGCATGCACATAAACCAAAAGGAAATGCTGGCAGTGATACACGCAATCGAGGCCTTCAAACTTTTTCTTCATCAAGGCCACCTACTCATAAGGACAGACAAAAGCACAGTTATGTGGTACATAAGCAAGGAGGCACCCATTCCTACCCTCTTTGCAGACTGGCAATGAATCTATGGGAACTTTCCTTGGAACTCAGTATACAGCTGCAGTCCCAGTTCGTGCCAGGGAAAGACAATATACTGGCAGACAGCTTAAGCAGAAATATCATGGATGCACACGAATGGATGCTGCACCCAGACATCTTCTTACTCATAACACAATCATGGGGAAGGCCGGAAATAGATCTGTTCGCCTCCCCCCACAATCATCAACTGAAGAAATTCTGCTCAAGGACATACCACCCACAAGCATGGAAAGTGGACACTCTCTCTTTCAGCTGGAAAGCTCTAACAGTGTATGCTTTTCCACCTCTCCCATTAATGACGAAGGTCTTACTGAAGATCAGGACAGAGCAGCCCAGAGTGATTCTGATAGCTCCAAACTGGCCAAGACAGCACTGGTACCTACTGTTAAAGAGCATGTCACAGACGAAACCGTGGCCTCTCCCCCTTTGGCCACTTCTACTGACGCAGCACAATTTCAAGACTCTGCATTCCAACCTGAAAACCTTACAGCTAACTGCCTGGAAAATACCATGACTCCTCCTCAGGATAAGCTATCCCAGAGAGTGAAGGATATTATTATGGAAGCTCAACGGCCTTCCACAAGGAAGGCATATTCAGCAAAATGGAAAAGATTTCACACTTGGAACACAACAAAGGGCTTAGATGTGACAGTGATGAACATGGCACATATACTGGAATATTTGGCGGAATTGTTCCACAACGGCCTGTCTTACTGTTCCATTAAGATACATGCCTCAGCAATTTCAGCAGAATACAATGTTAATCCACCTGTCTTCTCTCATCCTCTCCTGAGACAGTTTCTAAGAGGAATCAAAAACATCAATCCTCCAAGGAAACCACCTCTACCTACTTGGGACCTTAACTTCGTGTTGGAAAAACTAACACTTCCTCCCTTTGAACCAGCAGCATCTGCAGATCTACAGTTTCTGTCTTGGAACACTGCCTTCCTTCTGGCCATAACCTCAGCAAGAAGAGTATCTGAGTTACAAGCTGTAATGGCAGTACAGCCATTTCTTATCTTTCATCAGGACAGAGTTTCATTGAGAACCAATCCTACATTTATGCCAAAGGTGGTTTCCAGGGTATCTTTGAACCAAGCTATTCACTTGCCTACATTCTTCCCACAACCACAAAATAAAGGGGGAAAAACTTCTGCATACCCTGGACATACACAGACAGTTGCGCTACTACTTGGACAGAACTAAAAGTTACAGAAAGACTGACCAGCTGTTTGTAGCATATGCTGCTGGGGCACAAGGAAAAGCAATTTCCAAACAGACAATTTCAAAATGGATAGGAAATTGCATTCGTTTTTGTTACTCCTTTCATGGAAAAACTGTGCCAGCTAGCATTAGACCTCATTCCACAAGAGCCACAGCCACCACCACAGCCTTCCTAAGAGGGGTGGCTACCAAGGACATTTTAGAAGCTGCTACATGGAGCTCCGTGCATACATTTGCCAAGCATTACAATTTACCTTTATACTCCAGATCCAGAGCAGGCTTTGCTACGGCAGTCCTGCAGGGTATCTTAACTACACCATCCTTTACTTAGTACCTCGACCCCCAGATTGGCTATGGTATTCTACCCATATGTGATGACTGCAGATGCATCCTTGAAGGACATAGTACAGTTTTGTACCTACCATAAATGTAGATGTCCGATAGGTATGCATCTGCAGTCAGGTTTACCCTCCCTCCTTCCCCTCTGTGGTATACTTCTTGGGTACTTACCCCTCTTATAGCTAGCTGGGGGGATCTATTATGGTGTATTTGTTTTTATAGTACTGTGCATGTTTGGATTTGTTTTTGCAATGCATATCTCCAAATTTTAGCCTTCCTTAGAGGGCACCTGGCATCTGGGGCAAGAAAAACTGAGTAAAATGGCGTTGGCTGATGCTTTTATACCCCAGACGCTCTGACGTCAGGGAAAGTGCAACATCAGCCGAGGCCAGACCCAGACTTTGGAATCCGGCCGACCGAAGGGCTGCCTGAGGCAGGACAACCCATATGTGATGACTGCAGATGCATACCTATTGGACGTCTACATTTATGGTAGGTACAAAACTGTACTATCAGGTGGGGGGGGGGCATTTTCAGGGCAGGACTGTCCAGGGCACCTGGCAACCTCTAGAGTACCATCTGCACATAAATGTCTTGGAAATGAGAGAGGTGCTTTTGGGGTTGCAAGCTCTTCAAGACGCTCTACCCACCGGGACTATTGCAGTTCAGACAGACAATATGTCTGTAGTGTGGTACATCAACAAGCAGGGTGGAACCAAGTCCTATCCCTTGTGTCGAGAAGCACTCAGACTCTGGCAGTGGGCTATCTCCTCTCAACGGTTTCTGATAGCAACGCACATCCCCGGGAGGTCCAACGTCATAGCGGACAAGCTAAGCAGAGCTATTCTCATGCCTCACGAGTGGTCTCTCAATCAATCAGTAGCAGACAAAATCTTCCGCAGATGGGGTCAACCTTGCTGCGACCTTTTTGCAACTCCTCTCAACAGCAAGTGCGACGACAACTTCACTCTCTTCCCCCTTCCAGGGCACTCCCTCAGAGACGCTCTAGTTCACGATTGGCCCTGGGGTCTTCTGTATGCATTCCCGCCTTTTCCCCTAATTCCCAAGCTAATTCAGAAAGCAACCGCATTGAGATCCAGGATGATCCTCATTGCCCCTTACTGGCCTCAACAAATTTGGTTCCCGTTCCTGCATCGTCACCTGCTGAAGCAGCCGTGGAATCTGGACCCAGTGCCAGACCTCTTGGTCCATCAGTCGGGCAGGCTGCACCAATCCCTTCACACTCTCAACCTCGCAGCTTGGTTGCTCCACTTCCAACCTTAGCCAGGCTTCTGCTAATTTCTCAGCCGGTGCGTGAAATCATCCTTTCTTCACACAAATCTGCCACCAGGAAGACTTATGCTAGTAAGTGGAAACGTTTCTCTTTCTGGGCAGAGGCTAGGAATATTGACCCCTTTACAACCCCCGTCCATCATGTTTTAGATTTTGTAGCAGAGCTCTTTCAAGCTGGTTCCTCCTCTGCCACCATTAGGGTCCAGTTATTTGCTGTTGCAAATTTCCATGCTGGCCTGTCAGAAACCAGCATCATGTCCCACAAACTTTGCAAGGCCTTTCTCAAAGGAACTTTGTTGCTTAGGCCCCCGGTCAGAGATCCCCCACCTCCGTGGGACTTGAACTTGATATTGGCTTCCTTGGTTCTCCCCCCCTTTGAACCCGCGGCTTCCTGTTCTTACAATTGCTCTCCTGGAAGACTCTCTTTTTGGTAGCCATCACATCAGCTAGGAGAGTTTTGGAACTTCAAGCCCTCTGTATTCGTCCTACTTATCTTGTGTTTCATAAGGACAGAGTTTCACTTAGGCCTAATCCTTCATTTCTACCCAAGATACCTTCTGAAACAAATCTGAATCAGACTATTGATCTGCCTGTCTTTTTTCCTAACTATTCGAACAAAGCTGAACAATATTTGCACCGCTTGGATGTTCATAGGCAATTCCGTTTCTACTTGGACAGGACTAAGCAAATAAGAAAATCAGACCAACTCTTCTTATCCTATGCTGAGGGCAAGCAAGGACTGCCAGTTTCCAAAGTAACCTTTTCCAGGTGGTTGTCCTCTATTATTACCTTGATTTATCAGCTCAGACATAAAGAACTCCCTGCTAAACCTAAAGGTCATTCCACCAGAGCTTTAGCTACGTTGGTAGCTTTTCAAGCAAGACTACCAATGGAATCTATTTGTGCCACAGCCACTTGGGCCACTCCTCATACTTTCATTTCGCATTATAAGTTGGATGTGGCCTCTAGGAATAGAGCTGAGTTTGGTTCCACTGTGCTCAAGAGTCTGTTCCGATGAGCCACCCAGGACTAACGTGCTAGGGACGATGTCCCATCCAGCAAGAATGAAGGCGAGATAGATAACTTAACATTAAGAAGTTATATACCTACCATAACGTTCCATGTTAGTGGTCTTCTTCTCGCCTTCTTTCTTGCGTCCCACCCTCCTTCCCCCTAGCCTGGACAGACCGAGAAGAGTCCCCTTTTGAGGCCTTCTTCCTCTGGACAACTCTGATGTGCATTCTGTCCTCCTCTGTCCTTGTACTATAGTTTTCTTTGTGGTTGGACAGGTGTCCTTGAATCTTTCCTTGGTGTTAGCTCTGCCAAACGAGATCTGGGGATCTGATGCCTAGCATTGTGGGATATAGGGAGGGCCTCGAGCCAGTAAATAGCTCTCGAGCTTTAGTAGATTGCCGAGTCGGAGCCGAGGATTGGCTCCGAACCCATCTAGCAAGAAAGAAGGCAAGAAGAAGACAACTAACATGGAACGTTATGGTAGGTACATAACTTTTTCTTATCTTCCATCCGGACAGGGTTTCTCTAAGGACAAACCCAACATTTATGCCTAAGGTAGTGTCCAGTGTGGCTCTTAACCAAACCATTCATTTGCCTACATTTTATCCAAACCCACAGAATAAAGGGGAGAGACTTCTGCATTCTTTGGACATATACACAGACAGCTACGCTTCTACTTGGACAAAACTAAAGTTTTCAGAAAGACTGAGCAGCTTTTAGTGGCATATGCTGCAGGATCACAAGGAAAGGCTATCTCAAAACAGACTATTTCAAAATGGATAGGAAACGGCATTCGTTTCTGCTATTCACAACATGGCAAATCAGTGCCTAAGGGCATTAGACCACATTGTACCAGGGCAGCAGCCACCTCAGCAGCCTTCCTCAGAGGAGTACCAACCAAGGATTTTATAGATTTATAGATTTATAGATTTATAGATTAGATTAGTACTAGGCTAACCGCCCTTGCAAACCATTTTAAGCCTAGCCAATTATCCCTTGTGAGACTCAAACCCTGTACCTTGTGTTTGTAAGGCAAACACCTTAACCATTAGGCCACCCTCCCTAAAATAGATTCATACTAAGCTAACTGCCCTTGCGAGCCATTTTAAGCCTAGCCAATTATCCCTTGTGAGACTCAAACCCTGCACCTTGTGTTTGTAAGGCAAAGACCTTAACCATTAGGCCACCCTCCCACCAGGATATTTTGGAGGCTGCAACTTGGACTTCAGTGCACACTTTTACCAAGCACTACCACTTACCTCTTTACTCTAAATCCAGAGCAGGCTTTGCCACTGCAGTTCTGCGGGGCCTTATAGCCACTCCTAATGCTATTTAGACCCAGCCACCCTACCTCAGCTTTGGGATTCAACCCAAGTTTAATGACTGCTACAGTGAAACACGATGAACATAGTACAGTTGTGTACCTACCATAAATGTAGATGTTCGAGTGTATTCACTGTTGCAGTCCAGGTTACCCACCCACCATACCCCCTTCTTTGCTGGGACTTCTCTGTACTTCTCTATCCTATGCAACCTATGTGGTGTATTTGCTTGTAGATGAAGGTATTGTGTATGTTAGTGCATGCTTTTATTAGCAATGTTTTTATAGCCTACCCTTTTGGGGGCACCTGACATCTGGGGCAAGAAAAACTGAAGAAAATGGCGTTGCCTGCATCTTTTATACCCCTGGCGCTCTGACGTCAGGGAAGAGGCGACAGCAACTGACGCCGGACCAGAACTTTGGAATTCAGGCTGACTGCGGGTAGCCTGCTAGCAGGATAACCCAAGTGTAATGACTGCAACAGTGAATACACTCGAACATCTGCATTTATCGTAGGTACACAACTGTACTTCTATTTTTTGTGTTGTTTTATTATGGTATGTCTGAAAAGAAGCATTGCTCTTCCTGCAATGGTTACCTCCTGAATAGTGATCTACATGAGGAATACTGTTTGGGGGTTCCACACTTATCTGTGAAACCTCTCTGTGACATTTGTGCCAGTTTCAGTTGGTGGATGCTGAATGAAAGAAGGAATAAACTAATTCTCAAAAGCCTGCTTCCTTCTCCTTTTTCTGAGGCTATTTCTGCGTTGGAGGTCTCAACCCCTCCATCTATGGACAAAAAACTTCCTCATTCTGACCCCTCTTCACTGGCCGGTGATAGTGGCAAGCCTCATAAGCATAAGGCCCATAGGGCTTCCATGGAGCACAGGATTGCCTCCTCGATTCCGACCACCTCAGCTCCAGTGGCCCCTACAGAGATTGTCATGACTTCCTCGTCGGCACCGCTCTCGGCACTAACGGTTATGGTTCCTACCATAGTTTTGGCTCCGACCATATTGCCTGCCATTACCTTGGCACCGACGTCCCTCATCTCTGTTCCAAGATCGGCACCTATGACCTCTTTGGAGCTGATAATGACTTCCACTCCGGCTTTTGCTTCGGCTCCAAGCCCACTGTCAGCATCGATAATCCCCCTTTTGCCTGTTTCAAAATTGGAATTCTCGGTGTTGACTTTTACTGCACCATGGACCCGGTACTCCCCGTCCTTGGATCAGTTTGCTGAACAAGCCTTCAGCCCCTTTTTGGATCGACCTGACTCCCCCTCAGGTGTGTCAGTAAGGTCCACCAGGAGCCTGTCTGAGTTGGATGTGGTGCGCCTCTTTGATCAGCTGCTGACAGCCAGGGGGATTACAAATTTTCCTAGACCCCACCCCACTCTGGGTTTTGGGTCCATTGCTCCTGCGACTCCCTCATATTCTCCTACCTTGGACCCTTTAGTTCCAGGGCCCATAGCTCTGATGTCTGCAGGAGGACTCCTTTCCTCAGCGCCGACAGTGACCTTGTCTGAGGCCCCTTTGGGTGTCGGTTCCTTTGGAACCAACCCTTCCTCAATCTCATGCTTAGGAGGTAGAACCCTCAGTTCCAGGTACGGCTCCCAGTTGTTTCGCCAGCTCCTTCTTCGGATCCAAGGGTGACTCCCGCCCCGGTTTTTCTTGAGGCTCCATCCCCGGGAGCGGGCCGCATAGAGCAGGGTGTGACTTCGGTTCCGAGATTGTCTTCCTCTGTTCCGGGTTCCCATTCCTCTTCAGGTGGGCCTGCCTTCCAGGTGATGGAGAGACTGCTTGCTTCGGGAAGCAATCCTCCTACGTTGGACCTTCCCCCCGCTCCTTCTGAGCTGCAGCTATCACAGGCCACCCCCAAGGACAAAGAGAGCACAAGCCTCAGGAAACCCCTGTACAGGTTAACCCCCCTTTCTGAGTCTTCTTTCTATGCTCCCACTGAAGAACCCCCCAGAAACGGATGTATAAGAGAAAACACATGGACTCCCCAGAGGAGTCCCTTACTGAAGATACGGACTACGATGATGGGGAAGGGTCCCCACAGTCACTCCCTGATGATGTCTCTTTTGGATACATCCTGGAAATTTTGAGGCAGAGGGGTAAGTGGAAGCCCTCCAACCCTTCCTCGGAGGAATCCATATTCCTGCAGGCCTTCCGATCTCGGCCCTCTACTTCTTCGGTGACACCCCCCACCGATGAGTTGGTCAGGCTCATCGTGCAGTGGGCATGAAAGAACCCTGATACCGTTGAGGCCATTCCTTGGAGATTAGACAAAATACTCTCCCCTCCAGAGGATCAGTCCCATTGGTCTGGAGGCTTACCACTAGACGCTATGGTGGTGGCGGCTGCCACGAAAAAGGACCTTGCAGAGGAAAGTCCTGCTGTCCACCCACCCATCAGAGAGTCTCAGGTGGTGGACAGATTAGGGAAGCGAGTTTTTACTTCAGCGAACTTTGCTGTTGGGTCTCTGAACATTTTGGCGGATTTTATGAGTCTTCAAAGAGATCTCATCACTGAACTCTCTGGAACCCTCGCAGGTCAAGTTTCGGACATGGCACGTGATAAAGTTGCTTCCCAACTTGCCACCCTAGAGTCGGTTTCCAACTCATCCATGAGGTTGCTGTCCCACGCAACCATAGAGGCAGCTAGAGCTGCGGGTGCAGGAGTAGTTATGAGACACCACACCTGGAGATGCATTTGTAGCCTCGCGGACTCCTTCAAGTCTTCCTTTTTAAACGCCCCTTTCGAACCGTCAGCTTTGTTCAGTTCTAAAGTGAAGGACAAATTAGCCAGGTGCGAGCAGGACGGAAAAACCATGTCTGCCTTTGGCCTACATTTTTCCAAGCCTCAGCGTTCCTTTTCCAGGAACCAGAGGAGTGGAAAGATGTAGCACAAAAAATCTCAAGGCTCTTTCTGTAGTGCACGTGGTGAGGACTCCCCAGAGGCAGAGGAGGTTCCAATAATGGAAGATGCCCCTTTAGGGGCAGAGGGGGTCCCCGAAATCAGGATTCCAGAGATTCTTTCTCCGGATGACTATATCAGCGCTCCTGAAGCGTTGCCCAATTGCTTTCCTCTGGAAGCAGTTGGGGCTCGTTTCTCTCTGCACCAAGCTGCCTGGCACTCTATTACAAATGATCAGTGGGTGCAGAGAATAATTTCCAGAGGTTACTACATCCCTCTAATCTCTTATCCAAGACCCCCAAAACCCCTTCCCGATTTTCCACCCAGTCATAGGGAAGAGGCAGCTTCAGAAATAGCAAAGCTGTGTATAAAATGAGTCATTCAACAAGTTCCCCCAGACCAGTGCGGATCCGGGTTTTACTCAAGATTCTTTTTTGGTGCCAAAAAAGACCGGGGACTGGAGACCCATTCTGAATCTCAGCCAACTATAAACAAGTCAGTAGTTCAGACCAAATTCCGCATGGTCACAATACGATCCATTCTCCCATTTCTTCAGGAGGGTCTGTGGATGTGCTCAATAGACCGCCGGAATGCATATTACCACATCAAAATGGACAAGCACTCCAGGAGTTTCCTTTGCTTCTGGCTTGGAGACAATCATTACCAATTCAGAGCCCTGCCATTCGGTCTCTTGACGGCCCCCCCAGAGCGTTCACGAAATGCCTAGCAGTGGTGACAGGTCATCTGAGACTTCAGGGAATCCAAGTGTTTCCTTATCTAGACAATTAGCTCTTCCCCACCCCCACCAAGCGCCTACTGGTCAGGGCCCTCCACTGCACTCTAGCACTAGTGGAGTTCCTCGGCATCACCATACATTGGGAAAAATCCAACCTTCATCCCACCCAGCAATTGGAATTTATAGGGGCAGTATTCAACACTCAAGCCAAGTCTCTCTTCATCCTCACAGACTTCAGAGATTAAGGTTACAAGTACAAGTGATACTCTGTCGAAGGAAGGTGTCTGCAAGGGAAGTTGTACAGGCTCTGGGATCTATGGCGACAGCCATCCCAATTGTTCCCCTAGCCAGATTGCATATGAGACTATTACAGTGGCTCCTTTTGTCCCAGTGGGTATCCAGTCTTCATCCCCTGAGCTCACAGATCCTCATCACCAACTCCTGCAAACAAGATCTCCTCTGGTGGATGAGAACAGACTAAAATCTTTCGTGTCGCCCCATCCAGACTTCCCAACCCAACACCACTGTGACCATGGATGCTTCCCTGATAGGGTGGGGGAGACCACTTCCAGGGAAAGACAGTCCAAGTCACGTGGTCCAGCCTAGAGGTCAACTTGCATATCAATGTCCTGGAGTTAAGAGCGGTGCTGTTAGCGTTGCAGGCACTTCATCCGCTCCTTCCTTTGGGAACGATTGCAATCCAGTCAGACAGTATGTCCGTCATGTGGTACATAAACAGGAAGGGACCAAATCCTACCCCCTATGCTCTGAGGCCATGAGAATTTGGCATTGGGCGATAGCTTCCAACCACTTTCTAATCGCAACACATATCCCGGGGAGCTCCAATGTGATTACAGACAGGCTGAGCAGATGCATCCTCCGTCCACACGAGTGGTCTCTCAACCCGAATGTGATGGCAGAAATCTTCAGCCATTTGGGCCAGCCTTGCTGCAATCTTTTCACTTCCCCCTGAAACAAAAAGTGCAGCAGCTACTCTGCCCTCTTTCCCCCAGATGAGGAGTCACCGAGAGATGCTGTGACTCACAATTGGCCCAGGGGTCTCCTCTATGCTTATCCTCCGACACCTCTGATACCTCTATTTGTAAGGAAAGCTGTTCGGTTGAGATGAAAAGTAATCCTCGTTGCCCCTTTCTGGCCTCGTCAAGTGTGGTTTCCCTTCCTCTGACCTCACCTGTTACAACCTCATTGGATCCTGGACAATCGTCAGGACCTAATATCTCACCCACAAGGGCTGACTCCCCCAAATCTATCCACTCTCAAGCTGACAGCTTGGCTTCTCCACTTCCACTAGTTGCCAGGCAGAAAACCCTCTCATCTGTCCAAGATAGTATTCTGGCTTCCCATAAACCATCCACCAGAAAACTTTACAGAGACAAATGGAAACGATTTGCTATCTGGTCACATAATCAGATGCTAAATCCTTTTTCAGCCCCTACAGCTGCTATTATGCTATTGTTTGACAATGGGGCATCAGCTTCCACCATTCGAGTCCATTTAGCAGCTATTTCCAATTTCCATAACGGTTCAGATGTGGAGTCCCTCTTATTTCCACTTGACTTTGCAAGACTTTTCTCAAGGGAATTTTCCATAGCAGACCTCCTATCAGGCAGCCTGTGGAGGCATGGAATCTCTCCAGGGTTCTCCAGTCTGTCTCTCTACCCCCCCCCCCCCCATTTGAGCCGGCTGCGACATGTGATCTAAATTTCCTGTCATGGAAATCTTTGGTTTTGGTGGCGGTGACTTCAGCCAGACGAATATCTGAGTTACAAGCCTTATGCATCAAGAGCCCGTACCTGATCTTCCATAAGGGCAGAGTATCACTTCATACTAATCCATCTTTTCTCCCCAAGGTAGTTTCCGACTTCTCTGTTAACCAGTCCATTTAGCTCCCTGTATTTTTTCCAAATTATTCAAATTAGGGAAAATACTGCTTGCATTCACTTGGACGTTCATAGACAACTGCGTTTCTGCCTGGACAGAACTAAGTCCTTTCGCAGGTCGGACCAACTTTTCATTTCATTTTCTGGTCCTAGAGTGGGGTGAACTGTATCTAGAGTTACTTTGTCAGAATGGCCCAGAGATTGCATTACCTTCTCATATTCTCTTACGAATGAACCCAAGCCTGCTCAAATCAAAGCTCACTCAATTAGTGCTATTGCAGCTTCTGTTGCCTTCCACTCCAGGGCTTCCATGGATGACATCTGTGCAGTAGCCATTTGGGCTAAACCCCATACTTTCATCAAGCATTACAAATTGGATCTGGTCTCCAGGGGAAGTGACCTTTGGTTCAATGGTTCTCAGGAATGTACTTCCATAAGGGCCACCCAGGTTCTCCAAGTAGCTGGGGACTCGGTCCCATCAGTGATGAATAGGAAGAAGATTAACAACTTCAGATAAAGAAGTTATGTCTTACCATAACGTTCCATCTGAGTTGTTGATCTTCTTCCAGTCATCACACCCTCCCACCGTCCCTCACCAAAGGCTCCTGGCGGATCTTCTGGGTCTTTGTGGTGTTTCAGGGTTTCTGTGCAGAGATGGTCTCTGTGTTCCTGTTTCTTCTATATGTTGCATGCAAACTCGATCTGAGGTAACTGGGAGAAGAGCATTGTGGGTAGCAGCTTAGCTCGAGAGTTTTTTGGTGCATGCAAGTTTGGTATTAGGCCGACTTGGTTCCTAGGGTTCGGAACCAATCCCATCAGTGATGACTGGAAGATGATCACCAACTCAGACAGAATGTTATGGTAAGATATAACTTCTTTTTTTTTGTGGTGCAACAAGAGACCAGAACCAAAATTCTATTCAGGTGACATTGGTTCTGTCGTACCAGTCACACGTGCACAAAACTGACCTGCCCAGTGCCTCAATAAGGTATATTCCCTTGACATTTCAGCAATTCTGACACCTTCCAGTGTCTTCATTTATTGCCAGGAACCAGTTGTTGCATTTGAGACCAACAAACCTGGAATTCAGTGAACCATGGGAACTAACCTTTGATCTGAAGTTGTTTTCATTTGATCCCCAACCTGAGGGACTCTGATCCTGCACAGATCCAACTTGGCCACATACTTCAGCTTTGGATCCAAGCTCCTCCCCTACCCATAATGCCCATCTCCTTCCTCCCCTCAGATCTCATTTGCCGCTTGTTTAAACAGCAGCTTGATCTACAGCACCAAGATTCTTCAGTGAGTTAAGGGTTTTGATTTTGGGTCTTCCATCACTATTTTATACTATTTTCTAATGTCCTTACCCTACCCTTGTATACAGTTGTCAGTTCTGTGTAATAAAAAAAAAAAAAAAAACCTTTACTACTACTTTCTTTCTCCTCCTCCTCTTAGTGTAGCACATGTGTCTGTGTGTATGTTCCGTTTTGGCCATGGCCAAAACACCAAAGCCTGGCTTCAGGATTTGCGCAGTGTGTGGGCATAAGCTTCCCCTGTCTGATGCCCACACTCTATCTGTGGTTTGTTTGTGGGTGCCCTACTTAGATTTCTCCTGTTCAATCTGTGCAGACTTCAGCCCCCACGCATTGATCACAAGGAGGAACAGACTCATCCTCAAAGGCCTCTGCTTCATCTTCCTCTACTCTGGCTTCTGGGACTCAATCTCCCACCAAGAAGGCTGGGGATGGGGAGAATTCTCAACATAAGGAATGGGATCAGCCCAGGAAACGGTCCTCAGACTGCTCTTACTCAGCTGAATCCCCAGCCAAGTCCTGCCCAGCTGTGAGCCTGGGCTTCCCTCTACTCCAGTTGCTTCGTTTCTCACTGGAGCCAGAGGTCACTTGGGCTCAATCTCCTATCCCTGCTTCCCCCCGGTGCCACTCCGGGCCCGGGTCGGTGGCATCCTCCATCCAGTCCTCTTAGAGCCTGTCTGAAGCCGAGGTGGATAGGATGATGTGGAAATTCATTCCGGGCCATATTCAGTTGAGAGTCCTGCCTGCTCCATCCCCCTCCGGGGTGGGGACATGCAGTCCTCCTTTAGCCCAATTACTCCTCCTCCGATCCAGCTCCTGGTTTTGGAGTCTTTGGGTCCAAGGTTTCCTGGTGTCGAGGGGGTTGGTGCCCATGGTCCTGGGTACCTCGACACCGACAGTTGCCCTGAGTGGTTCAGCGCCATTTTCAGAGCTGACCGACTCTCTGACCCGAAGCCTCAGTGTTGGATCTGAGGGGATGGTGTCAACTTCAAGGCTTTTAGAGTTGTCTTTTCCAGAGTATCGGCATCGGGAGGCTCTGCTCTGGCTCCTCCCTCAGCGCAGGGAGCAGTGGATCCAGCCCTGGCCATTCTGCCTTTGGTGATCTGCTCACCTTCTGCCTTTGACATGATGGGGAGAGTTCTCTCGGCTCCTTCAAGACCTGCAGCCATCCCTCCCTCCTTCCCCCTGCCTTGAATGGGCTGCGTGGTGGACTGGATGGTAAAGTCATAGCCCTCTATTCTGGCTTGTTTTTCCCCTTGCTAGGTCTTCTGTGGGTTATGCCAGTTTTTTTTTTTTTTAATAGGCATATTGTGTAGGTTGAGATGGTGCTGTTCTGCAACAAACTTGATCTGAGGGGAGGAGGGGGACCGGGGCATTATGGGTGAGCGGAGAAGCTTGGAGCTTGGATCCAAAACTGAAGAATGTGGCAGAGTCGGATCCTGCTGGAATCCTAGTCCCTCAGATTGAAGACAAATGAGAATCAACAACTCAGATGGAACGTTATGGTAAGTACATAACTTTTTTTTGGGAGAAACAAGCCTTGCTCCTTTTGCGCCTGCTGCTTCAATTTTTCTAAAGTTTCTGTCTTGAAAGACTGTGTTGCTGATGGCACTAACCTCTGCTAAACCATTTCAGAGCTGCGGGCCTCCTTGCAGGGAGCTTTCTTTGGTTTTCTTAAGGACAGAGTCACACTTATGCCTCAGGTAGTAACTGAGCTACCCTTGAAGCAGCCTGTCCACCCTCTGTGTGTTTTTCCTAGTGCAACAGAATAAGTGAAAAATTCCTACTTTCATTGGATGTCCATACATGACTGAGTTTATTGGAACAAAAAAAAAATTGTATCGGGAAATCTGATTGGTTATTCATTTCCAGTGTTAGTGGCAGGGAGGGAAGACGGTGTAAAAAGCAGACAGTTTCAAAACTGATAGCACACTGCATTTGTTATGCCTGTCACGGTAAGTCATTTTGAGGACTTGAGAGGGGCCCATTCTGCAAGGGCCAATGCAACTCTCATTACCTTTCGGAGAGTGATTAGCATCCAGTCTGCTTGTGACGCAGGTAGCTGGTCCTCTGTGCACACCTTCTTTGCACATTATCGTAGGATCCTGTTTGGTATCTACTTCTCTGAAGTACAGGCTAACACAGAAGGCCTCTGGATAATGAAGTTCGCAGATGACTGCAAACTAGGAGCCATAGTCAAGTCCCCAAATGATGTGAACATCCTACAGAAGGGCCTCTCTGAGACAGATGCCTGGTGTCAGAGCCATGGCCTCAAGCTCAATACCAAAAAGTGCAGTGTCATCCCCTTTGGTAAAAACTATGTACCCATGAACTACCACATAGGCAGCAATCTACTTAACACCGAATGCATGATGAGACCTTGGGACCCAGGTGGACAGTATTCTCTCCTTTAATAGTCACATCGCCACAGTAGTCAGGAAGTCCTTCTACATGGCACACCTCATCATAAAAGGGTTCTCATCTAGGAAAAAAGAGGTCATCGTTCCCCTCTACTCGACACTCATTAGACCCACTATAGAGTACAACGCCCCTTTTGGAATGTACCTCACAAGACATCTGCAGCAGCTGGAAAGGCCACAGAAGTACCTCACAAAGAGGATTACTGGACTCAAACAAATGCCCTACACTGACCGCCTCAAAAAACTCCAGCTTTACTCCGTAGCATATCGCCTACTTAGAGGTGATCTCTGCCTAACATATAAAGCTATGTCAAACCCAGAGCTGTTGGACATGCTACACCTAAAGAAATCCCAATCCCTCAGAGCTACACGCTCTAGGGACCTAAACCTTGTCACCACAATAAACAGGACATGCTGTGGGATAGATTCCTATCCCAGAGACTTCCCATACTCTGGAACAGGCTACCGATCTATGTCAAGCAAAGTTCTTCATTAGCACTCTTCAAGAAAAATCTTGATGAGTGGATGGGAAATAGGAAATACACCCCGGGGATCACTTCTGTGTGTCTGCTCGTCAGTGGCACAGGAAAATAACTTGCTTGGGTGGCGTAAGCCAGGGAACCTTGTTTGGTAAGCTTGCGTAGGCCCTTGGGCCCATAGCCTAGTACCTACCTATGATTATAGGAGATTACTAGGCTATCGACCTGGAATTCATTTTAAGCCAAGCCGTTTCATCCTAATGTAATACCATAGAAATGCTAGTCAATACCTAAGATTGCATTTAGTGATGACTGCCCATGTCCAGGAGCACTATGGGCTGTATCCCTGGTAAGAATTTACAGTGACCCATCCACTCATCCAGGTTCCTCTTGAACAGTGTCATAGAGGTGCTCTGTTTCACATGAATTGGTAGCATGTTCCAAAGACACGACAGTCGCTTGTAGATAGATCTGTCCCTCCAGCGTGTCCTATTTAAGTTGCAGACCATATTTAGGTGCCTGGAATGGGTAGTGCTAGTCCCATTTGATTTACAGATATTCAGCAAGTTCATTAGGTTTGGGTCTTGGATTGCTCTGTAGGCCAGGCGTAAGTCTTCCCTAAGAAGTCTATATGATATGGAGTATAGTAACAGGGACTTTAAGGCACATGCTGGAGCCCCTTGATCTTCTTTGTTAGAAACCTCTGCGGTTTCTCTCATTGTATATGCCAAACAGGGCGTTATATTCAGTAATGAGCAGATGAGTGCAGAGTATAGGGAGATATAACCTTGACATGCCCATTTTGCAGGGCTCTTTATTTCTAAGCCCCTGTAAGGGTCAGGCATCTTCTGATCCATACACTCCATGAATGTTCCCCAAGAGTTGTGAGTGAATATTACTACAATGAGCATGCATGGCTGTGTTAATAATTTACAATGTTTTTGAATATATTCATTGTTGCAGTACCATTTCCTTTCCTCACTCCATCCAAGGTTACCCTCATCAGTCACTTCCGCCTTTGCTCTTTACTTACTGATGAGTCACTTCCTCTCCTCAGTAGCAACCTAGACAGGTAGTTTTGGGGTTCTCTGTTTAGCGTCTCTCCCTAAGATGGGTAATCCTCGGGTGGCTTGTGCTTTTGGACACCTTTATGCTGAATTGCGCCATCTAGTTCAGGAAAGATCTGACAGTGGCTCCAGCTGGTATCTCTTTATACCGTGGATAACTTGACTTCTGTGTGAGGAGGAGTCTGCCAGGGCAAAAGGACAAAGGACAGGCAGGAACCCCAGGAGTCAGTACTGCAGCAGTGGATATACTGGAACATCTGCAGTTATGGTAAGTTCAGAATAATAATAACAGCTGCATTAGTGATTATTAGAAGACCAGCAGATCTTATGAACCAGAAGTTGGCTGGCCCTTGTAGGGGGCAGCAGGCAAAAGGTTCTTGCATTTCAGGGGAAAGGTGGACATAATTTTAGTCGAACCAAGAGAAAATTGCAATTTGCTCTTACAGAAATTGGCTGCTGAACCAAGGAAGAAGATGCTGATAGCTAGTTTGTCATCTGGGAGGGTAGCACAGACTGATGGGCAGTAGCTCCCTAGGTGTATCAACATATGTTGTCCACTAGTTCAGCTACAAGATCCCATCGTAAAGAAGCTGCCATAGATTGAGGAACTATAGTGACGTTTTTGTATATACATACACATGCGCACACACATTCTTTCAGTGATTTGACCTGTGATGGGCGACATTGTCATCTTTGTAGGTGATAGTAATTTGTATTTGTCCTTCAAAATTACATTTACTTTCTCAGGTAAATGAATATGTTTGAACGTTAAGGTATGGGGTATGAAAATTAAGTGCGTGCATTCAAGTTCCTGAATGATGTCTTATGGTTCAAATTCACAAAGTAAGTTGAGTATTTGTAAAGATTTAACATGGAGCAGTTTTTTGTTTTTTTTTTTACAGACAATTCTAACATCCATGTCCATTGCATTTAGTCTGAAAGGCTGCACTGAAAACCTTTTTCGTAGCTGTAGATTGAGATCTAACAAGAACTGAAGAAATTGGATGTCTGTTTGCATCACAGCATTAGAATTGGAATAATTGTAGCACACTTTATTCATGACTCATGCAACATTTCTAGGGACTCAGGAACAGGTCAAGAGTAAGGATATGGAACATTATGGATGCTGTATTATAAAACATTCTGTTACTCTGCAGCCATTCCTGTAAGAGTACTTTTAGTGCCAGCATTCATTTTATATGTTAAAGGCTGTAATGTGGTGTTTTTTTCTAAAAATGTGGTAGCATTGCTGATGAGAAATGTGTAGGTCTGTCTTGTTTGAAAATCTCTTTGACTGCATGAACCTCCAGGGCCACTCTTTCTATTTTCTCGGACCACTGAGAAGCATTTTCTCAAAGTGTCAGTGACCCAAACTAAAAGAGACATCCCAGCCTCTAAAAATAGACCATATATATCCAGACACTGTATTTTTTCCTGCTGCTAATGGGGAATGAGCTCACAGCTAGATGTCCATCATAACATTCCCTGTTGTAGTCCCTGCTTTGGATACCCTGTAGCTGTCTGGTTTCCTAGGGCTCCCCCCCCCATGCTCTGGCTGATATGTAGCATAAAGGAAGCAGTGAATGGCACCATCTTCACCTCTTACTTGCCATGCAGGTTGCAGTAGTCATGTACATCTCCAGCATTGTGTGTAGTCTGTCAGCCTTCTTACAGGGGCAGCTAACTACCCCAGCTTAGTTCATGCTTCTATAAGTAAATGTCTAATTCAGAATACAGTTCAGAAAAGTTATCAGTTAAAGTAAATTGTTTAGTGTGTAGCAAACAGGTAATGTAGAAGGACTTCAGTAGTAATTGCCTTTCTTGCCTTAACTTGGACTCTTGTCTGCAGTATGCATTGCTCACCTGAAAGACAATCCAATACATATATAGTCAAAAGTTTCCTCCAGGAGTTCTCTGGCAAAAAGTGGAGCTGCAAGCTTGATTTTGGGTGACTGTGGAGCTGCACAAGCCTTGTAGGATCCTCTACCTTAAGAAGAAACAAAGGGGGGAGGTGTAATAAAACTAAGGATGTGACTGATGACAGTGTCCACAGTCTAGTGATACTGTACAAGGTGAAGCACTTCTGTAGCCCCCAATTGCAGAAACAATGCTCGAGGCCACTGGCAAAACTGATTAGCAAGCACCCATGCCTTCAGTTTCTGCCATGTCCTCCCAAGCAGGTAGTTCTGAGGCTTAGTACCCATGCCTTCATTTTATGCCAAGTCTTCTCAAGCAGACAGAGGCCCCTTCAACAGACAGAGAACATCTGCTACCTAAGGCTTACATCTTGGTTTCAGAAATGGAAGCTGGTATCCAAAAAATATTCACATCTGAGGATGTTCCCTGCAACAGTATTGAGATTCTGGTCCCCAGCCCAAGATTGGAAGTCTCAAAGGAGACCATGTCCAAAGATGTTAGGCGTAAGGCAGAGAAAGTTAAGCAGGTGCAGCCAGATTGCTGTAGTCCAACATTCTGCCCTGGTCAGAAACTCTCATGTCTTACCTCAAATTAAAGAGGTCTGAGCCAGATACTTTGGTGATGTGTTTGTTCTAAGAATAAGAGGGTGAATCACCCTGAGGTAGACCTGAATCCGCTGACTCTAAGGCTGATAAACTGGTATACATGAGTATGTTCCTATCAGCTGAGACCCCAGGTTTGGACTCAGAGGACACTTTGCCCTCTGCCTTTCCACTGGAGGACTTTTCCTGTGGGGGTACTCTTCTTAGAATGAAAGAGTTTCCAGTGGGATTCTAAGGAGTACTGTGAAGCCCAGCTGATAAAGGATCTTCGGGGGACTTCCTGAACTTAGGCTGCTGTCTTTTCCTCAAGTGACTAATATATTAGTGAAGTCTGTCTCCGTTCCCCCTGCTTCCAGGAAGCCTGACCAGATGTCCTTCAAGGATGCATCTGCAGTCATAACATATGGGTTGTCCTGCCTCAGGCAGCCCTTCGGTCAGCCGGATTCTAAAGTCTGGGTCTGGCCTCAGCTGATGTCGCACTTCACCCGACGTCATAGCTCCTGGGGTATAAAGGCATCAGCCGACGCCATTTTCCTCTGTCTTTCTTACCGCGCGGTGCCCGAAGCAGAAGCTTTTCGCAAATGCCGGTCGGTCAGATCCAGAGATTTCAGCTACCGAAGACTTCTAAAAAAGCTAAGTACCGCGTTGGGGACTCTTTCTTGCCTCAGCCGATGTCAGACAAAGTAAATAATTGTTTATCTTGTGGGAAACAAATACCTCATAAGGATTTCCACTCTTACTGCCTTCCTTGTTTAGGCCCAGACCACGACGTATCAGCTTGTTTAGCCTGTGCTTCCTTCAACCGACGAACACTTAGACGTCGGTCGGAGTTTGCAGAAGAGTTTTTTGGCCCCGCTTTTGCATATAAAATGCCGTCGGAGACTCCGACTACACATTTTGGTCAGTGATTTCTGTATGTAACTAGCCAGTGCTGTGGCGTACAGGAATTAATTCCCTATCTACAACCCTGATGACCCAGGTTTAATTAGCAATTCCTGAGACATTTGCAATGATAGATGTTCTTCATATTTCATTGTTGCAGTCCTTGCTTATGGGATTTCCTGCCATGGAAGCCCTTGGCTGGCCTGACTACCAGAATAAATTTCTTTCCTCCTCCTATGATCAGCGGACGCCCTTGACTGACGTCAGTATGCCAGGATATAAGTGGAGTCCACTGACATCTTGACCTTGGTTCTTTCTCTGCGCCAGAGTGACCACTTCAGAAAGCGAAGTACCCCATTGGGGAGTTATTTCTTTTACTAACTAGTGTCAGAGAAAGTTAACTGCCTCCATTGTGGTAAACATATTCCATACCGGGACTTCCACACCCTCTGTTTTACTTGTTTTGGCCATACACACAATGATCCCATCTGTCATTTCTGCACCCAATTCAACTCCAGAACTATCCGGCGTAGGGCAGACTTTTTAGCTAGGTTTCTTAGAGAGTCCTCTGAATCTCCACATGAGATGGTGTCCCTTTCATGTACCGTCAATTTGCCCAAATGCAAATGGTCTAAGCTCAGACCCTCTGAAGACCGTTCACCATCAGATAGCCTGCCACGACTGGTTATAGCGAAAGTCAGTGAGATGCTTTTGTAGTCCCCTCCTGCAATCAAAGTGGTGGACAAGCCCTCTATCAAAACCCTTTCGGAGGCCGATATGCCGTTGGGCCCCTCAACATTTACACCAATCGTTGAATGCCGTTCATCAGTCATGGCATGGCAGGAAAATGTATCCAGGGCAAGTGGCCCACAGAGGAAAGACATCTCCACATCAGTCAAAAAGAGATGCTAGCTGTACAAAATGCTATTATAGCTTTCAAGGACCTACTGCATCCAGGACAATTACTACTAAAGACAGACAACACCACAGTTATGTGGTACATAAGCAAGGGGGCACACACTCCTACCCCCTCTGCAGACAAGCCATGACCTTGTGGAACACAGCTCTAAGCTACCAAGTTCATCTGCAAGCACAATTCTTGCTAGGAGAGAAAAACACACTGGCAGATGACCTAAGCAGAAACATTATGGACCCACATAAATATTCAGAATGATAACACAAAAATGGGGGAAGCCCGGTCATAGATCTGTTTGCCACCCCCAAAGAACTGCCAATTACAGAAATTCTGCACAAGGAGCTACCATCCACAAGCGTGGAAAGTGGATGCCCTCTCATTCAGCTGGGAAAAACTACAAGTATACGCTTTCCCACCTTTACCTCTCCTTCCAAAGGTACTCATAAAAGCCAGGCAGGAAGAGCCAAAAATGTTCCTGATTGTACCAGACTGGCCACGCCAGCACTGGTACCCAGTCCTAAAGAGCTTAACACAAGAACCACCCTGGCTTTTACCACAAATTCCACAGTTGCTGACACAGTACAACAATCAGATACTTCACAGCCAGCTAAAGACCTTAAACCTAGCTGCATGGAAAATTCCTTAGTCAAGCAAGCAATGCCTCTCTCCAAAGCTGTTATGGATGTCATTCTGGAGGCCAGAAGGCCTAGCACCAGGAAAGCCTACTCGGATAAATGAAAGAGATACTGTGCCTGGAACCAAGCACACAGCCTTGACCCTCTAGTCCCAAACAATCCTCAGATACTGCAATACTTAACTGAGATGCTGGACAAGGGCCTCTCCTCCTCATCCATCAAGATCCATGTCTCAGCCATTTCTGCTCATTACAACATGGATCCACCAATTTTTTCTAATCCTTTGCTCAAACAATACCTCAGAGGGGCTAAAAATGTAAGACTGCCCCCTAAAGCACCTACACCTACTTGGGACCTCAACTTTGTTTTGGAAAAATTAACGTTATCTCCTTTTGAGCCAGCAGAATTAAAATACATCTCTTGGAAAACTGCTCTGCTACTGGCAATAACATCAGCACGAAGAGTTTCAGAATTACAGGCACTAATGGCAGTGGAACCTTTCCTCATCTTCCACCAGGACAGGGTGTCCTTAAGAACCAACCCTACGTTTATGCCAAAGGTGGTATCAAGTGTGGCTCTAAACCAAACTATTCACTTGCCAATTTTTTATCCAAAACCACAGAACAAAGGGGAGAGACTACTACATTCTTTGGACATTCACAGGCAGTTACGCTTCTACTTGGACAAAACCAAAGCTTTCAGAAAATCTGAGCAATTATTGGTAGCATACGCTGCAGGAGCACAGGGAAAATTTCAAAGCAGACTATTTCAAAATGGATAGGACACTGTATATATTTCTGCTACACCCACCATGGTAAACCTGTACCTAGCAGCATTAGATCTCACTCCACCAGGGCAACAGCCACTTCAACTGCCTACCTCAGAGGAGTACCTACCAAGGATATTTTGGAAGCAGCAACATGGAGTTCTGTGCATACCTTAACCAAACATTACCATTTGCCTTTATAATCCAAATCCAGAGCAGGCTTTGGCACTGCTGTGCTGCAGGGCCTTATAGCCACCCCTAATGCCTTATAGATCCAGCCTCCCTACCTCAGCTTTGGGATTCCACCCAACTGCAGCAGTGTAACACGAACATAGTACAGTTTTGTACCTACCATAAATGTAGATGTTCGAGTGTAAACACTGCTGCAGTCCAGGTTACCCTCCCTCCTTCCCCTCTTACTTTCTGGTATTTACCTAGGACATCTACCCTTTATTACCTATGGGGAGTATTTGCTGGTAACTAAAAATGGTTGTTTGCTTTACTTTTGTATTGTTTACTAGCAATTTGTATTGCCTACCTATTTGGGGGCACCTGACATCTGGGGCAAGAAAAACTGAAGAAAATGGTGTCTGCTGCATCTTATATATCCCTGTCGCACTGACGTCAGGGAGGAGGCGACAGCAACTGATGCCGGACCAAGACTTTGGAACTCTGGCCAACTGCGGGACCGCCTGACGGCAGGATAACCCAAGTGTAATGACTGCAGCAGTGTTTACACTCGAACATCTACATTTATGGTAGGTACAAAACTGTACTTTACTAAACTAAAAAAATCTACTTGCTTGTCTTTCATCAGGATCTTTTGGATATTTGATAAAAACTAAAATAAAAAGGATTCGGTGGTGGAAAACTGTTCAATAGTTATTACAAATATAGAAATTTCTTCAGAAGGGATTGCTTGATTACTAGTGAATGGGCTAAAACAAAATCCAAGTCTAAAAACTTGGTAGAAATGAGAAATAAAGATCTGCGGAAAAAGTGGTATGAATTATTTGGAAAGGCAAGCAAAGATTTAAGTATTGCAGAACAAGTCAATTCTTGCAAAAAAAAAAAAAAGAAGTTAAGCCTCCAGGGGCAGACTGTGTTTGTGTGGAAGTTTGGAAGTTGAGAGGGATTAAAGTGACAAAGATGTGGATGGTTTTGCTTAATATTTTAATGGGGGGGGGGGTACCAGCATCTTGGAAGAAAGCAGTGGTGGCTGTATTACCCAAAGAGGTTAAATTCAATTCAGACCCAGTTTTATTTTAGTTTTAAACCATGACTGTAAAATGTTGCTAAATGAATGAGTGGCAGAGATGTTGCCACAATTGATAGGTGTGGATCTGTGTGTGTTTTGGTGGAGAATCAAATGTTAGAAAACATTAACAGAATAACAACAAAAAAGGTCCACAGAGAGAGGCAAACAGTCCAAGCATAAGAACGAAATCTAGAAAAGTGGACATGCTGAGCATGTGCTTGAGTAAACTAAATGTTATTTCACAAAAGCACTTAAGTGCTCAAAGACTCTTTATTGTTCAATTAATTAACAAGCAGATTTTCTTAGATACCAGTAAGTAACTTAAAAATGATACGAGTTACATTAGTAATTAAGACCATATTAAAGAACAGTTCCATTTAGACGTATAACAGTTTGCAGTCTAAAAATCCAGCCATATCCAACCTCACCTAAGTGTCCTGTTTAATCATAGCCTCACCTCAGGCTTCATGCCCACTGAATGGCGCACAGCTACAGTTATCCCACTCCACAAGGGGGGATTAACCTTGGATCCCGGGAACTACTGTCCCATCAGTCTGACAAGCCTGATCTGCAAGGGCATAGAACACATTATCATGGAGCTTATAAACAAAGACATTGGCAACCTTCAAACACTGGACCCCACCCAGTTTGGGTTTGTGAAGGGCCAATCTCGTCTCCTGAACCTGATTGACTTGTTTGAATCAGTCTCCAGAGCTGTGGACGAGGGTAGGGTGGGCCAAACAGCCTATCTAGACCTCACCAAGGCCTTTGACACCATCCCCCACTCTGGAATCATAGATAAACTTACTAAGCTGGGCATAAAGCCCTACGTCACTCGATGGGTTGCCAACTGGCTTACTGACAGAACCCAGACTGTAAAAGTAGCCGATTCCAAATCCATCTCCAGACAAGTGACAAGTGGAGTACCTCAGGGTTCAGTCCTGGGACCACTCTTGTTTGGCATCTACTTCTCTGAAGTACAGGCCAACACTAAGGGACTCTGGCTAACAAATTTCACAGATGACTGCAAACTGGGAGCCATTATTGAATCCCCAAAATTATGTGGATATTCTACAAAAGGGCCTTACAGAAACAGATGCCTGGTGCCAGAGCCATGGGCTCAAGCTTAATGCCAAGAAATGTATAGTTATCCCCTTTGGAAAAAAACATGTACCCATGAATTACCACATAGGTGGCAGTACACTAAACATCGAAAATGTGATGAGAGACTTAGGGAACACAGGTGGACAGTGGTCTCAGTTTCGATAACCACATCGCCACAGCAGTCAGGAAATCCTGTGTGGCACACCTCATCACTAAGGGCTTTTCATCCAGAAAAAAAGAGGTCATTGTCCCACTGTACTCATCCCTCATTAGACCCATTATAGAGTATAATGCCCCGTTTGGTATGTACCTCACAAGACATCTGCAACAGCTGGAAAGGCCACAGAAATACCTCACTAAAAGAATCACCGGCCTAAAGCAGATGCCATATGCTGACAGTCTAAAAAAAAATCCAGCTGTACTCTGTGGCATTTCATCTACTCAGAGGCAATCTCTACTGAACATACAAGGCCATGTCAAACCCTGAGCTGTTGGACATGCTCCACTTAAAGAAATCCCAATTCCTCAGAGCCACACGCTCCAGGGATCTAAACCTTGTCATCATAATGAACCAAACATGTTGGAGGGATAGTTCCTGACCCAGAGACTCCCTGTACTCTGGCATAGACTGCCCATACATGTCGGGCAGAGCGCCTCCTTTGCCCTCTTCAAAAGGAACCTTTATGATTGGATGGGAGATAGGAAATACACCCCGGGGATCATGTCAGTCGCCCTGCTAGACAGGGGTCCAGAGAAGTAAATATTGTGGGAAGAAATATCCAGGGAATTGTTAATGGATAGGCTTGTATAGGCCCTAGGGCCGATAGCCTAGTACCAACCTACGAACCATATTCAGTTTTTATTTCAATAAAGTTAATAATGTCATCACCTCTTAAAGTGATATTAACCAAAACTAAAAATTTAAAACCAGAATGTCCGTGGAGGGGGTCGGTCCCTAAACAGAGGCTTTGAGAGGCTGATGCAGCTGGTCTCTGGCTAACGAAATTTGCAGACGACTGCAAACTAGGAGCTATAATTGATTCACCTAAGGATGTGGACATTCTACAAAGAGGCCTCACTGAGACTGATGCTTGGTGTCAGTCATGGCCTAAAGCTCAATGCCAAGAAGTGCATTGTCATCCCATTTGGGGAAAAATACCCATGAACTACCACATAGTTGGTAGCTTACTAAACACCAAAAGTGTGATGAGACCTTCGGACACAGGTGGATAGTAGTCTCTCCTTTGATAATCACGTCACCACAGTAGTCAGGAAATCCTTCTATGTGGCACACCTCATCACAAAGGGTTCTCCTCCAGAAAAAGAGAGGTCATCGTTCCTCTCTACTCATCCCTTGTTAGACCCATCATAGAGTACAATGCCCCGTTGGACATGTACCTTGCACGACATCTGCAGCAGCTGGAAAGGTCATAGAAATACCTCACTAAGAGGATTACCAACCTCAAACAGATGACATACGCCGACTGTCTCAAAAAACTCCAGCTCTACTTTGCATATCGCCTATTCCGAGGCAGCCTCTGCCTAACGTACAAAGCCATGTCTAACCCAGACCTGATGGACATGCTACACTTAAGGAAATCCCAGTCTCTCCAAACCACATGCTCCAGAGACCTAAACCTTGTCATCACAATAAACAGTACATGCTGGAGGGATAGATTCCTGTCCCAGAGACTTCCCCTGTTCTGGAATAGGCTGCCCATTCATGTCAAGCAAAGCTCCTCATTAGCCCTCGTTAAGAGAAATCTTGACAATTGGATAGGTAATAGAAAATTCGCCCCGGGAATCACTGCTGTGCCTCTGCTCAACTGGGGCACAGGAAAATAATTTTCTTGGGTGGCAAAAGCCAGGGAACTCATTTGGCTAGGGTTGTATGGGCCCTAGGGCCAATAGCCTAGTACTTACCTATGAACCTATGATGAGGAAGAAGGAGAATGCAGTTGAAAACAATCGTAATGTTATCACTGAGTATGTCGCGCATGGAGACTTGCGTATAATAGTTCTTCAGTAACACTGAAGCTCATCTTAGTGTATTAAATAATTTAGACTGTTCCAGCATCAGATTGTACAGTGGTTGATGTCCTCACAGATTTAGTTATTTGTTAGGAATGCTACTCTAAGATGCCTGTATAAAAATACAGAAGCAATACATGTACCGTAGTGTGTTTACACCAACACACCATGTACTTATAGAAGCTTTTGTGCACTCTTGTGAACATGAGCACATTTAATACAAATGTGTTTTTGTGAAATAAAATTGCATGTTTCTCCAGGGCATGGTCGATTTGTCCACTTTTCTGGTTTAATAGTGCAAGGATCCAGAGGGGAGCAAGTAGGAACATGACTATTGTTGTTGTGCCTTGTTGCAGAGAATGCATTGTTTGCTGGTATTTTACAATAGGGCAATGGTATCATTTGTGTTCCCTGATAGAATAATACCTAATTAGGATGATTTATGAAAACTTGGTGACAAGATTTAAGATGGGAAGGTTCTTCACTAACAAGCTGTGTTTGAACGTAGACCAAGGCATTGAGTTCGGGTCCTCTTTTCACTTTAATTGCTTTATATTTTGAACTGTTAAAGAAAATAGACAAATTCAAGGATATAATTGGTATGGCAATGAAGAAGCATAGCTTTATTTGCAGATATAATTTTGTACTTGATAAATCCAGAAAAAGGATATACTGGTGTTGGGGAATGTTTTGAGACAATTTCATGTTGTTTCAGGCTAAAAAGTTAACTCTGATAGTTTACTGCTGTTGCCTTTGTGTTATATGCTCCACACGTAGCTGAAAGGTAAGTACTAGGCTAGCTGCACTTGTGGCCCATTTTAAATCTAACCACTATTTCCAAAGGTGAGAATCAAACCATGTACTTTGTGTTTGTGGGGTAAACTACTTAACCATTATACTACCCCTTCAACCAACATTGATTTGGTTTAGCAGTACCAATCTTTATCAGGGCATGATAAGGTGAAGTATTTAGGTGTATAGATTAAAAAAAAGATTCTATTATTGCAGCCAAAGATATGTGGAAGAGACTAAAGAAAATATAATACAAACATTAAGAAACTGAAAGCTATCAATTACACATAGTATGGTATAAGTAGTCAAAATGTGTTTGCTCCCTTTAGTTTTATGTACAGGTCAGGCGTACTTTTATCAACCAGAGGAGAAGTTGTGGATCATTAGAGTTGAAAGAATTTATTGGAGGGGAGGGCAAGAGTTAAGCAGGATATGTTGATTCTCTGCATTGAAATAGGTGCTTTAGGATTACCTGATCTGAAGAGATATTTTAGAGCTGTGCAGTTGAGACTCGTGTACATAACACAAGCAGAAAATAAGTCAAAGTGGAAATGGATGAGGGGTTCGAGAAGCAATGAGAGAGAGTACAATTTTGGATGAAGATCCTTAAGGGAGAACAACCATACAGAATATTATATTCATAAAGTCTCAAAGTATTCTAAGAAGAACTAAGCCGAAATGGAGAAAGCAGACTTTATGAATACAGATTATGTCAAGTAGAGGTATAGAAAGTAAGCAAGAGAGGGCTGGACTTCAGTGGAGAAACTTGGATAGGAAATGAAGGATTTGGGAACAAATAAGTAGAAAACGATAGCTAACAGAGTGGGGTGAGGCGAAGCAGAAGTTTGGACTGCAGGTTAGAGACCACCTTCCCTACAATGGCTTTGATAGCCCAGTGTAGGCAAAGAGTGAGGGACAGGGATTGTTAAATGAAAGAGCAGCTCTGGTCCAGTGGTGGTAGTGGAGTCTAGAACAGAAGTTGCTGTTAAAAAGGTTGTGTAGTAGGGCATCTAAAATATTGCAAGATAATTGTACAAATCAGTCAGATGAGAAAAGAATGGAAAGGCAATATTTAAAGGAAAAACGGGAAAGGCAATATTTAAAGGAAAAACGGGAAGACATCTATATGGCTCCCCCTGTATGCAATAAAAGTCCAGAAGATTTAAGATTTTTGCATGGAAGTGTTTGCTTGGGTATTTTATACCTCAAGCAGACTTCAGAGAATGTTTTCTCAGGCAGATAGAAAATGCTGCTGGTGTGATGAGAGAGAGGTCACTGGGAAGAGTTTTTCAGGAATGCAGCAACGGATTTAAAAAAAATTACCTACAGAATATTTTGCCAGAAATGTTGGAGGAAACAAATGGTTGTAACTAAGGAAGTGATTCCTCTGAGCTGGATGTGTGGTGCCTGAATTGCCCAGACATACTGGTAGGCCTTGCAAAGTTTAATGTTTTTGGCTGCAAGAAAAGCAATTAATAGAAAATGGAAATTAAAAATTAAACCATCTGTAATTGAAATACACAATATTGTAAAGGAGATAAAAGAACTGAAGTCAGATTTTTAGAAAATGCCAGAATTATGTAGAAATGCATGGCATTTGTGGGAGCAATAAATGCAGAATAGTATTCAGGAGGAGTAAAACTGAAGGCAAGGCAGGAATTCAGCAGTCTGTTGTGCTGGAGTGAATGGAATTGTTAATGTATATTGCTTGAAAAGGAAAGAAATGTTAGTATGGCTTGTTTTCTGTTACTCTGTGTACCTGTCAGCTTTATGATATTAGGTTTGATAAAGGTATTAAAAAAAGACATTTTGGAAATCTGAAGATGATGGCCAATTGAGTGGTATCTTGAATAAAGCTCTTCCAGTGTTAAAAAAAAAAAAAAAGTGAAAATTTGTTAAAACAGTAACAGATCATAATTTGGGTAAAATCTTTAAAAACTTTCCAGACAAACAAACTAAGAACACAATAAAATTAAAGGAAGGGTGAGACTTTGGAGCAAGATACCTGCAATAAAAACCTTTTTTTATTAACGTTAAGCACTTTCGTCCTTTAGTGAAATGGACGTTCTTCAGAACAAAGTAATCTAAATGTGCACACATCTTTTATATATTAGTACCAAATGCACAAATTAACGTTTGTATGCATCAGTTGTTTGATTAAATAAAGTTAAGACCATCAAAACCATTTAATGTGCCCATAGCCAAAAAAATAAAACTCACCAAAATTAGCCAGTACAGCACAAGGAACAACCATGACTTTAAAATCAAAATATTTTTCATTATTACACACTGCTTAAAAACTTAACATATGGCAAAAAATTGTGTAATAAAAAAATCATAAAAAATAAAACCAATAACATTTAGTATCAAAGTAACCAGTAGCCATACTTTTCATGAGAAGAAATATGCAGATTCTAATTTTAATACACTACTAATAGTTACATTTTCATTTAGACCAGGGGCTGCCGTGGCGTTTGTCCTCAATTGCCACCTAAGCTCCAAAAAGTCTAAATAATCTCACAACTATTTTTTGAACTGTTGGTAATAGGTGATCCCATGTGATATAAAATCATTTTCTGTAATGCTTTGTGGCTCATGTTTCCAGTGTTTTTCAACTACTTTAGTATTATGTTTGCACAATCCCCAGTGCAACAGTCTTGCCACTTCATTATGCTTTTCAGTATACAGTCCTCCTGCCATTAGTGTATCACAACCAGCAACAAGATGTGCAACTGTTTCCAGTTCTGTTTTACAAAGCCTACATTTGTCTGTTTCTCCCACGTGTTCAATGAACTTTGTAAACCAACAGTATGTAGTCCACTATCTTAGGCTGCCAATATTAACCTTTTGTCCTTTGGTTTAAATTCACCTCTCCTTAACCATTCCTGCATCCAGTCCTGATCAACATAAGGGTGGTAAGAGTTTTCTTTACTTGCAGCTATATTTATGCATTTTTCATATTTCTTGCTTTCTCATGTGATCCTTCACCTTGTATTCTTTCTTTTGTTTTTTGCCACATTCAGTTGCTGCCTGATTTTTATTTACATCTGGTTTGATTTCCTTTCAGACTTGACATTGATATGCTTCTGCTAACCTGGACAGGGAAGTCATTTTAATCTTATTCTCATCATGTTTCAAAACTTTCACTACTTTTTGTTTTGTGGGGTCAGCAGATATGTATGCAGTCCCACGATTGCAGATTTATACATGTAATGAATTTCGAGGAGGCTCCATACCTCTTTCAAACGGGGAATATATAGTCTTGGTGTACACTGATTTTTATAAATCATTTGATGAGCATGAAGCTTCCTTCTTATTTTCCTGTCCAACCTCTCCAGTGCCTTTTGGGGCCAGTCAGTCATTCCAAAACTGTAAGTTAGGACAGGAAGAGCAAATTGGTTTATAGCTTGCACTTTATTCCTAGACGTCAGTACTGTTTTCCATATTAATATTGGTCTTCTAAAATATTCCTTACTAAGTTTTATTTGCATTTGTTCATGTTTTATTGTTGATCTTTCACCAGTTCCCAAATATTTATACACTCCCTCTTGCTCAAGTTTTTTTAATATCATATTCCTGTCCCAAATTTGTTTTCTTGGTGCTGCAGATTTCCTGCTTTAAAGGTTGCTTTTGCACATTTATCAAGACCAAAATGACATTCTTGTCTCATCTGAAAAAGTTTTGACCACTTGCAGTTGTGCTTTCAGTTCCTCATCTGGTGAGCTCTACAGTTTTAAATCATTGACAAAGAGAAGATGAGAAGTCTTTACACTTTGTTGTTTTATGAGAGCCAAATTGTAGCTATGACCTACTCTATTAAGTAGACAGTTTTTAATAGGTTAAGGACAAGACAAAAGAGCAGTGGTGATGGAGTCACCCTGTAATATCCCCCTTTAAATTTTTATCTGTGGAATAGTAATTTGTCCTTTATCATGGCTTAACTGCAAAGTGGTTTGCCACTGTTTTATGGTTGCTATAATGTAGTCAGTATAGGGCGTATCTTATACATTTTTTAAGCACTCTTTTATCCATGAATATGGATACTGTCAAATGCTTTTTTGTAGTCTATCCATGCCATACTATATTCTTCCCCTTTTTACAATTTTCCATTATGGCTTTGTTTAACAACAAATGATCCTTTGTTCCATATGACTTTATTTTATTACCCTTTTATTCCATTGTCATGATTGAGTTTTCTTCTAAATGACTGTAAACTCTGTCAGCATCAATTCCAGTGTATAGTTTATATGTCATCGGATGGCAAATTTGTTGGTCTATAATTTTTAGGATAGTTTGTAGGTTCCTCTTAAAAAGGAGTATTGTTTTTTCTGGTAACCAGCCCGGTGTCTGTTTGCGGTGCGCATATAAGTAGTTCCTACACATGGCTAAATCTTCTTGTAAATTTTATTCTTGTTTACCAGGGTAAGTCACTGATCTCACTTAACCAGTTTCAGAAAGTACTCTTTCTTAGTTGTATTGTATCAAGATTTTAATACTGTAAAAAGCTAAAAAAGACTTGGAATGCAGTGTTGTAATCTTTGTTTGCTGGGGAGGGAATGTAAATGCACATTGATGATTTATAATTTCTCCTTTTTTTATAGAGGTGGGTGTCTAGATTAATTTTCTTTAACTAAATGTAGTTTTAATCAAAGATGCATAAAAACAAGCAAAATGATGAAAAATATAAAAAGGTGGTAGGTTTCTTGATTATGAAAAGTAATTAGCCGTAATTTTTTCCATTAGTATCTGCTTTTAGCTGAAGACAGGATGCATTGTAGGAGCAGGGCAGGCACTTTAATCTTGAGAGACCCGAACAGTGTGATATGAATGAAATATGCTGAATATAATGTAATTAACTTTTTAAAATGGATATTAGCACGCAGTTCAGTGAAAATAAAAAGTAAAGTAAGATGTAAAGTTTAAAACTCTGGGAAATGAATAGTTAGGTAGGTAATTCCTTCCCCAGCAGTTTGTAGCATGGAAAAACTTTTATCACAATCCTGGGCAACAAAAGTAAAAAGAGTTGAAGCTAATCTTAAGGATCCTATGACAAGAAACTTAACCAATGATCCTACTGATGTATTACAGATGATAGAAATTTTTAAAAAATGTATGTAATACAGATGAACGGGAAAACCAAGAAAAGGCACAAATGGAACTATCAATGGAAGACTTAGTTATGCCAAGGTTAGCAGAAGATGAGGCTCAACATAGGTAAGGTTTGAAGAGAGTTAGTGATGTACAATCAGTCATCAGAGTCTCCCAAGAACAGGTGGACATATTTCTGTGACAGTTTGGGAGTTAGGAGAAAGAGGAACAAAGGTCTGCAAGGCTTTGTGGAACCATATTTAAAAAGAAAAAGGAGTATGAGTGTTCTTGGAGTAAAGCAGTGGTGATTGTATTACTGAAAGAGGGTAAAGACCTTTCTGATCCAGCTTCGTATAGATCCATTTCAGTTTTAAACCATGATTACCAAAAGAGGGTAAAGACCTTTCTGATCCAGCTTCGTATAGACCCATTTCAATTTTAAACCATGATTACCAAAAGAGGGTAAAGACCTTTCTGATCCAGCTTCGTATAGACCCATTTCAATTTTCAACCATAATTACCAAAAGAGGGTAAAGACCTTTCTGATCTAGCTTTGTATAGACCTATTTCAATTTTAAACCATGGTTATAAAGTGCTTATGTTTATATTAGCTAAGAGAATGGCAGAGATGTTACCAAAAGTAATATGTATGGGTCACTGTGGTTTTCTGGAGAGGAAGTAAACATTTGATAGCATTAAGACAACAATGATTTAAAGGGAAGTTGGCAGATTTTACAAATTTCCTATGGAGAACGTTGACCGAAATATTGGTAACAAATACTTGTAACTAAGGAAATTATTATTTTAAAGGTGAGCTATAGAATCTGAGTTGCATAGCTTTAGTAAGGCCTTGCTATATTTAATGCTGTTGGCATTCAAAACAGCAGTTGCTAGAAAACAGAAATCAAAATATAAATCAACTATAAAAGGAAGTTTATAGAAGAGATAAAAGAACTAGAGGTAGGATCCTCATAATTAGCACAGAGCACATTTCATTGAAATAAATGAAATTTGTGGGAACAGTCCATGCAGAATAGCGGAGGAGGAGTGACATTAAAGGGGAAACAGAAATTCAGCAGTTTATGTAATGTTGGAGTGAATGACAGTTGTTAAAAATGAAACCACGTTACTGTATGAGGATAACAGTGAAACTGTTGATCCAGTGTTGTCTGTTTTTGTCTGATTCAGCACATGGGTTGTCAGATTCAATTGGATCCCACCTTGGCACTGATTCTGAAGCTTCTTGGATCCAGGGCCCTGACTCTGCCGTACCCATAATTCCCCATTTCACTTTAGTACCTCAGATCTTGTTTGCTGCCTGAAGACTTCAGATGTGTTCTACGACCAGTGTTGTATGCTCTGAGTTGTAAATACATTTTCTCCTCCTCCCTACAGAGACTTGTCTCTCCAACTTTACTTATTAGGTTTAGCGTGTGTTTTTTTTTTTGTTTCTTCTACAAATAGCTTTTCAGGTAAGGCTTAGGTAGTTAGGGTAGTAGTAGTAGTTAGTATAACATGTATATTTGTGTATTGTTCACAGTTATGATCTTAGTACATAACTTAGTGTGTGTTTTTTCTAATTGGAATTGGTAGCAATTCATTGTAGTGCGCTTGTTATAGTTTGTGTCTTTATTCTGATTGGTCACATTTATTAAGCTGATAATTTAGTAATGTTTGATAGTCAAGGATTCAAAAAGTGTACTGATTGTGGACACAAACTTCCTCCTCTGGATCTCTATACATTGTGTGTGTTCTGTTTGGGCACTACCCAACTGAATAATGAATGCCAAGCCTGTGCCTCCTTTAGTTCTAGGGTACTTCAGACTAGGAGAGAGAGAGAAGCTCATAGTCAAGGGACTCCTTCCTCCACAGACAGGGTTTTCTATTTCTACTGCTTCTACCTTCTCCTCTGCTGCTTTCCCAGCTAGGAAACAGGGCAAGAGCAAGACCCAAAGACAAACCAGAAGAATAGGAGAAAGAAAGAGGCAAGACTGAGTCAGAAAAGACAGACAGAGCAAATCCTGAGAAATCATTATCGTCCTGCGTAGTTCCACCCATTGATCCCCTTATTGACTTAATGGCAAAGCAGGAATGGAAGGACCCTGATGTAATCGAACCAATTCCCAAAAGACCCCGTAGGACATCGACAGGCACGAAAGATAGGAATTATTGGAGCAAAGTTTTACCACTGGACGCTGTGCTGATAGGAGCAGCAACTAAAAAGGATCTGTCAGAAGACACTTGATACCCCTAACAGAGAGTCTTGTGCTATGGATAGGTTTGAGAATTGGACATATGCTTCAGCAACTTTTGCACTCAGAGCACTGAATTATTTGGCTCATGTTACAAGATTCCAGAGAGATTTGACCAAAGAGCCTTCTAAGTCTCTGTCAGGTGATATGCCTGCGGATGTTCAGAAGACCATGGACTTCCAGCTTTCTATCCTCCAGTATACACCCAATGTAGCCATGCAACTGCTTTCCAGTGAAGCTGATGGCATGGCTTGGGCAGCAGGAACTGACATCACTGTGCGTCGGTATGTCTGGATGTATCTTTGTGATTTTGCTGAAGGCTTTAAGACAACCTCATCAATGCCCCCTTTGATGGCTCCACTCTCTTTCTACCCAAGGTAAAAGGCAGTCGTCAAGATGGTAAAACTCTTTCTGGAGTGCAAATCCATTTTCCACCCCACAAAGAAACTTTTCTAGGAATCAAAGGGCTGGAAAGAAGATGTGGTTCTGGAAGTTAGAGATTTTATCACGACAGCCATGGGGGGGGATAGACCTTCTCATGGCAGAAGAGGCGGTAACTACAATGTACATTGCCCTAGAGGTAGACTGCACTACCAGGACTTTTTCACTCTCTTCACCAAGAAGAGCTATCTGCACTCCTGAAGGTTACCCGACTGATGCACTCTGAAGGTAGTCAGGCGTGCTTATCCATGCACTCAAAAGCCTGTCAAAATATAACAGATTTCTTGGGTGCTAAACAATTTCCATAGGCTACTCAATTCCCTTTTCCCTTCCTCCATTAAAAAAGAAAGTTTCCAATGTTACACCCAGTTAATGGGAACTCGCAGCAGCAAAACTTTCAAAGCTGCTATTAAAAAGAGTAATCCAGGCAGTCCCCAAAGCTGTATAAATTAAAATACCAGAAACAGTCACATCATGTGTATTTACATTCTAAGCGGTAATTGGTGTAATACTTGAGTTGCATCAGATATCCTGATCAACTTTGCTGTATTTGACTACAAGAAGTTGAGCGACCAAACTTGTTGCATACTACCACTTGAAATGGGTGTACAGAGTTGAATACTGCTGTGAAACCTGTATTGTGTATGATGGAGTTGTTTGGTATGCGTAAAAGCTATAACAGTCGCTCTGATCCTTATTTTAATATAGAGTGTGCTGTTCCTGATGTCCTTCAAGAATGCAACTGCAGTCATAACATGTGGGTTGTCCTGCCTCAGGCAGCACTCTGTTGGCCGGATTCCAAAGTCTGGGTCCGACGTCGGCTGATGTCGCATTTCTCTCCGACGTCAGAGCGGCTGGAGTACATAAGCATCAGCCGACGCCATTTTCTTCAGTCTTTCTTGCCGCGCGGTGCCCGAAGCAGAAGCAGTTCGCAAGTGCTGGTCGGTCAGCTCCTGTTTTCTACGATACCGAAGTCATCAAAAAAGCTAAGTACCCTGTTGGGGACCTTTTCTTGCCTCAGCCGATGTCAGAAATTACTGAAAAAGTTAACAATTGTCTTTTTTGTGGTAAACAAATACCTCATAAGGATTTCCACTCTTACTGCCTCCCTTGCCTGGGCCCAGACCACAACATCTCGGCCTGTGTAGCCTGTGCTCGCTTCAACAAGCGCACTCTCAGGCACTGGGCGGAGTTCGCTGAAGACTTTTTCGGTGATAAATTTGCTTATACCATGCCGTCAGATCTTCCGACTTCGCAAACTCCCAAAAAGCGAAAAGACCGGGACCGACATCCTCGGCCCGTGTCTACTACCGACTCCACGCCAAAACCTAGCGCGAGTGCTCCGGTTCCCTCTGAGACTGTCTCTCCACCGCTCCGAACCGAAGACACCGCATTACCGACGACTCCGATTCCAGACATTACTCCGCCAGTTATAGATTTTCCTCCGGATACCGAAACCGAGGAAATGCCAGAGACCATTGCTGTAGACAAGGTCACTCCTGCACGTGGAGCTGCCAGGCCCCCTATGGCCATGTCTATTAAGGCCTACACTAGGGCTAAGGCAGCCAGCAAAACAAAGCATATTACTCCTAGAGCCTTACCTCAGCCGACTCCGGAGACACAAAATATGTCCATGGCTGCTGATTTAATTTCCATGATTAGAGGTTCGCAGACTCATCCTGAGAGAGCATCCCAGCCTCCTCCTGATAAAAGGCCCCGGGTTGAACCCTCTGACCCTACTTCTTCAGATGAAGACTCTGAGGGCTCTGTCCACTCTGATAGCCAGGAAGAGCTCTTCCAGACCTATGAGGACTCTGATGCAGAAGATTCCATACCTTTGGCCTCCCCTCCTGAGGATATTTCCTTTGGGGAAGTTCTGCACACCATGAGGGAACATTTCAAGTGGCAGGGCCAGGAATATTCTGATTCCACGAAACGCCTTAGGACTTTCCTTAAGAAGCCTCAGCACAGGCCCTTAGCTATTCCTCCTGTACTTGATGTTCTGGATGATTTGTACTCTGATTCTAGTGCTACCCTGATACACTCCCTCCTGCACCAGCCAAGCCAGACAGGTATTACAGGGTCCCAGAAACTCATTCCCATTTATTCAGGGCCCATACTGTTGATTTGGAAACTATTTCACAGGGGCCTAAAGGAGTTTCAGCCTCCACCTCAAAAAATCCTTTGCCCTCCAACAGGGAAGCAAGGTCATTAGAGAGATGGGGTAAAAAGGTTTACACTTCCACTACTTTATCTATGAAAGCTTTAAATTGCCTTTTTCATATGTTCCAATATCAGGATTATCTCTTAGAAGATTTACAAAAAACACTAGCTTCTCCTGATCCTGTAGACAGGAAGACTTTGCAGGAAGCTGTACATAACACTCAGCAAGTAAGCAATCACTTCCTGCATTGTGGGTATGATGCACTGGAAGCTTCATGTAGGGCAGCTATGACAGGGGCAGTGATGCAAAGACATGCTTGGTTAAAAGATCAACCTCTACCAGATCATGTAAAAGCAAAACTTCTGGGTGCACCTCTGGAAAAGAACAAGCTTTTTGGTGCAAATGCTAAGGATGTGTTAAAGACCATCGAAGAAAAAGCAAAATCAGTTCAAACTGTAAAGGATTTTCTCCAGGTTCAACCCCCCAGATTCAGTAGGAATTGGCCTTCAAAAAACTGGTCCTTTCCTAATCCAGAAAAGTTTCAAAGGGGTAAGAACAGACGTGGCCGAGGAAGAGGCCAATACAGAGGCCCTTACAGGGGACGTCAATGGCAGCCAGGAAACCAAAGAGGTGACGAGGGTTTCTCCTGCCCAACAACCACAATCTCAATGACTTTCCTCTACTACCGCCTACCAGGGAACAACTAGAAGCTCCCTTGGGAAATTATCTATGTTTGCAAAAACTGGCACAGACTGACAAAGGACAAATGGATTTTAGACATTGTAGAGAGAGGGTACAGGTTTCATTTCCATACCTTACCAAGGAAACAAGGCATGCCAAATCTACCACAACATCAAAGGGCAGAGGCTATCAAGCAAATCTCTCTGCTAACTCAAATGAAAGCAATAGAAAGAGTTCCACAAGAAGAACAAGAACAGGGGTTTTACTCAAGACTGTTCCTTGTTCCAAGAAAAGAAACTCAATGGAGACCAATACTGGACTTGTCCGCATTAAACACCTTTCTCATAGTACCAAAGTTCAAAATGCTGACTCTACAGCAACTCCTTCCCATGCTGGGCAAGGAGTCGTGGCTGATCACTCTGGACCTCAAGGAGGCATACCTGCATGTCCCTATCAGACACAGTTGCAGAAGATACCTCAGATTTCTTGCAGGGCCAGAGCATTATCAATTCTCAGCATTGCCATTTGGCTTATCTACTGCGCCCAGAGTGTTTACAAAATGCCTGGCTTCAGTAATTGCTCATTGCAGGCTCCAGGGTATACAAATCTACCCGTACCTGGACGACTGCCTCATACAAACGGACGACAAATTGATGTTGACAAAAAATCTGGAATATGTCATACGATTACTTCAAGCTCTGGGATACACAGTCAACTTCCAAAAGTCAAGACTGCAGCCATCCCAGCAAATAATCTTCTTAGGAGCCAAACTAGACACAGCCTCTCAAATGGCTTACCTGACAGAAGACAAGCAAGAGAAGTTAACTCAATACTTCAAAGGTTTAGCAAAACTCACCCAGATGACTACAAGGAGATTCCTACAGGCCCTGGGTTATATGGCATCCTGCATTCTACTGGTTCCATTAGCAAAACTACACATGAGAAAGCTTCAATGGTACCTAAAAAGCATTTGGTCTCAGCACAGCAACAACTTGGAGACAATCATACCACTCATTCCATGCTTGCAAAAGAAATTCCAATGGTGGGCTTCGGTGAGCCAGGAAAACACAGGTTTGTCATTCAAAAAACCACAGATAACATAGACCATGACTACAGACGCCTCAGACCTCGGATGGGGGGCGCACATGGAAGGCAGGTGTATACAAGGTCAATGGTCTCCAAAGGAAACACATCTGCATATAAATCAAAAGGAAATGCTGGCAGTAATGCATGCTATCGAGGCTTTTCAAAACCAACTCCAGCAAGGCCACTTAATGATACGGACAGACAACACCACTGTGATGTGGTACATAAACAAGCAGGGGGGCACTCACTCTTACCCCCTTTGCAGACTGACAATGCAGCTTTGGGAAAAATCACTGAGTCTAAACATCCAGTTGCAATCACAGTTTGTTCCAGGAAAAGACAATGTGTTGGCGGACAGCCTAAGCAGGAATTTCACAGATCCACACGAGTGGAGGTTGCATCTGAAGGCTTTCAGACAACTCACTTCGACATGGGGCAAGCCAGAAGTGGACCTATTTGCCTCTCACCTCAATCATCTACTACCAAAATTTTGCACAAGGACATACCATCCAAAGGCTTGGAAAATAGATGCTCTTTCATTCAACTGGAGCTCCCTAGCAATCTATGCATTCCCACCTCTGCCACTGATGACCTCAGTATTACTAAAGATCAAAGCAGAGAAGCCCAAGGGAATATTAATAGCTCCGGATTGGCCAAGACAACACTGGTACCCACTACTACGGGGCATATGTCACACCAGGAGGTGGGCCCTCCCTCAGTGGCCTCTACTTTTGACTCAGCACAATTTCGAAACACTGCATCCAAACCTTCAGACTCTGCAGCTAACAGCATGGGAGATCCCATAAATAAATTCAACTTACCCCTCTCCAAAGAAGTTCAGCGGATACTAACAGAGGCTCGAAGACCGTCCACCAGAAAGGTTTACTTAGCAAAGTGGAAAAGATTCAGCAAAGGGCATGATGCATCATTACTGAACATCCCACTTATCTTGGAATATTTGGCAGATATGTTACAGAGTGGCCTCTCATATTCTTCAATAAAAATACATGCATCTGCTATTTCAGCTAGATACAACACTGATCCTCCTGTTTTTTCTCACCCCTTACTAAGACAATTCCTCAGGGGAATCAAGAACATTAAGCCACCAAGAAAGGCCCCAGTGCCAGCCTGGGACCTCAATTTTGTCTTAGAAAAACTGACTCTACCTCCTTTTGAGCCATCAGCTTCAGTTGACTTGCAATTTCTCTCATGGAAAACAGCCTTCCTGTTGGCAATCACCTCAGCAAGAAGGGTTTCGGAACTACAGGCCCTAATGGCAATACCACCCTTTATCATTTTCCACAGAGACAGGGTTTCATTAAGGACCAACCCTACCTTTATGCCAAAGGTGGTATCTAGGGTTTCTCTAAATCAAGCCATTCATCTGCCTGCCTTCTTTCCCAATCCCGAGAATAAGGGGGAAAGGCTTTTGCATACCTTGGATATTCATAGACAACTTCGATACTACCTGGACAGAACAAAGGCCAGTAGGAAGTCTGAACAGCTTTTTGTAGCTTACGCCCCTGCAGTCCAAGGAAAAGCAATTTCAAAACAGACCATTTCAAAATGGATTGGACATTGCATCAGATTCTGTTATTCCTTTCATGGAAAGACTGTTCCAGCCTATGTCAGACCACATTCCACCAGAGTTACAGCCACCTCTACAGCATTTTTAAGAGGGGTGCCTACAAAGGACATTCTAGAAGCTGCTACATGGAGCTCCATGCATACATTCTCAAAACACTACAATCTCCCTCTATACTCCAGATCCAGAGCAGGCTTTGCTTCGGCAGTCCTGCAGGGTTTGATTGCCACACCTTCTCTTTCCTAGAGCATGCCTCCTCCCCCAGCTAAGCTATAGTATTCTACCCACATGTTATGACTGCAGTTGCATTCTTGAAGGACATAGTAGTTTTGTACCTACCATAAATGTAGATGTCCGATAGACATGCAACTGCAGTCGGGTTTTCCCTCCCTCCATACCCCTCTATGCCTAGGGTCCACTCCTATCCCCCCCCCACTCTTAGCTGGGGATATCTGTTATGGTGTATTTGTTTTATTACTAATGTATTTGTTTGGAATCCTGTTTGTCTACCAATTTGATTACAGCCTTCCTTGGAGGGCACCTGGCATCTGGGGCAAGAAACACTGAAGAAAATGGCGTCGGCTGATGCTTATGTACTCCAGCCGCTCTGACGTCGGAGAGAAATGCGACATCAGCCGACGTCGGACCCAGACTTTGGAATCCGGCCGACCGAGGGCTGCCTGAGGCAGGACAACCCACATGTTATGACTGCAGTTGCATGTCTCTCGGACATCTACATTTATGGTAGGTACAAAACTGTACTATTCACGGACATAGTATCCCATTACTAAAACACTCTGTCTTTGAGTCGCTTTATGTAAGCAGTATTTGTAAGTAGTTTTTGGCCAGAACACACTAAAGAATATTGCCGTGGCTTAGATTTTATTCTTGAACACCATGTAGTGTTGACATATGTTTATGAACTAAGGTTTTATTTCCTCTATTCCATCTGACACTAAGTTGCCTTCCTAGCAGTAGCTTCCTAACACATGTTTATGTCAGAGAAAGCCTTGGAATTTGAATTTGCCTTGCTTTATTGAATGTGTATAATTTCTATTATACGACGACCCTCCATTAATATTCCAAAATGTGCACGCTGATTGGTCAGCATGCACATTGTAAATCAACGACTTATACTAATTGAAAAAAGTCTGGTCGCCCGGACTTTTTCCATTAGTATAAGTCTTTTTTTTTTGGACCGCAACGGAGAACGGAAGAGCTCCGTTGCTGTTATCTTGCTATGTTAAATGAGTTTAACATAGCGAGATAGCTTTAAAAAAAAAACGGAAATTTTCCTTTCTCTGTTGCTTTTTTTAAAGCTGTCTTGCTATGTTAAACTCGTTTAACATAGCAAGACAAGTTTTTAAAAGCAACGGAGATCTTCCTTTCTCCGTTGTGTCCACACACACAGTTCTGATGCACTGCATAACCATACGCATGTGCAGTACATCAGAACTGCCACTGAATACTGGACAGCTGCGGAAGGGAAGCAAGGAGGCATTATACAATGCCATTATTTAAGAAAAGTGTTTTTTTTTCTTAAATAATGTTATTGTATAATAGCAATAACCCACTTCTGGGTGTGGGTAATGCTGGATTTCCCCACGGTTGTCTTTGTTTGGCCACTCGGGCTTCCCCCTCGTGACCAAACCACACCAACCGTGGGTAAATCCAGCATTACCCACACCCTGGCATGGGTTATTGCTTAATTATCTAACACCTAAAACAGACTATAACCTAAAACTGTTTACCTACCATATTTAAGTATTTGAAGACTGTTTTTCTGTTTGTAGAACCTGTTTCTTCAAGTATACCATTGTAAGTCTGCGTAGTTCCACTAGTGATAGTCAATGTCCACTAAATGGGTGTCCCTTATTAATAGTATAGGCCCCTTACCCTTTGTAGCATTAGGCTAACTTCTGTAGCTTACCTCAGCTGGACTTAGTACTCATTGCATGAAAATCCCCTGCATCCATTAATTTTGGGGTTAGAACTCTAAACTTATTGGGGTTAGAACTCTAAACTTTTACATCCCCTACTCTGTACATTGTGTTCCTTCCAACAAGTTGTAAAGAAGGCAGTATAGTTTTAGATTACTCACTTTTTGGCTCTAAGATCATTGTGGTGTAGTTTGGCCCCACTCCGTTCGCCTTGCTACACTCGGCTCACTCCACTGCCCTACCCTGCCACCAATTACCACCCACCCCACTACCTCTACCTTTATTTTTGCCCCAAATCACCTGACCACACCCCACAGCCAATAAACTGCAGTCTTCCCAAATCCCACCCCTGCTTACCTCTCAGACAATTAACACCACTTTCCCCTACAAACAACATGACACACACCATGCATTTCTTACATCTCTCCTTTTAACCCTCACAACCCTAATCTACACTACATCCTCACACACATACATACCACTACCCCACACCACCTACCATACAACACATACCTTCATACCTACAAAAACCCACATAACCTTCCCAATAGCCCCCTCTTTATTTAATAACAGCACAACATTACTTGTACACAGCAAACACTTTCCACTGTCATACTCTAGAAAATTAGCATGTACAGTCCACATAGACATTTTACAAACAATCAGACTTCATATATTATTAAAAAAATACCTTCTCACCTGTGGAGATATTCACCCAAATCCAGGACCAGGCAACATTATACCCCCAAACAAGCACATTACAGATTTACTCATCATTAACCTTAACTCACACAGTATATCAAACTCCCTCACCTACACACATTCATAACGCACTACTCCCCTGACATTCTAACCAAACATTATACCTCCAAACATATACACTACAGATTTACTCATAATTAACCTTAACTCTCACAGTATATCAAACTCCCTCACTTACACGCCTTCATAATCCCCAACTTTCCTGACATTCTCACCATAACAGAGACCTGGCTAAAACTCAGCACACAGAACGAGGAAATTCCCCCTCCAGGATATAATATCGTAAGACTAGATAGGATGGGAAAGAAGGGAGGGGGGCGTTGCAGTTGTCTATAAAAATACACTTACCTTACAACCTTTTCTAATTCCTCTACCAAACTTTAGTACTGCTGAGATCATAGGTTCTGTGCTACTCCTTAACAAGAAAAAGAGTATCAATATTCTTTCAGTGTACATCCCGCCAGGTGATAACTCTCCAGTAATTGAGGAAATCATTCAATGGGTAAAAGACAACCTCCCACAAGAGACAATTCTACTAGGACAAAAGTACAATGCACCGAGGTAACACACAATAGACGTTTTAATAAAAAAACAAAGAAACAAGATGGTAAGCGCTTTCACAACTATCGTTGCTTCATCAGACATAACTAAAAGGCAACTCGGTGCTTAAATAAGTGCAAATAAAATCAATTAACATATCAATTATAGTTAACCAGTAATGTCATACTTTAGATTAGCAACCACAAAACATTTAAGTCTATTTTATGTAATAATGTAAAAGGGTAAAACCAACATCCGATATAAATGAGAAGAAGATGTATAAAAAATAGAAAATACAATATACAAATATCTAGAACTACTTAAAATACGCAAGCCCTTCATATGGACACATCACAAACTAATGCTTAAGGCGTCTAGCCTTTAAAAAAGGAATTAAAGAAGTAGTGCCATTAAGGCCAGAATATTTTTCAGCATTTAATTTCAGTATCCACTTCTGTTCATAACGTTCTGTAATGTTTTCTACATCTCCTCCTCTAGAATTTCTATGAATGTGTTGCAAAACAAAAAATGTAAAAGAATGAGAATAATGAGTGCACATAGCATGGTTGGCTAATGCGTTAGACTGCTTCATAGCATGGTTGGCTAATGCGTTAGACTGCTTCATAGCATGGTTGGCTAATGCGTTAGACTGCTTCCTGTTTTTGAGATCTCTGATGTGCTGTAGAATTCTGTCTTTGAACATCCTGTTAGTTTTAGCTATGTAAAAAGCAGGACATTGCTGGCAAAAACAAAGATAAACAACATCAGTAGTCCTACAATCTGGATATTCCAGTTAACCCACTATTAAACATGGATTCATGTACTTGTGTTGATGATACTCTCTCCACTCAACAACGGCTACCAGAATTTTTCGACCATTATAAAAGTCTTGAGAATCTAATGTATAAATATAAAAGGCTGCAATGGCAGCGGCTGCATTTGCAAGCTTCGTTGGAAGCAAAGATTATTCCACGTGGTCTGAGAATATTGAATATGCCTACGTATGGGGATACATACCCTGTCTTACTTCTTAAGTGGCAAGAGCTCAATTTATAATTTAGCTCTAAATATATGGAACTCTTATTGGAGTTTTTTTCACCCATAGAAGCAGAGCTAAAATCGTAGATTATTGCTCTGGAGTCTAAGATTACAGAAAGTTTTCCATGTGATATTACTCTTAATAAAATGAGCCAATTTCAGGACAATATAATTTCATATGAGAAGAAATTACAAACTGTTAAACTGTCTAAACTGAACAGAGATAAAACTGATTTTGCGAGGAACAATGTTTTTTCATGGCCCAGAGAAGCTGCAAATAAATCTAATCAAGGTAACGTTATTTCTAATACTAATATTTCACATGACTGTGCGGTCCGCTTCTCTATTTCCGCTATTTCTGATGACAAGGCTGCCACAGTGCTCGTGTCTGTGAACGCTGAACACAGCGATTTTACTGTTCAGACGTCAGCCTCCGCTTCTAGCGTTTCTAAAACACTTGCTGGTACTGGAGATAAGCCTGGATATAATACGAGAGCTGCACATTCCTCTAAATCTCCAGTAAAACTATATACTCTTAGCACTCCTGCAGTTACTGATACTCTAATGCAGGAAGCTAGAAACGATACCAGCGTTTTTTTGCACAAGTCCAAGAAGGGCGACTATACTTTGAAGACAGCACTGCCCTTCAGGACTCGTACCAAGAGTTTTTCACACAACGGGCAGACATCCAAGATCAATCAGATGGAAGGAACTGCTCATCAATCCAAAAGGAGACGCATGTAGTCTCAGGTTTGGTTATTAACATTTCATCTCTTAACTTGAATGCTGAACAACTCAGTTTGTTAAATAAGGGCTCGTCTTTTATACCTGTGAGGTATGATCCAACAGAGATGTTAAAAGATTTAAGACCATTAGGCAGAAGCTTGTCATTAAAATGTTTGTTTCCAACAAGTGCAGATAATCAGAACTATACTTATAAACAACCAAGTACCTTTGTTCCAGTAACACCAGCAGGGGTTCAAAGGTTTATTGATACTTGTGAAATTGCTTTCACGGAACTGAATGTTTCACCTATTTATAGTTATTCGTTCTGCAATTTAACTATAGATGAGCACAGAGCTCTACAAGAATTGAAAAATCTGCACTCTTTGATTATTAAAGAAGCAGACAAAGGTGGTGGTATAGTTTTACTAGATAAAGACTTGTATGTTAAACAAATGGAGAAACTTTTACTTAATACTCAGACTTATCAATGCATCTCTAAACCTGCTGTTAATGCTATTACTGATAAAGTTTCCTTTCTGATTTTTGACCTGTTAATTACTGGTCTAATTGATGAACCACTTTTTAAGTACTTTAACGTCATTAAGCCTGTTGTTCCAAGAATATATGGTCTACGTAAGGTTCATAAGGATCTGTTTACACCACCTATGCGTCCTATTGTTTCAGGGGCTGGTTGGTGTACTGAACCCTCTCTATCTAAGTAGAAGGCAGTTTACATGGCTTGCTAGAGAATTGCCACACTATACTGAGAGATACCAAGATGTTCTTGGAACGGCTACATAGTAGGATGGCAAGTATTGATGAAGATGAGGAATTTGTCCTTGTTACAATGGATATAGAATCTCTATTCACCAGCATACCCAATATTTGGGGTGTAGAGAGGATAAGAGAGTTTCTGACCGTTAATAGATGTTACACCAACAATAAGATTCAATTAATCTGCAGTTTATTAGAAATTATTCTAGAGAACAACATTGTTATGTTCCAAGATCAATTTTTTCTGCAGAAAGTTGGCGTGGCTATGGGCACTGCATGTGCCAGTAGGTACGCCAACTTAGCTTTGGTTTACTGGAAAGTGCAGAATATTCTTTCCATTAATAATCCATTCTTAGGACAGGTACTTTGGTATGTACGTTTTGTAGATGACGTTTTTATATTGTGGAAAGGTTGTGGTTTAGATCTTGTACATTTTTTTTTGAGTATTTGCACACGACAACTGATTTCTTGAGGTTTTCTTATCAGACTTCTGCTACAGAAATCAATTTCCTTGATGTTAAAGTTATTAAATCTCATTTGAATCATTTGAGTAGTAATATTTACTTTAAACCAACCAGAAGGAATACATTCTTGCATAAATTAAGTATGCATCCTAGCCACATTCCTAGGAATGTGCTCAAGGGGCAGGTTTTTAGGACACTACGACTGCATGACAGAGATGAGGATGCAGTGATTGCACTCAGCAGTTTAAAATCTGAATTAATGGACAGAGGTTATTCAAGCGTGGATATTGATCAGACTATTTCTGATGCTTGGAAATTGAGACATACTAGATGTAGACCCTATTTGAATTCAAATAATGTTGTCGATACTATGGGCAATAATACAACTGTAAGTAATGATTTCAGAGTTGTATTCCAGTTTGCCAGTAATATTAATCAGTCCACAGATGTTGTTAAGAAATACTGGTATCTATTACAAGATGTTCCTGGTCTCACTGAAAAAATTGGTGAGAGTCCAACCTTTAGCTTTAGGAATAATACATCTTTGTAATGGAGAAGTATGTAACATTGTTAGTCTTTCCGCTCGTTTTGGCACTTTCCTGTGTAGAAACTGTAGTGGCTGTCAGTATATTTTTAGTAAGAACACGTATACTCATCCCACTAGACATTTTATGTTATGCTCCAATCAATATTCAGATTGTGGGACTACTGATGTTGTTTATCTTTGTTTTTGCCAGCAATGTCCTGCTTTTTACATAGGTAAAACTAACAGGATGTTCAAAGACAGAATTCTAGAGCACATCAGAGATCTCAAAAACAGGAAGCAGTCTAACGCATTAGCCAACCATGCTATGAAGCAGTCTTAACGCATTAGCCAGCCATGCTATGAAGCAGTCTAATGCATTAGCCAGCCATGCTATGAAGCAGTCTAACGCATTAGCCAACCATGCTATGAAGCAGTCTAACGCATTAGCCAGCCATGCTATGAAGCAGTCTAACGCATTAGCCAGCCATGCTATGAAGCAGTCTAACGCATTAGCCAGCCATGCTATGAAGCAGTCTAACGCATTAGCCAAACATGCTATGTGCACTCATTATTCTCATTCTTTTACATTTTTTGTTTTGCAACACATTCATAGAAATTCTAGAGGAGGAGATGTAGAAAACATTACAGAACGTTATGAATAGAAGTGGATACTGAAATTAAATGCCGAAAAATATCCTGGCCTTAATGGCACTACTTTAATTCCTTTTTTAAAGGCTAGACGCTTTAAGCATTAGTTTGTGATGTGTCCATATGAAGGGCTTGCGTATTTTAAGTAGTTCTAGATATTTGTATATTGTATTTTCTATTTTTTATACATCTTCTCATTTATATCTGATGTTGGTTTTACCCTTTTACATTATTACATAAAATAGACTTAAATGTTTTGTGGTTGCTAATCTAAAGTATGACATTATTGGTTAACTATAATTGATATGTTAATTGATTTTATTTGCACTTATTTAGGCACTGAGTTGCCTTTTAGTTATGTCTGATGAAGCAACGATAGTTGTGAAAGCGCTTACCATCTTGTTTCTTTGTTTTTTTATTAAAACGTCTATTGTGTGTTACCTCGGTGCATTGTACTTTTTTCTACATTTGGATTTTTCTTTTGCACCCTGGTTTTACCCGCAGCCATTTTTTTCTTTGTTCTTATTCTACTAGAATGCCTAAACACTGATTGCCTAGCTTGCAATTCTACAAACCCCACTAACTACATCAACCTGTATGGATTCTCTCAACTCATTCAAAAACCTGCTAGAGTAGATAAAAATTCCCAAAATGAATCTATACTAGATTGGACATTGGTAAACTACCCAGAGCAAAACTACCAAACAGGTTGTCTGCCAGATGGACTTAGTGACCATTTGCCAACTTTCCTCCTATGAAAACGTATTAACATACCCAAACCTACAGTCTATAGGGAAGTCAGAAATGATCGCAATGTTAACCCTCTAGATCTCAACTCTACGTTAAAAAATGTAACTGGGAACCACTACGTATCCTGCACTTTGACCAAGCAGTAGACTGTTTTAATAGTACTATTACTAATATCCTCGATTTAATAGCCCCCTTAAGAAAAATTAGATCTAAACTTCACCATGCTCCATGGCTTAGTAAGTCCACTAGAGCCCTATTAAAATCCAGAGAGAATGCGTGGAAAACCTCGAAGAAAGACAACACAAGTCTTTCCAAACAAAGCTACCAACAACTTAAGAATCAGGTCAAACAACAAAGCTTGATAAACAAAACTACAAAACAAACACTCCAACAACCCTCAAAAGTTCTGGCACGCAATTAACACCCTACTAAAACCTGGTAAAACCACCGCACCAGCTCCCACCTCAACCTCCACAAATACAGATAGCGATATAGCCTCAAAATTCAACCATCAGTTTACTGAATCCATTAAATCTCTTATCTAGTCAACTATCCAAAAATTTATTTTATTTTATTTATTTATTTTACATTTGTTGACCGGGCTAGTCTAGCTGGATACATGTCCTTTTTCAGTAGAGGCCCGGGGAGAAAAGCTCCAACATAATGACATGACATTGTACATTTCCACGCATAAGAGGTAGGATTAACATAGGATGAGAGAAAAAACAAATACAACAGGCTATACATGTTGATTATAGAACATTCACATATTCAAAAATAATGGATCACATGGAAACATAGTGGGGCGAGAGTTAAAGGTATTAAAGTCTGAAAAGGGGTGGAGGTATAGGTGGAGAGGGTCACTAAGTTAGTCTGGTTCAGAACAGGGACATAGCCAGTGTGACTTAAGATATTCTTTGAGATTATTTTTGAATTGATTAAGTGAGGTCATATTTCTTAGGTGGTTTGGAAGGGAATTCCAAGGCTTTCCAATGGAATTAGCATAAAGAGCATCGCCGCCCATATTCTTTGATTTAATGGTGAGTATTTGAACACTGTTTGACGATCGAAGGCAGTTAAGGTTGGTATAGGGGGTCAGTATACTGCTCAGTGACAGAGTTCTATCTGGGTGGTTTATTATTTTAAAAGCTTCAGTGAGTTGGTTGAGTTTGAGAAGGTTGGGCAATTCTAACCAGCCAATTTTCTTAAGGTTAAGGCAGTGGTGAGTTCGATATGGAGCTCCTGTAATAAATCTGGCAATGTGATTATAGGCAACAGTAAGCATATTGAGTTCACGCTTTTTGAGAAAAGAGAGTACAAGAGGGTGGAGAGGAGATGGGTGCGAGCTATAGTAAGTTTGGTATTAGGGGTAAGGAAGTTCTTTATTCTGTACAGGGACCCGAGTTTCTTGTTAACAGTTTTAATGGTTTGGCTGATGTGCAAGTTAAATTTGAGCTTGTGGTCAGTGGTGACACCTAGTAATTTGGTGCTAGAGACAGGGTCAATGATGGTGCCATTGATGGATTCAACATGAAAGGAGATATTGTTTGGAATAGGAAGTTCTTTATCTAGTGGTGTGGATATGGTGGGGAAAAATAGAAGCATTTTGGTTTTTGATGGATTGAGTATGAGTTTCAACTCGGAGAACCATTTTTCAACTATAGTAAAACAATGCTGAGTAGTTGTTTGTAGTTTCGAGAGAGAGACGTCAGAACAGATCAAGGTGGAGTCATCTGCATATTGAATGCAGGTGGCTTTAGGGATGACAGAGTGGAGATCATTTATGAAGATGGAAAAAAGAAGGGGACCAATTATCGAGCCCTGAGGAACACCAATGGTGTTTGGGAGCAGGTCAGATAGTCTGTTTTGCCACTGGACAGCTTGTAGCCTACCAGAGAGATAAGCCTTGAACCAGCTTAGGGCTAGGTTGTCAAGATGTAGGCTTTCCACGCTGGAGAGGAGGAGCTGGTGATTAACCATGTCGAAGGCTTTTGATAGATCCAGAAAGAGGGAAGAGGATATTAGTTTATTACGGTTATTATTGATGGAGTCAATGAAGGAGAGTAGAGCAGTGGTTGTACTGTGATGAGGGCGAAAGCCGTGCTGGCAGTTAGACAAGAGATTATGAAGGGTTAGGTAGTGTAGGAGTTGTTTGTGAACACATCTTTCCATAATTTTAGCTAGAGGAGACAGTATTGCTATTGGTCTGTAGTTGGAAGTTTCCGTGGAGGTACCACCTTTGTGAAGAGGGATAATGTATGAAACTTTCCAAAAAGAGAAAATAGCTACTCATCCATGCCAGCACTCCTAACCGCTCATCTCCTTTTACTTTCTCACCTGTCCCAACCTCTACGATAATAAAACCTCTTAAAACTTAAACCTACTACTCTTGCAGCAGATGGTTTACCAGCAAATTTCATAAAAATGGCTGCCGATTCTATATCTTACCCAGTCTCAATCCTTATTAACTGCTGTATACAGGAATCCTTTATCCCTAAACTGTGGAAAATCTCCTACATTATTCCACTTCATAAGGGTGGAAACACCTGTGATTTCTCAAACTACCGCCCCCATTGCCATTTTGTCCCATTTGTCAAAGATACTGGAGAAATGCATACACTCCCAAGTCATGCATTTCCTAAATACAGTCTCCTCTCCCCTACACAACATGGTTTACGCCCACACCACAGCACAACCACTGCCCTTCTTTCCTTCACAAACATGGTTAACCAACATAGAAATAACACATTTGTTTCTGCCATATTTCTGGACCTCTCAGAAACATTTGATATGGTTTCTCACCCTATCCTAATAGATTCTCCAACTTCGTTAGCCTTTACCCCCCAACACTATTGCTTGGTTTGATAATTACCTGTCAGACCCACAGCAAGCTGTCCAGTGGCAAGGAGTTCCATCCCCTTTACTCCCAACTACTGTTGGTGTACTTCAGGGTTACGTATTGGGTCTACTGCTCTTTTCTGTCTTTACCAATAACCTACATACCTCCACCATGCAGGCCTCTTTAATATGGTATGCAGACGATTCCACCCTAATCTGCTCAACCCCATCTCTTACCACCCTACACCACCTGGCCCAAGAATCCTTTGCCTCTGTAGAAAGGTGGATCACTAATATTCAACTCATCCTAAATCCTAATAAAACAAAACTACTTATTTTCACTCCAAACAAAGCAAAAACATCTCCATTTTCCTTCTCTATCACATCCAATAATGGTACTGTCATTTCACCCCCCCCACACACACACCAAGCTCCTTGGCGTTGAAATAGATAACCTCCATTTCGACATCCAAATCTCTCAAACTATAAAAAAAGGTACACAAAAGAATGGGCTCCATATACAGACATAAACACTGTTAATCAGATCAGGCTAAGGTCACCGTAGCTCAAACCCACCTTCTTTCCACACTAATGTATGCAGCCCCAATTCTCACTTATATTAGAAAATCTGACCTAGACAAACTTGACTCTTGTTACAACAAAATCGCCAAGTTTGCTACTAATTCCCCATTTCGAACCCATCACTGTACACCTCTTAAACAACTTCACTGGCTTGCGCTCCCACAGCTACTAATCTATCATCAACTTGTCATAGCTTACAACAACCTAAAACAACCCAACAAAACTCCCACACTTAGCCAATTGCTGACTATCTACATATCAAATCGTCCACTCCGCTCTGTCAGCAAGTTACTTCTCTCTATCTCATCAGCTAACTACACAGCAGGCAAAGCTCTATTTTCACATTGTGTAGCAAAAGCCTGGAATAATCTTCCTCCATCCGTCACTTCTGCATCAAATACCACACAATTCAAAAACTCCCTGAAGGCCCACCTTTTAAGTTCTTGGCTCTGTCCATGTATCACATAATTCCAAAACCTGTTACCTATACACTTTCTCTCATAGTATATGCCTTCAGTAAACATGCTTGGTACAAATGGTATCCCTCAACAAATATGAACTTGTAATCTCTGTCTGTTATTTATTATAAAATACAGATTGTTCATATGTAGATATTGCTGATTTTAATTGCCTTTTCTGTTTTTCTTTTCTCACTAGATACTACTTGTATAACAATATTTTTAACACTATGTATAATATTAGTATCGTTTCCATTTGTATTTATGAATTTATGTGGAGCTTTTCTCCCCAGGCCTCCACTGTAAATGGACCTCGTCTAGTCAGACCATCCCGGTTAAAAGAAAAATAAAAAAATAAATTAAAATCCGGAGTGTATTCAAGCTTCTTTTTAGTACCCAAGAAAACAGGGGACATCAGACCTATTTTGGATCAGAGTTATCTTTTTGTAAAACAGACAAAATTCCAGATGGTCAAAATTCAGTCCATGCTCCTATCTTCTTTGTCGAGAGGCCGTGAGACTTTGGCTTTGGACAATGTCTTCTCCTCACTTTCTGATAGCACATATAGTGGGGACATCCAATGCTCTAGTGGACAAACTTGATAGAACTGTCTTATTACTGCACAAGTGGTCTCTCAGTCAGTCAGTGATGACTGATTTCCCTTTGCTGGAGCCAACCTTGCTGTAATCTCTTCACATCCTACTTAAACAAATACAGCACTTACCTTGGCACTGATCCCTCTGCAGAGACCGTCACCGAAGGACAGTGTGGTCCACAGCTGGCATCCAGGTATCCTTAGGTCTATATTATGTGATCGAAGAGACTCTTCTTCAATTACATAATTGACACATATACAGCAAATGCTGTAAACTGCCACGTCCTTGAATTTTTTCCTTGGGGAAAAATAGACGTGGCCGTAAAATAACCCCCTAACTAAATATACCAACTCCGAGATTGCTCTACATTGAAGAAAAGGGTGATTCCCGATAACGGCCAACTGAATTTTTTCCTAAGGAAAAATTTGAGGACGTGGCCGTTCACGGTTTGCAGCATTCGCTGTATATGTGTTGATTATTATGTGTTCGAAGAAGAGATTCTTCAGTCACGTAATATAGACCCTGGTATCCTTTATACCTTTCTCCCATTGCCCTTAATGAACAAATTCGTCCAAAAAACAAGAATGTGCATCTTCATTGCTCCCTTCTAACCTTGAAAAATGTGTTTTCCCTTGCTGTGGTCTCTAGTAGATCCATAATGGATGCTAGATCCATATTCAAACCTGTTAACAGTCATACAGACTGCCTTTTCCAGACCAGAGATCCAAAGTGTCAACCGTTTGGTTCCCCCAGTTCTAACCTTAGCCAGAGATGCCAGGCTCCCAACTTTGGTTGTTCAGATTATATCAGCCTCTCAAAAACAATTCTTTAAGAAGATCTGCCATAGAAAATGGAAAATATTTCCCATTTGGGCTATTTCGAAAGGTTTAAACCCTTTTCCTGTTCCAGTTCCTTCCATATTGGAATTCTTGTCTGAACTTTTCCACAGCAGCTGTAGTTATTCCACTGTCAATGTGCAAATGGTCTCAATCTCAAATTTCTACACAAGGGCTGAATGACAATTTTGTAACTTCCTTAAGAGTCAATAAAGCCTTTTTGAAAGGAACTTTTCTTCTATGACCATCTATCTGAAATCCTATACATCTCTAGGATATTAATATCATGCTACAGGCATTAACTCAATCCCCTTTTGAACCAGCAGCAGGATCAATTGATTTAAAACTCTTTAGGAAGACAATTTTTCTGGTGGCTGTTAATCAGCCAGATGGATTTCAAAGCTACAATCACAATCAGTTTTCTGCAAGCCTCCCTATCTGGTATTACATAGACAGAGTTGCCTTTCTGGGGTGGTATCTAAGATCAATTTAAATCTTTCAATAAATCTACCAGTCTTTTCCCCCATATTTTACATTTTGCATATGTTAGATGTTCATCACCAACTTGGGGTTCTGTCTTCATAGGACAAAGCAATTTAGAATGTCTGATCAATCTTTTGTTGCTTTGTCAAGACCTAAATTAGGTGAAGCTGTTTCTAAGGTTACTCTTTCCGGATGGTTATCAGATTGCATTTCTTTTTTCTACAATAAAAAGAGCTTGTCCCTACAGTCTAAACCTAAAGCAGACTCCGCAAGGGCAGTGGCAATGTCAACAGCCTTTACTGCAGACTGTCTCTTGATATTTGTGCGGCAATAACATGGTCAACAGTTCACACTTTTGTGTCTCACAACAAACTGGATGTAGTGTCCATATCACTCTCTTCCTTTGATTCCACAACTCGCAGGAATGTCCTTCCTTGATACCACCCAAGTATAACAGCTTGGGAATCTGTCTATGGTTAAATCGGATGAAAATAGACAAAGTTATGTACTTACCATAAAGCTAGACCCATGTTGTCTAATTTTCGTCCATTTCAACCCCCCCCCCCCTCCTGCCCTCTTCCAAATTGACACAAAAGGGCTTCTGGTGACCCGGTACACCATGTGTGTGAGCAGACCCAACAAACTGCCTTCCAGTCCTACTTTTTATCTGTTTGCTATGTTTAGTCTTGAATGTAATTGCTGTAGACTAATTTAGTGGGACAAACTCGATATGAGGTAGTAAGGTGGAATGGAGGGACGTATAGGTGGGGGGGGGAGTCAGAGCCCTGGATGCAAAGGTGGAGTATAAGGAGGTTTGGATAGGGGAAGAGTCAGAGCCCTGTATCCGAGAAGCTTCAGAGTTTCTGCTGAGGTCAGAGCTGATGGGATCAGACAAACCCATGTGTTGAAATGGCCTTATGCTGCAGTCATAGCCTTTGTATATAATTATGGTTTGATATTTGTACCCTTGGCTTTTTTACTTGACTTGTATTTCTCAGCTTTCTCTAATCTCCCTCTTAAGAGCATTTATTAGTTGAGTCATTGTCTGCCATTATGCAGTGTACCATAAAATGACAATATGAGTTTGAAATTGCCGCATTTGTATACATGGGATGCCATCTAGTGGCCATGGTCAGACTGCAGCCTTGCATGTCAGGGGCATCCGGCTTCTGAAGAATCTGGCCACACTGACCGCTATTTTTGCAGATATTTCAAATGTATGTCTGTCTCTATCCTAAAGCAGTGATCCTTTAATTTATATATTAACTATTTATGGTGAGTTAGCACACAATGGTATTTTCTGGAAATATGCATACAAAATGGTACTTCTGTTTGAATATACAAGGTAACGTAACTGTTTAATTTTCCCCTACCTACATTATAACTGCTGCCTTAGGTTGTCTTGAATGTCTTTGTACACCTAAAACTTTGATGTCTGTTAACCCCAACAGCTGTTCCAGCACTAATAACTGCCTGTCCTGACCAAAGTGCTTGTTTTGTACACAGCCTTTATAATGCCGAGTGTAGCAGTTTCCCTTTCTTTTTTTTTCATTCCTTGAATAAGAATATTTCGGCTGAGACTGAGAGGATCTAGGCATGATAATGCGGTCTGTGTTTCTCCATATATTATGATGTCATATTTCTAGTAGTCTGTACCAGGTTTGCATAATTCCAGGATTTTCGGCATAAATTGTTAGTCAACAATAGGTTGTAATATCTTGTATGTGAAGTACTCATTTGTTTTAAAAGCTGAATATGCCTTTTGTCAATGAACTTGTATTTCTTTTGTAACACAGTAGAAACATGTTTTCCTCCTGTGGCTCTCTGCTCAGTCCACTGTGTAGCTGAGTTGGCCCATTAGTTCACTCAAGCCCTCACCCACTCCTACCACTGTGTGTGTGTGTGTGTGTGTGTGTGTGCGTGTGTGTGAACACACACACACAACAGCTATCATAGTGGTCTTGCAGTTTTATTTTATTTTTTTCTTTTGCTGGTTAGGTAAGTAGACATATCCACCATCTTGGTGGATACGAGTATCTTGAGGCAGTGTAACAATTCTCTTATGTTCACTGACAATCAGCTTTTTCTCAAACAAACTGATAAGGTATGTGAGAGATGTAGTAATACAATGTCACTGGAGGCAAATCGCTCGTGTACAAGTGTAAACAATACCAGCCAGCTTGTCAGAAATGCACACACTACACCCGCCACGCACATTATGGTTCAGACATCCAGATACACATATGCTGAGGTTCTTAAAGGTAATCTTTCTGAACCCCAAAGAGCCACCAGACATTGGACCCTACAACAGACATTCTCAGGTACCCCAAAAGCATTCTACCAAATTCACACCCACTATAATTCACACAGTCACACCACATGGAGCCTCAACACCAAAGCCCATAAGGCAAATCGTAACACAACCCAGTATTTTAGTTATAGGAAATTTCATCATGAGACACACAGATGTCCAACCACCATACTGAATAAGGAGAAAGTCATGGTCCGTTGTCTTTCAGGGGCCTGGATCTCTGGTCACTGGACCACACAGTGAAGTATATTACGACTCTGTCATAGTCCATGTGGGTGTAAATGACCTGAGTTGTATCTCACTGGACTATATGACGAGAGACATTATGGAGCTCTCGGACTGTGTGTTCCAGGCTGTTATGGGCCTAGCACTGAGCAGCATTCTACCTTCATCAATGATAATGCCACAGTATGAACAGAAGATGGTGGACTTGAATGACTGGCTTAGCTTCTGGTGTTCTTCCAAGGGGCTGCCTAATTTGTCAACATGGGAGATTATGGTTGGCAGGCCGTATTGTCTGCGCCCTTTCCCTTCTCTGCTTTTGAATATTGGCAAAAACATTGTGCTCCCCCATGGTGCCTGCTTTTAGGCAGTACCAAACTGACAAACCTGACGTAGCAAAATCAACCCAAGGGAATCTAAAGGTGTTACTGCTCAATGCCAGGACTCTAAACAAAAAAAATCCACTTCCTTTAAGCTTTCCTCACCCTGGAGAATGCAGGCATCTGTGCAGTTACTGAAATGTGGTTTAAAGCCATATAGAATACCCAGCAGTACAAGTCTACACATTTGGGCCAGCTACTGTACAGGCAGGGACTGAAAGTGGAAGTGTTTCTATCTTCATCAGTAAGAATGTCACCAAAAGGTTGGTCAGACAGAATGATGGCTTTGAACTTCTCCACATTGCCCCTGGCAAAGCCCCATACCATATCATTGCTAGTTGTAGCTCCCCTTCTGTGAGCCAAGAAACCCATAACTCATACTTAAACCTGCTGGAGATGCTCACTGCTCAACTCAATACCATATTAATGTTCTACTTTAACTACCCCACTATAAACTGGGAATCATACACAACCCCAAACCTGCAGTCCTAGAGATCCCTGGACTTTGTAAACATTAACACCCTGGACCAGATAGTCTACATGCCCAGTAGGGGAGGAAACAAACTGGAACTGGTCCTCACTGATACGGAAAAATATCCTCTCTGGTAAGGTTGGACCATAAAGCTGTCTTCTTTGAAATAAAAATAAAACCCATGATGCCAGCTAACCCCATAACATTTAGAAACTATTCTAAAGGAAACTTCCCACTAATTGACAACCTGGCAAAATGTCAACCCTTCCTCACCAGTACCACCACCACAGACCCTGAGAACACAGTTCCTGTACTGAATTGTTTGCAGGTACTCTATACAATCATGTTAATAAATGCATGGAGACAACTGTGTCTACCAGAAGTAAGCTCAGAACAAACCTAAAAAGCAAGCCACACTGGTGGAACCCGAGCATCAGTAGGGTATACAGCATAAGGAAGAAAGTAATAGCAAAAGGCGGGAAATAATATCCAGAATGATGAAAACTCTCAGCAGTCTAAACAAGCAACTCCGAGAACAAATATGGTCTGAGGTAAAAGTAGTCTCCAAGGACAACCACAAGACTTTCTTTAGATATGTCCATAACCTCAAAAGCTGTACTCAACATTGTGCACAGTTAATTGTGAATGGAGCCACCTACACAGAGCTGGAAGATGCAACGGATCTACTGGCTGACAAATTCATCTTCAGTTTTAACCCCTGGTCACCTCTCAGGAAATACCATCAAACATAACTCCCCAGCCATCACCAGGAAACTAGTCCTGAATGTACTCTCCAAGGCCAAGAACACCACATTGATGGGCCATGATAATATTCCAGGATGCCTGCTGAATAGCATGAAACACGACCCATCAGCACCAGCGGCATCACTGTTTAAAGATTGTTTCCATACAGTCTTCATGCCATGCGATGGGAGAACTGCAGCTGTCATCCTTCTGCATAAGGATGGGGCCTTCTGTGGACCCTGGAAACTATAGACCCAGTAGTCTGACCAGTGTCATATGCAAAACCATGGAATGAATTATGAAAATGAGTAATGACACTGGACCCAACCCAGTTTGGTTTTGTCAAGGGAAGATCATGTCTACTTAGTTTGGTAAACCTCTTCCAGAAGGTCACCAAAGCAGTGGCCAATGGAAAAACAGTACATACTGCCTACCTTGACCTGGCCAAGAAATTTAATAACAATACCCCACTCTGGCATAGTAAACAGGCTCATAGAATTAGGCATACACCTGTATGTTACAAGCTGGATTACCAGCTGGCTTTCAGGACCCAGGAAATTTTCTATGGGGGTCCACCTCCACAGAGAGGCTGATCAGTACTGGAGTCCCTTGGGGCTCAGTGCTGTGTCTTTTCCTTTCATAGGTTTTTACAAGAATAACGACCACCAAGGTCTTAACAACCCTAGCCTGCAACCCAACCAAATTTTTTTGCTTAAACAAGAAACATCTTTATTAAATTATCACTTATGATATAAGCAATCCTGCATTTATATAAATGAAAACAAATCATACTGGCATAATGTCCAGTTGCAAGCTGTTTATATCACAAGCCATATTGACATAGTTTTAGTTAAAATATTATACATCACTTATAATCTATCCAGTCATTGTCAAACATTACATAGCTCATTCAAATTCCGCCTTCTTTTGAACCTTATTCCTCCCCTATGTCTTTTTCCCATGATTCCCATGTTTTCTTGTAATTCCCTCCTACTCTTTTCTAAAGATCCCAATTCCAGTTGTTCTATCTCTGTTAATATGTTCACTACTTCTAGTACAGGTGGTTTATATTTTGATTTCCATTTTCTAGTAATTGCCTTTTGGCAGCCACCATAATTAGACACAGCAAGGCCTTACTATGTCTAGGCAGTTCCAGTTCTGCATCATAGCTCAGAAGAATCATTTCTGTAGTTACACTAATTTGCTCACCCAGTATCTCTGATAAAGTTGTCTGCAGGGAATCTTTAAAGATCTGCAAGCTCATTACAGTCCCAGAAAATACGTTCCCAATTACCTCTTTCTTCCCCACCACACCTCCAACATTTGCTGTCCACCTGAGGAAAAATTCTCTGGAGTCTACTTGGGGTATTAAATATATATTTTTAAACATTTCCAAGGAAAAATCCTAAATCTTCTAGATTTTTTTTTTGCATATTTGAGAGACAAACATGTATCCCCCAGTTCTTCTTTGGTAAGAGAACTGGATAAGCAATTCATAATCCTTTCTAACCTCCTCTGATTGATTCTTACAGTTGTCATGCAGTATTTTATATGCTCTACTAATTATTTCTTTAACAGCAATTTCTGTTCCTGATTATACTAAAAACTCTTACCAGTGCTGGTCTTTTGTTTATGACCCCCCCCCTTGTTTCTTTCTCTTTGCCTATACTCTATCAATCCTTGATATGGAAGACCATGTCTAGCCTGCAGTCCAAAAATTTCTTGGCATCTTCCCATTCTATTACCTTTCCCCCTCTAGTTATTTGCTCCCAATACCTTGGTTCCTTTGCCGGTTTTCTCCAGTAAATTCCGGCCCCCTATTGTGCGTTTCCCTAATTACAGTCATCCCAATCAGCAGAATCTCCTTTATGTATTCCCGTGTTGGCTTAGTCCTTAGAATACTTTCTGCTACTTTATGAATATATTATGCTGTATGATTATTGTTTTTCTCCGTAAAGGTCTGCATCCAAAATACCAGTCTCTCCATGTTTCTTGAGCTTCCTCCCATTTCATCATCTCTTTCCACTTCGAATTATACTTTTCTGCTTGTACTGTGTATAGTAGCCTTAACTGTGTAGCTCTGAAATACCCCTTCAAGTGTGGTAATCCCAAACAACCTTGTTATATTGGAAGAATCAGTTTATTGTACTTGACTCTTGATAACTTCCCCTCCCAGATAAAATCCTTCATCTCATAGGTTCATAGGTTCATACTAGGCTATCTGCCCTAGGGCATTTATAAGCCTAGCCAGAGTGTGTTTGGCTTTCGCCACCCATTTTAAAATTAATTTTGCTATGCCCTTTTTCGAGGTTAGTATACTGTGCCTCTGTCTAACAGTGACACAGAAGTGATACCCGGGGTAAACCTACGATCCCCCATCCACTCATCAAGATTCCTCTTGAAGAGAGTCCGTGAGGGACTCTGCCTAACCTGGACTGGGATTTTATTCCAGAGTGAAGGGAGCCTCTGGGTTCTGAATCTGTCCCTCCAGCTTGTCCTGTTTATTTCAGTGCTGAGGTTCAAGTCTCTCGAGCGCGTAGCTCGATGGGATTTGGATTTTCTGAGGTGCAGCATGTCCATTAATTCCGAGTTGGACATGGCTTTATACGTCAGGCACAAATTGCCTCTGAGCAGGTGGTATGCCACCGAGTAGAGCTGGAGTTTCTTTAACTGGGCAGCATATGGCATCTGTTTGAGCCCTTTGATCCTCTTGGTGAGGTACTTTTGGGGTCTTTCCAGTTGCTGCAGGTGTCTGGTAAGGTACATCCCAAAAGGGGCATTGTACTCAATTATGGGCCTGATGAGGGATGAATATAGAGGCACGATGACCTCCCCTGATCTAGATGTGAATCCCTTCATGATTAGGTGGGCTATATAAAATGTTTTTCTAACCACTTTGGCCACGTGGTTGTCAAATGAGAGATTGCTATCAACTTGGGTCCCCAGGTCCCTAATTACTTATTCCGTACTTAATGGATTACCACCTATGTGGTAATTTGTGGACACTTTGTTTTTGCCAAAGGGGATGACTATACACTTTTTGGTGTTTAGCTTGAGGCCATGGCTCTGGCACCAGTTGTCTGTTTCTATGAGGCCCTTTTGGAGGATGCTTGTGTCGGCTGGAGAGTCTATTATAGCGCCCAGTTTGCAGTCATCTGCGAACTTGGTCAGCCACAGTCCTTCCGTGTTTGCCTGTACCTCCGAGAAATATATACCGAACAGGAGAGGTCCCAGGACTGAGCCGTGTGGAATGCCACTTGTAACTGGTTTGGAGTCTGACATGGCTCCAGCAATTCTAACCATGTGGGTTCTGTCCTTGAGCCAGTTTGCAATCCATCTAGTGACATAGGGGTTTATATTTAAGCTGGTGAGATTATCTATAATGCCCGAGTGGGGTATTGTATCGAAGGCTTTTGCGAGGTCCAGGTAGGCTGTGTGGACCACCTTCCCCTCGTCAATGGCCTTTGTGACTGTTTCAAAGAAATCGACCAGGTTTAAGAGGCAGGATCTGCCCTTAAAGCCGAACTGGGTAGGATCCAGTGTCTGTAGGTCCCCAATATCTTTTTTTATGAGGTCCATGATGATTCTTTCCATAGCTTTGCAGACCAAGCTAGTCAGGCTTATGGGGCGATAGTTTCCAGGTTCCGTTGAGGCACCACCTTTGTGGAGAGGGACCACTGTTGCTGTACGCCACTCTTTGGGTACATATCCTGTGGTAAGGCTGAGATTGAACAGTAGTTTTATGTTTGGGTTTAGCTCTTCTTGGAGTTCATGTAGGATGCAGCCCGGGACACCATCTGGTCCCATTGATGCTGTGTTTTTTGCTTTGGAGAGGGCGGCTCTTACCTGAGCATCTGCGATGTCAGTGGGGCAGCACTCTGCTGGGATAGATATTTGCCCTTTTGGTGGGGGGGGGGGGTTTGCACTGAACCTGTCAGCTAGGATGTTGGCAATGTCTGTGGGTTTGGTGTATTTTTTGTCATTTTGGACTAATTCTGAGCATATCTGGGAATTCCCACCCAGGTTCCTAACATAACTAAAGAAAGCCTTGTGATTATCCTTAGTGTCCTGTGCAATTTTTCTCTCGAAGCTGGCCTTAGACGATTTTATGAGTGCCCGTAGTTTTTTGCTAACACTGATCAGAGATGCCTTCCCTTTTTGGGATTTTGCTCTATCATGTAGTAGCTTCCTCCTTCTATTGTATAGTTGGTTTATGGCTGGGGTCCACCAGACAGGACGTCTGCCTTTGGAGGATTGGGTCTTGGTTTTATTTGGGATTGCATGATCCATGCATTCCTGAAGGTGTTCATAGAATGCGTTTATAAAGGATTCTGCGGTCTGGGCCATATTTTCCACAGGCCCAGGGGCTTTGAAGGATTCCACCTCGGTTTTGAGGAGTGTGAAATTTGCTTTGGAGAAGTTTTTCACTGTGGTTTTCTGGGCAGGGGATAGGGTCGGGATGTGAATATCCAGTGAGATTAGTTTATGGTCTGATCTTACCAGTGAGGGATACACTTCTGGTCTGGAGCATAGAGTCCCCATGTTGATGATGATCAGGTCCAGTATGTTTTCCCCTCTTGTGGGAGTGGTAACAAGTTGTTCCATAGCATTTGAGTTTATAAATTCTAGGAACCTTTGAGCTAGGGTGTTGGAGCTAGAGTAATGCTCCCAGTCTATGTTTGGGTAGTTGAAGTCGCCCAATATAATGGTGTTTGGAGAGACCTTTATATTTTCCAGTGTTCTCAGGAAGGCCAAGTGGGGTTCCTGGGTTTGGGAGGGTGGTCTGTAGCGGGCTATAAACTGGAAGGCAGTTTTACCCACTGTTAGTTGCACATGGATAGTCTCTGATGCTTCGTGCTGTGCCACCAACCTGAAGGTGTGGGTATCTTTGACGAATATTGATACTCCCCCTCCTTTTCTGGTTTGATCCAAGTTTTGGGGCCGAAAAGCATGGTATGAGGTATAACCTGGTAGTGCTGTGGTGCTCTCGGGAGCCTTGAACCAGGTTTCTGTTACTGCACAGATATTGATGTTCTCCATGCTAAGGAAAGTTTCGAGTGCATGCATCTTGAGGTTTAGACTTCTGGCGTTGAGTAGCATTACTCTTAGTTTCTTATCCCTTGTGATACCTATGGAGGTGGGTTTGTCTTTTGAGCCTTGCCTAAAAAAGGCACTATGGGGTTAGCAAGAGCCTTTGCCAATATCCGAAAGCCCAGGGGTGACAGGTGCAAGCCGTCCCTAGCGAAGCATCGTGGCTTGTCGAGCATGTCATCCCAAGGCTGACAGGCATTGGATCCCCTTTGTATGACACCAATACTTAAGCCAATTGTTGAAATTGTGGCATCATTCTTGGTGAGGGTAAGATGCTACTCATTGTCAGGGTCATACCGGCCTGGGCCACATGCTCAGAGAGCTCCTCTATGTCTCTTTTCATGTAGTCCAGGGAGGTACGTCTCAGGTCATTCACACCAGCATGAACAATGACTGAGTCATATTTGTACTTGCCTTGGAGTGACCTGAGTGCTTGTGTTATGTGGTGGATCCTAGTGCCCGACAGGCAGCTCACCGTGACCTTCTCCTTGTTCAGCCTGGTGAGCGGGACGTCAGTGTGCCTGACGATAGAGTCACCTATTACAAGTGTATCAGGCGTGTTGTTTAGCCTTAAGGACTGTGACTGTTCGGCACACTGGCTTTGTGAGCTATGTGTTGCACGTGTTTTGTTTTGGGGTAGCAGTTGCTTGGGTGTCTGCTTTGGAGGTCTCTGCTGCTTAGGCAGATTTTAGAGCCTCCGAGTATGTTTTTGTGTGTTTGTGTGTTTGGTTTGCTGTCGTGGTAGGTCTGTGTGAGACTGGAATTGTAGTGAGTGTGGTTTCCTTCTCCTGACAGGTTTCGCCAGTACTGAGTTGAGAGAGCTTAGCCTCCAGTTTGGCTATATGGTTGCATCTCTCACGTGTTGGAATTTGTTGGGAGGAGGAGAGGGTTGTCTGTGTACATGAGGCAGTTGTAACATTGCCTCAAGATTCTCAGATTCACCAGCTGGACTCTTTATTAATTGCTGTCCACAACTTATTTATTTTATTTATAGAATTTAACAGGGTGATGTCCGACCGGGATAAAAAGCCTGTTTTTAGCAGAGACCCAGGGAGAAAATTTCCGACAAGTAATATTAGACACGGTTTTATATATATATATATAAAGACACTTTCCAGTCGAATACAGGGTTATAAATAAGCTCTAATACAAAGACAGTACTAAGTAAGAATAACAAGTAGCACGAGAGGTTCCAGAATACAGAAAAATACAGCTACAAATACAGTCACAGCAGTAATCATGAGCTTAATAATGAGAGGATTTCTGTAGTACGGGAGTACAAATAACAGTGGAATGCTATGTACAGTGAGGTATTAGCAGAGGCGCACAGTAGTAATTGAATGGCGAGATGAACAGAGGTTCAAATGCATCTGTGTACAGCAGAGTAGTAGCAAGTACTAGTATGGAAAAAAGGGAGGGAGATGAAAGTAGTTAGTGCGCCTGGAAGAATTAGCCTGAAGAGTGGCGGGAGCAGAGCCAATGATTGACTAGGTGGAGTTTTAAGAGTTTTTTTGAATTCCTGATAATTAGGGTTTTTTGCGATGGGCTGAGGAATTGTGTTCCATAATCTGGCAATTTTGTTAGAATAGATGGAGGCACCATGTTGATTGTTGGAGTGGGTGAATTGTAGCATTAGTTTATCTGATGATCTGATGGACCCAAGATTAACAATAGGTTGGAAAGAGCAGGGAGATTGTTGGGTTGGTGGACTATTTTGTGTGCCATGGTGAGTTGATTGAGGAATAACAGGTTAGGGAGTTTGATCCAGATTAGCTGAGCGAGCGCAGTGCAATGGTGGGCCCTGTAAGGGACATTCGAGGCAAATTTAGAAATTTTGTTGTAACAAGATGCAAGGTTATTGAGGTCAGACTTGCGCAGATTTGTGAATATCTGAGAACCGTAGAGGAATGTAGAAAGCAGATGTGACTGAGCAGTGGCCAGCCTACCACTTTGGGTTAGGAAAGGTTTTCCCCTTTAGAGAGTGCCAAGTTTGATATGAACCTTTTTGACTGACAGAGAAATATGTTTGTTGAATTTTAGATTTTCATCTGTTGTGACACCTAGAAGTTTAGTTTGGTTAGTAGGGTCTATCATGGTACCATTTGAGGAGGGAATTCAGAGAGTGGACTGGCTTGGAATGGATTTCTTGTTACTGAAGACTATTACATTAGTTTTGTTGTTTGGGTTTAGAATGAGTTGGTGTTCAGAGAGGTGTTTTTCTGTGTCTTGAAAGAAAGCTTGCATTTTTGCTTGCAATATTTGGGGTGAGGGGGCTGAGCAGATGAGTGTTGCATCATCTGCATATTGGACAATGGAGGCTAACTTAGTTGTGGGACGGAGGTTATTTGTAAATATGCTGAAGAGGAGAGAACCAAGTATAGAACCTTGGGATAAGCTGACAGAGATGGGGAGCAGGGGAGATAGGTTATCTTCCCATTTCGTAGCTTGCTAGCGGTTGGAAAGATGGCTATGGAACCAGGAGATGGAAGAGGAATTGAGGCCAGAGATGAGAGCTTAAGTAGCAGCTGGTGAGAAACGGTGTCAAAAGCTTTGGACACATCGAGAAAGATAGAGGAGATAAGTTGGCCTTTGTTTAACAGATGAATGGTGTTGGTGAAAGACAGAAGGGCAGTGCTGGTACTATGCTTTAGTCTAAAGTCATGTTGGGAACTAGATAATAGGTTGTGAGTACGGAAGTGGCTGAGGAGTTGATTGTGGATAAACTTTTCTAGGATTTTTGCAAGGGGGAAAGGATGCCTATGGGACGGTAGTTTGAGTTCTCGGGATGAACCAACTTTAAGGGGAATGATGTGGGATATTTTCCATAGAGTTGGGATGTATTCTGAAATGGATCTATTAATCAGGATAGATGTAGGGTAGGCAATGGAAGGAGTGGCGATTTTAAGAAATTCATTTGGCAGTAGGTCAGGTGCAAGACAGCTAGGTTTTAGCTTGAATAGAAGTGATTTTATGTAACTGGTTTGGATGGGGGTGAAAGTGAAGCGGTAGGGTAATCAGGACAAGGAGAGGGGAGGTTAAGAGGTTTGTTAGGTTGGTCATATAGAATAATGGTTATAGTATGTACAAAATGAGAGTTGAATTGAGTAGCAATAGGGTCAGTATTATTTGGGGTGACTGGGGCAGGGGTAGAGGAGTGACCAGGGCTTAGTAGATAATTAATGCTTTGCAAAAAATTTTGAGGGTTGTTTAGGTGCATCTGTGGACAAGTCAGGAAGTAATCTTGTTTATCTTTCCTGGTTTGTTTTTTAGCTTGGTTTCTTAGCTGTTGATAATGTAGACAGGTGTGTTGTCTCTAGTAGTGTGGTAGGCTTCCCAGGCTTTGTCTCTGTGTTTTAGTAGCAGTTTGGTGTCTGTGGTTAGCCAAGGTAGGTGTTTGGCTTTTGGGCAGATGTTTCGTGTGGGAGCAAGATTGCTCAGTATATTAAGGAAGGTATTGTTGAAGTGCTGAACAGTTAGGTCTAGTTGGAGGTTTTTAAGTGGTGCCCAGTTGCATTGTTGAAGTAAGTAGTTAAATGAGGGGGGAAACCTTTTTTTTGCTACAGATGTATTTGTACAAAATGTTGCATTGGGAATGGACACATTTCTGTACAAGGACTGTAGTGCATAGGGTCCTGGGTTCAAAACTTGCCAGTGAAATACATGGTGGTAACACAACATTAGGGAGGGTGGCCTAATGGTTAAGGTGTTTGCCTTACATACACATGCAGGGTTTGAGTCACACAAGGGATAATTGGCTAGGCTTACAATGGCTCGCAAGAGCAGTTAGCTTAGTACTAACCTATGAACCTATGAAGGTAGGAGTATGGTCACTGAGGGAGTCTGATACCCAGCCTGCTGGGTAACCAAGCTTGGGTTTATTGATCAGTATCCAGTCGAGTGTTGACTGTTTTGGTACACTTGTCTATACAGGTTGGACAGGTTATAGTTTGAGTGAAGTTGCATAGGTTTAGGAAGTTAGAGAGGTTGTTGGATAAAGAGGAGTGCCAATCTAGGTTGCAGTCACAAAGAATAATAGTTTCTTGGTTGAAATTGCTAGATGCCCAAGAGAGAAGACTTTTAGTGGTATGGAGGTTATTGCCAGGAGGGAGGTAGGTCACTATGATAACTATTGATTTATTGAGGTTAATTTCAAGTAGAGTTATTAGGATTTTGGAGTCGGGCAGTTCAGGAGGAGCACAGCTTAGTTGTACAACCTTGAGAGTGTTTTTGAACATAATGGCAACTCCACCACCTCTTTTGTTTAATCTGTCTCGTCTAATGATATGTCCAGTTGTGATGACTTCTAAGTCTTTGATGTAGGGCCTTAAACAGGTTTCAGTAGTCACAGCTATGTCTGGTGAGTAGGTGGTTAGGAACAAACAAGAGCCAGCAACCGGTTCCCAAAAGCTTTATTGAAGTGAAAATAGTGTCAAAGACACTAACACTCTCCAGACAGAAACAAACCTCAAACTAGTTTCGGTGTAATACCTTCTTCAGTGAGGAAAAAACATGATAATTCCATTAGACATGCTCCTTATATATACATAAATAATTAGCCAATAACCAAATGGCTAACAATCAATTACAAAGCCAGATTTAAAGACATGCATCACCCTAAAACCTGACTGATGGATAGAAATACATAAATGCACAAACTGTGCATAAATAATACAGTTTAAGCAAAAATGTTATATCAGTGACAATAATGTATTGCCAAGATGTGGTATATAATAACTTATAAGTATATAATATATTAAATATATTATAAATGGTCATTCAAGCCTGGTGAAAAAAGGGCTCCCAAATGTATGATCCAATATTTTTCTTTCATACTTAAAACACTCTGCCAGCCAGTCTGATTGGACCTATTGCCCTGTACTTTATCAATAACACAAAATATGAATTTGGCAGATGGATGCTTGACAGTATGTTGATATAATGCATTGCTGATTTTGTGAGTCTGAATGTCACTACGGTGTTCTCCTATTCGAGTTCTGAGGGACCGTGAGGTTTTGCCAACATAAAAAGCCTGACACTGACATATAGCTAAATAGATCACCCAACATGTTGAACAATTGGCAAATATACGTATATCAAATATCTTACTGGTATTGGCGCTGGAAAATTCCTTAGTTTTGTTAATACTTGTGCAGGAGGTGCAATGACCACACGGGAAAGTCCCCAACAACTCATCACCGGTAAGGGTAAGTTGTCTGTATGTTGCACCTCCACTATCCTGATGTTTATAATGAGAAAATAACATGCCCAAAGTTTTGCCCCTCCTGTAAGAAATAGAACATTGGTCGGTCAAAATATGACGGAGATGTTCATTGGCCAAAAGTATATTCCAATTGTTGTTCAACACACTTCTAATCAATTGGTGATTCTTCCCAAATGTGGTAATAAATCGAATGGTATCACCTTTAACAGCGTCCTTAATCTGATATTTTAAAAGATCTGATCTAGACTGCTGATCTGTCCACACCCTGGCACTAGATATGTCCCTGATGGAGTAACCTCTATCAAGAAATCTCTGATTTAAATCCTTTATGGCATCCTGATGATCCTGAGGAGATGAATTAATACGTTTAAGACGCAAATATTGTGATTTTGGGATGTTGCGGATGGTGTGACGTGGGTGCATGCTTGACGAATGAAGTAACGTATTAAATTGTGGGTACTTCCTATGTATTTTAGTACTTAGGGTATTGTCATCATTCCGATATACCGTAACATCCAAAAAGTCAATGGTAAACTTATGGTATGTTATAGAGAATTCAATACCCCAAACATTGCTATTCAAATGTTCCACAAATTCCATCAAATAGTCAACATCCGCACGCCACACCATCCAACAATCATCAAGATAACGTCTCCAAATATCCATCTCCTCTAAGTAAATGTTATGCAAAGGATCATATATGAGACATTCCTCCAGGTATGCCATAAAGAGGTCAGCGTATATAGGGGCAAAAGAAGCCCCCATGGCTGTACCTCTGAGTTGCCAATAGCAATCACCCTGGAAGAAAAAAACATTTTTATTCAGAACATACTCTGACAAACATACTAGTGGCGTATTAAATCCGGGTGGGTATAGATCAGATCTTTGAAGCCAATAATCCAACGCCTGTAGGCCAGCCCAATGGGGAATGCTCGTATAAAGGGATTTCACGTCTAAAGTACACATTATCCATTCTGGATCTAATTGTGTATCAACAATGATGTTTAAAAATTCCGTGGTGTCCTGTATACGAGCTCTAACCATGGGCAATAATGGCTTGAGGTATGATGTTAGAAAAACCGATAAAGGTTCTGTAAGGGATCCATATCCGGACACAATAGGTCTCCCAGGAGGAGCACTGAGAGATTTGTGAATTTTGGGTAACAGATAGAGAATCTGCTTTTGTGGATCACCAACTTGAAGATGACTGGCAGTTTTAGATGAAATAATACCTTCTTGTACTGCCTGTTGGATGAATGCGTCAATGTCTTGTTTAAACTGAGGTGTTGGATCTATCCTCATATGCTTATAGCACTGGGCATCAGACAACTGTCTTAATCCTTCCTGTACATAGTAGTCATTATTCAGGACAACCACAGCACCCCCTTTATCCGCCTGGATAATGACAATTTTATGATTTTGTCTCAATTCCAACAAAGCTTCTCTCTCAGAAGGTGTGATATTGTCCTGAGCTATGTTAATATTGAAATTTGGAAAATGTAAGTCCCTCAAAACAGCTTGTTGGAAAATCCCTACATTTTTATTCATTGGAGGTTGGAATGTTGATTTTTTAAAAGTAAAATCAGTAGATCTTTGAGTGACAGGATTACTCTGATCATTAAAGAAAATTTTTAAATTCAACTTTCTGCAAAATTCAATAACATCAACAGATACTGAATAATGGTCAGAGAAAAAACTTGGGACAAAACCCAATCCTTTATTAAGAATGCAATGTTGTTCTTTAGTAAGTATGTGATCAGACAAATTTAGAACATTGTCAAAAGATTCAACTATTTGTTCAACAGTGCCTGAACTAACCCTGTCATAGAATCTGTATTCATGTCTGCTCTTATGCTTCCTCCCCCCTCGGGATTTCCCAACATGTCTAAAGGGAACTTAGATTGATTTTTCTTTTTTACAGGAGATCTGACACTGGTGCCTCCCTCGCTGTCAGTGTAGGATGACTCCTCCCCTGAGGTACTAGTGTAACTAGAATCATGATGTTTTAAAATTGACCTAGGTCTTTTCTTTGATTTCCCCACATTTACCATTGATCCTGCGTCCTTGAATCTAACACTCCTTTGAACCTGAAATGGTTGACCTCTCTCATAATCATGTATATCCCTAGAAAATTTTTTAAGTTTTCTATCCTTCACCATATTATCATAAACCGTGAGTTCCTTAGACAACCGCTCAACACAACTAGAATATTTAGTACTATCCTTGTATTTTTGGCATTCCATACTTAGATCTTTTACCTCCTTGAGCAGGATATCTACTGTTCTTTCATAATAATCCAATAAAATCTTCACAAATACCATTGAACCCTTCCTCAGGGCATCATCCCATTCCTCTGTGAGTCTCTGTTCAGATCTACCCACAAGAGGGCGTAACTTAATACGAAGGCCTCTGGGTGCCAAGCCTTTATGAAAATAGGCCTTAAACAACCTTAAATGCCAAATATTGGCTCTGAGACCCCTGAGTCCCTTATCTAATCTACGGAATGCCAAATCACAACCCCCTTCACTGTTTGGGTTGTTTATATTTTGGTTGTTGCTTGGGGCTTCCACCAGGCCAAAAATGGCTATATCCTCCCTATCAGCACACAACCCTGATAATATTTGGTCCAAATCCATATTGAAAAAACGTGTGTTGATCAGTCGTCCAAGGAAGTACCCCAATATAAAGACAAAAAAGCAATAGAATTCAAGGAACGCAGAAAAAATGATTTGTAAATATGAATTAAATGATGTCTACCAAGACCTAGTGTATATCATTCAATATACTTATCCAAATAGAATGGAGTCATCCCCCATACACTGAGCTGCTGTACTCATTTATCCTTTGGATAATATAAAATAAGACATGGCCTCACATAATGATGATAAAAAAATATATCCAAATGTAATTACCAAATCAGAAAGTTTTTGTTGAAAAAACTTTTGTTAGAAAAAATTTTTGTTAGAAAAAATATTTTTGTTTGTCACTACCTAAAATAGACGGTGCATATAATACAATCATAACATGTGCCAAAACGCATAAGTTCAAAGGATACAAAAAAATTTTTTCAGACCCTGAACAGATGATACAATAAAGATGTTACCATCCCATAGCTGAAATGGCCATTAATTACCAATAGTACAAATAGGTGTGCTGAACCAAATGTTATCCTACTCAATTAAAGTCTATCAATAATGATGACTAACAAACAATAATATTCAGTCCTCACTCAAAACAATAATGATATTTCAAAAATGAAAATGTCTATGAAAATAATGGGCATGACCACAATAACTGTAATCAGATAACAAATAATATTCCTGAATCCAAAGGGTTAAACATACATATACAATAATATATAATGTATGATTGCCCTGTCGTATGGTCCCTGTATAGTAATTAAACGTGAATACCATAATTTGTATTCCGATTGTCATGAATATTACTAAAACCCATATAGTACCAAAGACATTTCCATTATAAGAAAAAATAAACTCAATGTATGAGTATACCTATGTCTTGCCTGAAAGGACCTATAATGTGCAAAGCACACACTGTATTGTACCTAATAATCCATTTGCATATTATAATAGTAAATGCAGATTGTATATACATATCACATAAGCCCCAAATATCCTGAGAATAAAACCCTTCTTATGAAAAATGGGCTCGAAGAGTGATTATGTACCTACCCCTATAGCCAAAAAATGAGATCGTAACATGTAGTACACAATTTCAATGATATTTGAAAATATACATGTGTTAATGCAACATATTACACATGAACATAGCATTCGCATATGACACTTGTAATTCAAATAACAAATCTGACTGTATAATCACAGCCCAATAAGCAAACTGTCCCAATCTAGAGAAGAAGTCCAGTAAAAATCCGTTGAGTAGTACGCCATCAAAAACAAGGCGCCATCATGGCGAAAACCTCAGCATGTTCGTATTTAGAATACCCACAGATAAGCCCGTAGCAATCCTAAGAAATGTTGCTGCAAACAGTTACAAAATATGTCCTCACAAAAGGTAGGAACATACAAAATTATAGTCAAAAATGTGCGCCTGTATAAAAAGCAGAATCAACCATGCCTGCAGTAAACATTCCGTAGTGCTTCTTCGCCAATCCCGTACAGAACAGGTCCAATTTAACAATGGCGTGAAAAACAAAAAACGCCTAAAATGATGTATTGGTTATCCAAAAATATGATAAACTCATATTCAATAGATAGACTGAACCAACCACCAAAATGTGCGCTCCAATATAACAATTATGGAGCACAAAAAAACGTGGCAGTCTATTGAAAACTAGATGCTTAAGAATGTTAGAGAAAACCAAAATTATAATAAAGAAAAGTCACCACTCTTGAGCATACGACAACCGGAGCATGCAATAAATCCAAGTAGCCTTCATATAAGGAATAAGTCCAAATTCCAAAGGAGAGGAGTCATCTCTGCAACAGCCAGGGAGCCAACGCCAACAGCGAGGAAGACACAGCAGTGACACACTAACCCATGCGTTCAAGCACGGCCCAACAGCAGAACAGGAACAAACAAGAGCCAGCAACCGGTTCCCAAAAGCTTTATTGAAGTGAAAATAGTGTCAAAGACACTAACACTCTCCAGACAGAAACAAACCTCAAACTAGTTTCGGTGTAATACCTTCTTCAGTGAGGAAAAAACATGATAATTCCATTAGACATGCTCCTTATATATACATAAATAATTAGCCAATAACCAAATGGCTAACAATCAATTACAAAGCCAGATTTAAAGACATGCATCACCCTAAAACCTGACTGATGGATAGAAATACATAAATGCACAAACTGTGCATAAATAATACAGTTTAAGCAAAAATGTTATATCAGTGACAATAATGTATTGCCAAGATGTGGTATATAATAACTTATAAGTATATAATATATTAAATATATTATAAATGGTTCAACATGTTGGGTGATCTATTTAGCTATATGTCAGTGTCAGGCTTTTTATGTTGGCAAAACCTCACGGTCCCTCAGAACTCGAATAGGAGAACACCGTAGTGACATTCGGACTCACAAAATCAGCAATGCATTATATCAACATACTGTCAAGCATCCATCTGCCAAATTCATATTTTGTGTTATTGATAAAGTACAGGGCAATAGGTCCAATCAGACTGGCTGGCAGAGTGTTTTAAGTATGAAAGAAAAATATTGGATCATACATTTGGGAGCCCTTTTTTCACCAGGCTTGAATGACCATTTATAATATATTTAATATATTATATACTTATAAGTTATTATATACCACATCTTGGCAATACATTATTGTCACTGATATAACATTTTTGCTTAAACTGTATTATTTATGCACAGTTTGTGCATTTATGTATTTCTATCCATCAGTCAGGTTTTAGGGTGATGCATGTCTTTAAATCTGGCTTTGTAATTGATTGTTAGCCATTTGGTTATTGGCTAATTATTTATGTATATATAAGGAGCATGTCTAATGGAATTATCATGTTTTTTCCTCACTGAAGAAGGTATTACACCGAAACTAGTTTGAGGTTTGTTTCTGTCTGGAGAGTGTTAGTGTCTTTGACACTATTTTCACTTCAATAAAGCTTTTGGGAACCGGTTGCTGGCTCTTGTTTGTTCCTGTTCTGCTGTTGGGCCGTGCAAGCTTGAACGTGCGTGGGTTAGTGTGTCACGAGTAGGTGGTTAGGGCAGCTTGAAATTCACTTCCCTTTGATTGAAGTTGGTAAAGAACAAGTCCAAATTAGAGGTGTTAGAGATGAGTAGGGGTGAGAGTGTTTAGTAGATTGAATAGGATATGTTGGGTGACAGGTGGTGATGAAAGACGGCAGGGTGAGAGGTTGTTGCTGGGACCAGAGTTGGGATGTATGTCAGCATGGAATTTGATTTGTTTGAGAGAGTGCAATAGGAGCTGTCTAAGTTTGTTAATTAAATTGTGATATCTGAGTGTAGGAGACTTGCGGTAGCAAGTGTGTGTTTCAGAAGCTGGTGAAGAGAGATTGGAGTTGCTATAAAGTTGTGGGCTAATGTTGGTGTAAGTATGGGTGTGGTGTAGGTGGGGCCATAGAGAAGTGTTGGTGGGTGATAGCATTTGATGTGGCAGGAGTTGAGGGAGCTAGCACTATAGGTTAGGTAAAGAAAGTGGCAGGAGTTGAGGGAGCTAGCACTATAGGTTAGGTAAAGAAGGTGGAGTAGAACTAATCTGGCTAATAGGGAGTAGTAGAGATGCATGATTGGATTTGCTAAGTGGACTTAAAGGATGCATACTACCACATCAAAATAGACGCTCCAGAAGTCATCTGTGCTTTCGGCTGAGAGCTAGTCATTTTCAGTTCAGGGCTTTGCCCTTTGGGCTCACCACAGCCCCCAGGGTGTTGCCCAACTGCTCATCTCTGGAGGCAGTCAGCATTTTTCTCTGCACCCTACTGCCTGGAACAATATAACACAAAACAAGTTGGGACTAAAGATTATATCCAGAGGCTATGTTATTCCCTTTTTCCTTCCTCCTCTGGAGAGGCCAAAGAGACACCCCAACATTCCACTCAAAGGGAGTTTACAGTAGCAGAAGTTCTAAATCTACTGCAAAAAAAGTGTCATCCAAGAGGTCCCGACTGGACAAAGAGGATTCGGAACATACTCTCGCTTCTTCTTAGTGCCAAAGAAAACCAGGGACCTACAATCCATTTTGGATCTAAGCAAATTAAATATGCTTGTAAAGAAGACAAAGTTCCTAATAGTGACTGTTCAGTCCATTCTACCATTACTGCAGAAGGATGATTGGATGTGCTAAGTGGACTTAAAGGATGCGTACTATCACATCAAAATAGATGCTCCAGAAGTCATCAGTACTTTTGGCTGAGAGCCAGTCATTTTCAGTTCAGGGCTCTGGCCTTTGGACTCACCATAGCCCCCAGGGTGTTTACCAAATGCATGGCAGTAGTCACAGCTCACCTGAGATTGCAAGGAGTCTGAGTGTTTCCATATCTGGATGACTGGCTCTTTACTGCCCCAACCAGGCGTCAACTACTGCAGGCCAGGGAATATTACTTCAACTTACCAATCATCTGGGGATCACAATAAGTCTGGCAAAGTCGAACCTATCCCCCCATGCAGACTTTAGAGTTCATCGGAGCTACCTTGGACATAGTGAGCCAAATTGCAGCTCTTCTCCCTCATTGCATTCAAATCTTGAGAGATCATGTCTAAGCCGTCTTGAACTGACAAACTTCATAAGCACAAGGAGCAAAAATTGAACACACAAACTAAACCAAAATAATGAACACAAACGGCAAGCTAGGAGAAATGTATTGAGCACTTTCGTCCTTTAATGTATATAGAACTTCTTCAGAGTGTATTAAAACCACTAATCAATTCAATTTAAACCCCCTACCAAAAATCACGTGGTAAACTCCAACAAATCAATTGTAAAATAAACATGTATGAGTGAACTTAGTCACATGCTCAAATTATCCAATAAAAATCAAGAAATTCTGTCAAAATGTAATGAAATGTTGACTAATCAACCTAATGCAGCAGTCATATAAAATATCTAAACCTAGAATAACTTAAAACAGCTTATTGTTATATTAATTATAAATTGGTTATAACTTCTGTGCCAGTAAAAAGCACTCTAAATTAATATCCTCATTAAGACCTGTTTTCTGTCTGCCCTGAGACGTTTGCCATTCAGCTTCCTTGCATTCTAAAGCAACATTAACATTTCCTGTGACTACCCATGTGAACTTTATCAAGGACAAAAAAATTCAAACTTCCTAAATTCTGGACATGTTATAGAATGTTTGGCTAAGGCATTACTAACATCCTTTTTTCTAGTAGCCAGTGTGTGTTCATATATCCTTTTAGCCAATTTTCTAATCAGTTTCCCAATGTAGAAACTCGAGCATGTAGAGCAACTCATTTAAATAAACTACACAGCAAGAATTACAGTTGTATCTATCTTTAACAGTGATAGGGTTATTAAACCCTTCAATCAAGATGCTCAAAGTATTACTTATAAATCGACAATATTGGCAATATTTGCAATAACCACACTTAATAGGTTCCAGGCTGAGTTACTACATGGGAATTTACATTGTCTCTTCATCAGTGCTTTAATATTATTTGATTTTTTTATACTTAACAGGTTTTCTTCCCACTGCTTCCACCATCTCAGCATTACCAAGAATCATTTTCCAGTTTGCCTCCAAAATCTTGCTAAGTGTACCATTGTCAGTAGTAATAGGTAAAGGGAATGCATTCTTATATACCATATCTAAAGTTTCATTACTTTGTCCAGTACTGTGTGCCACTGCTGATGTCACAGAACCCATTCTTAAAATAGGTTTAGCTTTAGTAAATCTTAAAGCCAGAACGGCCTGAGTAGTAGTAGTAATAATAAATTTAGCATCATAGCTTCTTTGATCAGATAACCCATGTTGTGCCTCCTCTAAACATACTTCCTCTTGGCTGGTTAATTAATCTACTAAGCTTTATAAATTGCCCCTTAAGGATATTCTTTTTCATGAATAAGGGAAGATGGCTTAGTCTATGCATATAATGATTGACAAGTATATCCTTTCTGTGTATCCTGCTATTCAACTGTTCACTATTATCATCAATCTCAAAATTAATATCTAAAAAATGTATGTTATTACCTGAACCACTTTCTGTAAAAAAAGTGGATGATGCATTCAAAATCTCAAAAAATGTAAGAAACTCTTTCTTAGTCCCCTTCCATATAAAAATAGATTATCTATAAAATGTTTGTAAAAGCTGGCATTATCAAATGAAAGATAGCATGCAAGAATATTCTGTTGCCAGTTGGCAATGACAAGATTGGCGTCTACTGGGACCATTCTTGCTCCCATCACTACGCCTGACGTTTGTTTGTAATACTTTTTATCAAATTGAAAAAAGTTGTTGTCCAAGACTAATTCTAATAGTGTACACAAAGTATTAATTCTAATAGAGTGCACAAAATATTAATGAAGTCAGTCTCCAATGTACTGAACTTACTTAGGTATACCCGTACGAATTTGATCGCAGTATCATGGAGGATACCAGTCTACAATGAAATTACATTATAGAACACATCAAACAGCCAATAACATCATTGTTTAGATTACTCAATAACTCTAAAAGATGCCACAAATCTTTTAAGTAATAATTAGAATTTTGCACTATAGGATTAAGAACATAATCCAAAAATATTGATAGTGGTCCATCTTGTAAAAGTCTGGTGCCACTGTAGGTCTAAATGGTGGATTGTACAAGTCTTTATGAATCTTAGGTATGCCAAAGAATCTTGCAATGTTTGGATGTTCCACTTTAAAAAAATGCATACATTTCTTCACTAATGTTCTTCTGGCATACCAGATCAAAAAGTACTTCAAGTCTACAAAAATGATTAATTATAACCATTTCATCCACCGATTCGTAACAACTAATATTGGCCAACACATTAGAAATAGCCCAATTTTAATCTTGGCTGTCCATAACTACCATTGTACTCCCCTTGTCAGCTTTCATAATATGTATGTTATTGTTGTTACTTAATTCTTTAAGGGCAACCACTTCTTTAGGATTCAAGTTTTGAAACTTTGACTTAACCCCAGTGCTTTTCCTAATATCTTGTTTCACAAACATCATAAAATGGAGTTAAAGGTGCTCTTTATAAATGGAAATTGTTTTCTTTGTTGAAAATATGGTACGTCTTTTAATAAATATTTCAAATTTATTTTCTGTATAAATAATTTTAAATCTATGAGCACCTTGGTAATGTTAGCCCTTTGAGTGGATATAAAAAAATACCCCTTTTGATAGAACAGAAACATGTTCTTCCTTTAAATCAAAACTACTTAAATCAGTAATGTTTTTAGTTAATTTCTCCACTTCCCTTTGCCTTTCCAGCACCCTCATCGCCTTCTGTCCAGTTCTGAGTCTTTACTGATTGTGGGGTAGGGTGTACAAAAGGGGCTGGAGAAAGAATAGTTGGCTGCTCATCTGGACCAATCAGAGCAGAAGCTAAATGCCTTCCAAGTGAATCTTGGGTTGTTCTAGATACACTGGATGGCACAAAAGGAACATTTTTAAAGCTTTTAATTGTATATGCCATGCCTTTACAATAGGCATTAGTGTCACGTTTTAACTTCCTACATTCCCTGTCAATCACTGTTGAGACCAACCTACTAACTTTGGCACTAATGTCATAATAGGTTGTTAACCTGCTGGAAACATGAATCAGTCTTAATTGCACTGTTTAGTTTATTAATGTCCTCCTCCAATATTTTAACTTTCTTTTTGTAGTCTTCCACAAGGAGTTTCTTCATGTTAACTCCTGTGTTGTTGAAAAGCTTAACTAGGTCCACATACAACTCATTGGTCAGTGAAACTCCATTGGGAAACTTATTAATTCTAAGGCCAAGTGGTATTTGCTCTGACGTCAGCCATGGAAGGACATCCACACATACCACCCCCAGAACTTTTCTGCTGCCATTCGGAAGGTTGACTGCTAGTCAGATTTTGTGTGTTGTTGCCAGCTTCAGATAAGTGCCCCTTTGGGGATTTCTTTTCTTGCTACTGCCATTTGTTTTTGTTTCATGTCATCTAGGAAGGGCAAGCGTATGTGTGGAAGGCAGATTCCACATAAAGATAGCCACAATCTCTCTCTTTTCTGTTAAGGGCCTAGTCACGACTGTCTATTCTGTTCCACTTGTCAGGCCTTTGTACCTAAGACTTTGCATAGCTGGCTTTTGGATCTAAATCTTTAGCTGGAAAATCAGCAGCTTAAATGTCTGGCTAAAGACATTATGGAGGGTTCCAGAGGTCCTTTGTCTGAGCTGAGTTTGAAGAGGAAGGTGAGCAAGCAAAAACCTGAAACCTCTTCGGCTGCGGCTTTCACCTCTGACATATCCCTTGAGGTTGGTGAAAACCCAGTGGCACTGTCAAGAGGTCGGGTCTGCTGCTTTGGTGGGTACCTCTGTGGAATCCGCCAGAACCCAGCATGGCTGAGGCTATGCAGACGTCTGTTTTGGGTGACATGGTAGAATCGTGGCTTGTTGTGCTGGAGGACTCCAGCGATATTCCAACTAGGGATCCATCAGGTTCTTCATCCTTGTCCCCTCACACAGAAAAACATCACACAGAAAAACATGCAAAGAAGAAACTAAAAGACTAAACATCCCAACATCCCTTCTACTCCTCAGTCTGATTGGGATGTCTTTTCCCAGGGTCTTAAGGCTTTGATTGGCTTGAAGCCTTCTTCCTCTCTCCCTCTGCCTTCTTTCTCTTCCTCTCCTGTTCAGACTGCTGGGTCTCAGGTTCTTTCCTCTGTTTCTGAGGATTCTTCCTCTGATGAGGATTCTCTTGCATATTACACCCAAATTACTTCTCTGGAATATGCATCTCCTGAGAAGGAATCTAATGGAGGAGATTCCCCTATTGAAGAAATTTCTTTTGGGGAAACTATTAATAAAATGAGGGCATTCTTCAGATGGGATTGTTCACAGATTTCTGATGAACAGAAGCAGTATTATAACCTTTAACAAATGGAGGTAACCTCTCCCTCTGCAGTTCGTCCAGTCCTTCCATCTTTCCTGGATGCCTTTGCCTCATCCTCTAAGTCTCCAGATTCACAGGCCCCTGCTCCCAAGAGGCCTGACAGATTTTATAAAGTGCTGGATGACTGCAAGTTTCTCTGTGCATCTCTGCTGATCCAGCCGTGGTCTCCATATGTTCTGATAAGTCTTATCTCCTTCTACCTAGCGTCTACAAACTGATAAGGAGAGCAGAATTCTTCAGAGCTTATGTAAGAAGGTGTACACCTCTTCCACTTTAGCTGTCAGAGCTATTAATTACCAGACACACAGACGTCTAGGTATTCTTTGGCCTTGCTTTCTCAGGCTTCACATGCTGTAGCTTCTTTACCAGATTCTGAGGTTAAAACACAGGTCCTGTCTCTTGGGAGCATCTTCCCAGGTAGCTAGACATTCCATTAAGTGCAGCTGTGGTGCTGGTGAGGCATCATCTAAAGCTGCTGCTTCTGCCTCTGTGCTTAGGAGCCATTCATGGGTGAGACTTCAGTCATTACCAGAGGATATTATAGCAAAATTGCTTGATGCTCCTTTGGACAAGTCTGCCCTCTTTGGTTCAGCAGCTAAAGACTTAAGACTCTGCAAGAAAAAGGGAAGGAGTTCCAAGACCTAAAATGCGTGTTTGTTTCACCAGTTCCTAAATTTCATAGACACATTTTTTGTTAGTAGACTTGCTCGTCGTCATTCTGCTTCTACATCTGCTCCAAGGTCTAAGAAGTCTACTAGGACACCCCCTCAATCGAAAACTACTACTTCGTCCCCCTCTACACAGTAGTCTTTTCAGGCCAGGCCCAGTTGTCTGTGACAAACTGCTCACCCTTCCAAGTCATGCAGCTCTTTCTTTTCGCCTCCCTCTTTCTTTTCCAGACCTGGAGAGGATCACTCAGGATGCCTGGGTTCTATCCATTATCCAAAAAGTGACTTTGTGACTTGGAAGAATCTACCTCCTTCCATGGGAATTCCACAGCCCCCTTCCAATCGGCTGCAACTGTACAGCTCCTATCTCAGCTGATTTTTCAAGGCACTATTCAAAGTGTACCTCTGGATCAGAGAGGCAAGGATTTTTACTCAAGAATGTTTTTGGTTCCAAGAAAGGATGGCCCTTGGAGACCAATTCTAGACCTCTTCCACTTAAACACTTTTCTGGAAGTGCCTTCTTTCTGGATGGTGTCCCTGCAGACACTGTCACACCTGATTTCTCCTCAGTCTTTTATAGCTTCCTAGGATCTCAAAGATGTTTAATGCATATTCCCATCCATACGCAATACAGGAAATGATTGCGTTTCTCGGTGGTTCTTTGCACTTTCAGTTCTCTGCCTTGCCTTTTGGTCTTTCCACTGCCCCAAGGGTATTCACAAAGTGCGTGGCGCCCCTGTCATTGCTTTCTTTTGTGTCCAGGGGGTTCAGGTTTAACCCTATCTGGATGACCGTTTCCTAGCCAGAAATTCTGATCATTTGTCTCAAAATTTTGTGAAGGCCGTTCATCTCCTTCAAAGCCTAGGGTTCACAATAAATTTCAAAAAAATCCAGTTTGGCTCCATCACAGGATCCCATCTTCTTGGGGTAGAGGTTCAGGGCAGACATGAACATGTTTTTTTTTTCCAACAGATAAGGTTCCCACTCTTGGAAACCCTTCTGATTCTTCCTTCCATCTCAGCTTGGTAATTCCTGAAACTTCTTGGATTCATGGCTTCCATGATCACCATGTTGCCTTTTGCAAAGCTTCACATGAGAAAATGTCAGTGGTTTCTAAAGACAACTGGTCCCAGCATGCTCACCCACTAGAGGTTATAATTCCTCTACTTCCCTGCCTGGAAGCAGAGCTCCTATGGTGAATTCTGCAGATTTATCTGAATCCAGGCCTTCCCCTTCTTTTGCCCCAGACTTCTCAACAGCTTTTCACAGATGCCTCAGACACAGACCGGGGGGCAACCTTTGCTTTCAGGAAGGTTCAGGGTCTCTGGTCTCCATCTCAGAAGAAGGAGCACATGAATATCAGAGAAATGAGGGCTCTGCTTCTAGCTTTGCAGACTTGTCATCCTCTTTTCCTACCAGGTCCTCTGAAGATTTTTTTACATACAACACCACTGTAATCTGGTACATAAGCAGGGAGTCACCAAATCTTACCTTCAATGCAGATTAGCTCTGAAGGCATGGGAACTGGCAGTTCAGTACAAGATAACTCTTCATGTTGTTTACCTACCCTCTGCTCAAAATTCTGTGGCGGTTGCATTAAGCAGGTCCATGACACACTTCCATGAATAGATGCGTCATAGGGATGTGTTCCTTGATCTGGTTCACCGGTGGGTCACTCCAACTCTGGACCTCTTTGCCTCCCCTCAAAACATACACCTTCCTCTCTTTTGTGCTAGGGTCCCACGTCCTCTAGCTTGGAAGGTAGACGCCCTTTCTTTTTCATGGAAGGGGATGTTTCTTTATGAATTCCCCTTTCCCTTTCATTCACAAAGTCTTGCTGAAAATTCAGCAGAAAAAAACACAAATCTTGTTGATGACTCCCTTTTGGCCAAGACAGTATTGGTTCCCTCTTCTTGTGCAACTAGCCAAGGGCCATCACCACAAGTTACCTCACAGATCGAATCTGCTCACACAGGACAAGGGGTCCCTTTGACCTTGTGGGTGATCATCTTCTGATCCCTTTCCGGTACCTTTTCTCACAGGATGTGCTTGGGGATTTGCAGGAGGCCAGGAAACCCAATACTAGGAAATATTACATTTCCAAATGGAAAAGATTTTCCTTCTGGTGCCTTTATAGAAGTCTAAATCTACTTTCTGTGGACATTCCAGTAGTACTCTCTTACCTGTGTGAACTGCTTAAAAGTGGCTTATCATATTCCTTAGTGAAAGTCTACTGTTCTGTTCTTTCTACTTGTCTGCCATTACCACCTCCTTTAGCTTCCAGATTGGAGGTTAAACTTTTCCTTAAAGGCGTCCTACATATTAATCCTCCTAGGAAACCAGTTCCACCGCCTTGGGACCGTAATTGTCCTTGGAACCTTAATTATGTCCTAGAGAAGCTAACTCTGGCTCCTTCTGAGCCCACAGTCTCTGGTTCTCTAAAGTTTTGCACTTGGTAAACTGTTCTTCTGGTTGCTTTGACTTCTGCTATGAGGGTTGCTGAGATTCAGGCTTTGATGGCATACAACATAATAGTAATTGTTCTGTATTAAAAGCATGTATTTTGGAACAGGTTGCATCTAGGGATGATACTGTGTTAAAAAACAAGTTGTATAAAGAGAGAGTTTATTCTTAAGTATAATACTTTATCTCCAGATGGATTGAATAATGAGTGTAACTGGAGAGTTTTCCTATAAAGGACATGATAGGTTAATTGCTTGTTTAATTGCATTTAATTGTGTGCATTATATATATCAGAGCTGTTTTTGCTATGAATTATTAACTCCTGGAAGGCTATTTTGCCGAGGCACCAGAGTGATTTTACTAAAGTTTTGATTATCTTTCTTGCGGTTGCAGCTTCATTTCACCGGCCTAGTGGTATTTGTATAGCGAGTGTTCTATTAGTGTTTTTTTTGGTGTTTTATATATGGCTAGTGATTCTTTCCAACAGCTGCCTCGCATTTTTCGGGAAGACTCTTTGGAATCTAGTTCTGCTCAACCATTTGGTTTATTTACTAGGGACCACTCCATGGAAGGTACTTCGGGAACTTCAAGCATGGGGTCTTCCAGGTCCTGGGAACAACTATTGGAAGAAGGCAGAACTAAGAGGGCTACTAACCCATTTCAAGAAGTGGGTAAGGTGGACTCTGCTCACTTGTCTCCAGCTGACCGTCTTCACATAGATTCCCTGGAACAGTTGTTATTTTAAGAAAATGCTTTACATTTCAACATACTGGGACTTGAGGTATTTGGACATAGATGTTACACCTCGTGGTTTAAGGTTTGTGAAAAGTCCTACTACTCTGTTTAATACTTCCGATCCCATTGAGGCAGATTTTGAACAAAAATGGATATCTGCCGCTCATAGATGTGTTAAAGAATGGTTGCACATCTTAACAGAGAGAGATAGTATTAAGCAATGTAAAGTTAAGGAGGATATTGTAGCGTCTTGTTCTGCCCTTTCTGGACAGCTTGGGGTTTCTCTCTTTGAACAGGTGATTGGTTCTGTAAATTCTAAATTAGAGGAAACATCTGCTGACATTGTTAAGAGAAAAATTAATAAACTTGAGCGGGACATTCAAGATTATGGTTCCGGTATGGCTTTTAAAAATTTGACCAATCAGGACCTACCAGGAAGACACAGAAATACTAAGAAATGGCTCAACGTCTCTTTTGTTTCTTCTGAACGAGCGTATACTTCGAGAGAGTTTGATGTAGATGGTAATGACTATCCCCCTTTACCACCACTGAAACAACATAACTACTGGAAAACCAATTTTCGTGGAAAAGGTAAACTACAGGACCAACAAACCAATGGAATCAAATGCCATTTCAAGGGAAACTGAGATGGATGGTATTATCGACAACAAAGTAAGAGGACTAAATATTAACTTTAATAAAATTTGTGATGTTATTAAACAAACAGCTGTGTGCCATAATGACAGTCACCTGTTAAATTTGTCTGGTATTGATTTACGTGATATTGAAGCTTTTGTACTACAGCGAGGACTAAAGTTTTTACCTACTTCTCTCCCTAGAAAACATTTTTTAAAAGTGGAATTTTTTTAGACTTATTGGAAAATTGCATCTAATAGACCATTATGAATGCAATGAAAATAACATCTGTGATAATTATGTGTCTATAAGTGAAGATGAAAAAGGTGTGTTTTTCTGCTGATATTCCTTTGTTGATTCTTCTGAAAATTTTAATACTTATTGTTTATTTCATACAGGAGTACTTTTGTTCCTCCTTTTTTTAATGAAAAATACAACAATTTTCAAAAATGATTAATTTTGCGGAGAATCAAGATGGCTGCCGTCCTATAAACAGTGTTACTCTATAGCTCTGCTACTCAATAAATCAACACCCTTATCCTATGGGAGAGAAGTAAAATCTGCGATCAATAATCTCTTCTCCGTACTGAGGAACTTACCTGGTGTGAATTTCTGACTCCGGTTCTGGAAACTGAAGCTAATATTTGGAGGATTGACTCTGATCTTTTGTTTCCTACCTTGTTGCTGCCTGCTGTCCATGTGGTCTGGGGCTCTTGGGCCTACACTTACCTAAAAATAAGAGAGATAATCTTGATATGTCACAGGAATCTGATTCTATGGAAACTCAAAGCACTAAAGCTAAATTCTCTGCAATATCATCTCCAGAGAAAGAGGTAATCCCTAAAAGGGCTAGGACTGCCAAGCAACAGGAAACTACAAAACCTCCTGCTAAAGTGAAATCTGACTCTTCCAGCATGGAGGACTTAAAACTGGCTTTGCAGCCTATCCAAACAGCAATTCAAAGCTTCTCCCAGCAACTTAAAACTTTCAGTGAATCTATAGACAGAATACTTACAAGAATTGACAAAACAGAAGCAAAGGTGATTGACAACGGGAAAAAAGAACAAAAAAGTAATGCTATAAATATCCTGGACATGCAGCAGAAATTACTGGACCTTGAAGCTAGATCCAGGCGCAATAACATTATCCTAAGAGGCATACCGGAACATATAGACCAATCCACATTGTTTGAAAAAATGTCTGCAATATTTGCTATATTCCTGGATAAATCACCCCTATCTGACCAGATAATAATTGAGCGTGCACATAGAGCCCTAAGACCACCATATGACAAAACCAAGCCGAGATCTGTTTATGTGAAGCTACTTAACTTTCAGCATGTAAGTAAGCTTTTAATAGTGGCCCAAAACAAAAGTCTATAGAATGGAATGGTTCTAAAATATTTCTCTCATCTGATCTCCCTACTTCGATAAAGTTGGAAAGACAAAAGCTTGCTCCTTTCTGCGCTTACTTAATTAAGAAGCAAATAAGATTTCAGATGAGATATCGCAACACTCTGATTTTTTATCATGTAGGGTCCAAACTTTCCGTTCAAAACAGTAAGGAAGCAACTGCGATGAAGAATGTCCGGAACCGGTTTTGCTAAAGGGCCAACTTACCTAAAGCCTGGAGCGATGCCTGTTCGCTAGCATCAAAAAGGAAGAGTTTGTCTTGCTTCTAGCTCGTTTTCCTGCAGTGCAGAGTTGGAGTCATATCATTGTCTAGATCGGCCGTCCTGTGGTCCTGATCCCTCGTGGTAATTTTTGGTTTGCAGTTAGAAACTTTTAATCTCCACCATGTTGTCTGGCAGCCTGAGGAACTTTGACCCCTGCATTTCCCATGAATCCGTTGGACTCTTAAAGTGGTAGAATAGATCAATTTAAACTTCAGATATTACGGAGGTGATGTGCTCTTGTTTTAATGTTCCACATTTCTGGGAGATCTGCTTTGCCCTGAGGCAATCAGCTGTCAATATTGATATAATTTGACTTTTTGGCGACTGTAATTTGTTTCTGGTAGATAGATTTTATGCTAAGAAGGGCGCAGTTTATGCATATGATGCTCTATGGGCTGTATGTCAGCTATTCTTTGGCATCGGGCTTTTGTCCCATTTTTTATCCAAGGGGATTTTTTTTTAAAGAAAATTACTATCAACATAAAATAGAGCCTCTATTTCTCTACTACAAAAGCGCTCTGTACTGTGTAACTAATAAAGGAATGTTTAAAAGATTTATTTTATTTATTTATTTTACATTTGTTGACCGGGCTAGTCTGGCTGGATACATGTCCATTTTCAGCAGAGGCCCGAGGAGAAAAGCTCCACTAAATACTAAGTACATTACAAAATATTACAAATGTTTATAAGTAACAAATTAGAAAATCATAACATCACACAGAATGCAAGATAGATTCAGGAGAAGCACATTTCGATGAGCAGTTAATACCATATTAGCAATTTTACATAGAATGTACCTAGGTCGATTAGTACTGTAAAAGGAGAAGAAATAAGACAGATACTAATAGGAAGAGTGAAGGAGAGATGTAGTATGAGAAAGAAAAAGGTTAGCCTGGTGTACTGCAGAAACAAAGCCAATGATTTAGGTAGTACAGTTTAATTTTCTGTTTGAATTGAGGCAGGGATGTAGTCAAAGTTATGTCACAAGGTAAGAGATTCCAGCATTTACCTATAGTGTTAGTGAAAAGAGAACAACCTGCTGTGTTGTTTGCCTTTATTGATTTAGTCATAAGTTTACTAGAGGAGCGGCGAGTTCAGATTATTATACGGGATTAGGAGTTGAGAGAGTATAGGGGTGTTGTCAGGTAGGTGTAATATGTTGTGAGCTATAGTGAGTTGAGGAATTTTTAGGTAGTTTTGAAATTGAGCCAGCCAAGTTGCTTTAGATTTATACAGAGGTGAGTCCTAAAGGGTTATTAGTGGCTAAACGTGCTATGTTATTATAGCAAGTTTCAAGTTTGTTAAGATTGTTTTTCTTGAGGTTGGTATAAATGGGAGAAGCATATAGGAGAGTAGATAGGAGATGGGTTTGAGCACATTTGGTTCTTGTTGCTGGGGTTAGAAAAGGTTTAATACGATATAGGGATCCAATTTTTTGTTAACAACCTTGATGGTGTTGTTTATGTGCTGATCGAAGGAAAGATGATTGTCAATGGTTATTCCAAGAAGTTTAGTAGTTGGATCAGGCGAGATGATAGTGCCATTATTAGAAGAAATGGTAAAGTTTAAAGGGGGACCGAGAGGTGGGGGAGAAGAGGAGGAGTTTAGTTTTTTGCATTTAGTAGGAGAAACCGTTTAGAAAACCAAGTTTCTACTTTGTTAAAGGTATTTTGTGTTAAGGAGGTCAGTTCAGTAGAAGAAGGTGCGGAGCAGATAAGGGTAGAATCATCTGCATATTGTATGCAGGTAGCTTGTGGTATAGCAGTCTGAAGATCGTTTATAAAGAGGGTGAACAGAAGTGGACCTAGAATGGAGCCCTGGGGAACTCCGATGGAAATGGGCAAGAGAGAAGAGATGTGATTTTCCCAAATTACTGCTTGTTGTCTGTTAAGGTAAGATTTAAACCAATTTGTGGCTAGTTTATCACAAGGAAGAGATTCGAGAATATTGATTAAGAGAGAGTGGTTAACCATGTCGAAAGCTTTTGAGAGATCAATGAAAAGAGCGGAGGAGAGAGAATGGTTGTTTCGATTTTTGTTGATAGTATCTATAAAGGAGAGAAGGGCAGTGGTGGTACTATGATGGGGTCTAAAACCATGCTGGCAGTTTGCTATTATGTTGTGGAGGGAGAGGTGGTGTACCAGTTGCTGGTGAATACATTTTTCCATTATTTTTGCAAGGGGTGAAAGAAGGGCAATTGGTCTAAAGTTGGAAAGGTCAAGGGAGTTTCCACCTTTATGAAGTGGTATAATATAGGAGACTTTCCATATATCAGGGATGGTTCCTTCTTGGATAGTTCTGTTGATGAGTAAGGAAATAGGATAAGCAATTTCTTTAGCGGCTTTCTGAAGGAAAAGAGAAGGGAGCTTGTCAGCAGAAGGGGTGCAGGGTTTAAGTTTGTGAATGAGTTTGAAGATGAAAGAGGTAGATATAGGTTTTAGAGCGAAATTGAGGGAAGAGGTAGTTCTGTTAGGTGGTATATGAGAGTTGTTAGTGTTCATTTGTTTGGCTAGGGTTTGAATAGTTTCAGAGAAAAAGAGTTGAAAGCATTGGCAGTCTGGAGAGGGGTTTCTGGGTCAGCATTTAGAGGGAAGGAGTTTTCGCAGTTCCTGGGGAAAGAAGTCTATTTACTGATGACCAGAACTGTTTAGGGTTGTTAATATGTGTTTCCTGGAGGTTACAGTAGAAGTTTTTCTTGTCAGAGATTATTGATTTTTGCTAAATTACGAAGCTGGCGGAATTTAACTAAGTCAGGGTTTAGTTTATTACATCTCCAAGATTTCCATGCTTTGTTTCTAGCAAGCATGAGTTTTTTTGTGTTGGTGGTCAGCCATGGGGCCGATTTGGTCTTTACTCTAATAGAGCATTCTGGTGCATGAGAATCAAGTATAGATAGGAATGTGGAATTAAAGAATAATACTGCTTCTTCTAGGGGGAGTGATTTTAAGCAATTCCAATTACATGCACTCAGTTCGGCTTTAAAAGGTCTATGTTAAAGTGTTTGACTGATCGAATTAGCCTTGTATTTGGGAGGTTAACAAATTCTGATTTTTGTCTAGAAATGTAGGTTAGGCAGTGGTCGCTGATGTCATCAGGCATAATACCTACCTTATAATGTGTCTTAACTTTATTAGTTAGTATCCAGTCTAATATACTCTCTTTCTTACTGGGTTTATTGACTCTTGTAGTTGAGGTAATACTTTGTGAAAACCCATGTAGGTTAATATGGGAGGTGGGATTGACTGTATTTATAGTGTTCCAGTCTATGTTAACGTCACCAAGAATTATGGTTTCTTGGGGGTAGTTGGTAGAAACCCAGCTTAAAAAGTCTTCTAGTATTGGAATGTTATTACCTGGGGGAAGATACAAACAAATAATGTAAATAGATTTTGGGGTTAAGTTGGAGTTTAATAATGATGGTTTCTGTTTTGCTATTTAGGTTTGGGCATTCTGGTTGAATAGATATGTTAAGTTGATTTTTGAAGAGTATTGCTACTCCTCCACCCTTACGCTTTATGCGGTCGTGTCTTATTATGTTATAACCCTGGGGTACAATCTCTGAGTCTTTTGTGCCTGGGGTAAGCCAGGTTTCAGAGAGGCAAAGGATGTCAAATGAGTGTATATCTAAGAGGGCATGGATGAAAGGTATTTTGTTATTTATGCTTTGGATGTTAAGGTGTCCTATAAGGAAGTTATTGTTGGGGTTAGGCAAGCAGTTTTGGGGAGGTGGTGAGGTAGGGCCAGGGTTGGGGTGGATGTCTCCATCTAGTAGAGTAGGATTAATAAGTTTTGTTAAGTAGTTCTTATTTAGAATTGTTAGAGATTTTGTTTTGGCAAGATAGTAGGGGGTATGTAAGGTGATGTTGCCTATGGAATTTAGATAGGTGATAACTAGGGGTGGAATTAACATTAGGGTAGGTTGTGAATGTGAGTCTAGTAGAGGTGTGTTTATGTGTGCAGATAAGAGAGTTATCTAGTGAAATTTCAAGAAAGGTGAGAAGGTATGTAGAAAGAAGGGTGGTTGTGATTGATAGAGAGTACAGGCATAGTTCAGTATGTAGGGAGGCATCATTTAGTAATTAGAGAGGTGAGGAAGTAGAGGGAAAGTGTAAAGGGAGAAAATAGAATGTGGTAAGCAATATAGGGGAAAGTCTGTAGTTTAAAGCAGTAGGTAGATAAGAAAGGATATTAATTGGAAAAGAGAAAGAAAGGCTGGAGTGGAAGGAAAGTGTAAGGAGAGAAGTCAAGGTAATAGTGAAAGGTAATAGAAGATGTATGGTCTTGGGGCAGAGATAGAGTAGGAAGGGATGTACTAAGGCTGGGGAACAATTTGGCGGGAAGGAGAGTAATAGGATAGGAGGGCTAGGGGTGTGGCTATAGAGCTATAAATGTAGGACCCTGGGGGGTGGGTGGGAATTGGGGGTAGGGAGGGGAGCGGAGTGAGCCCTTGAGGCTAACGGAGCGGTAGAAACAACTGAGGTATAGCCAGGAGACAATCAGAAAAGCAGGTGAGACTATAGGAGCAGCGAGTGTCAATAGGGAAGGGGTAAGATAGGAACCAGATACCAGAGGGATAGGAGAAAGGTAAGGAGGAGTATGACAGAAAAGAGTACTGAGGATTTAGGAGGAGATGAGTGAGGTGTAATGGAAGAGAGTAGGGCAGGTTACTGGAGAGATATCAGCACAGGTGGTAAGGAGAATAGGCAGTCGGTAAGGAAGAAAATGGAGGTAGAGGGATGGAAAACCAAATTAGCAGAGTAGACTGAGGAGGGCTAATCAGGGGAAATAGGAGGAAGCAAAGAAGAGAGAGAGAGTAGAGCCACCTAGTGGCTGGTATAGGTAAATGAGAGGGAGAATGGGGAAAATACAAACAGGACAAGGGAATGAAAAAAGAAAGAAAAATGAGGGCAGGAAAAGGTGAGAGTGAGGTCGGTTTTGAGGGATAAGAATAGTGAGGTACTGGCTGCTAGGCACACAAACGCAGGCAGAGTAATGGACTCTGAAGGTGGACCTATACAGAGGCTAAAGAGGCAGAAAGCGAAGCCCAAGACCTACTTTCAGTTCCTTGACTGTAGATCAATATGGGAGGTAGGCAGATTTTCAGTCACTGTAGTCAGGGCCAGGATGATCCAACAGCAGTAGGGCTTAAAGCTGGACAAGATTCAGTAGGGATGGTGCTATTAACTTTTTCAGTTCCTTGACTGTAGATCAATATGGGAGGTAGGCAGATTTTCAGTCACTGTAGTCAGGGCCAGGATGATCCAACAGCAGTAGGGCTTAAAGCTGGACAAGATTCAGTAGGGATGGTGCTATTAACTTCTTTCTATTCAAATCACATTTTCAGATGTATTTCGATTTTTAGTTCACCAGTAGTTGGACGTGGATTTCAACGGATACCTGCACAGCAGAAAATTCCAAGAATGTAATAGCAATTAAGCTTCTTGAAAGGAAAAGTGTCAAAATCCAGACGTCGAAACGTATAAATAAAGCTAAACTGTCAATGTGGAAAGGTCACGTGAGATACATGGCGGCATTTTTCTCCCTGAGTAGAGTAGAAAATTGGCAAAATGGCTATCCATATAAGATGGTATAAAGCATAGCGGCTCCTTAAATAATTTGACAATTCCTCTATAACTTAAATGTCAAACACTGAAACAGCTGCTAAAATAATGTGTTGCAGAAAGCTTAGCAGCCCGATCATCAAGCCTTTCTATGCTTGGCTAATGTCTTTTATTTAATACCTTAAAGTCCAGTTAAAATCATGCAGATCCTCTCCATAATAACTCCTGCTCATGGAATTAACCTCATTGCCTAGTAGGTTTATAACTGATATTTTAATCATTTATGGGCATAATTCTGCATTCGTGCGCATCATATCATTCTTTGTGGCAGTAGACTGTTAGAGCTAATGGGGCACAGGGTACCTTTCACACCTAATTGGTGGGGCTGCTGACACTTATCCAGGGATACACACAACTCGAGTCTGTTGCTTAATGTTTATTTACAGTGCAAACAAAATGTGGCAATACTACTGGATCTTAGAGGACAGTTTGATTAATCAACCTGCATATTTGGTATTGAGGGTGCCATGGTATGAGAGCGCAGGTTTAACGTATAGATGTATATGACTCTGCAGTTTAGGTACCCCCTTTGTTCTCAGGAAATGTTAATCGAGTCACATGAATAGGTTTTTATTATCACAGGAGTTTAGTTAAACTAATAGTTATATGCTGTTTTATTTTCACTGATCTAGGACTATAGTATTTACTTGAATACTATCCCTGTCTTAAAAGCTTTATGTGTTATGTTAAGTGGATATTTGCTTCTCCCCATCAGATTTTGGTGGCAGTTATATAAGAATAGGGTTTTTACAAAGATTGCAACACTAATCTAAATACCTTTTAATGTTTTTAAATAACTCCCTTGTATTTGGCTGCCACATTCATTGTTGTTTAGCCCTCTGTTTTGAACAATTATACAGCTGAGTTATGAGTGTATTTTTACCTGCTTGGGATTGATATGCATTTTAGATTCTGGTTATTTCCTAGTATCCCAGCCCCTTCCGGGCATATGGGGTAGTGGTTAGGCACGGGATTAAAGCAGGAAGAGTTTTTTATACTTCTCACATTTTTTTGCTTCAATTACTAATAACGTTAGGTAGTTGTTTATTCTCCATTTTTCACATCTCTCTTAATTTACTTATGTTTTTATTCAAATGTTGGATATAGAGTCGTGGAACATCAAAGGGTTACAAGCATCCAATACAAAAAACTCTTTATGCATCTGAGTTTTAAATCCACATCAAATATTATCTTTGTTCAAGAAACGCACCTCATTAATCACCAATGGGACCATGACGGGGGGAGACCTTGGGTTAAGAAGATCATAGCTTCCGGGGCTAAATCTAATAGCGCAGGTGTTGCTATTATAATTAAGAATAAATTTATCTATGACATAGTAAATTCTGACTCGGACAGTGATGGTAGGTGGTGTTACTTTAAGACTTGCTCTTTTCTTGATAAACCTATTTTAATTATTAGTATATACTCCCCAAGTTCTGGCCAACAAAACTTTATTATGCAGATCTGTAACCTATTTTCATTATTTCCTAATCACTACTACATTGTTGGGGGTGACTGGAATTCCGTACAGGATCCAAAAAATGATAGGACAAATACTAAGGCTAAATTCAATTACTCTGCAACCTTGTCCTTATCTGAACTAAAGGATGACTTTAACCTATTTGATCCTTATATCTTCCTTAATGCCACCCATAAAAATAACAAATTCACCTTTTTCTCTAATTGTGGTAAAAAATTGGTCCAGGTTGAACTTCTTTCTGATTTCCTCGATATTCAATAATTTGGATACTTCTTTTGTCACTAACCCTAGAAGCCTTTCCAATCATTCTAGGATTTCTCTCTCTATTCACTGGCAGGATACAAGATCCTCCAAGAATTTCGCTATTTGGTGGCGTTTAAACCCTAACCTTCTTAAGAAGGAAGAAATTCTCTCACAAGTTGACTCCTATCTCGACCAATTTCTTCAATCCAGTAGCTCCCTTCAGACCTATTTAGACTGTTCTTGGGCCGCAACCAAGGCTATGATCAGAGGTTTTCTTATAAATAAAGCCTCATATTATAAGAAACTATTCAACAAAAATAAACTCCAGAGGATAGAGACTGAAATTCAACAAAAATACTCTCCTGATTTGGAGAATGAAATGATTCAGTTACAAAAGGAACTTCTATCTTTGCAAGCGGAGAACCTTACTTTCCATGAGACTAAATCCTTGGCAAATTACTCTGAACTGGCTCAGTTCCCCTCTAAATTTCTGGCCAGAGTGGTAAACCCAAATAGATAGTCTCCCTTTATATCAGAAATTTCCTATCAGGGGAAGGCTTATCAGAATACGACAGATGATATTAGATTATTTGAGTACTTATACACTCAGCTGTATAGTCTTCCTGAAAGTTCTTTTAATAAAGAGGAGTTGCAGGGCTTTTGTAACAATTTATCCTTTCCTAAACTGGCTGAGACTCAGAATAAACTTCTGGATCGAGAAATCTCAAAGCAAGAAATTATAGTGGCAATTAATAATCTCAAACCTAATAAATCCCCCGGGCCAGATGGATTCACGGCCGAATTCTATAAATCATTTACTTCCAAAATTTCTAAAGCTTTGCTTCTTTTGTATAATAATATTACCACCTTTGGTTTTAAGGACATACACCTTAACGCTTCTGGAACTATCTTTATCCCAAAACATAATGCTGACCCCAAAAACCCCTGGGAATATAGACCCATTTCTATTGTTAATATTGATATGAAGATTTTGGCCACAATTCTAGCTAATAAACTTAAGGTAGTTATCTCTACTATTGTTTCTCCTGAATAATCTGGTTTCATTATGGGTAGACAAACAATTGATCACACCCTTTCTTTAGAAGCTATGATTTCTCTCTCTTCTCTAAATAAAAGCTCCTTTTATGCTCTAGCTGTTGATGCATCCAAGGCCTTTGATCGTATAAGTACAGAATTCTTATTCAGTAGTCTCCCTTACTTCAACATGTCAAACTCAAACTTATTTATTAACAGGATCAAAACTCTATATTCTAATGCATATACTATATTACAAATAAATAATCAGGTATCTAATAGAATTAAAATTCTCAATGGTGCTAGACAAGGCTGCCCCCTTTCCCCATTATTATTCAACCTTTACATTGAACCATTATTCCTTTTAATCAAACAGAAAACATTCCGCCATACCCCTATTATTTTTAACACTAAACTTTATTTCTCTGCATATGCAGACGATTTAAACATTTACTTTACGCTCCGCAGATCCGACCCGGTAAAAGTCCTATCCTCCATTAACACCTTTTCTAACCTGGCAAATTACAAACTCAGTAGGGATAAATCATTAATTTTTCCAATAAATATGTATTCCCCATCCCCTAATATATTCTCTAATACAGGTATATACATTAAACAACAACTTCACTATCTAGGTATATCCTTTTCCCAGGGGAATTCTGCTCAGTACCAGGATAATATGGCTAAATGTTGGTCGAGTGTGCAGAGTGACCTAAGCAGATGGGCCAAACTTAAGCTTCCTTTCCTGGCCAGAACGACAATCATTAAAATGAATATACTTCCTAGATTTCTGTACATATTTAATGCAACAACGAGTATACTATGTAACAAATTCTTTAAAAATATTATCTCACTCCTTTTAAAATTTATTTGGGCTCCCAAACCTGTCAGGATTAGTTATTTGAAACTCACTTTCCCTAAAGAGCAAGGAGGTCTGGGATTACCTGACTTTAAAACATATTATGAGATAATCAATGGAAGTAGAATATTAAATATCGCCTCCTACAATAAAGATCACTTTCCCGTGGGCCCCTGCTTGGGTCATGCTGTACAATAATTATGTCAAATCTTTAAACATAAACCCCTCTGTGCTCCCCTTTTTGAACAAAGAAAATTTAGGTAATCTTAAATTACCTAAAGGTATTAAATTTAATATAAGGTCACTACAAAACCTCTTTAGCTCCTTGAATCTGATCCATTCCTTTAATACCCTACAACCACTGCATCTCAACCCTAATCTAAGGTTGAATGGTCACATGTTAAACCTGGAACAATACCCCCTTCTCAAGAATACAACTATTTTGGATCTCTTTCCTTTCAAACAACAGTCCCTCTTGGAGTAAAGAACTAATTTGAATTTACCTAAAAAATATACAATTATATTAAGACAAATCATAGAATTAGTACATAATTACCTGGAACACCCCTTGGTATCTGATAAGGATATCTCAGCCTGGAAAGCATTGTGGAACCTACTTCTTCTTAAAAAAAAATGATCTCAAATACTTACAAAGCTATCATGGCATCCAAAACGCATAACAAGCTCATCTTTTCCAATTCTTGGCTAAAACTTAATCCCTGTATTACTCATAACCAGATTTCAAAGGCCATAAGAATCAATGCCAAACTTATACCCCTAAAGAAACTTAAATGCACACAGCTCATGATAATGAACAAATGCGTACCTCACTCCTGACAGCTCATGATAATGAACAATGCGTACCTCACTCCTGACATACTCAATAAAGTATACCCCAACTACCCCCCTCACTGTCAATTTTGCCCTAAGCAAATTGATGATCTATTACATGTTTTCTGGAGCTGCAAATGCTCATATAAACTATGGTGTGCCCTGAGAGTTTTACTGGAGAAAAGGGGATATGAAAAATCAACTCTATCTTGGGAATTTACTATTCTTCATGTTCCACCTCCAGGTTTACCGGAGGGGAGATAAGAATTCTGATTTCTCTATTTATGTTAGTTAAATATTATATCTCTCTGAACTGGAAAAATAGGCACATATTATCGTGGGAAGGGTTTAAGACTCTAGCTATTAAGCACCTCAAGCGCCATAGATACTTATTTAACAACATTAATCAGAAACCATTTCTCAAAGAATTTTGGAGAATGCTTTTCGAACATATATTGAAATGAATACAGGCTCTTTGTAATACCCTTTGCTGATTATTTAATTTTTTATTTCACTTTATATATTGTTGGGCAATGTATAAATGTACATAGTTTCTTGTGTATCATGTTACTATATGTTGGCTGTTGTTTTTCTTGTTGTTATTATGTAATAAAACAAAGAGAATAAAAAAAAAAAAAATGATTCATTTTGCAATGGAAAATGACTTTTTTTCTGTGAAAGAAAATATACAGTATAATTTAAGTAAGGATGAATGGCAGGCATTGCTGAAATTGGGTAGTAGGCAAGATATTGTGATAAAACCGTCAGATAAGGGCCAAAAAATTGTTGTATTACATTATAAGCAATGTTTAAAAATATGTATGGACCACTTATCTGATGTAAAGGTTTATAAAATAGTGAAAGAAACTGATTTTCACCTGGCCATTTTGAATTTAAAAGCATTAATAAATAAAGGCCTCGGGTTAGGTTATTTTACCAAGAAGGATATTAAGTTTAAATTTGATACGGAAAGCAGCTCTTTGGCTAAGTTCTATTGCTTGTCTAAAATTCACAAAAGTTTGAGTTCTCCCCCTGGTCGGCCTGTAGTGGCAGCACAGAATTGTTTTCTACATAATGTAGGGGTATTTTTACAATCCTGTCTTCTTAAATATGTTATAAAACTGGAATCCTATATAAAGGATACTTTCCATTTCTTGGTAAAAGTGAAAGAAATTGAATGTGAGGAAAATTATTATTGGAGAGTATTAGACGTAAAAAGTTTGTACACTAGCATTACACATACGTTAGGTTTGGAAGCCTTAAAAAAATTTTTTTAGTTGAAAGCCCTGTTAGTAATTATGTTATAGAGTTAGTTTATTTTAGTTTGACTAACAATTTCTTTGAATTCAATCAGTGCATTTATCAGCAGCGGCAGGGGACTGTCATGGGTGCGTCCTTTGCACCAATGTATGCAAATCTTGTGATGGGCCTTTTTGAGATTGAATTTCTTTATAAATTAAGTTTCTTTAGGGATTTTGTAGATGTCCTTCAAGGATGCATCTGCAGTCATAACATATGGGTTGTCCTGCCTCAGGCAGCCCTTCGATAGGCCGGATTCCAAAGTCTGGGTCCGGCGTCGGCTGATGTCGCACCTTCCCCGACGTCAGAGCGCCTGGGGTATAAAAGCATCAGCCGACGCCATCTTCCTCGGTCTTTCTTGCCATGTGGTGCCCGAAGCAGAAGCAGTTCGCAAGTGCCGGTCGGTCAGCTCCTGTGATTCAGGTACCGAAGACTTCGAAAAAGCTAAGTACTCCATTGGGGACTCTCTCTTGCCTCAGCCGATGTCAGATAAAGTAAATAATTGTTTAACTTGTGGGAAACAAATACCTCATAAGGATTTCCACTCTTACTGCCTCCCTTGCTTAGGCCCAGACCACGACGTCTCGGCCTGTTCAGCCTGTGCGTCCTTCAACCGATGAACTCTTAGACGTCGGTCGGAGTTTGCAGAGGAATTCTTTGGGGCTAATTTCGCATATAAGATGCCGTCGGAGACTCCGACATCGCATTTGGTGAAAAAACGGAAGGACAAGGACCGACACTCGTGGCCCGCAGTTTTGGCTGAAACCACGGTTAGGCCTACAGCGAGTGTCTTGGTTTTGGCCGAAACAGAGTCCTCGGTACTTCCTTTAACCGAATCCACTCAACCGACCACCGCGGCCCTGGAGGCCCCGGCTGAGTCGGCTACTGAGCTACCTACTGAAATCAGTGCCCAGGAATTGTCCGACACCATTCCTTTGGACTTGTCTACTCCTGCACGTGGTGCAGCCAGACCCCCTGCATCCATGTCCATTAAGGCTTTTTCCAGGGCTAAAGCTGCTAAACTTGCTAAAGCTTTGCCTCCCAAGACTACCTCTCAGAGACCTTCTTCTAGTTCTCAGATCCTCAGCCTTGCAGAGGATCTTATCTCTTTAATTAGAGGTTCTCAGCCTCACCCGGACAGGGGCTCTCACCCATCACCAGACAAAAGGCCCAGGACTGAGCCCTCTGACCAACACTCTTCAGATGAGTCTACGGATGGATCTGTGTTGTCAGATCACCAGGAGGAGGCTTATTCGGCCTACGAGGATTCTGATGCTGAAGAATCTATCCCTTCGGCCTCCCCTCCTGAAGAGTTTTCCTTTGGTGAGACACTACACTCTATGAGAGAACATTTTCAATGGCAGGGTCAGGAATTTTCTGATTCTAGAAAGAGATTAAGGACCTTTTTACATTTACCTCAGCATAGGCCCTTAGCTATACCTCCTGTTTTGAATGTTATTGATGATGTGTACAATGATGTTAGTACAACCCCTGATTCTCTCCCTCCGGCTCCTGCCAAACCTGATAGGTACTACAGGGTCCTGGATTCTCATCTACATCTGTATAAGGCCCATTCTGCAGACCCAGATACTATTTCTCAGGGCCCAAAAGGGGTTGCAGCTGCCACTGCCAAAAATCCTCTACCTTCTGAAAGGGAGTCTAGAGCTTTAGAGAGATGGGGAAAGAAGGTATATACTTCTGCAACTCTTTCCATGAGGGCATTAAATTGTCAATTTCACATGATACAGTACGAAGAGTATTTGTTAGATGAATTGCATAAGAAGCTTTCCTCTTCTGAACCCCTTGACCATAAATCCCTTCAGGATCTGGTACATAACTCACAGCAGGTTAGTAACCATTTTTTGCAGTGTGGTTATGATGCACTGGAAGCTTCATGTAGGTCAGCTATGACTGGGGCAGTTATTCGTAGGCATGCCTGGTTGAAGGAACAATCTTTACTAGACCATGTTAAAGCTAAACTCCTGGATGCTCCAATGGAAAAACAAAAATTATTTGGTTCCTCGGCTCAGGAGGTCTTAAAGAAGTTTGAAGAAAAGGCAAAATCTGTGCAAGCAGTTAAGGACTTTCTGCAAGTACAACCACCGAGATTCAGCAGAAACTGGCCTACTAAGAATTGGTCCTTTCCAGACTTGGACAGGTCCCAGAGGTAGAGGGCAAGCTAGAGGCTCCTACAGAGGCCGTCAGTGGCAGCCTGCCAACCAGAGAGGTAGTGCAGGAACAGCAACAACAACTACTACACCTGGACAGACTCGATGACTTTCCTTTGATTCCGCCGACCAGGGCTCAATTGGAAGCACCATTGGGCGGAAAGCTTTCTTTATTCTCAAAAAACTGGCATTACATTACAAGGGACACATGGACACTGCAAATAATAGACAAAGGATACAGGTTCCACTTCCACACTTTGCCAAGAAGAAACGGAATGCCAAACCTGCCACCAAATCAGAGGGCAGAGGCTTTAAAGCAGATCAACAACTTAATACAAATGAAAGCCATAGAAAAGGTACCTCTTTCAGAACAAGGCCAAGGATTTTACTCCAGATTATTCCTTGTTCCAAGAAAAGAAAATCAATGGAGGCCTATTCTCGACCTGTCCGCACTGAATACTTACCTCATTGTGCCAAAAGTCAAGATGTTGACCCTACAGCAACTTCTTCCCATGCTGGGCAAGGAGTCTTGGCTGGTGACTCTAGATCTCAAGGAGGCATACCTGCATGTCTCTATTCGGCAAAGTTGCAGAAGACACCTCAGATTTCTTGCAGGATCAGAGCATTATCAATTCTCAGCATTGCCCTTTGGCTTATCTACTGCGCCCAGAGTATTCACGAAATGCCTGGCATCAGTAATTGCACACTGCAGACTTCAGGGGATTCAAATCTACCCATATCTGGACGACTGCCTTATACAAGCGGACAACAAGAAAAATTTGATAAAGGACTTGGACTATGCCATCCACCTATTGCAGGCCTTGGGATGCACAGTCAACATCCAAAAATCAAGACTTGTTCCATCCCAAAGGATAACCTTTTGGGTGCAGATCTAGACACAACCACCCAAATGGCCTTTCTCACAGAAGAAAAACAAAAACAACTTCCGGATTACTTCATGAATCTGACAAGACAAACTCAGCTAACTGCAAGGAAAATCCTGCAGGCCCTGGGTTACATGGCATCCTGTATAATTCTGATTCCACAAGCCAGGCTGCATATGAGAAAATTACAATGGTACCTAAGGAGTGTATGGTCTCAGCACAGTCACAGTTTGGAAACTTTGATACCAGTCATTCCTTGCCTTCAAAAGGAATTCCTGTGGTGGGCTCAAGCCTGCCAGTCCAACAGAGGGTTGCCTTTCAACAAACCAAAAACACAGCAAACCATCACCACGGACGCTTCAGACCGAGGATGGGGAGCACACATGGAGGGCAAATGTATCCAGGGCCTATGGTCTCAAGGACAGCTGCGCATGCACATAAACCAAAAGGAAATGCTGGCAGTGATACACGCAATCGAGGCCTTCAAACCTTTCCTCCATCAAGGCCACCTGTTAATAAGGACAGACAACACCACAGTCATGTGGTACATAAACAAGCAAGGAGGCACGATTCCTACCCTCTATGCAGGCTGGCCATGAATCTATGGGAACTATGCTTGAAACTCAATATCCAACTGCAGTCCCAGTTCGTGCCAGGGAAAGAAAATGCACTGGCAGACAGCTTAAGCAGAATTACCATGGATGCACACGAATGGATGCTGCACCCAGACATCTTTCTACTCATAACACAAGCATGGGGAAAGCCGGAGATAGATCTGTTCGCCCCACAATCACCAACTGAAGACATTCTGCTCAAGGACATACCACCCACAAGCTTGGAGTGTGGACTCTCTCTCTTTCAGCTGGAAAGCTCTAAAAGTCTATGCCTTCCCACCTCTCCCATTAATGTCCAAGGTTTTACTGAAGATCAGGGCAGAACAGCCAAGAGTGATTCTGATAGCTCCAGACTGGCCAAGGCAGCACTGGTACCCACTATTGAGGAGCATGTCACAGATGAAACCGTGGCCTCTACCCCTATGGCCACTTCTTCTGACGCAGAACAATTTCAAGATCATGCATCCCAACTTGAAAACATTGCAGCTAACTGCCTGGAAAATTCCATAAACCCCCCTCAGAATAACTTATCACAGAGAGTAAAGGACATTATTATGGAAGCTCGCCGGCCTTCCACAAGGAAGACATACTCAGCAAAATGGAAAAGATTTCTCATTTGGAACACAACAAAAGGCTTAGATGTGACAGTGGCGAGCATGGCACATATTCTGGAATACTTAGCAGAATTGTACCACAATGGCCTGTCCTATTCTTCCATTAAGATTCATGCCTCAGCAATTTCAGCAGAATACAATGTTGATCCACCTATCTTCTCGCATCCTCTCCTCAGGCAGTTTCTGAGAGGAATCAAAAACATCAATCCTCCAAGGAAACCTCCTTTACCTACTTGGGATCTTAACTTTGTGCTGGAGAAACTAACACTTCCTCCCTTTGAACCAGCAGCATCGGCGGATCTACAGTTTCTGTCTTGGAAAACTGCATTCCTTCTGGCCATAACTTCAGCAAGAAGAGTATCTGAGTTACAAGCTTTAATGGCAGTACAGCCATTTCTTATCTTCCATCAGGACAGAGTTACATTGTGAACCAATCCTACTTTTATGCCAAAGGTGGTATCTAGGGTATCCTTGAACTAAGCTATTCACTTGCCTACATTCTTCCCAAATCCACAAAATAAAGGGGAAAAACTTCTACACACCCTGGATATACACAGACAACTACGCTACTACTTGGACAGAACTAAAAGTTACAGAAAGACTGACCAACTCCTTGTAGCATATGCTGCCGGGGTGCAAGGAAAAGCAATTTCCAAACAGACAATTTCAAAGTGGATAGGAAATTGCATTCGATTTTGTTACTCCTTTCACGGAAAGACGGTTCCTGCAAACATTAGGCCTCATTCCACGAGGGCCACAGCCACCACTACAGCCTCCCTAAGAGGGGTGGCTACCAAGGACATTTTAGAAGCTGCTACATGGAGCTCCATGCATACATTTGCCAAGCATTACAATTTACCTTTATACTCCAGATCCAGAGCAGGTTTTGCTACAGCAGTCCTGCAGGGTATCTTAACTACACCATCCTTTTCTTAGTACCTCCTCCCCCAGATTGGCTATGGTATTCTACCCATATGTTATGACTGCAGATGCATCCTTGAAGGACATAGTACAGTTTTGTACCTACCATAAATGTAGATGTCCGATAGGTATGCATCTGCAGTCAGGTTTACCCTCCCTCCTTCCCCTCTGTGGTATTCCTAGGGTGCTTACCCCTCCATTAGCTAGCTGGGGGATCTATTATGGTGTATTTGTTTGTATATATATATGTATATATTTTGGAAAATGTTTGGAATTTATTGCATTCCTCCAAATTTGGCCTTCCTAGAGGGCACCTGGCATCTGGGGCAAGAAACACTGAGGAAGATGGTGTCGGCTGATGCTTTTATACCCCAGGCGCTCTGACGTCAGGGAAGGTGCGACATCAGCCGACGCCGGACCCAGACTTTGGAATCCGGCCGACCGAAGGGCTGCCTGAGGCAGGACAACCCATATGTTATGACTGCAGATGCATACCTATCGGACATCTACATTTATGGTAGGTACAAAACTGTACTTTCTATATTGTAGATACATAGATGATTTGATTTTTTTTATGTAAGGGAAGATTAAATGTAGCCTCTTTTTTTTTTGTTAATAGTTTAAATGGAATTTAGAATTTGATGGTTTACAAATGGGCAAATTAGTCACCTATTTAGATGTTAAATTGGAGATAGCTGGTAATGCTATTGCCACTAGCATTCATAGGAAATCTACCAATGAGATATGTATTTTAGACAGCAATAGTTGTCACCCTCTCCATGTATTACAGGCTTTACCTTATAATGAACTACTTAAGAGTTAGTAGGTTATGTAGTGATGCTAGTGTATTGGAGAATGAAATTTTGAATACATGTATTGCTTTTAGACAAAGGGGGATATGATGAAATATTACTTATCGAATCCTTAAAAAAACTGCTAGATTATTATTCTGGGACAGTTAATAGAAGTGAAAAACACCAGACTTCCTGTAGAAAAAATTAGTTGGAATTTAAATAGAAATTTATATAATGGGAATAGAAAGGTATATTTTGTGACTACCTTTAATGTCTTTAGTTAGGAAATAGTAGATGTTGTTTGATATTATTGGCTGGTCCTTATTGGCGATAGGGATGGTATAAAGAACCTGTTTAGGGTTCCGCTCATCTCTTATACGAGAAGTAGAAATATTAAAGACATGGTAGTACATAACACATTCATGCTTCCTGCTGATAAGTTGACTATACCACCCAGTAGATGTGGAACTTTTCCATGTGGAAAATGTTCAGTATGTGCTAATATAGTTAGATCCTTTGATAGCATTAATAAAATAAGATGTTGTCCCACATTCTTTTATACATGTACCACTAAAGGAGTGGTGTATGCCCTTGTGGCTTGTTTTATATAGGGGAAACGAAAATAATTTTTAAATTAAGGCTTCAAGAGCATGTCAGGGATATTAAGAACAATAATCTTGTAAATCCTGTTGCCTTGTATTTTAATTTGACACGTAATAGTATTTTTTCTGTCTTAAAAGCATGTATTTTGGAACAGGTTTCATCTAGGGATGATAAGCTGTTGTATAAAGAGACATTGTTTAGTGTTAAGTATAGCACTTTATCTCCAGATGGATTGAATGAGTGTAACTGGAGAGTTTTCCTATAAAGGACCTGATAGGTTAATTGTTTAATTATTTAATTGCATTTAATTGTGTGTATTGTATGTATATATATATATAAGAGCTATTTTTGCTATGAATTATTAACTCCTGGAAGGCTTTTTTGCAGAGCCGCCAGAGTGATTTTATTAAAGTTTTGATTATCTTTCTTGTGGTCGCAGCTTCATTTCGCTGGCCTAGTGGTATTTGCACACTAGAAATCTTGTTGATGTCTCCCCCTTGGCCAAGACAGTATTGGTTCCCTCTTCTGCAACTAGCCAAGAGCCATCACCACAAGTTACCTCACCAGTTGAATCTGCTCACACAGGACAAAGGGATCCCTGCTTCATCTACATCTGACCTTGTGGGTGATCAGCTTCTGATCCCTTTCAGGCACCTTTTCTCACAGGACATGCTTGGGGTTTTGCAGGAGGCCAGGAAACCCAATACTAGGAAGTCTTACATTTCCAAATGGAGTAGATTTTCTATCTGGTGCCTTAGTAGAAGTCCAAATCTACTTTATGTGGACATTCCAGTAGTACTCTCTTACCTGTGTGAACTGCTTAAACGTGGCTTATCGTATTCCTCAATGAAGGTCCACTGTTCTGTTCTTTCTGCTTGTCTGCCATTATCACCTCCTTTAGCTTCTAGATTGGAGGTTAAACTTTTCCTTAAAGGCGTCCTGCATATTAATCCTCCTAGGAAACCAGTTCCACCTCCTTGGAACCTTAATTATGGCCTAGAGAAGCTAACTCTGGCTCCTTCTGAGCCCACAGTCTCTGCTTCTCTAAAGTTTTGCACTTGGTAAACTGCGCTTCTGGTTGTTTTTACTTCTGCTATGAGGGTCGCTGAGATTCAGGCTTTGATGGCATCCCCACCTTTCTTGGTTTTCCACAAGGACAGAGTTTCCTTGCAAACCCAACCCTTCCTTTATGCGAACGTGATGAATGTCTCTTAATCAATCTATCCAATTGCCTACCTTTTTTCATTCTCTGTCCTCTAGTGAGAAGATTTTGCATACTCTAGCTGTACATAGGCAACTTAGATTTTACTAGGACAAGACTAAAGCTATGAGGAAGTCAGATCAGTTTTTTGCGTCTTTTCATCCCAGGGCTCTGGGTTTACCTGTTTCTAAGCAATTTCATCTTAGATTTCTAAGGCTATTGTGTTTTATGATTTTCATGGTAAGTCTCTACCTACTTTTGTCAGAGCCCATTCCACTAGATCTGCCGCTTCTTCGGGGGCTTTCTTTACGGGCCTGGACACTAATTCCATGTTGGAGGCTGCTGCTTGGTCTTCTGTGCACACCTTTACCAAACTTTATAAGTTGGATACTATTTCTAGGTCCAGAGTAGGATTTGCTAGATCTGTTCTCCATGGTTTTGTGGAAAATTCTTTTCCTTACATTCTTCCTCTGCACGTTCCACCTCCCAAGGTTCCAACTAAGCTGTGGCACTCAATGTATAGAATAGAAGGGCATAGAATAGTTATGTAAAATCATACCATAAGCATAATTTTCTTCTCTTCTGTGTTCTGTCCCGTCTGCCTTCCCCCTGCAACCTGTCACTTGCCTGGATGACTTATTTTCCTTAGGACTGTTCTTCATTGGGTTTCCTTTTCTGAGGATGGTACGTGCAGCCATCCTTTTGTGGCTGATGTTGTCCGAGCATAGTGTGACGTCCCACGTACTGGCAGTGGCTAAAAGCTTTTGTATACTGGACGGGACATCAGGTTGTAGGGTGGAAAGCAACTCATATATAAAGAATACTGCAACAGAGAAGGCGACATCTATGGTTATGGTAAGATTTTACACAACTGTTCTATTCTTACATGCCGTCCATTAGTTAATAAGGTCAACTTGTATAGACATTTTATAGATGACCTGTTTTTTTATATGAAAAGGGACTAAGGAAGAGTTTCTTACATTTTCTAAGATTTTGAATGTATCATCAACTTTTTAAAATTTTCAGTAAGTGTCTCAGGTAGTAACATCAATTTTTTAGATATTCAGTTGGAGCTTGACGAGAATAGTGGACAGTTGAATAGCAGGATAACATAGAAAGGATACATTCGTCAATCATTATTTGCATAGACTAAGCCAGCACCCCTTATTCATGAAAAGGAATGTCCATAAGGGGAAATTTATAAGCCTTAGTAGATTAACCAGCCAAGAGGAAGTATTCTCTAGGTTATTTGTTCAAAGAGGCTACAATGATAAATGTATTAATGCTATTACTCAGGAGGTCATGACTTTAATACTTACTAAAGCTAAACCTGTTTTAAGAATGGGTTCTGTGACATTAGCAGTGGTCCACAATACTGTACCAAGTAGTGAAACTTTAGGTATGGTATATAACAATGCATTCTTTTTATCTATTACTACTGAGAGTGGTACACTTAGCAAGATTTTGGAGGCAAATTGGAAAATTATTCTTGGTAATGCCAAGATGGAAGAAGCATTGGGAAGAAAACCTGTGTTTAAAGGAGAACCGCACCCATAGACTCAAAAAAACTGTTTATTTCATCATGGTTTGGTGTTTCCTACATTTTAACACCACTCTATTTACAGCTTGTTAAATATTTATATACATAATTTCTGAGTTTGACCAGTTGGGGTCTGGCATCTTGAAGTAATTCTGCTTGTTTAGTCTGCCTCTAGGTATCCCACAATGCAGTACTTGTCTGTAAAAAATTACATCACACAGGCCTCTCTCTTCTTCCTAAAGCTCCTGTCACTGCCTTAAATTTACATGCATACACTGCAGTCTTTCACTTAGTTTTATGTATCATTTCATGATGTTCAATGACTACTTAAAACACAAACAGTGCAAATGCCACAGAACAGACATTCAGAGTGATTTTTACTGCTGCTTCTTTTTAGAATGGCTAAACTGCAGTCTTTTGTGAAGCCTGAATTCTACTACTTTGACTCATCTCCCATCTCCTTCACACCTAACTTCCATAGCTGTCAAAGTGCTTAGGGTAATTTGAGCTGTTACTTGCTGTGATTGACTGCTGAAAGCAGGAGACATTACTCATGTACTGTTACCTTATTCTAGCCTTTACTTTCTGTATGGGTTGGGGGAAGGACCAGGGAGCTGTGACATCACAGCATGAGTGGGTTTTTAGGACGGTCGTGGTGATGTCAGTTTGGGGAGGAAACTGGCCAGAAAACTACCTGTATTGGCCTTGATAACATCAATGAATTGGAGACTCCAGCAAGCTTTTTCAGGGTATGATAAAAGTTTTTTGAAAGTGAAACCAATTCAGTACAGTAAGGTATTGTTCTAGTGGAGAGAAACAGTTGATTTAAAATGTTTTACATGCTGTATTGTTGTTTATTCATAACAAGAACAGTAAGTAGGGAGAAAAAGGAAATAGAAGTTGAGCATTTAATAATGTAATCCTGTTGTTGTCCTTTAAGTTTAAAAAAATCAGTTAATATTAAAGCACTATTGGAGAGACATAATAATGTAAATTCCCATGTAGTAAGTTAGCCTGGGACCTATAAGTGTGATTATTGTAAATATTGTCAATTTATAAGTAAGACTTCGAGCATCTTGGTTGAAGGGTTTAATAGGCCTATCACTGTTAAAGATAGACATAATTGTAATTCTTGTTGTGTAGTTTATTTAGTGAGTTGCTCTACATGCTAGAGTTTCTACATTGGGAAAACTTATCTTGGATTACCTAACAGATCTAAACCACAAAGACCTGTCCTTCTCCATTAAGATACATGCCTCAGCCATTTCTGCTCATTACAACATTGAGCCACCTCTCTTCTCGCACTCTCTTATCAAGCAGTTCCTGAGAGGGGCAAACAACTTAAGGCCACCAAGGAGAGCACCCACCCCTGCTTTTGGGACCTTAACTTTGTACTGGAAAAACTCTCGCTTCCCCCCTTTGAACCTGCTGCATCAGCAGAGTTAAAATTCCTCTCTTGGAAAACAGCCTTACTTCTAGCCATCATTTCAGCTAGAAGAGTGTCTGAGCTACAAGCACTCATAGCTGTGGAACCCTTCATTATTTTCCATGCTGACAGGGTTTCCGTCTGTGTGGCTCTCAATCAATCCATCCATTTGAAAACCTTCTTCCCTAATCCTCAAAATAAAGGGGAAAGGATCCTGCACTCCTTGGATGTGCACAGACAGCTCAGATTCTACCTTGGTAGGACTAAGCCCTTCAGAAAATCTGACCAGTTACTAGTCAGCAACAGGATAGCACACTGCATCCACTTCTGCTCCAAGCACCATGGGAAACCAACCCCTCAGGGGGTCAGAACACATTCCACTAGGGCAACATTTACCTCTACAGCATTTCTCAGGGGAGTCCCTACCAGGGATATCCTGGAGGCTGCTACCTGGAGTTCTGTACACACCTTCACCAAGCAATACCACCTGGCTATCTTTTCCCCTAACTCTTCTTGACTGCCTTTACCCTTCTTCAGCTTTGGGAATCCACCCAAGTGTGATGACTGCTACAGTGAAACATGAAGAACATAGTACAGTTGTGTATACTTTCCATATATGCAGATGTTTGAGTGTATTCACTGTTGCAGTCCTTGTTTCCCTCCCTCCAGCCCCCTGGTTTTCTCTCTCCAGTCTTGGTTTCCCATTCTCCAGCCCCCTGGTTTTCTCTGTCCTATCTATGGCTATTACTAACCCCTTCTGGGGTATTGGTATTTGCTTTTTACTGGTGGCGATTTTCCCACCATAGCTTCGCTCCCTATTGGGAGGCTCCTGACATTTGGGGCAAGAAAAACTGATGTAATTGCATCTGCTGCCTGTTTTTATACCCCTGATGACCTGACGTCAGTCCTGGAGTGACAGCAACCGATGCAGAAATGCTAAGTCTCTGGTATTCAGGCCGACTGAGGGCTACCTGCAGGCAGATAACCCAAGTGTGATGACTGCAACCGTGTGTACACTTGGGACATCTACATTTATGGTAAGTGTACACAACTGTATTTTTTATCTCCTCATCTGAATGTCTGTTGAAAGCTTTGTTCGTTTTTTCCAGTCTTTTGTTGTTTGTGTTGAAATACTCCATCAGCGTTTAATTTATTTTAACCAGGTCTGTGTACAGTTGTCTTTCCTCTAGGTTACTGGACGTCATGTCTGGAACTTGTACTGCTTTTTGCTGAGCAGCTGCAGTACTTTTCCAAGTCGGTGTTTTTTTTCCTCACCTTTTGTAGCTAATTTTCTTTCAGGTGCTCTGTATTTCTTTTTTCCTGGTATCCAAGCAGTGCACTTAGTAGCCAGTTACTGAAATGTTCCCAGAAATATAACTTCACTGGCTTTCTCTGCTAAGTTTCTGTTTTCACATTGGGAGAGCTAGAATTAAGCTGTTACTCAGTGTGCAGCCATCTTGGAAGACCATCTCAACCTAATTTTGTTAGAGTTTTTTAGGTGACTATATTGCTAGGATATGTTAGTAACAGGGTAGTTAAGGGTTATGTATGGGGGGATGTTCTTCATGTTTCACTGTTGCAGTCATTGCATTTGGGTTATCTGCCTGTAGGTAGCCCTCAGCCGGCCTGAATATCAAAGTCTTGGGTCCTGCGTCAGATGCTGTCTCATCTTCCTTGACGTCAGGTAGTCAGGGTTATAAAACATGCAGCCGACGCCATTACATCGGTCTTTCTTGCCGCGCGGTGCCCGAAGCAGAAGCAGTTCACAAGTGCTGGTCAACTGACTCCTGAAATTTTCATTTTCGAGTTTCAGAACCAAAGTCTTCAAAACAGCTAAGTACCCCGTTGGGGATCCTTTTTCTTGCTCTAAACCAATGTCAGTAGAAGTTAACAATTGTTTTACCTGTGGAAAGCAAATACCTCATAAAGATTTTCATTCATACTGCATTCCTTGCCTAGGCCCAGACCATGACGTCCCTCGCTGATGGTTTTGTGCCTTATTCAATCCTCAAACTATTCGTTGTCAGTTCATTTTTGCTTCAAACTATTTCGGTACTCTGTTTAATTATCCAGAAATGGCTTCGGTAAGCCATCTGACTACCGACAATCCAAAAAAACTTAAAGATAAAGACAGACTGCCTAGATCCAAAGCTGCCAATGATGCTTCTGTTAAGCTAGTCGCCAGTTTGCCGGTGCTCATTGAGGCGCTTTCGCAGCCCCTGATACCCGCTACTTCAGATTCGCAGGCCTCTACTGAGACCCATTCGGAGTCCGGTATGCCGTGAGATGCTTCTTCGACTATGGAACCTGCAGATGTCTCTACCTTGGATGGGTCCGGAGCCGCTGAGCAGGCACCGGCTTCTGAGGGTGTATTCAGGCCTACTGACTTGCATTTCAAACCGGCACCATCTTCTACTTCTTCAAGGCCTAAAATTCGACCCACACCTAGAAAACTGATGTCCAAACCGCATGGTCAGGCCCATATGCCTAAAAAACAAATGATAAGAATGGCTGAAGACCTTATTACTCTAATTAGGAGAAGCCAGCCTTCACCCTCTAAGAGACCTAGAACTGATTTTCCTTCTGATTCTTCTGATCAGGATTCTGAAATTTCTATTTCTTCTGATTACCAGGATTTGCCCTTCTCTACCTATGAGGATTCTGATGCAGAGGACTCCATACCCTCTGCTTTTCCTCCAGAAGATTTTTCTTTTGGTGAAACCTTGTACACTCTTGGGGAGCATTTCCGCTGGGAAAGCCAGGATTACTCTGACTCCAAAAAGAGGCTTAGGGAATTATTACTGCTACCTCAACATATGCCTTTAGCTATCCCCCCTGTCCTGGACATTGTAGATGATGCCTTCCTGGAATCTAGCCTGGCCCCAGACACTTTACCTCCTGCTCCCAGGAAACCCGACAGGTATTACCGAGTACCTGACTCTCACAAGTTCCTTTTCAAGAATCCTACTGCAGACCCAGAGACCATTTCACAGGGACCTAAGGGCATTAAGGCTACTACTGCCAAAAAAACTACCCCCTCTGATAGAGATTCCAGGGCCTTGGACAGATGGGGAAAGAAGGTATACACTTCTGCTACTTTGGCCATTAAGTTTCATATATTAAGTATCAGTAGCATATTATGGGACTACTTAAAGAGAAAATTATGTTTATTCCTGACTGTGCTGAACATAAAGAATTACAGGATTTAATGCATTCTGCTGAACAAGTTGGTAAACATACTTTGCAATGTGATTTTGACTCTTTAGATGCATCTTGCAGGGCTGCTGTCACTGGATCAGTTCTTAGAAGGCATGCTTGGCTTAAGGAGCAAAATTTGCCAGATCACGTTAAAGCTAAGTTGCTGGATGCTCCCTTAAATCAAGACCACCTGTTTGGAAATGAAGCAGTACTTAAAAAGATGGAGGAAAAAGCTAAATCTCTGCAAACTGTTAAAGATTTCCTGCAAGTACAGCCTCCCAGATTTTAGTAGGCATTGGCCTTCTAAGAATTGGTCCTTTCCTGTCTCTATCAGGCTTTCTCAGTCCAAACTCAGGAACAGTAGACCACATAAGCTACAGTCTCAAGGTACTCACAGGCCTAAGCAGTGGGGGGTTCCCACTGCCAAAGCTGGAAGTAGTAAGACCCCCCCTATAGAAATCTGTTACAGTTACTTAACCCCAAACCTTCCCAGTCCTGCTCTACTGCATGCTCCCTTAGGGGGAAATATTGCACTGCATACAAAAAACTGGGTAGTCATTACCCAGGACAAATGGGTTTTAAATATAGTTTCCCAAGGATACAGATTTCACTTCCACACCTTACCAACCCCAAACGGTTGGCCAGACCTAACCCCAAATCAGTGGGCAGAGAGGCTCAACAGCAGGTTCTTTCTCTTCTAAGTATTAGGGCTATTCATGCTGTCCCAACAGAAGAAAGAGGACAAGGTTTTTACTCAAGACTTTTTCTGGTACCCAGAAAAGACAGCTCCTCGCGCCCTATCCTGGACCTCTCTATTCTAAACACCTTTTTGGTAATCCCAAAATTCAAAATGTTAACACTTCATCAGCTGCTTCCTATGCTAGGCAGAGATGCCTGGTTGGCAACCTTAGACTTAAAGGAAGGCTTACCTGTATATTCCAGTAAGGGAATCTTGCAGGAAATACATACGCTTCAGAGCAGGCTACATGTATTATCAGTTCTCTGCACTTCTCTGTGGCTTATCTACTGCGCCCAGGGTATTCACAAAGTGCCTAGCTCCAGTCATTGCATTTTGCAGGCAAAGAAATATTCAACTATATCCATACCTGGATGATTGTCTAATTCAGGCAGAAAGCCAGGACATGCTACTAAAATATGTGGCATTTGTAAAGAAACTTCTAACCTCACTGGGGTGCACCATAAACGAAAAGAAATCTCATCTAGTACCCTGCCCAACAGATTGTATTCCTGGGAGCAAGCTTGAACACAACTTCCCAGATGGCTTACCTAACGCCAGAGAAACAAGTTTATTTGACAGCCTACTTCAAACTACTGGCCACAAAGACCCAGCTTTCTGCAAGGAAAATCCTTTAAGCCCTGGGGTTCGTGGCCTCTTGCATTCTACTAATTCCATATGCAAGATTGCATATGAGAAAACTACAGTGGTATCTAAAAAGCCTATGGTGTCAGCATTCACAGGATTTGGAAGCAATAATTCCTATCATTCCTTGTATAAAGACAGAGTTCCTTTGGTGGGCAGAGGCCTGCTGCCACAACAAGGGGCTGCCATTCATTCTACCCCCTGCTGCCCAAACCCTAACAGACGCATCAGGCTATGCATGGGGGGGCTGACTTGGCAGGGCAGTGCATTCAGGGCAAATGGAACCCGAGTCAGATGCACCTGCATAGCAATCAAAAATAAATGTTAGCTGTACAGAATTCACTGACAGCCTTCAAGGACCACATTCTTCCAGGACAATTACTGGTAAAGACAGACAGCACCACTGTTATGTGGTACATAAACAAGCAGGGGGGAACCCACTCATATTCCCTCTGCAGACTAGCCATGGCTCTGTGGAACACAGCCTTGAGCTACCAAGTACAACTACAAGCTCAATTCCTGCCAGGCAAGGTAAATTCTCTGGCAGACGACCTAAGCAGAAATCTCATGGACCCACATGAATGGAAACTGGAACCAAAGATATTCAACATTTTGAGAAACAAATGGGGGAGCCCAGAGATAGACCTGTTTGCCTCCCCTCAGAACTATCAATTGGACAAATTCTGCACAAGGACTCCCCACAGCCAAGCTTGGAAAGTGGATGCCCTGTCCTTCACCTGGGAAAGCCTCTCAGTTTATGCATTTCCCCCTCTGCCTGTCCTGCCAAAAGTTCTGTTAAAGATCAAACAAGACAAACCGAGGGCAATACTGATTGCACCAGACTGGCCACACCAACACTGGTACCCCCTTTTATGCAGTATGTCACTGCTGGATCCATGGCACCTGCCTCAGACACCTTCCCAGCTGACCCAGGAGGAGGGCCAGATTATGCACCCCCAGCTTCAAACCCTGAACCTTGCAGCCTGGCTAATTCCCTCAGCTCTCCAGTAGCATCACTCAGTAAGCAGGTGCTAGATGTCATTCTGGAGGCCAGGAGGCCTAGTAATAGAAAATCCTATGCTGAAAAGTTGAAAAGATACTGTGCCTGGAGCCAAACTCAAGGGATGGACACAGTAGTGCCCAGCTTACTGCATATTCTTCAATACTTAACAGAGATGCTCCACAAGGGCCTTTCCTTCTCATCAATTAAAATTCATGCCTCAGCCATTTAAGCACATTATACTACTGAGCCACCCCTCTTCTCTCACCCCCTTCTGAAACAATTCCTCAGCAGAGCCAAAAATTTATGACCACCCAGGAGAGCCCCTACCTCAGCCTGGGGCCTTAACTTTGTATTGGAAAAAACTCAGTCTACTTCCTTTTGAGCCAGCTGCAACTGCAGAGTTGAAATTCCTTTCTTAGAAAACTGCTTTCCTCCTAGCCATCACTTCAGCAAGAAGAGTGTCTGAACTTCAGGCCCTCATGGCAGTGGAGCCCTTCATCATCTTCCATGCAGACAGGGTGTCCTTCAGGATCAATCCTTCCTTTATGCCCAAGGTGTGGTATCCAGTGTGGCCCTTAATCAGTCCATTCATTTGCCTACCTTTTTTCCTAATCCACAGAACAAAGGAGAACGAATACTGCACTCTTTGGACATGCACAGACAACTAAGATTTTATTTGGACAGGACTAAGCCTCTCAGAAAATCTGAACAGCTGCTAGTTGCCTTTGCTGCAGGGGCAGAGGAGAAGGCCATTTCAAAGCAAACCATTTCTAAGTAGATAGGCCATTGCATTCTTTTCTGCTATAAGCATCATGGAAAACCTACCCCTCAGGGGATAAGATCACATTCCACCAGGGCTTCATCTACCTCTACAGCCTTTCTCTGTGGTGTCCCTACCGGGGACATCCTAGAAGCTGCTACCTGGAGCTCTGTACATACCTTCACCAAGCATTACCACTTACCTTTTTCTAAATCCAGAGCTGGTTTTGCCACTGCAGTCTTGCAGGGCTTAATAGCTGGTCCTAATGCTCTCTAACTTCCTCCTCCCTGACTTAGCTTTGAGAATCAACCCAAATGTAATGACTGCAACAGTGAAACACAAAGAACATAGTACAGTTGTGTACACTTACCATAAATGTAGATGTTCGAGTGTATTCACTGTTGCAGTCCTGGTTACCCTCCCTCCAGCCCCCTGACTTCTCTTGGCTATACTTTTCATCTTGTTTAGTGTATTTCAGCTTTCTGGTGTATTTGATTTTTGTTGGAGGTGTAACCTTTATATATGTATAATTGCTTCCCATTATGGGGGCACCTGACATCTGGGGCAAGAAAAACTGATATAATGGCATCGGCTGCATGTTTTATACCCCTGACTACCTGACGTCATGGAAGATGAGACAGCATCCGATGCAGTACCCAAGACTTTGATATTCAGTCCGGCTGAGGGCTACCTGCGGGCAGATAACCCAAATGTAATGACTGCACCAGTCAATGCATTCAAACATCTACATTTATGGTAAGTGTACACAACTGTACTATGTGTTAGTTGGGGATTAATTTACTTACTGTCAACCTCTGTCCATCAGAGACATGGGAGCCAGACCGAGGGTGAAGTTGTGATTTCCTGTCCAGTGAGCAAGGTTCCTTTTGAATAGGGTCAGGCATTAATTCTGCTTCATGTAAATGGGACGGTATTCTGTAGCAGAAGAATCCTTTGAGTCACATATTGGCCCCTCCATAATGTTCTGCTTATGTTGCAGGTAAAGTTCAGGTCCTTGGATCTAGTGTTTCTGCTGGTGTTTGTCTTGTAAATGTGCAAGAGATCCGTCAGAGCTGGATTTGAGGATCCTTTGTATGCTAGGCATAGATTGACTCTCAGTAACCTATTGGAGACTGAGTACTGAGAATAGTACCTTAAGGCGATATATGTAGGACAGGGTAGTCATACTTTGGAACCACTTGATAAGGAACCTTTGAGGGCATTCCAGCTGTTGCAAGCGCATAATTAGGTACATGCTAAATGGGACATTGTACTCAATGATGGGTCTGATGAGGGCTGAGTAGAGTGGTACTGTAACTTCCTTGGACCTGGATGCCATACCCTTGCCTATGAGTTAGGTGACATAGAATGATTGTCTTACTGTCATGGCTACATGTTGATCGAATGGCAGATTACTGTTGTGTTCCCAGATCCCTAACTATCAGGTCAACTCTTAGGGTTATTTTGTCAATGAAGTAAATAGCTTGAGTGGACAATTTCTTAAAGGGCACTATAGTGTATTTCTTTGCACTGAATTTTAATCCATGGCCCTTGCACTAGTCATTTGTTTCTGTTAGACCCTCTTGTAGAATGTTAGTATCGTGGGGGAATCTATGATATCTCCCAATTTACAGTCATATGTCATTTGGTGAGCCAGAGCCCTTTGACATTAGGTTTGACTTCTGAGAAGTAGATGCCAAACAGGAATGGGCTCAACACGGAGTCATGGAGATACTCATCTGGTGACTGGTCTCTTGGTGGAGGTGAACCAGCTGGCAGTCCAACATGTTATGTAGGAATTTATGCCTAATTCTGAGAGTTTGTCAACAATACCTGAATGGAGTATTGTATTGAATGCCTTAGCCAGGCCAAGGTACGTGGTGTGCACCATTTTCTTCTCATCCATTGCCATGATGACCCTCTCGATGAAGTCTACCAGGTTAAGTAGGAAAGACACAATCACTACACCTCAAACACCACCCACACCTACACAACACACACCCACATATGTGGAGGTCCTCAAGTGTTTATTTTTTTAGGTTTGTGTATGTTTTATTAGGTTATTATGTAGTGTTTTTTTAATTTTTTAATTAGTTAATGATCTAATTATCCTGCGTTTTTGGTGCTAAACTATTTAACTGTAATATTTTTTGTAAAAACTACTGAGGAAGTCTGCTTTGTGGCAGATGAAAATCGCTTAAAGTTTATCTTGTAAAGATTCATTAAAAGCTGTGAGTGGACTCTACTGTGTCTGGGGCTTGTGTTCCTGTTTCTACCTAGTCTCTTGTGCCTTCGTTGATTTACAGAGGTCCTCAAGGTAAACATACCCAAACAAAGAAGACCTCAGAGGCAAAAACACACACGATCTCTACAGCCCTCCACACCACATACGACGCATAGTCCACACACCTGTGTCTCACAGCCACTAAGGCTTCACCACAAACCCAACATATTAGTCATAAGAGACTCCATTGTGAGACACACACATGTGCCTCTCACCAGGCTGGATAAGGAGAATGTCACGGTTAGTTGTCTGTCTGGTGCCAGAATCTGTCGTGTCACATATGCACTCAAGTCTGTCAACAACAGGTACTGTTACGACTCTGTCATAGTCTGTGTTGGCATGAATGACTTGAGACATTCCTCCCTATACTATATGAAGAGAGACATGATTAAGCTTGCTGGCTGTGTTTCCAGGAAGTTATGCCCCTAGCCTTAAGCAGGATTCTGCCGTCACCCAGAATGATGCCTTAATACAAACAGAAAATTATTGACTTTAACAATTGGCTTAGTTTCTGATGTCATGCCAGGGGATTCCAGTACCTGACAGGTGGGAAGATATGACCGACAGACCACAACGTTTTGCCAGAGATGGCCTGCATCTCTCTCACCTGGGCTTCAAGCTTCTGACAAAGGCTCTTGACTCCCTATAGTGCCTTTTTTTTTTAGGAAAAATGATGAGGTTAAAACTACCTACATAAAAATTTCAACAAAACAAATTAAAGGTCATGCTGTTAAACTATAGGAGTCTAAACATGAAACTGCACTTATTGCAAGCATTCTTAACCCTGGAAAATGCTGACATCTGTGCAGTCACAGAAACCTGGTTCAAAGCGGCAGAAAGCACTCCAGCCATACGTGGTTACTCATCCTATCATACATTCAGACACCAAACTGTGGGCAGTAAAGCCAAAGGAAGTGGAGTTTCAATATATATTAAAGACAAACACACCTCCAGGCTGGTCAAACAGTATGACACACAGGAGACACTCCAGATGCAGTTAACAAATTGACAAGACCCCTATTCAAATCATAACTAGCTACCGGCCTCCAAATCTGGCTCAAGATGCCCAATACACCTATCTGGACCTGTTTGAATCTATCAAGATTCAACCCTTTACATTGATCCTGGGTGACTTTAACTACCCAATGCCAGAACACAAATGCTCAGAGATTCCTTGATTTTGTCAGTGCAAACACCTTGGAACAGCTAGTTGATACCCCCACAAGAGGTGATAATATCTTGGACTTGGTATTAACCAACATGCATAACCACTGCAGAATCCCTACAGTATCATCCTCCCTGGTAAGATCTGACCATAAAGCAGTCACTTTCGAAGTCACCATTTCCCCCAAACCCTCTCTAGCTACAGTCAGGCATAAAAACTTTCCCAAAGCTGATTACAGCCTCCTGAGTGATCGCATAAACAGCTTCACAGTCCCCTCCCCCTCTGTAGGAACTGGCACCAATGTCCAAAACTACACCAAAGCAGTATATGAGCATTTGGGTCTACTTCAGAAGATCGACAGACCATTTGATTGGCATTCATTTGGTCGACAGCCCATTTGGTCAACAACCAGTATTCAAGGCACTTAACAGGGATTTGCCCCCCCCCCCTCCCCAATGTTGGGCGACTCTGGAGTTGATATATATAGTTACGAGGGGTGTGGGGGGCTGTGCCCCCCACATTGGCGGGTGAAGCCCCCCCCACCTATTTTTATTTAAAATGTGTAGTTTTTCTTGTATTTTCATGCTTTTAAACGAAAATAGGTGGGGGTCTGTGCCCCCCCCACCTATATATAACAACTCCAGGGTCGCACAACATTGGGGTGGAGGCAAATCCCTCTTAAGTGCCTCGAATACTGGTTGTCAACCAAATGGGCTGTCGACCAAATTAATTTCGATTAAATGGTCTGTAGATCATATGAAGTAGACCCGAGCATTTATATATAGGCATGGAATCAGGAATACCGGACAGGACTAAATCATCCTTCGCAAGGAAGAGTAAACCTGTCTGGTGGACATCTGCAATAAATAAAATCTATAAGAAAAGGAAAAAGTTGTTGTCCAAGACCAAGAAGGAGCAGGTGCCTAACTGGAAGCAATGTCTCCTTAACTTGAACAAGCAAATAAGAGCACTAGTGAAATCCTCCAAAGCAACCTTCTAGGTCAAATTGGCCACATCTACTAGAGACAATCACAAGGCCTTCTTCACATATGTCAGCAACCTCAAAGGAATCACCTGGATCTGTTCAGAACTGGTGGTCAAGGACACCACATATACAAATGCCGTAGAGATAGCAAACTTGCTGGCTGACAGATTCAGTAAAATTCACCGCTCTGCCCCCCCATCAGTAAATCAGGACATCCCCAGTACCTGCCCCCTTCCCCTTATATCTAGGGAACAGGTCATCACTGCTCTTTCAAAGGCAAAAAATGCAGCTTCCATTGGACTCGATACCATCCCAGGCTACATCCTTTGTGAACTCGGGCAGGAACTTGCCGCAACTTTAGGCACCCTATTCAACCAAAGCCTGATTACTGGCTTTGTCCCAGCTGAGTGGAGGACAGCCAATGTCATCCTTTTGTACAAAGGTGGAGCATCCAGCAGTCTGGGAAATTATAGACCCAGCAGCCTAACTAGCCTGATCTGCAAGGCCATGGAACAGATTATCATGGCCCTCATTAACAAGGACATTGGCAACCTCCAAACACTCAGTCCCACACAGTTTGGCATCGTCAAGGGGGAGGTCATGTCTGTTAAATTTGGTTAACGACTGAGACAGCCACCAAAGCCATGGACGAGGGGAAGACTCTGTACACCACCTACCTTGACCTGGCCAAAGCCTTCGACACTATTCCACACTTGGGCATAATAGATGAACTCTTTCAACTAGATATTAATCCGTATGTTACCAGATGGGTAGCAAACTGGCTCACTGATAGAACCCACCTAGTCAAAATAGGGGAAGCTACCTCAAGCAGTAGACCCGTAACAAGTGGCGTACCCCAGGGTTTGGTCTTGAAGCCTCTGTTATTTGGGATATACTTTTCTGAGGTGCAGGCCAAAACCAGTGCGCTATGGCTGACTAAGTTTGCAGATGATGGCAAGCTAGGTACTGTCATCAGTTTCCCCTAGTGACGTGGACATTCTTCAAGAGGGTCTCACCCAGACAAATGGCTGGTGCCAGAAACATGGCCTCAAGCTGAATACCAAAAAATGCATCATAATCCCCTTTGGGGAGAGTTATGTCCCCACAAATTATCACATTAATAACAACATCCTAAGCAAGCAATCAGTCATTAGGGATTTGGGCACCCAGGTTGATAGCAATATGAAGTTTGACCACCATGTTGCGGCTGTTGTATGGAAAGCCTTCTACATGGCCCACCTCGTAAGTAAGGGTATCTCATCCAGGGACAAGGGGGACATAACATCCCTGTATTTTTCCCTTATAAGCCCCATTACAACTCCTGTTTCAGCATGTACCTCACAAAGCACATGCAACAGGTGGAGACACCATAGAGGTTCCTCACCAGGAGAATCCAGGGCCTCAAAGATCTGCCCTACACAGGCTAAAAGCCCTATCCCTCTACTCAGTTTCATACAGACTCCTCAGAGGTGACCTCTGTCTGGCATACAAGGTGAACATGGACCCTGCCTTGATGGGACCGATGCATATCTGCAAGTCAAGCTCCAGTTGATTAACCCACATGTGCGGCCTCAACCTGGTCTGTGACATCAGCAAGATTTGTTGGCAGGACAGATTTGTGTCCCAGACACTCCCCCATCTGTGGAATAGACTCTGTCCACATCAAGCAGAGTACCTCTTTACCCCTTTTTAAGCACAACCTGGATTACTGGATGATAAACAGAAAATACACCCCAAGGATTCCACCTGTGTCCCTACTGGACAGCGGCATCTGGTGCTGACTTTTCTCAACATGGGCTAAACTCTTAGCTAGGCTTATAAGGGCCTCAGGGCCAATAGCCTAATAACCGCTTATGACCTTCCCTTAACAAAGCCACCTGTATGGGTCCAGTGTCTATAGGTTGCCAATGTCCTTGCTGATCTTTTCCATGATAATTCATTCCATGGATTTGCGTATTACACGTGTCAGACTGATGGGTCTGTAGTTCCTATGTCAGTTTATGGCCCACCCTTATAAAGAGGGATGACTGTTGTGGTCTTCCATTCACCTGGCATGTATCCTGTTTTGAGGCTGTAGTTGAAAATTGCCTCAACTGGTCCTGCCAGCTCATATTTTAGGTTGTTTAGGAGGCAAACAGGGGATACTGTCTGGGCCCACTGAAGCAGTGTTTTTAGCCTTAGTGAATGCCTACAGCACCTGCTCCTTCTTGATAGTTGGGAGGGTATGCTAGAAGGGATTTCACAGGGGGTAGTGGGGGGTGAAGTTAGAGCCAAATTTATCAGTCGGTAGATTCACTCTGTCACCCTGGTCAGTGAAGGTTGTGCCATTTACAGCCAGTTCTGCACACTGCTGAGTGTTACCTTTAAGGTTCCTTACATAGCTGAAGAAGGCCTTGCGATTGTCCTAACCTGATCTTGTAATTGGCCTTAATTGGACTTTATTGGACTTTATTAGACCTCTTAGTTTCTTGTCTAGTTGGATCAGAGAGCTCTTGTTTCTGACAGTTGGTGTTTCTGGCCATGACTTTTTTCTTTTGTTATATACCCTGTTAAGGTCAGGATTCTACCAATGTGGTTTGTTTTTGGTTTTTAGATCTGGACTTCTGGTAGGTATGGCAGCCCCAATGAAGCCATTTACATGTTTGTACAGGGTTTCTGTAAATAATTCTACATAGGTAGCTGTGTTCTGGGGCTTTGGGGAGATGTGAATTTTGACAAACTGTTTCTTAATAGGATGTGTTGGCATCTATTTCTTGGAAGTCAAGACCACCATCAAGAGCATCTGACTGACCAAATTTGCAAATGATTGCAAACTAGAAGCAGTGATAGATTCCCTCAAGACACTAATATCCTCCAGGAAGGGCTAATACAGACAAATAACTGGTACCACATACATGGTTTAAAACTCCATACCAAAAAAAAAAAGCATATTATTACCTTTTGAGAAGTTAACCACCCCAAGAATCTACCTCATTGATAGCACACCTCTAAGTGTCAAAGGTAGTATGGAAATCATTATGTGTTGTTCAACTTATAAGCAAGCGAATGTCATTGTTCCTCTGTATTCAGCCATTCATCAAGACACATCAATGAGTACAATGACCTTGTCAGTATATGCCTGACAGGCACATGCAACAATAGGAACAACCACAGAGGTTCTTCACAAAAAGAATGCAGGGAGTTAAAAACATGTCCTTTGCAGATCACATCAAAGCTATATCCCTGTACTCGGTTTCCTACAGACTAATAAGAGGTGAGCTATGTCTGGCATACAAGATTTTCCAGGATCCCCCTCTGATGGACCTTTTGTATAACCACAAAACAAATGGCATCAGAACTACCCAATCCAGGGACTTAAACCTCATTTGTGACATAAATAAGGTATGTTGCAGGGACAGGTATTTGTCTCTGACAATGCTCCTCTGGAACAGGGATCACGTCCATGTGTACCAGAGTTCTACCCAGTCCCTATTCAAGCATAACCTGCATCAGTGGATCTGAAATCAGCAATTCACTCTTGGTCTGTCACCTGTGTCTTTAATGGATAGAGGCAAACTGTAGATATTTGACTATGTATGTCCTAGCTTACACATACCCCTAAAATTATCCTGCAGGACCCCAGACTTGTTGGATACATTTAGGATGCAAGCCCTTTGTGGTTAATATCTTAGTGTATGCCTGTGAACCTAAGAATTTGTTTTATGTGACACAGGCCAAAGCATAAAAATTCACCGAGTTCCATTTAGATAATGGAGGGCAAAACAGCAGTGTGCATGTTACAGCTCCATTGCCACGCTCACAGGCAGAAAATAGAAACATTTACGTGCGACTCTTGAGTTGCTCTTGTACTTTGACTGTAGAGTTTTGAGCTGTCTTGCTGGTAGAAGGAAAGTGAATTCCGTAGCATAGGCCCTAGAGACAGTAAACCTTCTCCGTAGCTGGTAGATTTGAGAATGGACAGGTATGTTTTTCAGGATAGTCGAACAGTAAAGGCACATCACAAAGTGGCAGTAGTTATCTGCAAGCTGCTGTGGATATTTGTGTTTGGTGGAAGGTCTTGTGCTTTAAGTGTTAGAAAGCAGTTTTTCTCAGTGAATAACACGTGCTTCTGTGTCTACATTGGATGGGGGGATTTACAGTTATTTCATCTGTGCATGCTCTGAGAAGGGGTTGCTGTTGCTCCTTAATTTCTGTAGACTTGCTACATTCTTGCCTCAGCCAAGAACGTAGACAAATGGTACAGTAGTGATGTTCATCGTGCATACAGCTGCAGTCATAACAGATGGGTTCTCCTGCCGTCAGGCGGGTCCTCGGTCGGCCGAATTCCAAAGTCTAGGTCCGGCGTCGGTTGTCATCGCTTCTTCCCTGACATCAGTGCGACAGGGGTATAAAGGAACCAGCCGACGCCATTTTCTTCAGTCTTTCTTGCCGCGTGGTGCCCGAAGCAGAAGCAGTTCGCAAGTGCCGGTCGGCCAGCTCCTGAGATTACGAAAATTTGGAAACCGAAGTCTTCTTAAAAGCTAAGTACCCCATTGGGGAAACTTTTCTTGCCTCAGACCGATGTCAGACAAAGTTAATAATTGCATTTCTTGTGGGAAGCAAATACCGCATAAGGATTTCCATTCCCTCTGTATACCTTGTTTAGGCCCAGACCACAACGTCTCGGTCTGTCGCTTTTGTGCTACATTCAACAAACGCACTATTAAGCGTCGGGCGGAGTTCGCCCAGCATTATTTTGGGAAAGCATTTAACTATACCATGTCGTCGGATACTCCGACTCCGGTTTTGTCTAAAAACGCAAAGATAAGGGCCGACACACGAGTTCCGCGGCCTCTACCGACACCACGCCAAAGCCGACTACACATGGTCCGGTTCTCAGCGAGGCGCCTACGCAGCCCCTGACTACCAACGACACTTCTTTGGTGGTGTCTCCTGTGCCCAAGGTCGCAGGCTCCTCGGCCCACACCCCGACTACAGAGACCGAAGCCACTCTTGGCGTTGAAACTCAGAATGTGGACAGGTCCACCTCCACTCAAGGTGTCTTCAGACCTTCCTCTTCTTTCTCCATCAAGGCTTTCACTAAGTCTAAAGCAACCATGCACTCTAAGAGACCAGCTACACAGGGCCCATCTCCAGGCCCCATGCCTAAGAAACAGATGCTTAAAATGGCTGAGGATTTAATTACTCTTATCAGAGGTTCTCAGCCCCCACCGGACAAAAGGCTCAGAGTGGAGGAAGATTCCCCCTCCTCTGATCAGGGCTCCATTATTTCAGAGCACTCTGATGATCAGGAACATTCTTACTCCCCTTTTGAAGACTCTGATGCAGAGGAATCCATTCCTTCTGTATCCCCCCCAGAGGATTACTCATTTGGGGAAACTTTGCATACCTTAAGGGAACACTTCCATTGGGAAGGCCAAGATTATTCAGATTCCAAGAAAAGGCTCAGGGAATTTCTCTTGCTACCTCAGCACAGGCCTCTGGCTATACCTCCTGTCTTGGACATCCTAGATGATGTTTACTCGGAGGCCTGCCTTAACCCGGACTCTCTACCTCCAGCTCCAGTTCCAGTTAAGCCTGACAGGTACTACAGGGTTCCAGACTCACACCAATTTCTATACAAAAGCCATACTGCTGACCCAGAAACCATCTCACAGGGCCCCAAGGGAGTTAAGGCCTCCATTGCTAAAAATCCATTACTTTCCGAGAGAGACTCCAGATCCTTAGAAAGGTGGGGAAAAAGGTATATACCTCAGCTACCTTATCCATGAGGGCCTTAAACTGTCAGTTTCATATGCTAAAATACCAACAGTTTTTGTTATCACAATTGAAAAGTAAAATGTCACAACCTGAACAACCAGACTTGAAGGAGTTGCAGGATTTGATGCATAGTGCAGAACAAGTGGGTAAGCATACCTTACAATGTGGTTTTGATGCTCTAGAGGCCTCATGTAGAGCTGCTGTTACAGGCTCAGTCATACGTAGGCATGCCTGGCTCAAGGAACAAGCCTTGCCTGATCATGTCAAAGCTAAATTACTAGACGCCCCTCTTCAAAAGGATGTACTATTTGTTGCTAATGCTGAGGAGGTATTAAGGAAAATGGAGGAAAAGGCTAAATCAATGTAAACTGTGAAAGAATTTCTACAGGTACAACCCCCACGTTTTAGTAGAAATTGGCCTTCCAAAAACTGGTCCTTTCCTGCCACGGACAGACCCCAAAGAGGCAGATACAGGCGCCCGAGGGGCAGAGGACAAACCCAAGGATCATTTAGAGGCAGACAATGGCAAGCTCCTACACAAAGAGGTGGTGAGGATAACTCACAATCTTTCAGAAAGCAAACCCAATGACTTTCCCCTTTGCATGCCAACCAAGTCTCAAATGGCAGCCCCCTTAGGAGGAAAGCTGGCATTATTTTCAAAAAATTGGCATATTGTCACAAAGGACAAATGGATCTTGGACATTATAAACAGAGGCTACAAATTCCATTTTCACACCCTTCCAAAAATGAGAGGCATGCCAAACCTGCCACACAATCAAAGGGCAGAGGTACAAAGGCAAATTACAGATCTCATAAACATGAAAGCTATTCAAGAGGTACCTACGCACGAACAAGGTCAAGGTTTTTATTCCAGGCTCTTCCTGGTGCCAAGGAAGGGAAAAGATTGGAGACCTGTTTTGGACCTATCCATCCTAAACACATTTCTACTCGTTCCAAAATTCAAGATGCTCACTCTACAGCAACTTCTTCCCATGTTGGGCAAGGAGTCTTGGCTGGTAACATTGGACCTCAAGGAGGCATACCTGCATGTCCCAATCAGACAAAATTGCAGAAGGTACCTCAGATTTCTTGCAGGTTCAACCCATTATCAATTCTCTGCATTGCCCTTTGGCTTATCTACTGCGCCCAGAGTATTCACGAAATGCCTGGCATCAGTAATTGCCTACTGCAGACTTCAAGGGATACAAATATACCCCTATTTGGACGACTGCCTGATCCAAGTGGACAGCAAGCACATTCTTCTGAAACATCTGGCTTATGTAATAATGTTGTTGAACTCTCTGGGATACACAGTCAACAGAAAGAAATCAAGGCTAATACCCTCTCGGAAGATAATTTTCCTGGGTGCCAATTTGGACACAAACACCCAGATGGCCTACCTCACACCAGAGAAGCAGGGGCAACTAATTCAATAATTCAGAACACTAGCAAATTGCACCAGGCTGACTGCAAGGAAAATCCTGCAGGCTCTGGGATCCATGGCATCTTGCATCTTACTAATCCCATGTGCAAAGCTGCATATGAGGAAACTGCAATGGTACCTGAAAAACATATGGTCTCAACACAGCCACAGTTTGGAAACAATACCACTAATCCCATGTCTGCAAACGGAATTTCTGTGGTGGGCTCACGCATGTCAAACAAACAGGTCTTCCATTCAGCAAGCCTCAAGCAAATCAAGTCATCACAACAGACAACTCGGACTATGCCTGGGGGGCGCACATGACAAATCGGTGCATTCAGGGCAAATGGTCCCAAAAAGAAAAGCACCTTCACATCAATCAAAAAGAAATGCTAGCAGTAATAAATGGCTTTCAAGGACCTTCTACAACCAGGTCAACTATTGATAAGAACGGACAACACCACAGTTATGTGGTACATAAACAAACAGGGAGGAACTCATTCTTATCCCCTATGCAGACTGGCCATGTCACTTTGGAACATGGCCATGGACTTACAAATGGAACTACAAGCACAGTACTTGCCAGGCAAGGAAAACACGCTGGCAGACAACCTAAGCAGGAATATGACAGATCCACACGAATGGAAATTGCATCCAAAAGTTTTTACAGAAATAATCCAAGAATGGGGAAGGCCAGACATAGATCTCTTTGCCTCCCACAAAAATCATCAATTGACAAAATTCTGCTCAAGGATTTTCCATCCAAAGGCCTGGAGAGTGGACATTCTCTCTTTCAGTTGGACATCAATGACAGTTTACGCCTTCCCACCTCTTCCTCTGCTGCCCAAAGTTCTATTGAAAACCAGAGCAGACAGACCAAAGATGATTCTCATTGCTCCGGACTGGCCAAGGCAACACTGGTACCCACTCTTGAGGAGCCTGACGCATTCCCCACCATGGACCCTGCCTCTAATGCCTCTTCTTCTGACTCAGCACAGCTTCAAAACTCTTCACAGCCAGCTAAAAACACTCAATCTAGCCGCATGGAAGATTCCTTAGCATCACAACAGGCCCTACTCTCCAAGGAGGTACAGGATGTCATTTTGGAGGCCAGAAGGCCATCAACTAGAAAAGCTTACTCCGCAAAATGGAAACATTTTTGTGTCTGGAATGAGAAAAAGGGCCAGGATCCTGGAAAACTGAATTTACCTCAAATACTACAATATTTGGCTGAACTGCTAAGCAGTGGACTTTCATTCTCCTCCATCAAAATCCATGCCTCAGCCATTTCTGCAGAATACAACACTGATCCACCCTTATTCTCTCACCCTCTAGTTCCTCAGAGGGGCTAAGAATTTAAGACCTCCAAGGAAACAACCAATACCTGCTTGGGATCTTAATTTAATTCTGGAAAAACTGACCCTGCCTCCCTTTGAGCCAGCTGCCTCATCAGATTTGCAATATTTGTCCTGGAAAACAGCTTTCCTTCTGGCTATCACCTCAGCTCGTAGAGTTTCAGAACTACAGGCTCTCATGGCTGTCCAGCCTTTTATCATCTTCCATCAGGACAGAGTTTCCTTACGAACCAACCCGTCCTTTATGCCTAAAGTGGTATCCAGGGTAGCTTTAAATCAGGCCATACATTTACCTACCTTTTATCCTAATCCTCAAAACAAAGGGGAGAGATTACTACATTCCTTGGACATCCACAGACAGCTGCGTTATTATTTGGACAGAACAAAGCCTTTCAGAAAATCAGAACAGCTCTTTGTGTCCTATGCGGTAGGCACTCAAGGAAAGCCAATTTCCAAACAGACAATCTCAAAATGGATAGCCCACTGCATACACTTTTGCTATTCCTTTCATGGCAAAACTGTACCTACAGGCATTAGAACTCATTCCACCAGGGCCACAGCCACTTCTGCAGCCTTCCTCAGAGGAGTTCCTACCAAGGATATTTTGGAAGCAGCCACTTGGAGTTCTGTGCATACCTTCTCCAAGCACTACAACCTACCATTATACTCCAAATCTAGAGCAGGCTTTGCCACTGCAGTCTTGCAGGGCATTTTGGCTCCTCCTCGTTCCACCTAGTGCCTACCACCCCTTTCTTGGCTTTGGGATTCTACCCATCTGTTATAACTGCAGCTGTATGCACGATGAACATAGTACAGTTTTGTACCTACCATAAATGTAGATGTTCGAGTGCTAATACAGCTGCAGTCCAGGTTTCCCTCCCTCCTTCCCCTGTTGGGACAGGCCTATAGGCTAACACATCCTCATACAACCTGATTGGGGTATTCATTTATGATGTATTTGCTTGCAACTACTGTATTTTGATTATATTGCACTGCATTATTACACAAATTTATGTATTGCCTTCCTTCTGGGGCACCTGACATCTGGGGCAAGAAAAACTGAAGAAAATGGCGTCGGCTGGTTCCTTTATACCCCTGTCGCACTGACGTCAGGGAAGAAGCGACGACAACCGACGCCGGACCTAGACTTTGGAATTCGGCCGACCGAGGACCCGCCTGACGGCAGGAGAACCCATCTGTTATGACTGCAGCTGTATTAGCACTCGAACATCTACATTTATGGTAGGTACAAAACTGTACTTTTTCTGTCTTCCCAAAAGCCAGTATCCATCTGACTTTCTTGCCAAGGAGGGCAAGTTATCGAGTGCATGCCTTAAATCATGCGTATATGCACACTCAGCAACACACACATTTCTGCTAACTTCCATGTCTTCCTCCACCCTGTGATAATTGAGTCTGTTTCTGAACCTGCATTGATTGCATTGCCAGTAGAAACAGAGCTACTTTGCAGAAAATCTGTTTGATGTCACTACATTTCTACTTCTCATCCACAGGTAATGACATCCTCCCATATTCAGGTAAGAGGTATCATTAGATGTTCTTTGTGTTTCACTGTTGCAGTCATCACCTGTGGGTTATCCCTGCTGTGGTTGTCCTCGGTCAGCCTGAATACCAGAGTCAATGTTTTTGTGTGCTGGCTGGTGTCACCTGCAGTCTGACGTCAGGTCGTCAGTGCTATAAAGCAAGGCAGCCGATGTCATTACATCAGTCTTTCTTGCCGTGGAGCCCGTAGCAGAAGCAATTTGCACGAGTGCCAGTTGGTCTCTAGCAGAAGTTGAATTTCAGAAGAAAACATCTAAAGCTAAGTACCTCGTTTGGGGACCCTTTTTTCTTGCTCTAACCGATGTCTGAAAAAGTTAACAATTGTCTCACCTGTGGAAAGCAGATCCCACACCGAGACTTTCATTCTTACTGCATCACTTGTTTAGGCCCAGACCATGGCGTCCCTTGTTGCTGGTTCTGTGCCCTCTTTAATGTAAGAACGATTTGCCGTAGAGCTCTTTTTGTAGACGATTATTTTCGTGTTCAGTCTTCAAATTCTGATATGGCATCAGTCAGCCAACAATCTGTCGATATTCCAAAAAAAGTAGAAATAAAGATAGAGACAGGCCACACAAGGCTAAGCCTTCCGAGGATGCTACCGCTAAGCAAGTCATCAGTTTTCCTGAATTCAGTGAGGCACTTTTGCAGCCCCTGATGCTTGACTCACTTTCTACACAGGCCTCTGCCAAGACCCTTTCAGAGTCCAGTATGCTGCAGAAATCCACTTTGTCTTCCATGCCTTTGGCTGTCTCTGCCTTGGTTGGGTCCGGAGCCGCGACTCAGGCACCATCTTTTCAGGAAGCCTTTCGCACTACCAGTTCTAGAAAAAAACATTTTTGCATCCGACTACCTCTTCTCAGAGATGGACTGATTTTCTCAGGCCTAGAAGCCAGGCCACTCCTAGGAAATCTGCTTCTAGCCACCATCTTGCTACTGCTCCCCCCACCCCAAGCTCAAATGCTTAAAATGGCAGAGGATCTCATCACCCTTATCCGAGGTACTCAGGTCCTCACTCCAAAAAGGAAAATGCATCCTTCTTCAGAAATTATGACAGACCAAGAGTCTGAGGAATCTGATTATTCTGCTTTTGAAGAGAAACAACATCCCTTAACTGTTTGATTCAGATTCAGATGCAGAGGAATCCCCATCCCTTCTCCCTCCCCTCCAGCAGACCTTTCCTTTGGGGAAACCCTTCACTCCCTCAGGGAACATTTTCAGTAGGAATATCAAGACTTCCCACAGTCAAAGAAACGACTTTGAGAGTTTCTGGACCTGCTCCAGCACAGAACCCTGGACATCCCACCTATTTTGGAAGTGATGGATGATGTTTTCCATGAATCCAGCTTAGCCCCTGATGCCCTGCCTTCTGCTCCAACTAAACCTGACAGGTACTACAGAGCACCGGATTCTCACAAATACCTGTACAGGAATCCTGCTTCAGACCCCAAGGTCAGGGACCCAAAGGAGCTAAGACCAGTTTTGCCAAGAATCCTCTTCCTTCTGACAAAGACTCCAGAGCTCTGGACAGATAGGGTAAGAAAGTATACACCTTTGCAGCCTTAGCTGTCAGAGCACTCAGTTGTCAGTTCCATATGTTAAAATATCAACAACACACTTTGGAACAATTAAAACAGAAGATTGCTACCTCTCCTGACAGTGCCAACTCAAAAGAGCTGGCAGAATTACTAAATTCTGCTTGTCAAGTGGCCAAACACTCATTACAATCTGTATATGACACCCTAGATGCCTCTAGCAGGGCAGCAGTAACAGCATCTGTTATTAGAAGACATGCATGGCTGAAGGAACAACCTCGCCCTGATCATGTCAAGTCTAAACTTATTAATGCACCCCGAGATGAGGAACGCCTGTTTGGGGAAAAGCAGAAGAGGTGCTTAAAAAGATGGAAGACAAAGCAAAATCTATGCAAATAGTAACAGATTTCTTTCAAGTTCAACCTCCCAGAACTTTCCCTCTAAGCACTGGGCCTTTCCTGCACCTAGCAGATGGGGCCAAGGTAATACCCGCAGGGACAGGCCATCCAGGCCCTTGTCCCAGGGCCAGCAAAGAAGCAATCAGTGGACCACTTCAGTCTCTAAAGCAGGGAATTCTAAGCCAAGCTTCTTTGGCAAGCACTCACAGTGACTCTCCCTCCCCCTCTGCCCTCCTTTCACTCATCAAAAACTAGGAGGAAGGCTCACCCTCTTCAAGGACAATTGGGTCTCTATAACCAAGGACCAGTGGTTCTTAAAAATCATTTCTCAGGGATACCGATTTTCCTTCAGTGAACTCCCTATTCCAAGAGGGTACCCAGACCTCCCCACCAAACCAGTGGGCAGAGGTATTGAAACAGGTCCAAACTCTAATATCTCAGGGTGCAGCAGAACCTGTCCCCCCAGATCAAATAGGAAAAGGTTTTTACTCCAGACTATTTCTTGTTCCCAAAAAGGAGGGCACTTGGAGCCCCATCCTGGGTCTATCCAAACTGAACACCTCCTTAGTGGTCCCCAGATTCAAAATGCTAACCTTGCAGCAACTCCTGCCTATGCTCACACAAAATGCCTGGCTTGTGACACTAGACCTAAAAGATGCCTACCTCCACATCCCCATTAGGGAATTGTGCAGAAAATTCCTGCGCTCCAGAGCAGGCTATCAACATCTTCTGTTCTCTGCACTGCCCTTTGGCTTATGGTACTGCTCCCAGAGTTTTCACCAAATGCTTGGCCCCGGCTGTAGCATTCTGCAGACAGACAAATATACAGATTTACCCTTACCTGGACAACTGCCTCATTCAGGCAGACTGCAAAGAAAAGTTGCTTCAGGACCATCTCTTTGTCAAATCACTCCTAACTTCCCTAGGGTTCACCATCAGTGAGAAAAAAATCAAAACAAAGCCTCACCAGAAAAATTGTTGTCCTGGGAGCTGTGCTAGACACAGCAAACCAAATGGCCTTCCTATCCCCAGAAAAGCAGAGCTTCCTGCCTCTCCTACTTCACCCAGCTGGCTTCCAGAAGTCACCTCACTGCGAGGAAGTTCCTGCAAGCCCTAGGATACATGGCATCTTGCATCCTTCTTATCCCTCTCTCCAGGCTTCACATGAGAAAACTTCAATGGTACTTAAAGAACCTTTGGTGTCAGCACTCTCAGTCCCTAGAGACCACTCTCCCTCTGATCTCTTGTATAAGGGCCAAATTTCTTTGGTGGGCAGAGACCTGTGCCATGAACAAGGGTCTTCCTTTCATCCTCCGCCCTTCCAGCCAGGCCATCACCACCGACACCTTAGACATTGCTTGGGGCGCTTACCTTGGAGGCAGATGTACCCAAGGCCTTTGGAATGCCCAGCAACTTCACTTGCACCTCAACCAGAAAGAAATGTTGGCAGTGCAAAAGGCTCTGAATTCCTTCCAACCCCATCTCAGGCCAGGGGTCCTCCTTATAAAAACAGATAACACCACAGTTATGTGGTACATCAACAAGCAGGGGGGCACCCAATCTTACCCCCTGTGCAGGTTAGCCATGAGTCTCTGGCTTACAGCCACCTCCATGGGTCTACACCTAATTGCCCAATACTTACCAGGGATCAACAACACACTGGCAGACCACCTAAGCAGAAACTTACTGAACCCCCACAAATGACAGCTCCACAGAGAAGTCTTTCTGCAAATCACACAGGAGTGGGGGACCCCAGATGTGGACCTCTTTGCCTCGCACCTCAACCACCAGCTGCACTAGTTCTGTACCAGGGAGTATCACCTCCTAGCATTGAAGGTGGATGCCTTGACCTTCCACTGGAGCTCCCTCTTTGTGTGCGCATACCCTTCTCTGCCCCTTATTCCCAAGGTTCTGATCAAAATAAGAGAGGAGAGACCAAAGGCCATCCTCATTGCTCCAGATTGGCCCAGACAGCATTGGTACCCCTTATTACACAGTCTGACCTTACAGCCCCCAAAGCTGCTTCCCCTGATGTCAGACCTCTTGACCCAGGAGAGGTACTGCACCCAAACCTACAAACTCTCAAACTTTCAGCATGGCTTATACACTAAAAATTAACAAGGAGTCCCTGTTAAGCAAACAGGTCCTGGACATAATCACAGAGGCCAGAAGGCACAGCACAAGAAAATCATATGCAGGAAAATGGAAAATATTCTGCTCCTGAAAACAATCAAAAGGGGGCAGTACCTCCCAACCCTCTCATCCTGGATTACCTAGCAGAGTTGCTCAATAGTGGCCTCTCTTTCTCCTCTATTAAAATCCATGCCTCGCCCATCTCTGCCCATTATGACTCAGACCTACCCCTCTTCACTCATTCTTTGATTAAGCAATTTCTCAGAGGGGCGTCTAATATCAGGACTCCCAGAAGGCCTCCGACACCACCCTGGGACCTGAATTGTGTGTTAGAGAAACTAACCTTACCTCCTTTCGAACCGCCGCTTCAACAAAATTGAAATACCTCTCTTGGAAGACTGCCTTCCTACTAGCGATCACCTCAGCCAGAAGGGTCTCGGAACTTCAAGCTCTCATGGCTGTCGAGGCCTTCATAATTTTCCATGCAGACAGAGTCTCCCTGAGGACTAACCCCTCCTTTATGCCCAAGATGGTATCTGATGTGACCGTTAACCAGGCCATACGCTTTCCCAACCCTCAAAACAAGGGGGAAAGAATTCTACAGTCATTAGACCTGCACAGACAACTTCGATACTATTTGGACCATACTAAGCCATTCAGAAAAAAAGACCAACTTCTTGTAAGCTTTGCCCCAGGGGCAGAGAGGAAGCTCATCTCCAAACAAACCACTTCCAATGGATTTCACACTATATCCATTTTTGCTACAGACTACATGGGAAACCCCATCCCTAAGTCTATCCGTGCCCACTCCACTAGGGCAACCTCCACTTCCTTCCTCAGAGGAGTACCTACCAGGGACATCTTGAAAGCGGCCACCTGGGCCTCTGTTCATACCTTTACAAAGCATTACCACCTACCTCTTTTTTCTAAGTCTAGGGCAGGGTTTGCCTCTGCAATTCTGCAGGGCGTCCTGACCCATTCCTAGACTCAACCTATCCTTCTACCCTTTCCCTCAATTTTGAGAATCCTCCCACAGGTGATAACTGCAACAGTGAAACACGAAGAACATAGTACAGTTGTGTACACTTACCATAAATGCAGATGTTCGAGTGTATTCACTGTTGCAGTCTTGGTTTCCCTCCCTCAATCCCCCATTTAACATCTTCCCCTAGGGGGACATAAGCTTCCCAAGGTGGCTTTTAGCCACCAGGACCACTTCTCTCACTTCCTTTGTGCTTCTGATGGGTTGGGGCAAGAAAAACTGATGTAATGACGTCGGCTGCCTTGCATTATAGCCCAGACGACCTGATGTCAGACTACAAGTGACAGCAGCCGGTGCACAAAAACATTGACTCTGGTATTCAGGCCGACTGAGGGCTACCACAGCAGAGATAACCCACAGGTGATGACTGCAACAGTGAATACACTCGAACATCTACATTTATGGTAAGTGTACACAACTGTACTTTCACCAGTGGCACTTGCATAGGTTCATAGGTAGGTACTAGGCTATCTGCCCGAGGACATTTTTAAGCCTAGCCAGAGTGTGTCGGTTTTTGCCGCCCATTGATTAATTAACTGGGCCTCTGTCAAGCAGAGCTAATGAAGTGATCCCAGGGGTGTATTTTCTGTTAACCATCCACTGGGAAAAGGCTTCTCTTGAAGAGTGTTAGTGAGGGGCTCTGCCTAATGTAGTTAGGAATTTTGTTCCAAAGCATGGGGAGTCTCTGTGACAGGAATCTATCCCTCCAGCATGTTCTATTTATTGTTGTGGCGAGGGTTTAGCTCACTAGAGCGCATGGCTCGCAGTGACTTAGATTTCTTTAGGTGGAGCATGTCCATCAATTCTAAGTTGGACATGGCTTTGTAAGTCAGACAGAGATCACCTCTGAGTAAGCAATATGCCACTGAGTACAGCTGGAGTTTTTTCAGTCAGGCTGCATAAGACATAGGTTTGAGGCCAGTAATCCTCTTGGTGAGGTGCTTTTGTGGTCTTTCCAGCTGTTGGAAGTGTCTTGTGAGGTACATCCCAAATGGGGCATTATACTCTATGATGGGTCTGATGAGTGACAAGTAGAGGGGCACTATAACCTCTTTATTTCTAGATGCGAACCCCTTAGTAATTAGATGGGCCACATAGAAGGAGTTCCTAACTACTTTGGCAATATGATTGTCAAAGGAGAAGTTACTGTCTACCTGGGTCCTCAGATCTCTTATTACCTCTTCTGTATTAAGGGGGCTGCCGCCTATGTGGTAATTCATGGGTGTTTTGTTTTTCCCAAATGGGATGACTATGCATTTTTTGGCATTTAACTTGAGACCATGACTTTGACACCAGGTGTCTGTCTCAGTAAGGCCTTTTTGAAGGATGTCTGTGTCAGCCAGAGAGTCAATTATGGCTCCTAGTTTGCAGTCATCGGCGAACTTGGTTAGCCATAGTCATCCTGTGTTTGCCTGTACTTCTGAGAGATGTATGCCGAACAGTAGGGGTCCCAGAACCAAGCCTTGCGGGACACCACTTGTGACTGGTTTAGAGTTGGACCTGGAGCCCGCTATTCTTACCGTATGAGTTCTGTCTGTAAGCCAGTTGGCAACCTATCTTGTGACGTAGGAGTTTATGTTCAGGCTGGTGAGTTTTTCTATAATACCCAAGTGAGGAATGGTGTCGAATGTCTTGGCCAGATCAAGGTAGGCTGTGTGAACCACCTTTCCCTCGTCTATGGCCTTGGTGACTGTCTTGAAGAAGTCAACCAGGTTTAGTAGGCATGATCTGCCCTTAAAGCTGAACTAGGTCAGGTCAAGTGTTTGGAGGTTCCCAATGTCTTTGTTAATGAGTTCCATGATGATGTGCTCCATAGCCTTGCAGACCAGGCTAGTCAGGCTTATGGGGCAGTAGTTACCAGGGTCAGTTGTGGCCCCTCCTATGTGGAGTGGAATAACCGTTGCTGTGTGCCATTCTATGGGCATGTAGCCTGTGGAGAGGCTGAGGTTGAACAGTGTGTTTAGGTGGGGGGGTGGGTTTCTTCTGTAGTTCGTGCAAGATGCAGCCTGGGACACCATCTGGCCCCATTGATGCTGTGTTTTTGGCTTTTGAAGGGGCTGTTTTCCCCTGTGCTTCTCTGATGTCCGGGACACTACACTTTTCCAGTATTGTTGTGGGCCCTTTTGAAGGTGAGAGGGAGGTGAAGTTTGCACTGAATCTATCTGCCAGGATGTTGGCAATATCAGTAGGTTCAGTATATTTTGTGCTATTTTGCACTAACTCAGAGCATATCTGCGAGTTGCCACTTAGATTCTTGACATAGCTAAAGAAGGCTTTGTGGTTATCTTTCGAATTCTTGGCTGTTTTTCTTTCAAAGTTAGCCTTGGATGATTGTATAAGGGACCTTAGTTTCTTACTGATACTGGTCAGGGATGTCTTTCATAGGTTGATACTAGGCTATTTGCCCTAGGGCATTTACAAGCCTAGCCAGAGTGTGTTTGGCTTTTGCCACCCTTCTTAGATTAGTTGACTGTGCCTCTGTATAGTAGGTCACAGAAGATAGCCCATTTAAGGTTAGTTTACCATGCCTCTGTCTAGCAGTGCCACAGAAGAGATCCCAGGGGTAAATTTACGATCTCCCATCCAAACGTCAAGATTCTTCTTGAAGAGGGTCATTGAGGGGCTCTGTCTGACATGGATTGGGATTTTGTTCCAGAGTGAGGGGAGCCTCTGGGATATGAATCTGTCCCTCCAGCATGTTCTATTTATTTCTGTGCTGAGGTTTAAGTCACTGGAGCATGTAGTTCTGATGGATTTGGATTTCTTGAGGTGGAACATGTCCATTAATTCTGGGTTGGACATGGCTTTATACGTCAGGCACAGATCGCCTCTGAGTAGGCGGTAAGCACCTGAGTAGAGCTGGAGTTTCTTTAGCCTAACTGCGTAGGACATCTGTTTGAGTCCCTTGATCCTCTTGGTGAGGTACTTTTGGGGTATTTCTAGTTGTAGCAGGTGTGTAAGGTATATCCCAAATGGGGCATTGTATTCAATTATGGGCCTGATGAGTAGAGGGGCACAATGACCTCTCTTGATCTAGATGTGAACCCCTTCGTGATAAGGTGGGCTATATAGAATGTCTTTCTAACCACTTTGGCAATGTGATTGTCAAAGGAGAGATTGCAGTCTACTTGGGTCCCCAAATCCCTAATTACTTTTTCCGTACTTAATGGATTACCACCTATGTGGTAATTTGTGGGCACTTTGTTTTTCCCAAAGGGGATGACTATGCACTTTTTGGCATTTAACTTTAGGCCATGGCTCTGGCACCAGTTATCCGTCTCTGTGAGACCTTTTTGGAGGTTGCTTGTGTCAGCCGGTGAGTCGATTATGGCCCCCAGTTTGCAGTCATCTGCAAACTTTGTCAGCCATAGTCCTGTGTTAGCCTGTACCTCAGAGAAATATATACCGAACAAGAGAGGTCCCAGAACTGAGCCTTGTGGGACGCCACTTGTAACTGGTTTAGAGTCTGACATGGCACCTGCAATTCTGACCATGTGGATTCTTTCCCTAAGCCAGTTTGCAACCCATCTTGTGACATAGGGGTTGATATTTAAGCTGGTGAGCTTATTTATGATGCCCGAGTGGGGTATTGTGTCGAAGGCTTTTGCAAGGTCAACGTAGGCTGTGTGGACTACCTTCCCTTTGTCTATGGCCTTGGTGACTGTTTCAAAGAAATTGACCAGGTTCAAGAGGCAAGATCTTCCCTTAAAGCCGAATTGGGTAGGATCCAGTGTTTGGAGGTTCCCAATGTCTTTGTTTACGAGTTCCATGATGATACGCTCCATAGCTTTGCAGACCAGGCTAGTTAGGCTTATAGGGCGATAGTTTCCCGGGTCCGTTGTGGCACCACCTTTATGGAGTGGGACCACTGTTGCTGTATGCCATTCTTTGGGTACATATCCTGTTGTAAGGCTGAGACTGAACAGTGATTTTAAGTGAGGGTTCAGTTCTTCTTGGAGCTCATGTAAATCGCAGTCCGGGACACTGTCCGGTCCCATTGATGCTGTGTTTTTTGCTTTGGAGAGGGCAGCTCTCACCTGTGCATCTGTGATGTCAGGGAGGCTACACTCTGTTGGGATAGTCATTTGCTCATTTGGGGGGAGGGGGGGGGGAGTTTGCACTGAACCTGTCTGCCAGGATGTTGGCAATGTCTGTGGGTTCAGTGTATTTTTTGTCATTTTGCACTAACTCAGTGCATATCTGGGAGTTTCCCCCCAGGTTTCTGACATAACTAAAGAAAGCCTTGTGATTATCTTTAGCGTCTTGTGCAATTTTTTTTTCGAAGCTAGCCTTAGATGATTTTATGAGGGATTGTAGTTTCTTGCTAGTACTGATCAGAGTTGCCTTCCCTTTCAGGGATTTTGCTCTATCATGTAGTAGCTTCCTCCTTCTGTTGTACAGCTTATTTATGGCTGGGGTCCACCAGACATGTCTCCTGCCTTTGGAGGAGTGTGTCTTGGTTTTATTTGGGATAGCACAATCCTTGCATTCCTGTAGGTATCCATAGAATGCATTTGTAAAGGATTCTGCAGTTTGGGCCGTATTTTCCACTGGCCCTGGGGCTTTGAAGGATTCCACCTCGGTTTTGAGAAGTGGGAAGTTTGCTTTTGAGAAGTTTTTGACATTGGTTTCCTTTGCTGGGGGTGGGGACAGGATATGGATGTCCATAGTGATTAATTTCTGGTCAGATCTTACCAATGAGGGGTATACCTCTGTTATGGAACATAGAGTCCCCATGTTGGTGATGATCAGGTCCAATATGATGTTAAGTTGTCAATCTCGCCTTCATTCTTGCTGGATGGGTTCGGAGCCGACCTCGGCTCCGACTCGGCCACTCTAAAAGCTCGAGAGTTGGTTCCACCGGCTCGAGGCTCCCCTTATATCCCACAATGCTAGGCGGTATTACCTCAGATCTCGTTTGCCGCTACAGCGATCGAGGTGTGTTGTTTCTACCGGCTTCAGGTCAGTTCATTAGATCAGTCTAATAGTTAATTTAAACCCCTTTTACTTAGTTTTTTTTCTCATTATTCCCTTAGTTTAGTGGATTTTGATCCTTTTCTACCCTTTAATCCACCCTTTTTACCTCAAGAACTTATAAGTTCTTTCCTTAGGCCTTCGGGCCCTTCCATCCCTAATAGTGGAGTGTATGTGTTTTTGTAGGGATATATAAAACTAAACTAACTAAACTTATTAGTTTTAACTTAGTTTAAACTTTACTTTCTGATAGTGTAATCGGTGTGTTTGTGTTTTTGTGTGGTGGTTACACATTTCTGTTCCTTGAAAATGTCCAAGGATTCAAAGGTCTCAGGCTTCAAGAAGTGTGACTCGTGCTGTCAGAAAATGTCTCTGACAGACGGTCACACTTCTTGTGTTTACTGCCTGGGACCTTTACACCTGCAGGACTCTTGTGCTCTATGCCATGACTTCAGCCCTAGAGTCCTGCAGGAAAGAAAAAATAAACTTATTTTAAGAGGTTTGCTTAAGCCTGAGGGTTCCCTTACTGTTACTTCGGGCAAACACTCTAAGGCTTCTAGGTCCTCGACTCCAGCTTCTGAGTCGAGGCCTAAGGCTTCGAAACCTCCTGCTACATCGGCTCCGGCTGGAGCCGATGAGTCTCAGACTGCAGCTTCTGTGGTTTCCTCAGCTCCGGCTGGAGCCGAGGCATTGGAAATTCCTGTGTCGGCTCCGATCATACCATCGGAGCCGACATCTAGAAAGAGGTCTAGGTCACCGTCCCTTGGCTCCGTTCATTCGGCTCCAGCATCTCCCTTGCTGTCTGAACGGAGCCATAGATCTCACTCATCTAGGTCATCGAGGCTTTCGGATCATGACCTTCAGAGGGTAGTGAGTCGACTTCTTAAGCCCGAGGCACTGGCACTGGCCCAAATGCTTCAGAGCCCGACTCATCAGTCGATGCTTGACCCTGTTCCTCAAAATGTTCCTCCTCCGACTCCTTTGAGCTCGGAGCCGGGGCGTTTCGGAACCGAGACTGTGGTAGCGTCGGAGCCGATACAAATGTCTTCGGCTCCGTCGTCGGCTCTGATTTCTTCCTTGGAAGAATCTCGGCGCCGGACTTCCCTCGTCGGCTCCGAGGGGGTGAGTGGCATCGGACCCTTGTCCGACCCCGCTCTCCCTCTCGGTGCCTCGGCGCTGGTGAGTTCGGCTCCGACATCGGCCACGGAGCCATCACTGTCGGTGCCGAGGGGGGTTCTCAGCTTTTCGGAGCGGGGACCTCTGGCTCTGCCTGACAGGGGTGCGTTCGAGGTCATGCGGAGTGTGTTGGAACCTGGTTCAACTCCACAGTCGGCTCCGTCTGCCCCTCCCTCTTCGGTGCCTCAAGTTATGTCTACTCACTCCCTCATCCCAGACCACAGAGAGCCAGCTCCTCAAGAATCCCCTGTGGGGATCTCATCCTCTTCCGAGGCCTCTCCTGAATTGGCAGGGAGCCCCCAGGAAGAGAAAGTGTAAGAGGAAACACATAGACCCACCTGAGTCTGTCACCTCTGACACAGATTTAGAGGATTCCGAGGGTTCCCCGTTCCCCTTCTGAAGATGTCTCCTTTGCAGACATTCTAGAAATCCTGAAACAGAGGGGAAATTGGCCAGCCCTTAACCCTTCGGAGGATGAATCTGTGTATCTTGAGGCGTTTGGCTCTCGCCCTTCCACCTCCTGGGTGTCCCCCCCCTTTGACCCCCTCATGCAGGTGGTAGCAAAAAAGGCTTGGACGGCTCCTGGCTCAGTGGACCCCACCCCCAGGAGACCTTCAAAGTTTATCACGGCACCAGCAGATAAACAATTTCTGACCAAGGGAGTTTCTGTGGATGCTATGGTGGTAGCTGCCGCCACTAAGAAGGAACTAGCTGATCCTTCGGTGCCTGTCCATCCTCCTAACAAGGAATCTAGGTCTATGGACAGGTACGGGAAGCGGATGTTTTCGTCAGCGACCTTTGCTATGCGTTCGTTGAACTACCTATGCCATTTCACTCGTCTTCAAAGAGATTTGATCAAGGAAGCGAGTGACATGTTGAAGGATCCTACAGCTGCGGGTTTTCAGGACAAGATGAACACTCAGCTGGCTACCCTAAATTCTATAGCTAACTCCTCCATGCGCCTCCTTTCATATGCGGCTGATGGAGCGAGCAGAGCCACAGGGACAGGTGTGGCCTTACGCCGGCATGCCTGGATGCGGCTATGCAACTTTGCAGACCCCTTTAAAACGTCTTTCACTAATTCCCCGTTTGATGGATCATCTCTCTTTGGTCCTCAAGTGAAAGAAACCTTGACTAGGTGCGAGACGGATGGCAAGACTCTTTCTGCCGTCGGAGTCCGTTTTTCTACTCCTTCTAGGCCTTACCCCAAAGGCCAGAAAAGTGGGAAAATGTGGTTCCGCAAACAATCTCAAGGGACTTCGCCTGACGCACAGAGTCGGTTCCCCGCCAGAGGCAGAGGGGGGAACAATAATGGTAGACGTCGCCCTAGAGGCAGGGGTCCGCAGAACCAGGGCAATCGAGAAACCTTTTCCGATAAGCCCTTTCAGCATCCCTGAGGTGTTGCCCGACTGTCCACCTTCGGAGGCAGTTGGGGGAAGATTGTCACTGTACCCAGAAGCCTGGCGATCCCTAACTCAAGACAAGTGGGTACAGTCCATCATTTCCGAAGGCTATTCCATTCCGTTCTTTCATACTCCAAATCAATCAAAAAAATCCCTTCCAGATGTTCGACCCGCTCAAAGGGATCAAGCAGCGTTGGAAATTTCAAAGTTGCTTGCAAAAAGAGCCATTCAGCCAGTACCAGCAGACCAGCAAGGATCCGGAATCTACTCCAAATTCTTTTTGGTTCCAAAGAAAACAGGGGGCTGGAGACCCATTTTGGATCTCAGTATCTTGAACAAGTCGGTCAAGAAAACAAGATTTTGGATGGTCACGCTACAATCCATCCTACCCCTTTTGGGAAAGGAAAACTGGATGTGCTCTATAGACCTCCAGGATGCGTACTATCATATAAAAATGAACAGACGCTCCAGGAGATTTCTCCGCTTCCGGCTGGGAACCAGTCACCTTCAATTCAGAGCCCTGCCCTTTGGTCTCACCACTGCCCCCCAGGTGTTTACCAAATGCATGGCAGTGGTAGCTTCTCACCTGAGACGTCAAGGATTCCAGGTGTTTCCATATTTGGACGACTGGCTCCTCACAGCTCCTACCAAGCATCTTCTGTTAATGGCCAGAGACTACACCTTTCGCATTTGTCAAAAGTTAGGCATCTCAATAAATTGCGAAAAGTCTGTTTTTTCGCCTTGTCGTGCTATTACCTTCATAGGCGCAAATCTAGACACAGTCAACATGTCTGCGAGACTAACAGACCAAAGAATAGCAGACATACGCAAACTGGTCTCTCTTCTCTTCCACAGCAACAGAGTCAAAGTAAGATTAGTTCTGAAAGTACTGGGGATTATGGCGGCTGCTATCCCTCTACTTCTATTAGCCAGATTCCACATGAGAATCCTTCAATGGATGCTCTTCACACAATGGTCATACCAGGAACTTCCGATGTCCCACACCATTATGATTACGCAAGCATGCAAGAATCATCTTCTTTGGTGGATTTCTTCCCCTCAGCTCTTCCTGGGAAGACCCTTTGTTCCTCCCCCTCCGGTTGCTACTCTGACAACGGACGCCTCCCTGATCGGGTGGGGGGGGCATTATCAGGGCAGAACAGTCCAGGGCATATGGCAACCAGACGAATGCCACTTGCATATAAATGTTCTAGAGATGAGAGCAGTGCTTTTAGCGTTGCAAGCCCTTCAAGACTCTCTTCCCTTGGGAACGATAGCAATCCAGACGGACAATATGTCTGTAGTGTGGTATATCAACAAACAAGGCGGAACCAGGTCCTATCCCTATGTCGAGAAGCACTCAGACTGTGGCAATGGGCGATTTCTTCTCAGCGGTTTCTGATAGCAACGCATATCCCGGAAGTCCAATCTAATCGGACAAATTGAGCAGAGCTATACTCATGCCTCACGAGTGGTCTCTGAAAGATTCTATTCTGGAGAAAATTTTTCTCAAGTGGGGTCAGCCTTGCTGCGACCTTTTGCTACTCCCCAAAACAGCAAGTGCAGAGATTATTTCACCCTATTCCGTTACCAGGCCAGCCCAGCAGAGACGCTCTAGTTCAGGTTTGGCCCCGGGACTTCTATATGCATTTCCTCCCTTCCCACTAATCTCTCAAGTGATACAGAAAGCTATCGCTCAGAAGGCCTCATTGATCCTCATTGCTCCTTACTGGCCTCGACAGGTTTGGTTCCCCTTTCTACATCAATTTCTGTTGGAGCAACCTTGGCATCTGGACCTAGTTCCAGATCTTTTGATCCATCAATCGGGTCAGTTACATCGCTCCCTCCCTCTCTGAACCTCACTGCTTGGTTCCTCCAATTCCAACCTTAGCCAGGCTTCCTCAAATATCTCACTCTGTTCGAGATATTTTGATAGATTCCCATAAATCTTCCACTCGGAAGATTTATCTTAGTAAGTGGAAACGTTTTGCCTATTGGGCTCAAGGAAGGGACATAGATCCTTTCACTGCTTCCATCCAAATAGTCCTTGATTTTCTAGCTGAACTCTTCCATGCAGGTTCATCTCCTTCTACTCTTAAAGTTCAATTGGCAGCTATTTCTAACTTTCATCTGGGCATCTCAGATTCTGCCATCATGTCTCACAAGCTTTGCAAAGCCTTTTTGAAGGGAGTTTTTCTTCTCAGACCTCCTATAAGAAATCCTCCTCCTTCTTGGGACCTTAATTTAGTTCTCACATCTTTGGTTCTTCCCCCGTTCGAACCTGCAGCTTCCTGTTCATTGAAATTGCTATCCTGGAAGACTCTCTTTCTGGTAGCCATTACTTCAGCTAGAAGGGTCTCAGAACTTCATGCACTCAGCTGTCGACCACCGTATCTATTGTTTCATAAAGACAGAGTGTCCTTACGAACCAATCCATCCTTCTTACCTAAAGTGGCCTCTGTGTCTAACCTAAATCAAAGCATTGACCTCCCTGTATTTTTTCCTAACTTTTCTAACAGGTCTGAACAAAAATTGCATTGGCTAGATGTTCATAGTCAGTTAAGGTATTATTTGGATAGAACCAAACAGATCAGGAAAACTGACCAGTTGTTTGTCTCTTATGCAGAAGGCAGAAAGGGACTTTCAGTCTCGAAGGTATCACTCTCCAGATGGCTAACATCTCTGATTTCCCTTGCTTATGAAATTAGACACCAAAAGCTGCCTAACAAACCTAAGGCTCACTCCACCAGAGCTTTGGCTACTTCTATAGCCTTCCAAGACAGGCTGCCTATTGACACCATTTGTGCAGCGGCTACTTGGGCTACTACTCACACTTTCATTTCTCATTACAAGTTGGATTTAGCTTCTAGACATAGAGCTAACTTTGGCTCCACTGTTCTCAAGAGTCTGTTCTGATAGACCACCCGGGACAAGGTGCTAGGGACGCGGTCCCATCCAGCAAGAATGAAGGCGAGATTGACAACTTAACATATAGAAGTTATGTTCTTACCATAACGTTCCATGTTAGTTGTCTTCTTCTCGCTTCTTCTGGCCCCACCCTCCTTCCCCCTAGCCTGGACAGACCTAGAGGAGTTTGATTGTGACCTCTCTTTCTACCACCTCTATTGTAGATAGGTATATGCTATTCTATGCATATATTCCTTCTTCAGGTTTTCAGGTCACCTTCTTCCCTTCCTTTTATAGAGGTGGGTTTTTCCCTTTTCCAGTGGTTCTGGAGTTATTTTGGCTGGGCATAGCTTACAAACGAGATCTGAGGTAATACCGCCTAGCATTGTGGGATATAAGGGGAGCCTCGAGCCGGTGGAACCAACTCTCGAGCTTTTAGAGTGGCCGAGTCGGAGCCGAGGTCGGCTCCGAACCCATCCAGCAAGAAAGAAGGCGAGAAGAAGACAACTAACATGGAACGTTATGGTAAGAACATAACTTCTATTTTTCCTCTCTTGTGGGGTGGTGACCAGTTGTTCCATAGCATTTGAGTTTATAAATTCTAGGAACCGTTGGGCTAGGGTGTTGGGGCTTGAGTAGTGCTCCCAGTCTATGTTTGCGTAGTTAAAGTCACCCAATGTAATGGTGTTTGGAGAGACCTTCATATTCTCCAGAAAGCTGAGTGAGGTTCCTGAGTTTGGGAGGGTGGTCTGTAGCAGGCTACAAACTGGAAAGCAGTTTTGCCCACTGTTAGTTGCACATGGATGGTCTCAGATGCTTCGTGCAGTGCCACTAGCCTGGAGGTATGGGTATCTTTGATGAATATGGATACTCCCCCTCTTCTTGTGGTTCAGTCCGCATTTTGGGGCCGAAAAGCATTGTATGAGGTATAGCCTGGTAGTGCTGGGATGCTCTCGGGAGCCTTGAATCAGGTTTCTGTTACTGCACAGATATCGATATTCTCCATACTGAGGAGAGCCTCGAGTGCATGCATCTTGAGGTTTAGACTTCTGGCGTTGAGCAGCATTACCCTTAGTTTCTTTTTCCTTGTGTTGTCTAAGGAGCTGGGTTTGTCTTTTGAACCTTGCCCAAAAAAGGCACTATGGGGGTGGCAAGAGCCTTGGCCAGTATTCGAAAACCCAGGGGTGACAGGTGCAAGCTGTCCCTAGCGAAGCAACGTGGCTTGTCAAGCATGTTATCCCAGGCTGACAGACACTGGATCCCCTTTGAGTGACACCAATACTTTAGCCAATTGTTGAAACTGATCATTTTGTCTTTATACTGTGGTATCATTCTTGGTGAGGGTAAGATGCTACTCAAGTTCAGCGTCATACCTGGCCTGGGCCACATGATTAGAGAGCTCCTCTATGTCTCTCTTCATGTAATCCAGGGAGGTATGTCTCAGGTCATTCATACCAGGAGTCATATTTGTACTTGCTTTGGAGTGACCTGAGTGCTTGTGTTATGTGGCGGATCCTGGCACCCGACAGGCAGCTTACAGTGACCTTCTCCTTGTTCAGCCTGGTGAGAGGGACGTCAGTGTGTCTGACAATAGAGTCACCTATTACAAGTGTATTAGGTGTGTTGTTTAGCCTTAAGGGCTGTGACTGTGTGGCACACTGACTTTGTGAACTATGTGATACGTGGGTATTGTTGTGGGGTAGCATTTGCTTGGATGTCTGCTTTGGAGGTCTCCGTTGCTTGGGCAGATTTTTATTTAGAGCCTCCGAGTACATTTTTGTGTGTTTATGTGATTGGTTTGCTGTTGCGATAGGTCTATGTGAGACTGGATTTGTGGTGTGTGTGATTACCTTCTCCTCCAGACTGACTGTGCCAGTACTATGTTGAGAGAGCTCAGCCTCCAGTTTGGCTATATAGTTGTATCTCTCACATATATTTGAGCTTGTTTGGAAGAGGAGAGGGTGGTCTGTGTACATAAGGCAGTTGTAACATTGCCTCAAGATTCCCGTATTCACCAGCTGGACTGGAGAGTAAACCTGAAACTGACTTTTGGACATGCCAGAATAGTATAAGGAATTACTTTTTGACTTGATCAAAAAGGACCAATAGGGAGCCAAGTACTTAAAGGGAGTATAAGAGGGTGTAGTGCTTTAGTTTATTAGTGCTTACTTATAAGACACTTATCCTAGCTACTGCTGGATTTTAGAAGGAAAATAGAATGCTTACTTTGAGATTTGGAACAGTTCTAAGGGAAAAAGTGAAGAGCACACTTTGTGGAGCCGGGAATAGTTTAAACCTGATTAAGCGGCGCTGCCCGATGCTGCGCTATGCGCAAAAACGCGCAAAAGAGGGTTTTAAGAGAGGGGGATCAAGGAGTTTGGAATTGACCCAAAATGGCCAATAAAACTACAGTTTCTAGGCAGTAACCACTCCCACAGGGGCAGGCAGGCTGTTCAGTGTTTACCACTGCCACTGATGAACATAGAGACTTCCCTTTAGCCCAAGCAAGCAATGGCCTCCAAGAAACTTACAAACAGTTCAGAACAGCAAATCTGTAACTGAACTTTTTTTTAAATTTCAGAAAGTGGGAAAAAAAGCAAGATTTTTTTGTTTGTTTTGTTTAAAAATAGCAGAGATACACAAGTAGCAACAAGTTAGAACAGTGCAATAAATGACCCCACAGTTGAGTGCTAGGCCAGAGACAGGTAAAATGCAAGTTTTAAGAAAAAAATTATTTTAAAATAAGTGCAACACAGGAAATGCAGTAAACAGGCTCTAGATGTGTTCTAAGTACAGTTCTTAATACAGATATCAAGTTTAGCAAGCTCGTAAATGCCAAAAAGTAGGCGGCAATGCAGAAATCCTTCTTGGGATTTGCTTTTTTTTCTGAACTAGTTTCCTCCTTCTGTTGTATAACCTGTTTATGGCAGGGGTCCACCAGACTGGTTTCCTTCTCTTAGGGGCGTGAGTCTTGGTCTTGCTAGGGATCCATGCATCTCTGACCTATCCTGTACAACAGGCTTTACCCATCTTGCTGGAATCATGCCTTGCTGTTACAACTAGTCATTTTTCAGCTGCTTTGTTTTTCTGGTTCAGAAAGTTTTTTTTTTCTGCTGTTTACATTTCATTTTGCAGCAACATCAACCATTTGTGGTTTATTGTGTTTGACTCTTGTTTATGTAGATTGCAGTCATTTGAGCTGTGACGTTATCTTTCCTGTCTCCTTTAGTGAACTTCACTGCTATTAAGCATGCCCACTGCATGATTCAGTCTGGGTCTACATTTAGTGAGAATCACTTTGCACACATTACATGATTCAGTCTGGGTCTACATTTAGTGAGAATCACTTTGCACACATTACATGATTCAATCTGGGTATACATTTAGTGAGAATCACTTTGCACACATTACATGATTCAGTCTGGGTCTACATTTAGTGAGAATCACTTTGCACACATTACATGATTCAGTCTGGGTCTACATTTAGTGAGAATCACTTTGCATACATTACATGATTCATTCTGGGTCTACATTTAGTAAGAATCACTTTGCACACATTACATGATTCAGTCTGGGTCTACATTTAGTGAGAATCACTTTGCACACATTACATGATTCAGTCTGGGTCTACATTTAGTGAGAATCACTTTGCACACATTTGATGTAATGGAGGGGGTGGGTAATTTGCAACCTTGAGTAAGGATTGCACTTGTATTTGAAGCAATGACAGCTACTGCAGCACATAGCTACTAAGCTGCAGGTCTTTGGTAGCATTTAGCACGAGTGTCCTTCTGGTTATGGCAGCAGAACTGGTGAGTGATAAACCACTTAATGAATACCTGATGGCTTGGAAGCTACCACAGCTGAGGGCAAATCCTGAATTCAGAGCCCCCCACCCCCCGGACTGGAACCTGATACTTCTAGACTGCATTGAACTCTTTCTGCAAACACAAACCCAGCAATGGCTGGTGCCAGCATTTGTTTCTTCATTTTATCAGTAAGGGGATAAAAGTAAGCATGAGTGCATTCAACTAGGATGCAGATGTTATTTGTTTTTTGCTCCTGATGTCACAGCTGCCTGGTTTACATAGTACGCGTGTCATGTAGGAATTGCCTGCTCTAGATAAACGAGCTAATTTTCTTGTATATGTCTCAAGTAAAATGATGAGGGAGAGAATTACAGAAAGAGCATGTTCCAAATTTATATAAAGCTTTATTTTTCAGAAGTACCCTTATAAACATGTGAACATTTGTAGCCATTATTGTGTGTGCTCTCTGGAATCTGATTGTTTTTGTTGTCGTGACTGTTTTAACTGAGTACTAAAAGAGTATTGTTTATTTGGCTTTCATTGTCATTTTGTGGACATTAATTTTGTTTTCATTGTTTTTCATTGGGTTTTATAATAGTTTAATTTGTTTTATGCTTTGTTTTATTTTAAAGCCATCACCACAACCTCTGTCTGTTTCTGAAGATTTTCCAGTGCCTTCTGCTTTGCTGCCCCTTCCCCAGCCATTTGAAATGGTACACCCTCCCTGGCCTTTTCCTTTACTACATTCCTGGTCTTTCCAACAGCTCTCCCCTACTATGCTGGCTCCTGCTTTTCTGTACACAGCCATGCTAAGGCAGCCTTTCCTTCACCAGTCACTCTTCAGTGAGCCTTTCACTCTTCTGCTGGCCAGAACAGACATCTGGCTTTCAATTTGAGCCCCCTCTGACTGCATTTCCAGAACTACCTGTTTCTGTCTCTTCTGATTATGAATCACCGGTGAGCATTATTTGTTTGTTTCACTGCCTGTGTATTTTTTTTTCTGAAATATTTGCTAGTTGTAGAAGATGTTATCATTAAGTCTTTTCTTGAACATAAATCGTGCACTGTTCGCCTTTGGTTAGTGTAGTGGGTTGTTATTGCAGCAGGATGTCTGTTATAAGTAATTAACCATAGTAATAGGTCTTTAAAGAATTACACTCATCAAATAGTGATCTTTTTCATTGGCTGACTGAAATTACTGGTTGTGTTACTTGGTATGGAACGGTTAATACTTGCCTCTCGGCATTACAGCACATGCATGCAAATGTTCTTGGCAGCGCATTCATATTGAATCAGTGAGAAGCTGCAACTCTGGTAAGTAATGATTTTCCAGTAATTGTAAATAGAGTGACACAGTTGATGATTTAAACCCCTTTTGTTTCATCCTTGGAATTTATATAGCATTCCACCATCTTCGTGTACGTGTGTGTGTGTTAAAATGACAAAACAAAGTAGTGCTTTCTTCTGTGTCTAGTGCAGATTCCCAAGGTGTGAATCAAACCAGGTGTCCTTAATACTCCTTTATGTAATGTCTAGGAGGCGATTACACTTGTAATGTAGTTCTAAGTAGGTTTGTGATAAAGGAACATTAGCTGCAAAACTAATTAAGAAGTGTAATGTTTGGTCATATGACTTCCTGTCAGCTGACAAAAATTGCCATTTCTCATGTTTAATAAATGTAATATACATCTTGTTTACTAATCTGTATCACTGCCCACCTGTGAACATTCGCATTGCTTAGACTTCCTTGGAAGTGCAGTTTTTTAGCGTAATGTACATCCTGTTTACTAATCTGTATCACTGCCCAACTGTGAACGTTCACATTGCTTAGACTTCCTTGGATGTGCAGTTTTTTAGCGTAATGCACATCCTGTTTAATAATCTGTATCACTGCCCAGCTGTGAGCGTTCACATTGCTTAGACTTCCTTGGAAGTGCAGTTTTTTAGCGTAATGTACATCCTGTTTACTAATCTGTATCACTGCCCAGCTGTGAAGGTTCACATTGCTTAGACTTCCTTGGAAGTGCAGTTTTTTAGTGTAATGTACATCCTGTTTACTAATCTGTATCACTGCCCAGCTGTGAACGTTCACATTGCTTAGACTTTCTTGGAAGTGCAGTTTTTTAGCATAATGTACATCCTGTTTACTAATCTGTATCACTGCCCAGCTGTGAAGGTTCACATTGCTTAGACTTCCTTGGAAGTGCAGTTTTTTAGTGTAATGTACATCCTGTTTACTAATCTGTATCACTGCCCAGCTGTGAACGTTCACATTGCTTAGACTTCCTTGGAAGTGCAGGTTTTTAGCGTAATGCGCAGTGGAGTGTGGTATTGTACTTAGAGAATGAAAAGAGTAGTTTATCTGCATTAAGTCGTGCTTAGAAAGAAACGAGCAGTTGGTCTACACTAATAAAATACAATGCCAAGTCTGCAAGGCTCCTAGCAGTTTGCTGCAGTATTATAGTACTTAACTTGATTTTATCAGTCAGAGTCTTCTTATCTTGGTTAGCCTTTGCTTTAACCAAAGATGTCATCTGTCTGATAGAGCTGCTGTCAGAGGCTTCTTTGCTTAATGTGGGCACAAAGGGGCATGTTTCTGTAGAACATGGGTCAGCAAACAGCAAATTACTACATTTAGCCTACTGTTGGATGGTAAAAGTCAGCAGAATTGTTCTGATAGCAAGAATCTTTAGATAAAAAAGTGCCCAGCTTTTAATGTATTATTATTTTTGCTGCCCATTTGTTAATTACGCAGCCTTGTTAGCTTTGCTGTGTTCTGCATCTTTAAGGTCATTTTTTCATAGCCAGACTGTTCCTACGAGATATGGGTTTTCTTATTTAAATTTTGGGGTGAAAGATTTTCTGCACATAGGTTTCTGTCTTCTGACACATTTTTTATAGTGCGTTTATTAATACCTTAATATATCATGTGTTCACATTTTGTAACCGTGAACATTAAGATTAACTGCATTGATTGTTAAATGTAGTTCCTCTAATCATTTGTGCCTGATATTTAATTACAATTTTTTTTAACCATTTTTATTTAATTATTGAATAAAATATTTGATGATGCCTCGATTTGAAAAGAGTATATGAATATAAACAAGTAATTAAAATAAATGGATAGTGCACACTTGTGCGTATGTAATTTTAATGTGAACTGGCAGTGATTTGTCTTTTCCCGTCTTTGTGGAGGTGCATCCATTAAGGTAGATATGGGTGAGGTGTTTACTAATGTGTTTGCTTTGTATTGGTTTGGGTAAGTGCATGTTTGTCAAGGGGGAAGAAGGGGCAGAGGGAGATATTAGATATGAACCCTGAAAACAACTACCCCCACCCCCCAACTGAAATTGACAAGTTGAACAACAGATGGACGTACAATAAGTTTCATATATATAATTTTAGTTATCTGAACTTATATAAAGGTCATTTTGATTTATTATCCAAAGGACTAAAATACATACCTGCTACACAAGGTGATATAGCTAAATCATTAATAGAAATCAAACTATTTTTGAGAAAAATAAATCTACAACTGGTGCTCCCCAACAAAAATCCCCAAAATAGTGTAAACATTTTAAGACGTAGATCTACATACAATCCCCCCCTTCATCCCTTATTGAGAAATTTGGAAAAAATAGTTGAGAATGAGATAAGGAAAGAGGTAACAAAAGATCAAAGACCTTATTACAACTTAACCAAAGAAGAAATGAAAATTTTAACAGAACTCTAGGATGATCATAACCTAAGGGTTATGAAACCAGATAAAGGGGGAGGTATAGTTATAATGGAGAAAATGGAGTATGAAAGCAGGATGTATAAAATCCTTTGGGATGACAATAAATATCAGCATGTATCTAAAAACGAGATAAATATTGCTTATAACAAGATAGATATAAAACTGAAAGATATGTTATTAGAAGGTTTAATTAATGGTGAGACCCTTGCTTATTTAAGGGTGGACAAACCAAAAATTCCTACGATATTTGGTATACCCAAGATTCATAAGAGTGAGACAGATCCCCCTTTAAGACCTATTGTATCTGCTGTAGGGTCAAAAACACATGCACTAGCTAAATTTGTGGATGTCAAGTTAAAAGAGGTGTGGATGGATAGAAAACAAATTTTAAAAGATTCATGGGACCTCTTGAAAGTTATTCCTAATATCAACAACATAGAGAGCATTGTCTTTGTTACAATAGATGTTATTGATTTGTTTTCTTCTATTCCTTATAAAGAGGGTACCAGATTTTTTGAAGAAATTGTTTACGAGTACCCAAAGTTGTCCAATAATGACAAACTTGTGAGTGTCTGGCTGATGGAAACAGTATTACAGAATAATTTTTTATTCTTCAATGGTGAATTTTATAAGCAGATCCAGGGAGTAGCTATGGGGGCAGCATGTGCCCCCACCTACGCCAACTTAGTTCTAGCAAAATGGGAAGAGGAATTTGTCTTGAATAGTGTATTCAGCTCTTCCTGGATAAGCTATCACAGATTTTTGGATGATATTGTAATTTTCTGGACTGGGACTGTAGAAAAATTAAGAATATTTATTGAATATTTAAATAGTACAACTAATTTTTTGAAATTTACATACCATAGTTCCCTTAATGTATTACAATATTTAGACATATAAATCTATAAAAGAGAAGGGGGTTTGGAAACTAAGGTTTTTAGAAAACCAACATACTGTAATTCCTATCTGCATTTTGATAGTTCACACCCTCTACACGTAAAAAAGAATATTATTAAAGGTCAATACATTAGAGGGTGTAGAATGACCAGCAATGATGAAGATTTTTTGGTGGAATGTGATTTGTTGGAAAATATGTTTAAGGATAGAGGATATCCAGAAAAGTTTATTAGAGATATCAGAAATGAGGTCATAAATGGTAGAGACACCAGATTCAAACCTATAATAAAGGGACTTGATAATGACAAGATGTCTGGACAAAGTGTGAGTAGAATAACAAACACTGACAATTTTCACTCAGCTCTCACTCTAGAATACAATGCTATCAACAACAGAATAAGACATATATTTTGTAATGAATGGAATAGATTCACAGAATTGATGGACTTGGATAAGATTAATAAGGGGCCTGTTAATATTGTGTATAAAAATTCTAGAAGTATGAGGAATATTTTGGAAAGCAAACATTCTATAACTTCTCATGAAAGAAAAAGAAAAGGCACTTATAAGTGTGGTAGATGTGCCCAATGTATACACATTCTTAATGGAAATGAAATTAACATCAAGAGTAGGAATAGAGTGTTAGTTAATGATAAACATTTCTATAATTGTGAGTCAATGGGTCTAGTGTACTTTGTAAGTTGTACATAATGTCCGTCTTTCTATATAGGAAAGACGGAAAGGAAGTTAAAAAGACGAATATTTGAACATTTTAATGACATTAAAAATGGAAAGGAAACTAATGCTTTGTTCAAACATAGCCAAGAATGTCATCAAGCTAGTTTTCTTTTTTCTGTTATTGAGCATACAGATAAAGATATTAGAGGAGGGCCTTGGGAAGAGAAATTGGAGTACAGAGAGCTATGGTGGCAAATGACACTTGAATCTTACAATCCACCAGGGCTCAATGAGCATACCAGTATTCTACCTCTGCTCAAACTAAGGGCAGCTAAATTGTGATATTTGAGTTCTTGTAATTCTCATCAAGTCAAATAGCTCTATATATTTATTTCCCTATGTGCAATATAGTATAGTCACTATCCCACATGTATTTATAAGGTTATTTATTCATATTTATTTATATTTATTAATATTTATGTAATAATAAGCACTAATATGAATTAACATTAAGGCAACATGAAAATGTGGTTTTTAACTTCTAACAATGTAACTGAGTATATAAAAAATTGATTTTAACAAGATTTCATTTAGAAATTTAATACATCATTTGCATGTTTTATAATAAGATAGGAAGGCGTTAAAGTTGTAATGTAATAATTTTAATGGTCACTAGATGTCGCCAAAGGTTTTAAATAATGAGTTATGCCTGCATTTTACACTGACCTTTTTGTTATTAATTAACATGTTGAAAGTGGATTTTTATTTGTTTTTTAACACGTTTATTAAAGCATTTAGTCTTTTTTTAAAAAATCCAATAGCTAATTCAAACAATGAAAACTACAATATTTCATTTAAATGCACTAGATATGGGCAAAGTTTTTTGGTTGTAATACAATATAAACCAATTTATCAATTTATTAATTAATCAATTCATTAGTGACAGTATATAAAGATGGTTAAGAAAGTTCATTATTCATCTGATGAAGTGCATACTTTGAAAACGAAAACGCAGTGACTTTGAAAGGCGTTTGTTTGTTTAGCTTGGACTGTGCTGTTTTAATTTGCTGCTGTTGTCGATTATTTTGGAGTCTAATAAACCCTAGGAAACTACAAGCTGTGTTCCTGAGTTATCCGTACTTTCGAGTTATTGGTCATTTTTACCACATTTGTTTTTCTGCATGTTTGTCAAGGTTACTAGTCTCCGCCATTCAAGCAATGAGAATGAGAGTTCTGTATTTTTTCCCATGTTTACTCCATTTGGAATTTTTCTGGTTCAGGGTCAAAGAATGTGATCACTCCAATATATACCTATATGTCTGTGGATTCACGTCAGAAGCTCGAAATACTGAAATCTTGAATTTCAGTATCTCGAGCCCAAGAAGCCGAATCCACATAATAGCGAAAGTTTAGACGCACGAAATTCAAAACCTCAAATAGCGGAGGTTTTGAATTTCGCTCTTCTAAAGTTCCACTATGGTTATGTATTCAGGTAAGTGTGTATGTGTTAAGGGGTTTGGGTAGGGGCTGTGGTGTGTGTCAGTGTGCTTCGTTGCTGTGATGTGTATGCGAAGAGAAAGTAGCTTGTGTGATGGTGTTTTGTGTGTGCTTGTATGTAGTGCGACCTCAGAGTGAGAATATTTAAGTAGGGGGGTGTGGGGGTGCAGCCCCCCTGCTTTCATGTAATAGAGTGATTGTGTGTTTGTGTGGTGGATGGTGTGTGTGTATGTAGTAAAACCGTGAAATTCAAAACCTCCGGTATTCAAGGTTTTGAATTTCACGGTTTTTAGTTTTTTTTGTTTTGTGGATTCAACTTCTTGGGCTCGAGATACTGAAATTTGAGATTTCAATATTTCGAGCTTCTGAAGTGAATCGTCTATGTATACCTATATGTCTATATGTATCTCTGTAATAGATATAGTTATATGCCTGTGTATGCATGGATTTTTTATGTACATGTACATAATATGCACAGAGAGACAGGCTATGGGACATGAAAAGGGGTGTACATAGTGCAGATATTTCTACATGCCAGAGTAGTTTTATGAGATAAGAACCCAAACAGTGAGTTCATTGCATTTCCGGGAGTATGTTTTTTAGTGTATATGTAATGTAAAAGATTTCTTTGCCTATTTCAGCCAGCTGGTTGTTGTGCAGACTTTTATGTATGTACAACTTTAGCATGACATTTTCAGGGGGGTTATTTAAGGGTCTCTGCTGTCAGTGTTATACGTCATTGTGCAATTCCATTTGTAAATGTTATTTCACAGTTTTTCAGTAGGTTATGTTTTGGGACTGGATTGCACATATAAAAACAGTGTTGTAGTTCAGGTGATTGTCATCTGTAGATGGTGCATGGTAAAATTCTGAGCTGTAAGTACCACATTTTGAAAAAGCTGTACCTGTCTGTTACTGCTGTTCAGGTGACTGTTGTTTGTAGATGGTGCTTGGTGAAATTATGAGCTCTAAGTGCCATGTTTTGAAAAATATGTAGGTATCTTTGGAAAGTTATGTTACAAGAATGATTTTTTCATGTTTTATCAGCTTTCTAGTGGAACTGTTGTGCATATGTTTTCTTTAAACCTTTATTTCTGTACACTTTATTTTTTTTGTTTTTGTTTTGTAAAGATATTTTTTGTTCAAGATATTTAGAAATTGACTGCAGAGTGAGTCTTCACTAGAAATCAGAGTTAGCGGTTAAAGAAATAATGGTTGCATGTGATATTTTGAGGGCTGTGAGAGAGAAAGGAGCTGTGACTGAAGTCAGCAATCTAGGTACCTCGCATTATTTTTAGTTTTTTTATTCTTTGTTGACTGGATTAGTCCTACTAGGCTAGTGGCCTGTTTTCATTGAAAACCAGAGGTGGTATTTATACTACTAGGGAAAATTTGGCCAAGGTATTGGGCAAGTTTTTCCTTACTGTTTTGAATAGGTGCTGTGAGATCTTTTCTGTCCACCAAAGCTACCACCAACTGAAGCAGATGGGACCTTTTTTTAATGTCTCATCCAAAAGACAATATCCTCAAGTGTACATGCATCCCCCTTGTGGTACACTGCAGTGCCAACAACCCAGATACATGGTTTGGGAATAGAACCTACAGCCTTCTGCACCAGAGGAGTGTGTGCTATCTGTTGTGCCACTGACACTGCTAAAGTGTCAGGAATACAGGGACTATTTTTATTCTGTGAATGGTACATGTTTGATGCATAGGTAACCAGCATTTTGGTTGTTTTTTCCCATTGATGTATTAATTCATAAATTGTGTGTGTGTGTCTGTATATCTGTGTGTATATAAAGTCTGTAATTTGATTTTAGGGGAAATGGGATCCTTCACTTTCCGAAGTGTGCATGGGGGGGCTATGCTATATGTGAAAGATAACTTTGTTGTTGAGAGACTGTAAAAAGTTTGCTTCTCTTCATTGGTCTGTTTGCCTCTCTTGTCAGACATGTTCCTCATGGAGTGCTGTTTTTAATGTCCCAGGAAACTGCTGCGTGAGTATCACTCTTATCTCTGAAGTCTTTAGTGGAGTGAGAGTTGCGTTGTTTGAAATCTGATTTCTGAGCCTTGTATATCACTGTTTGCAACATGTGTTGTGGTAGTTTTCAAGATCCTTGCCTGATAGTCTCCCTTGCAGTCCTGACATCTGGTATTCCAGCATGCATGAAGCCCAGCTTCCAGGTATTTGCCTTCCCCTTCTGTCTTTGGCTGATTCCCTCCATTCTGACATCTGGACCTCAGTGGTGTAGCAGGGACACTGGCTGACACAATGTTTCTTGCTGCATTTCAGTGAGTGTATTCTGTTGTTGGTGTCTTCAGTCCTACATGTCAGCCTGCTCTTAGGGATTCAGTTAAGTGACCCTTTGAGAAATCATTTACCTGTTTTTATTATTGATGAGATTGCCTTTTATGCATGTTCCTGAAAATTCCTTTGAAAAAGATAACTACTTTGAGTGCAGAAAGATAATCTCTCGTGATAACTATTATTCATATTACATGTTTTGTCTAGGCCTGGAGCAGGATATGTACATTTGTCCTCCTTGTTTAAATTCAAGCCAAGGACAGTGGTGCTTGGCATGGAGTCTCTCTGCAACTGCCTGCCACATGAGATGCCACATGTTTGATTCCTGTCCACTGTGGCACCACATAGGGCCTCTGCTAGCAAGTAGTCAAAACAAGACCTTCTAGAAACACCCTAAGGAGAACAGAAGGAAAAAAAAAGCGGTGTCAGTATTTTGGAGTCAGAGGTTCTTCCTAGGCCTGATGATACCAAGGCCAGACAGGCACATTTGCAGACCTAAACTCTAAGGGAGTCCTCTCATTAGAGGATAGATATTCATGCCCTTGGTGCTGCAATAAGCAGTTAGTGTTTCTGGGCACCTTGTGAATGTCCTCTACACAGAAGGTAATCTAAAAGACAAGAAAGTGAAACAGTAGTTATCTCGTCATTTCAAGTCTGCCATGTGAAGATGGAGCTACTAAATGCACTGTTAGATAAGGATCTCCTCCTTAAATGCACTATTAGATAAGGATCTCCTCCTTAAATGCACTATTAGATAAGGATCTCCTCCTTAAATACACTATTAGATAAGGATCTCCTCCTTAAATGCACTATTAGATAAGGATCTCCTCCTTAAATGCACTATTAGATAAGGATCTCCTCCTTAAATGCACTATTAGATAAGGATCTCCTCCTTAAATGCACTGTTAGATAAGGATCTCCTCCTTAAATGCACTATTAGATAAGGATCTCCTCTTTTGGATCCTGATCTTAAAAAAGTTGTTTAAATGACTAATGGAGAGAAGGAAAACCATGCAGCCTGTTAAAGATTTGCCTCATTCCCGAGCTCTTAAATATCGCAGGAACTATCCCATTGAAGGCTGGCCTCTCTACCTTAATTCAGGAAAAAGATAAATTTCACAAGGGAAGGAGCATCATACAGGAAAACAATGGCAGTTAGGGTGCAAGGATACGTCTGTGGACCCTCAAGAGCCATGGTACCCAGAGAGAATAGCTGTGGCTTAATCAAGCTAATCTCCTCCACTAAAAATTTCACTTCAACCTTCTTATTCCCATTTCCACCCTACAACCACCTCTTCTCAAAGGAGGTCTCTTTATGAAGTTGTAGGATATAATATTCCAGAAGCAGTGGGTTCTCCTTCTAGAATGGAGATGACAAGTTGTAGTTTTGAAGCAGACCAAAATTCTCTGAAAGGGGAAGAGGGTACAGAATTTTACTTATTGCTTAAGTGTCAAGAAAAGGTACTTAGAGACTTGGTTTGTGTTGCAAATACATTCCAAAATTCAGGATTCTTATATTGCAAGGCTTTCTGCCTCTTCCAATCTCTTGAAGGGTCTGTCTTCACACTCCCACTGCAGGGGTGCACCGAAGCTTGCGACATTCAGACCCGGAGAGCTCACTGCAGTTTTACCTGTGTGCCCTTTGTCTTATCTGCTGCCTGACTGCAGTCATTGTTTACTGCAGACCCAAGCGTATTCATGCCTATTCCTTGCTTAAATGCTGCTTGATATAGACACCCTCTCTGGAATAGATGCAGGAGGCACTGCAGTTCATCCTTGCTTGTTTCAAAAGCTTAGGACTCTTTCCAAACCTACCAAAGTCCTGTCTGACCTCACTGAGACACTTGTTATTTCAGTGAACATTACTGGGCAAATGTCACCAGAAGGATGTTCTTCCCTAGGACATAGTGCTCTTCTTGTCCCAGTAATTCCAGACAGTCTGAGAGCAGGAGAACACCACCAGAGAAAGTGAGATGTTCGTGTTTCACTGTTGCAGTCATCACACTTGGGTTATCCTGCCAGGGGTAGCCCTCAGTCGGCCCGAATACCAGAGGCTTAGTATTTCTACGTCAGTTGCTGTTGCTCCAGGACTGACTTCGGGTTGTCAGTGGTATAAAATCAGACAGCCGGCGCCATTACATTAGTCTTTCTTGCTGAGGAGCCCGAAGCAGAAGCAGTTTACACGAGTGCCAGTCGGCTGCTACCTGAGTTTTCATTTCCAAATTGAAGTTGAAGTCTTCTAAAGCTAAGTACCTCATTGAGGATCCTTTTTTCTTGCTGTAACCGATGTCAGAAAAAGTTAACAATTGTCTTGTCTCTGGAAAGCAAATACCACACCGAGAATTCCATTCTTACTGCGCCAGCTGTTTTGGCCAAGAGCACAGCGTCCCTCGCTCTAGCTTTTGTGCTTTGTCAACACCAGAACTATACATCGTTGGGCCCTTATTGTAGCTAGATATTTTTGCTGTCAGTCCTCTAATTCCAATATGGCTTCGGTAAGCCATTCGACTACCGATCTTCGAAAAAACGTAAGGATAAAGTCAGAGACAGATGGCATATGTCCAAAACCGCCGCCGCTTCCATTAAGCTAGTCGTCAGTTCTCCGGTCCTCAGTGAGGCGCTTATGCAGCCTCTGATGCCTGCTTCTCTGAATTTGCATGCCGCTACCGAGACCCTTTCGGAGTCCAGTATGCCTTGAGACTCTTCTTTGACTAAGGATCCTGCGGATGTCTCTATCATGGATGGGTCCAGAGCTGCTGAGCAGGCACTGGCTTCTGAGGAAGTACTTTGCACTACCGATACGCGACACAAACCAAAGACTTCTTTCGTGTCTTCAGTTCTTTCTAAAACTACTGAATTTCTAAGGGCCAAGGTATGAACTACTCCCTAAAAAACGATAATCCAAGCTCAGGCACCTGCTTCCTTGCCTCAATCTCAAATACTTAAAATGGCAGAAGACCTTATTATGCTTATTAGGGGAAGTCAGGCTACCCCTTTCAAAAAAAAAGAGACTTTTCCCCAGTAGTTTTATCTGAACAGGAGTCCGATGACTCTGATGCTTCTGAATATGAAGACATGCAACCCCTCTGCTTGTGAGGATTATGATGCAGAGGAATCCATTCCTTATACCTCTCCACCAGAAGAGTTTTCATTTGATGAAAACCCTTCATGCTTTAAGGGAGCTTTTCCAATGGGAGTGTCAGGACTATCCACAGTCAAAAAAGAGACTCGGGAATTCTTAGATTTACCACAGCACAGACCTTTGGCCATTCCTCCTGTCCTGGATGTTGTTGTTGTTTTCATGGAATCCAGTTCGACTCCTGACACACTTCCTCCTGCTCCCAGGAAACCTGACAGGTACTACAGCGTCCCTGATTCTCACAAATTCCTTTTCAAAAATCCTACTGCTGACCCAGAGGTCATCTCTCAAGGACCTAAGGGAATTAAAGCGACCTCAGCTAAGCATCCCACCCCCTCAGACAGGGATTCCTGAGCTTTAGCCAGATGGGGTAAGAAAGTGTACACCTCTGCTACTCTTACTGTTAGAGCATTAAATTGTCAGTTCCGCATGCTGAAATATCAGTAGCATACCATGGAACTCCTCAAACAAAAAATATCTTCCTTTCCTGCTTGTGCAGAAAATAAAGAATTACAAGAGCTTATGCATTCTGCAACCAAAGTAACTAGGCACAACTTTCAATGTGGCTTTGACGCCCTAGAAGCTTCTTGCAGGGCAGCAGTCACTGGTTCTGTCCTTAGAAGGCATGTTTGGCTTAAGGAACAGACCTTGCCAGACCCTGTCAAATCAAAATTATTGGATGCACTATTGAACAAAGACAATTTGTTTGGCACCAAGGCAGAAGAGGTCTTAAAAAAGATGGAAGAAAAAGCTAAATCTATGCAGACAGACTTTTTACAGGTCCAGCCTCCGAGGTTAGTAGGCATTGCCCCTTCAAGCTCTGGTCGTTTCCGGCCCCCTCCAGGCCAGCTCAGCCCAGACCCAAGGGAAGCAGACCCCCCAGACAGCAGCCCAAGGAAATGCAGAGATCTAAGCAATGGAGTTCTTCCTCTTCAAAAACAGGGAATGCTAAGCCACCCCCTTATGCTAAGAACTCACAATGACTTTACACCTCCACGCCTTACCTCTGCCCACCTGCTTGTGCCCCTAGGAGGAAAGCTATCCTTCCATGCAAACAACTGGGCCTCTATCACCATCGACCGATGGGTCCTCAAAATAGTGTTCCAGGGATACAAATTTTATTTCCACACACTGCCAACCCCAAGAGGGTTCCCAGATCTCCCTCCAAACCAGTGGGCAGAGACCAAAAAGCGAGTCCTTTCCCTGCTCTCCATGAGGGCAATACAACATGTTCCTGCTGACCAGATAAGCCAAGGTTTTTCTTCCAGACTCTTCCTGGTACCCAGAAAAGAGGGCACCTGGAGCCCAATCCTTGACCTATCCGTTGTAAGCACCTTTCTGGTGATACCAAAATTCAGAATGCTTACCGTCCAGCAGCTTCTTCCTATGCTTTCCAAGGATGCTTGGTTAGCCACCCTAGACCTAAAAAAGGCCTATCTACACATCCCAATAAGGGAATCTTGCAGGAAATATCTACTTTTCAGGGCAGGATGTATGCACTTTCAGTTCAATGCGCTTCCCTTTGACTTATCCACTGCTCCCAGAGTTTTCACAAAATGCCTGACTCCTGCCATTGCTTTTTGCAGGCAAAGAAATATTCACATTTACCCCTATGTAGATGATTGTCTGATTCAGGCAGACAGTCAGGAAAAGCTGTTACAGCACCTGACCTTTGTAAAGGACCTACTGACCTCCCTGGGGTACACTATCAACGAAAAAAAATCAAAACTAGTATACACACACACACACAAATTGTATTCCTGGGAGCAAGCCTGGACACGGCTTCCCAGATGGCATTCCTTACTCCAGAAAAACAAGCCTACTTGACAGGCTACTTCTCTTAACTAGCCACCAGAACCCACTTATCCACAAAGAAAATCCTGCAAGCTCTTGGGTTCATGGCCTCCTGCATTCTACTTATTCCATATACCATACTGCATATGAGGAAACTACAATGGTACATAAAAAACCTTCGGTGTCAACACTCTCAAGACCTGGAAACTATCATACCAATGATATGTTGTCTAAGGAAAGATTTACTTTAATGGGCAGCAGCATGCAACCACAACAAGGGACTTCCCTTCTCACAACCTCATGCTGCCCAGACCACCACCATAGACGCATCAGACTATGCCTGGATTGCACACCTGTACGGCAGGTGCATTCAGGGCCGTTGGAGCCCAAATCAAATACATCTGCACATTAACCAAAAAGATATGCTAGCCATTCAGCACACCCTGACAGCTTTCAGACCCCTCTGCAGTGGCCTCTACTGATCAAAACAGACACCACCACAGTGATGTGGTATATCAACAATCAGGGAGGAACTCACTCTTATCCTCTCTGCAGGCTCGCCATGCAACTACACCTACTAACAGAATTCCTGCCAGGCTCCCTAAACTCTCTGGCAGACAACTTAAGCATAAACCTGCTAAACCCACACGAGTGGCAGCTATAGACCACAGAACCTTCACCCTTGTAACCTGGAAATGGGGCACCCCAAAGGTGTTTCTCTTTGCCTCCCACTCCAATCATCAGCTCAGCAAATTCTGCACCAGGGAACCTCACAGCAAGGCCTGGAAAGTGGATGCTCTATCCTTCCAGTGGGTAAACCTCTCAGTGTATGCATTTCCCCCTCTACCACTCATTTCAAGGGTACTGCTCAAAATAAAGGAGGAAAAACTGAGGGCAATCCTGATTGCACCAGACTGGCCACGCCAGCACTGGTACCCACTGCTGCACAGCCTATCACCCCTGCTACCATGGCACCTACCTTGGATCCCAACACTCCTGACCCAGAAGAATGGAGAATTCATGCATCCCCAATTGCAAGACCCTCAACCTGGCAGCCTGGCTTATTCCATTATCTCTCCTCAAACTGCCAGCCTAAGCAAACAAGTTCTAGATGCGATATGTGATGCCAGTCGCCCCAGCACTAGAAAGTCCTATGCTGACAAGTGGAAAAGGTTTTGCACCTGGATCCAGCCTAATGGAGCCGAAACAGCACAGCCCTCCCTACATCTCATCTTGATTACCTAGCAGACCTACACAGGGGTCTATCCTTCTCTTCTATTAAAATTCATGCCTCTGCCATTTCTGCTCATTTCAGCACAGAACCACCTCTCTTCTCACACCCTCTCATGAAACAGTTCCTAAAAGGGACTAACAACTTAAGGACACCCAGAAGAGCTCCTACCCCAGCTTGGGACCTTAACTTTGTGTTGGAAAAGCTCACCCTACCCCCTTTGAACCTGCAGCTTCAGCAGAGTTAAAATTCCTCTCTTGGAAAACAGCTTTGCTTCTAGCCATCACTTCAGCTAGAAGAGTTTCAGAGCTACAAGCACCCATGGCTGTAGAGCCCTTCATCATTTTCCACGCTGACAGGGTCTCCCTCAGGACTAACCCCTGCTTCATGTCTAAAGTGGTGTCTAGTGTTTCTCTCAACCAATTCATTCATTTGCCCACCTTTTTCCCTAACCCACAAAACAAGGGGGAAAGGATTCTGCAATCTCTAGATGTGCACAGACAGCTCAGACTCTGGATAGGACCAAATCCTTTAGAAAAACTGACCAATTGCTAGTCAGCTTTGCAACAGGGGCAGAGGGCAAGGCCATATCCAAACAAACACACTCCAAATGGATAGCACACTGCATCCATTTCTGCTACAAACAACATGGGAAACAGCCCCCAAAGGGGGTCAGGACATATTCCACCAGGGCAACCTCCACTTCTGCAGCTTTTCTCAGAAGGGTCCCCACCAGGGACATCCTGGATTGTGCAAATTAGACTTCTGTTCATACCTTCACCAAATATTACCACCTACCTATCTTCAAATCCCGGACAGTCTTTGCCACCACAGTCTTGCAGAGCATCCTGGCCAGACCCCAGGCTTCTTGACTGCCTCCACCCTTTTTCTTCAGCTTTGGGAATCAACCCAAGTGTGATGACTGCACAGTGAAACATGAAGAACTTAATACAGTTGTGTACACTTACCATAAGTGTAGATGTTCGAGTGTATTCACTGTTGCAGTCCTGGTTTCCCCCCCTCCATCCCCCTTGTCTCTCTCTCTCTCTCTCTCTCGTCCTCTCTCCTTACAGGGAAGTTTTGGTATTTACTTTCAACTGGTGGTGATGTTCATCGAGTTTCACTGTTGCAGTCATCACACTTGGGTTATCTGCCTGTAGGTAGCCCTCAGTCGGCCTGAATACCAGAGACTTAGTATTTCTGCGTCGGTTGCTGTCACTCCAGGACTGACGTCAGGTCGTCAGTGGTATAAAAACAGGCAGCCAACACCATTACATCAGTCTTTCTTACAGAGGAGCCCAAAGCAGCAGTTCACACGAGTGCCGGTCGGCCGCTACCTGAGTTTTCATTTCCAAATTGAATCATCCTGAAGTCTTCTAAAGCTAATTACCCCATTGGGGATCCTTGTTTCTTGCTCTAACCAATGTCAGAAAAAGTTAACAATTGTCTTACCTGTGGAAAGCAAATACCACACCGAGATTTCCATTCTTACTGCATCACCTGTTTAGGCCCAGACCACGACGTACCTTGCTGTCGGTTTTGTACCTTGTTCAATGCCCGCTAAGTACTTTCGCTCTCGTTCTCCGTATTCCGAAATGGTTTTGGTAAGCCATCCGACTACCGATCTTCCGAAGAAACATAAGGATAAACACAGACAGACCACACAGGCCCAAAACTGACGCCGATGTTTCCGTAAAGCTAGTCACCAGTACTCAGCGAGGAGCTATCGCAGCCCCTGATGCCTGCTTCACTGAATTCACAGACCTCTACCAAGACCCGTTCGGAGTACAGTATGCCGTGAGACTCTTCTTTGACTACGGAACCTGCGGATGTCTCTACCTTGGATGGGTCCGGAGTCACTGAGCAGGCACTGGCTTCTGAGTAAGTTCTTCGTACTAATGTTTTTCGACGCAAACAGACAACTTCTTTCACGTCTTCAGTTCTGTCTAAAACTACCGAGTTTCTAAGGCCAAGAGTACAAGCTACGCCTAAAAAAACGATGACCCCAACTCGAGTATCTGCTTCCTTGCCACAACACTAAATGCTTAAAATGGCAGAATACCTGATTATGTCGATTAAGGGAAGGCAGCCTTCCCCTGCTAAGAGAAAGAGAGACCTGTACTCAGCAGCTTTAACAGACCAAGAGTCCGACGACTCTGAGGTATCTGATTATGAAGACATGCTTTTATCTGCTTATGAGGATTCAGATGCAGAGGAATCCATACCCTCTGCTTCTCCTCCAGAGGATTTTTCTTTTGGTGAAACCTTACGTACTTTGAGATCATTTCCACTGAGAATGCCAAGACTATCCTCAGTCCAAAAAGATACTCAGAAAATTGTTAGATTTGCCACAACATAGACTTTTAGCAATCCCCCAGTTCTAGATTTTATGGATGATGTCTTTATGGAATCCAGTCCAACTCCTGATACTTTACCCCCTGCTCTTAGGAAACCAAACAGGCACTACAGAGTGCCTGACTCTCACAAATTCCTTTTCAAAAATCCTACTGCTGACCCAGAGATCATCTCCCAGGGGCCTAAAGGTATCAAAGCAACTACAGCTAAGAATCCCACCCCTTTTGACAAGGATTCCAGAGCTTTAGACAGATGGGGTAAAACAGTGTACACCTCTGTAACTCTCGCCATTAGGACATTGAATTGCCAGTTTCACATGCTGAAGTACCAGCAACATATTATGGAACTTATTAAGGAAAAATTAGCTACCTTTACAGATTGTGCAGATAATAAAGAATTACAAGAGCTTATGCATTCTGCAAGCCAAGTCAGCAAGCATACTTTGCAATGTGGCTTTGACACCCTAGAAGGATCTTGCAGGGCAGCAGTCACTGGTTCTGTACTGAGACGGCATGCTTAGCTTAAGGAGCAGACCTTGCCAGACCATGTCAAATCAAAATTACTAGATGCTCCTTTGAACAGCACCCCCTTAAGGAAAGAATTCACAATGACTTCTCAACTCCTCTCCTCTGCCCAACTGTTTGTGCCCCTAGGAGTAAAACTTGCCTATCATGCAAAAAACTGAACTTCCATCACCAAAGACCGATGGGTCCTCAACATTGTATCCCAGGGGTACAAATTTTGCTGCTACTCCCTGCCAACCCCAAAAGGGTTCCCAGATCTACCTCCAAACCAGTGGGTAGAGGCACAAAACCAAGTTCAATCCCTGCTCTCCATAAGGGCAGTTCAGCCTGTTCCTGAAAAACAGATAGGTCAAGGGTTCTATTCCAGACTTTTCCTGGTACCCAGAAAAGAGGCACTTGGTGCCCAATCCTAGATATCTCCATTCTAAACACCTTCCTGGTGGTACCAAAATTCAAAATGCTCACCCTTCAGCAGTTGCTTCCTATGCTGGCCAAAAATGCCTGGTTAGCCACCCTAGACCTAAAAGAAGCCTATCTGCACATCCCTATCAGGGACTCATGCAGGAAATACCTACGCTTCAGGGCAGGATCTAGGCATTATCAGTTCTGTGCACTTCCCTTTGGCTTATCCACTGCTCCCAGAGTGTTCACAAAATGCCTGGCTCCAGCCATTGCCTATTGCAGACTGAGAAAAATTCAGATTTACCCGTACTTGGATGACTGCCTGATTCCGGCAGACAGTCAGGAAATGCTGTTGCAGCACCTGCCATTTGTAAAGAACCTTCTAACCTCCCTGGGGTACACTCAACGAAACAAAATCAAAACTAGTCCCCAGTCAAAAGGTTGTATTCCTGGGAGCAAGCTTAGACAGAGCATCCCAGATAGCATTCCTTACTCCAGAAAAACAAGCCCATCTGACAGGCTGCTTCACTCAAATGCCCACCAGAACCCAGCTATCCCCAAGGAAAATCCTGCAGGCCCTAGGGTTCATGGCCTCTTGCATTCTACTAATTCCATATGCCAGACTGCATATGAGGAAACTTCAGTGGTACTTAAAAAGTCTTTGGTGCCAACATTCTCAGGACCTGGAAACTGTCATTCCTATCATACCATGTCTAAGAATAGAGTTTCTTTGGTGGGCAGCAGCAATTAACCACAACAAGGGAGTTCCCTTTACTCAACCCCACGCCACCCAGACCCTAACCACAAACACATCAGACTATGCCTGGAGGGCACACCTGGACGACAAGTGCATTCAGGGCCAGTGGAGCCCACATCATATTCATCTGCACATCAACCAAAAAGAGATGCTAGCTGTCCAGCATGCTCTAACAACTTTCAGATCCCTACTCTCACCAGGACCACTGCTAATAAAAACAGACGACAAAACGGTTATGTGGTACATCAACAAGCAGGGGAGAACCCACACTTACCCATGGTCCTGGACATGCAGGTCCATCTGCAAGCTCAATTCCTGCCAGGCAAACAAAACTCACTGGCAGACGACTTGAGCAGAAATCTCCTCGACCCACACGAGTGGCAGTTAGAGCCCAGCACCTTCACGCGTCTGACTCAGAAGTGGGGGACCCCAGAGGTGGACCTCTTTGCCTCCCCCTGCAATCTCCAGCTCAACTAATTCTGCACCAGGACACACCACAGCAGGGCCTGGAAAGTGGATGCCCTATCCTTCCAGTGGGTAAACCTCTCAATCTGTGCATTTCCCTCTCTGCCCCTTCTCTCAAGAACATTGCTCAAGATAAGACAGGACAGACCAAGGACAGTCCTGATTGCACTCGACTGGCCATGCCAGCACTTGTACCCACTGCTGCGCAGCCTGTCACCAGTGCCACCCTGGCACCTACCCCAAAGCCCGACCCTCCTCACTCAACAGGGGGGACAGATCTTCCATCCGTAGCTGCAAACCCTAAATCTTGCAGCCTGGATTATTCCTTGAATTCTCCCCCAGTGACCAGCTTAAGCAAGCAGGTGCTGGATGTCATTCTGGAAGCCAGAAGACCCAGTACAAGGAAATCCTATGTGGATAAGTGGAAAAGGTATTGCTCCTGGATTCAGTCTAAAGGAGAGGACACAGCACTGCCCTTCCTACCTCTAATCCTGGATTACCTAGCAGATCTACTCCACAGAGGTCTATCCTTCTCCTCCATTAAAATCCATACCTCTGCCATCTCGGCCCATTACAATGGGACATACATGTCAAAAAAGGCACATCACTGTGGCAGTTATACTAGCCCTCAAAACCTTCAAACAGATTTTGTCCCAGGAGACCCTAAACATCTTTATGGAGAACATCGGAGTTGTTCTTCGTGTTTCACTGTTGCAGTCATCACATTTGGGTTATTCCTGCCATGGTAGCCCTCGGCCGGCCCGAACCCCAGAGGCTTAGTATTTCTGTCTCGGTTGCTGTCGCTTCAGGACTGACGTTAGGTCTTCAGTAGTATAAAGTAAGGCAGCATATGCCATTACATCAGTCTTTCTTGCCGTGGAGCCCAAAGCAGAAGCAGTTCACACAAGTGCAGGTCAGCCACTACCCGAGTTTCTTTTTCCGAATTGAAGCTGAAGTCTTATAAAGCTAAGTACCCCATTGGGGATCCTTTTTTCTAGCACTAACTGATGTCAGAAAAAGTTAACAATTGTCTCGCCTGTGGAAAGCAAATACTATACTGAGACTTTCATTCTTACTGCGTCACTTGCTTAGGCCCAGACCACGATGTCCCCTGCTGTCACTTTTGTACTTTGTTCAATGCCAGAACTATGTCGGTGGGCCCTTATTGAAGCTACATATTTTCACTTACAGTACTTGAATATGCCTTCGGTAAGCCATCCGACAGCAGATCTTCTGAAAAAACGTAAGGATAAAGACAGCACAGGTCCAAACCTACCGACGATGGTTCCGTTAAGCTAGTCAGTTCTCTGGTCCTCAGTGAGGCGCTTTCGCAGCCCCTGATGCCTGCTTCTGTGGATTCACAGGCCGGTACCGAGACCCTTTCGGTGTCCGGTATGCAACAAAACTCTTCTTCGACTAAGGATCCTGCGGTTGTCTCTCCCTTGGATGGGTCCGTAGCCACTGAACAGGCACCAGCTTCCGAGGAAGTACTTCGCACTACAGATTCTCGACACAAAACGACTTCTTTCACGTCTACTGTTCTTTCGAAAACTACCGAGTTTCTAAGGCATGGGGTATGAACCACACCCAAGAAACCGACGACTCAATCTCAGGCACCTGCTTCCTTGCCTCAGTCTCAAATGATTAAAATGGCGGAAGACCTTATCATGCTGATCAGGGGAAGCCAAGCTACCCCTTCCAAAAGAAATAGATCTGTCCCCAGTAGTTTTGTCTGAACAGAGGTCTGATGACTGATGCATCTGAATATGAAGACATGCAACCCCTCTCTGCTTATGAGGATTCTGATGCAGAGGACTACATTCCTTCATCCCCCCCCCCCAATGACTTTTCCTTTGGGGAAACCCCTCATACCTAATGGGAGCATTTCCATTGGGAATGTCAGGGCTACCCTCAGTCTAAAAAGAGACTCAGGGGATTCTTAGATCTTCCACAGCACAAACCCCTGACCATTCCCCCAGTCCTGGATGTTGTGGAGGATGTTTTCTTGGAATCCAGTTTGACTCCTGACACCCTCCCTTCTGCACCCAGAAAACCTGACAGGTATTACAGAGTCCCTGACTCTCTCAAATTTATTTTTAAAAATCCTACTGCTGACCCTGAGGTAATTTCTCAAGGGCCTAAAGGAATTAAAACAGCCTCTGCTAAGAATCCCACCCCCTCAGATAGAGATTCCCGAGCACTAGACAGATGGGGTAAAAAAGTATACACCTCTGCTACTCTTGCTATCAGAGCACTAAATTGCCAGATGTTCTACGTGTTTCACTGTTAGTCATTACATTTGGGTAATCTGCTGGCAGGTTGCCCTCAAGTCGGCCTGATTAACAAGGTCTTGGGTCCTGCATCGGTTGCTGTCCCTTCTTCCATGATGTCAGGTCGTCAGGGGTAAAAAAACATGCAGCCGATGCCTTTACATCAGTCTTTCTTGCCGCGCGGTGCCTGAAGCAGAACCAGTTCGCAAGTGCCGATCGTCCGACTCCTGAAATTTTCATTTTCGAGTTTCAGAACCGAAGTATTCAACTAAAAGCTAAGTACCCCGTTGGGGAAATGTTTTTCTTGCTCCTTACTGATGTCAGTAAAAGTTAATTGCATTACTTGTGAGAATCAAATACCTCATAAGGATTTTCATTTGTACTATATTCCTTGCCTAGGCCCTGACCACAACGTGCCTTGCTGTTGGTTTTGTGCTAAATTTAATCAACACACGATTAAACGTTGGTATATTTTTGTTTCTAAATATTTTGGCTCAAGATTTAACTATCCAGAAATGTCGTTGGTTAGCAATCCGACTACTGGAATACCTAAAAAATGCAAAGAAAGACAGAGACAGACCGTCGAGGTCCAAAACAGACGAGGCTTCACCTAAGCCAGTTGCCAGTTCACCGGTACTCCGTGAGGTGCTTTCACAGCCCCTGATACCCACTACTTTTGATTCGCAGGCCTCTACTGAGACCCATTTGGAGTCCGGTATGCCACGAGATACTTTAAGTATTGAACCCATGGATGTCTCTACCTTAGATGGGTCCGGAGCTGCTGAGCAGGTACTGGCTTCTGAGGGTGTTTTCAGGCCTATAGATTTGTATATTAAACTGACGCCATCTTCAAAACTAAGGCCAAAAACTACTTCTATGTCAAAAAACCGATGCTTGGGCCATGTGTACAGGCCCCAATGCCTAAAAAACAAATGATCAAAATGGCTGAAGATTTAATTACCTTGATCAGGGGTACTCATCCCCCTCCTGCTAAGAGGCCTAGGCAAGGCACTGACTATGAATCTTCAGATCAGGTTTCTGTTTCTTCTGATTCCTCTTCTGATCAGGAATTATCTATGCCCACTTATGAGGACTGATGCAGAAGACTCCATCCCTTCTGCTTCTCCCCCTGAGGATTTCTCTTTTGGAGAAACTGCATACCTTAAGGGAACACTTTCACTGGGAGAGTCAGGATTTCTCTGAATCTAAAAAGAGACTTAGGGATTTTCTTCTTCTTCCTCAGCATAGGCCTTTGGCTATACCTCCTGTTATAGACATTGTTGATGATGTTTTCTCAGAATCCAGTATGACTCATGATTCCCTGCCTCCGGCTACTAGTAAGCCAGACAAGACACTACAGGGTTCCTGACTCCCACAAATTCCTTTTCAAAAATCCTACTGCTGACCCTGAAACAATTTCTCAGGATCCAAAGGGTGTTAAGGCCTCTACTGCTAAAAATCCTACCCCTTCTGATAGAGATTCCAGGGTCCTGGATAGATGGGGTAAGAAGGTTTACACATCTGCAACCGTGGCAATCAGGGCTTTAAACTGTCAGTTTTACATGCTTAAATATCAACAGCATGTCATGGGTTTACTTAAACAGAAAATTATATTGATTTCTGACTGTGTGGAAAGTAAAGAGTTGCAGGATTTATTACATTCAGCTGAACAAGTTGGAAAACATACTTTGCAATGTGGTTTTGATTCCTTGGAGGCCTCTTGCAGGGCTGCTATAACTGGATCTGTGATAAGAAGGCACGTTTGGCTCAAGGAGCAAAGTCTGCCTGACCATGTTAAAGCAAAGTTGTTAGATGCTCCTTTACAACAGGACAGGCTATTTGGTAATAAGGCTGAAGAAGTTTTGAAAAAGATGGAAGATAAAGCTAAATCTATGCAAACTATGAAAGATTTCTTACAAGTGCAACCACGCAGGTTTAGTAGGTACTGGCCTACTCAAGGAGCAAAGTCTGCCTGACCATGTTAAAGCAAAGTTGTTAGATGCTCCTTTACAACAGGACAGGCTGTTTGGTAATAAGGCTGAAGAAGTTTTGAAAAAGATGGAAGATAAAGCTAAATCTATGCAAACTATGAAAGATTTCTTACAAGTGCAGCCACGCAGGTTTAGTAGGTACTGGCCTACTAAGAACTGGCCCTTTCCGGTATCCACTAGAGCCGCTCAGGTCAAACCCAGACATTCCAAAGGCTCCAGGTTTCAGTCGCAAGGAACTTTTAGAACAAAGCAATGGGGTGCCTCCACCTCCAAATCTGGAAGCAACAAGGCACCTCCCTATGGTAAACAGTCTCAATGACTTTCCTCTGCAATCACCAAGCACTTACCTTTTGGCCGCCCCTTTGGGGGGAAAACTGGCACTTCATGCACAAAACTGGCAACTGATTACCCAGGATAAATGGGTTTTAAATATAGTATCCCAGGGATACAGATTTCATTTCCACACGTTGCCAATCCCAAACGGATGGCCAGATCTGCCTCCAAATCAGTGGGCAGAGGCCCAGAAACAAGTTATGTCCCTCATTAATATGGGAGCTATTCAACCAGTACGAGAAAAGGGGGCTATTCAACCAGTACCAGAAAAGGAAAAGGGGCAAAGTTTCTATTCAAGACTTTTCCTGGTACCTAGAAAAGACAAATCATGGCGTCCAATTCTGGACTTATCCTTTCTAAATACATTTCTGGACATTCCAAAATTCAAGATGCTGACTCTTCACCAGTTACTTCCTATGCTAGGCAAGGATGCCTGGTTGGTAACTCTAGACTTAAAAGAGGCTTATCTGCATATCCCAATCAGGGAATCTTGCAGAAGATACCTCCACACCAAAGCAGGCTACTTGCATTACCAGATGTTCATCGTGTTACCCTGCTGCAGTCATCACACTTGGGGTTATCCTGTTGTCAGGTGGCCTCAGTCCCGCAGTCAGCCGGAATTCCAAAGTCTTGGTCCGGCGTCGGTTGCTGTCACTTCTTCCCTGATGTCAGTGCGCCAGGGGTATATATAATGCATCCAACGCCATTTTCTCCAGTCTTTCTTGCTGCGCGGTGCCCAAAGCAGAAGCAGTTCGCAAGTGCCGGTCGGCGAACTCCTGAAATTTTCGAAGTCGAATTTCAGATCCGAAGTCTTGAATAAAGCTAAGTACCCCGTTGGGGAAACTTTTCTTGACTCAGACCGATATCAGAAAAAGTTAACAATTGTATTTCTTGTGGGAAGCAAATACCTCATAAGGATTTTCATTCTTACTGCATACCTTGCCTAGGCCCAGACCACGACGTCACTGGTTGTCGTTTTTGTGCTAGGTTTAATAAGCGTACTATAAAAAGACCTTTGATTTTGCACGACACTACTTCGGTAGAAAATTTAACTACACAATGCCGTCGGAGCAACTGACTACTGGTGTGCACAAAAAAACGCAAGGATAAGGACAGGCAGCCTAGACCCAAGTCAGACTCCGAGGCCTCGGCTGGATAGGTCTCCGGTTCACCGGTCTTCAATGAGGCTCTGACACAGCCCCTGACTACCGCAGATTTGGAACCCAAGACCGCTTTGGAGCCTTTGGCGGAGAGTGCTAGGCCGACGCAGCCATTTGGTTTAACCCCTACCGACGACTCTGCAGAAAGAGATGTCGGTGCTGCAGAAACACCTTCGGTTTCTGAAGGCGTCTTCAGACCGACGACGCTCACCATAAAAACGTATCCTAAGCTTAAGACTCCTATTAAACCAAAAAAGACTGCACTTCGGTCTCCAGTTCAAGGCCCCATGCCTAAGAAACAGATGCTTAAAATGGCTGAAGATTTGATCTCTTTAATCAGGGGTTCCCAACCCCCACCCGACAAAAGGCCTAGACAAGAGGAAAATTATGCCACCTCTGATCAAGTGTCTATTTCTTCAGGCTCCTCTGAGGACCAGGATTACTCCTTTTTCCCCTTATGAAGTTTCTGATGCTGAGGATTCTATTCCCTCAGCTTCTCCTCCTGAAGACTACTCCTTTGGGGAAACTTTACACACTATGAGGGAACATTTTCACTGGGAAGGTCAGGACTACTCTGACTCAAAGAAAAGGCTCAGAGTTTCTTTTACTCCCCCAGCACAGACCACTTGCCATCCCCCCAGTTTTAGACATTGTGGATGATGTTTACTTAGAATCTAGTTTGAACCCAGATTCCCTGCCTCCTGCTCCAGCCAAACCAGACAGATACTATAGAGTGCCTGACTCCCACAAATTCCTTTATAAAAGCCCTGTTGCTGATCCAGAGACTATCTCCCAGGGTCCCAAAGGGGCTAAGGCTTCTATGGCAAAAAATCCTGTACCCTCTGAAGGGGACTCCAGAGCACTAGACAGGTGGGGGGAAAAAGGTTTACACCTCAGCCGCTCTAGCTATGAGAGCACTAAATTTCCAAATTCACATGCTAAAATATCAGCAATTTCTAATGTCTCAGTTAAGACAAAAAATGAGCACACTCCAACAGTCTGAATTGAAAGAAATGTAGGATCTGTTGCATGCAACTGAACAGGTGGGCAAACATACTTTACAATGTGGGTTTGATTCTTTAGAGGCTTCCTGCAGAGCAGCTGTCACTGGGGCTGTTATACGTAGGCATGATTGGCTAAAGGAACAAACTCTGCCTGATCATGTTAAAGCAAAGTTTTTAGATGCTCCCTTACAGCAGGATGTTCTTTTTGGAGTTAAAGCAGAAGTCGTCTTAAAGAAAATGGAGGATAAGGCAAAATTTATGCAGACAGTCAAAGATTTTCTACAGGTACAGCCACCTCGCTTCAGCAGAAATTGGCCAACAAAAAATTGGTCCTTTCCAGCTACTGACAGACCACAGAGGGGTAAATACAGACGTCCAAGAGGCAGAGGACAACCACAAGCCCAATACAAACCTCGACAATGGGGCACTGCAACACAGAAGGGAGGAGAAGACAGGCCCCAAACTACTAGAAGGCAAACTCAATGACTTACACCTCATCTGGCCAAGCAACATTCTCTTGGCAGCTCCCTTGGGAGGAAAACTCACACTTTTTTCAGACAACTGGCACATTGTCTCAAAGGACAAATGGGTCCTAGACATAATTTCACGAGGATACAGATTCCATTTCCACACCTTGCCAATGAAAAGGGGAATGCCAAATCTGCCACAAAATCAATGGGCAGAGGCACAAAAACAAATTACAGCTCTGATGGACATGAGAGCCATTCAACTGGTACCTACACGGGAGCAAGGCCAAGGATTTTACTCAAGACTCTTTCTAGTCCCCAGAAAGGACAATGCCTGGAGACCAATTCTGGACCTTTCAATTCTAAACACCTTCTTACAAGTTCCCAAATTCAAGATGCTAACACTACAGCAGCTTTTTCCCATGTTGGGCAAGAAAGCATGGCTAGTAACGTTGGACCTCAAGGAGGCATACCTGCATGTCCCTATCAGACAAAGTTGCAGAAGATACCTCCGTTTCATTGCAGGTTCAACCCATTACCAATTCTCTGCACTGCCCTTTGGCTAATCCACTGCACCCAGGGTCTTCACAAAATGCCTGGCACCAGTAATTGCATACTGCAGACAGAGGAATTCAAATATACCCATACCTGGACGACTGCCTCATCCAAGCAGAAAGCAAGGACATCCTCTTACAACATCTGACTTTTGTAAAACATCTTCTAAGTGGCCTGGGGTACACAGTAAACGAAAAGAAATCAAAACTAGTACCCTCACACAATTTGACATTCCTGGGTGCCAGCTTGAATACAACTGCCCAGAAGGCTTATCTGACGCCAGATAAACAACTACAACTGACTCGATATTTCAAAACAGTGGCAACAAAGACCCAACTCCCTGCAAGAAAAATTCTGCAGGCCTTGGGCTTCATGGCATCTTGCATACTTCTAATACCATTTGCAAAGCTGCATATGAGGAAATTACAGTGGTACCTAAAAGGCATATGGTCTCAACACAGCCACAGCTTGGACACAGTGATATCTCTTATTCCCTGCCTACAACTGGAGTTTCTATGGTGGTCACAGGCATGTCACCTCAACAAGGGTCATCCTTTCACCTTGCCCCCAGCCAGGCAAACTATGACAACAGATGCATCGGACTACGCCTGGGGGGCACACATGGCAGGACAGTGGGTTCAAGGCATATGGACTGCAGATCAAAGGAATGTGCACATCAATCAAAAAGAGATGCTAGCTGTACAGAATGCTCTGACAGCCTTCAAGAACCTATTACATCCAGGACAACTCACAATAAGGACGGACAACACCACAGTAATGTGGTACATAAGCAAACAAGGGGGTACACACTCCTACCCTCTATGCAGGCAAGCAATGACCTTGTGGAACACAGCACTGGCTTACCAAGTTCAGTTGCAAGCTCAGTTACTGCCAGGAAGAAAGAACACATTGGCAGACGACCTCAGCAGAAACATCATGGATCCCCACGAGTGGAAACTGGATCCACAAGTATTTGCAATGATAATTCAAAAATGGGGCCTTCCAGACATAGACCTGTTTGCCAGCCCCCAAAACTATCAGCTAACACAATTTTGTACAAGGACACTTCACCATCAAGCTTGGAAAGTGGACGCACTCTCATTCAGTTGGAGAAACCTGACAGTATATGCCTTCCCTCCATTGCCTCTCCTCACAAAGGTGCTTCTGAAAGTCAGGAAGGAGAGACCATGACTGATGCTCATAGCCCCAGACTGGCCACGCCAGCACTGGTACCCACTATTAAGGAATATGGCCCAGGGCCCACCTTGGATTTTACCACAAATTGCCCATTTGCTCACACAGCAAAACAATCAGATTCTACACAGCCAGCTCAAAACCTTAAATCTGGCTGCATGGCAAATCAAATCCAATGAGCCAGCAAACTGTGACCTAGAAACGTGGTTTATTGTAGAAACATGAAAAACAACAAATAACCAGACCGGTTTCGGCTGGACACAAGCACAGCCTTCCTCAGGGTAAAAGAACATGATCAATTGTTGTTGTTTAAATACACCCATTTGAAAAGTGATTGGTTCATTCTAAAATTGTTCATTTAAACCAGGTGGAAACGATCCACCCAGTTTGACAATCCACTTCTTTTCTTTGGAATTTAAAATAAAGTGCCAACCTGTTTTGTTGGATCTGTTACCTTTTATCACATCAATAACCATGAATGAAAATTTAGCTGTTTTGTGTATCAAATGATGTTTGTACAGGGCATTGTTCACTTTTTTGTTTTTAATATTACTTATGTGTTCAGATATTCGTAGTCTGAGGGGACGTGAAGTTTGTCCTATGTAAAAGGATCCACAAGTGCAGGTAGCCAGATAGACAAGCCAGTCAGTACTACAATTGGCAAAGAAGTGAAGATCATAGACTGTGGCACGATTCTTACTAGAAAATTGTTTAGATTTACTTACTTTGTCACAATTGGTGCATTGGCCACAAGGAAAACAACCAGTCAGTGGTTCACCTGTCAAGGTGGTCTGTAGGTGCTGTCCCAAACTGTTGTCATGAGAATGTTTGTAATGATTGAAACAGGAACCTAGATTTTTCCATTTGCGAAATGAAGAGAGACATCTGTCTGGTATAATGCTTGCCAATTTTTGGTCACATTGTAGTATGTTCCAATGTCTGTGTACACTTTGGATAAGAATATCCGAATTCCTAGCATAGGTAGTTACAAACCTGATGGGTTGTGGGTCACTAGTGTTGTGCTCTGTATAACTTAATAAATCATCCCTGTTGAGTATATTAGCCCAATTGCTGGCTTGCAGAACATGCCCCATCCTATATCCCCTGGACCTGAACCTGTTGGTAAGGTCCTTTCTCTGTTCCTGAAAAGAGGTATCCTGGGAATAAATACGCTGGAGTCTGATGAACTGAGATTTGGGAATGTTCCTAGCAATATGTGGTGGGTGAAAGCTGGAGGCATGGAGGACTGTGTTGTATTTGGGGTACTTCCTGAATACTTCAGTACTTAATGTATGATCAGGTAACCTGTGGATCAATACATCCAATAAAGTAATGGTACTGGCATGATAATGTATTGTGAACTGGAGACCCCTTTTATTATCATTCAGATAATATAAGAAATCAAATAGTTGATAAGCCTCTCCCATCCATACCATCCAGCAATCGGCCAAATAACGTCTCCAGATATCAATGTACGCAAGAAAAATATTGTTCTGACTATTGTAGATGATATCTTTCAACATAGGCCATGAACAGATCAGCATAAATCGGGGCAAATGATGCTCCCATCGCTGTGCCTTTTGTTTGCCAATAACAAGTATCTTGATAAAATAAGATGTTATTGGTAAGGACATGTTCTGCAAGACCAACCAGAAATGTGTTAAACTCAGACTGATACAAGTCAGCCACCTCCAGCCAATAGGCCAGGGCCTCCAAACCTGCTTGATGAAGAATGTTGGTGTATAGAGCACTTACATCAAGTGTGCATGTTAACCAACCTGTAAAAAATTGGTGGTGTCCTGTAGTCGTGAACATACTAGGGATAACAAGGGCTTAAGATGTTTGGTGAGATATAATGACAGTGGTTCAGTGATGTAACCCTTGCCTGATACAATCGGTCTACCAGGTGGTTTTAGTGGGTCCTTATGTATCTTGGGTAGAAAATAAATGTATTGGTTTGATGAGTCTTGAATCATAAGCTGATGCATTACATCTGTGGTAATAATGCCTTCATCTCAGGCCATGGATAGAAAGTCATCAATTTGTTTTTTGAACCTAAAGGTGGGGTTGATAAACATTTCAGAATAGTATCTCTTATCAGAAAGCTGTCTTCTGGCCTCATTATCATAGTCAGACCAATTTAGGACTACTACTGCCCCACCTTTATCAGCAGAAATGATGACTATATCTCTATTGTTCTGTAGTTCTATAATAGCTTGTTTTTCCGCCAGTGTGATGTTATTAGATTTATAACATACATTAGATCCTGAAAAGTGAAGATCTTTGAGAATGCTACTCTGGAATTGATGTACAATAGGATGCATGGGAGGGAGAAAGCGTGATTTATGATATATAAAATATCACCAAAGTGCAATTTCAGATTCAAGATTCTACAAAAGGACAACATCTTGTGCCAATACATCTTCAGGTACCATAAAACCTGGTATAAATGTAAGACCTTTATTGAGAACAGACAAGTGGATAGATGACAATACAAAGTCTGATAAATTTAAAACATTCACATTAGAATTAACATTCACTTCTGCATTGCTATTTTCAAGAAACTTTGTATATTGCTTATTTTTCTTGTGTTTGCGTCCCCCCCGCTGGTATCTAGGCCTAAAGGGATAGATGCTGGTGTTCTTTTGGGAGACGGTGAACCTGATACTGCCTGTAGATCACTGTCAGTACAGGAAGAAAGGTCATCAGTAGACGAACCAGTATCTGGAGTATGTTTCCTGAGAATGGACCTGAGTCTCTTCCTTTTGGGGGTTCTGGTTGAATATGATGTAAACCTGACATGTTTGTTAGAATTAATGAAAGGATTGGCACTTTGGTAATCAGATTGATCTCTTTGGAATTAATTGATTTTTCTAATCTTAAGTTGTTCTAAATTATTTAAATCTGTTGCCACTTTGTTCAGCTGTTTGTTAAAAAAGGTTTCCCCTTCAAATGATTGTACTTCACTAACTAGTTTTGTGACTGCACTGATTTCCCGATCGATCACATGATCGTGAAACTTGGCCGGAGCCTCAACAAAAGACATAGTAGCCTGTTGTTGTATAGCGGCCTATTGGTTGTTGAGCTCCTCATCAGCTTCTCCCACATGGGGTTGTATTCGCACTCTTGAGTCCTCTTGGTGTAATACCTTTAGCCATATAAGCCTTAAACAATTTAGAGTGCCAGACATTGGATCTCAAAGATCTTAGATGTTTATGTAGCTGTTCAAAGGCTATTCCACAAGTAGACTCAGGACTCAAAGGCTCACCAATATTGGTATTGGTTACACAAGAGCCCAAACCAAAGGCTCCAAGGTCCTCTCTATCTGCTGACAGACCAGAAACCAGGCTAAGAAGATCCATCACTATATGAGAATCAGGTGTAAACTTAAGAAATTCAATCCAAAAGTCTTTGTGACAGATGGCTCAATGAAACTGACAATAATAGCCCCAATTCGAATTGCTACGCCAGTAAAAGTGAAACATGAAAGTCAGTTATAAGATAAAGAGACAATAATAGCCATAAGGTGAAAAGTAAAAAAAAACTTGTTGCAAAAAGTCCACCAGTCTATGTCCCTTGATAAATCTAGGATGGAAAAAGCTGTATAGTGTGTTACACTACCTGAGCCATTTGTATAATGAGCCCAATTGGTGTGCTGAGTCTATCTTGAATCGTTAACAAACAATGGGAACATAGGTTGAATAGAAAACCTATAATGGAAGTCAATGCAGTCAAAGAAACCAGCATAGTGCTAAATATACTGATATAATGCAACAGAAAAAATATATAGAAGATGAACAAAATCCCTAAACAGTATAAAAGATGCTGAGTACCAAGTGTGTATATATTACTACATGTGCATATATAAGATATGTGGACAGAATTTACATGATGTATGTTGTAATGTCCAATGTGAAAAAGGTGTAATAAGCAACTAATAGAATGCTAAGCTCTTAGTATTGGTGCGCTAGGCCTGCTAGGCCCTGCAAAACCAGAATTCTACTGACAAAGAGGAACCACATTGATGATACTAATGAGACCCATTCCACAGAAAAGGTATATATAAAAAAAGGTGTCCCCATCTCCTGTAGTACTGGATGAAGAATATAGTTATGGCCCAGTATCCTCTAGAAATGGAAAAATCCAGTTACAAAGCAAAAACTGGGATTAAATGTAACACATTGCTTATGTTCATCTATTACTGTAAAACAAATGATAATAAATATGTACCATAAGACCTGTATACACTGGAAACACAATTTGTCCTAAAAATGGAGAACACCACTTGTAAATACTATATCATACCACAAAATCAAAAAGACAATGAATAATGTCCTGCTTTTTATAAACCAGCATGAAATGCAATGAAAAAATGCCGATTGTCCCTGTATCCTCCAATATCTAAAAAATACAGATGTAATTTTGATTGGAGAAATGTCAGCAAAAACTGATCGCAAACAAGATGTAGGTTCCCGTGTGGCACCTAGTTAGGATATGACCTGTTGTAGTCCAAAGCAGAACCTCAAACCGCTGGAATATATATGTATTCAGCGTGGAAAGTACATCAATAGGTTAATGTAGGCAGCCGGTTGTTTATGGCATCAAAATAAACTGTTTCCATGGCAAACAGCTTCCAAAAAGCCGCTAGAATACCAATAAGTCAAAAAAAGGAAAAACAAGAGAAAAACACACAGTACCTTGATTCGCTGAAAACGTAAATGTTCATGTATAGATGATGATTGTAAACATCAACCCACATGCACCATACTGACTGGAAATGAGTCTAAAAACATGAGCTGCTGATGTGAAAAAAACAAATCCAAAAAACTGAACTGGAATCAGAAAACAGATGAGCAATGCCCGTGAAACTGCATGTATCCAAATGGCAGCATATAAAATGGCACTGGTAAGATGCTGATAAGCTGCTGGTACACTTGCTTGCCAAATCGCCACAAAAGGTATTTTGATCAAACAGATATAATCTCAACACAATAGTGCAAAGGTCTGCCCAACAATCCAGGTAGAGACAACAAAACCAATCCAACCAGACAAACAGGAAATGTATAAGACTAACATGACTGCAGAGAAAATCATACAGTCAGTAACTATGTCTTTTGTTGAGGCTCTGGCCAAGTTTCACGATCGTGTGATCGGGAAATCAGTGCAGTCACAAAACTAGTTAGTGAAGTACAACCATTTGAAGGGGAAACCTTTTTTAACAAACAGCTGAACAAAGTGGCAACAGAGTTAAATAATTTAGAACAACTTAAGATTAAAAAAATCAAGAAATTTCAAAGAGATCAATCTGATTACCAAAGTGCCAATCCTTTCATTAATTCTAACAAGCATGTCAGATTTACATCATATTCAACCAGAACCCCCAAAAGGAAGAGACCCAGGTCCATTCTCAGGAAACATACTCCAGATACTGGTTCGTCTACTGATGACCTTTTTTCCTGTACTGACAGTGATCTACAGGCAGTATCAGGTTCACCGTCTCCCAAAAGAACACCAGCATCTATCCCTTTAGGCCTAGATACCAGTGGGGGGGGGGGGGGTCGCAAACACAAGAAAAATAAGCAATATACAAAGTTTGTTGAAAATAGCAATGCAGAAATGAATGTTAATTCTAATGTGAATGTTTTAAATTTATCAGACTTTGTATTGTCATCTATCCACTTGTCTGCTCTCATTAAAGGTCTTACATTTATACCAGGTTTTATGGTACCTGAGGATGTATTGGCACAAGATGTTATGTCCTTTTGTAGAATCTTGAATCTGAAATTGCACTTTGGTGATATGGATAATACTTAGTCATGATAAATTTATATATCATAAATCACGCTTTCTCCCTCCCATGCATCCTATTGTACATCAATTCCAGAGTAGCAATCTCAAAGATCTTCACTTTTCAGGATCTGATATACATTTTAAATCTAATAACATCACACTGGCGGAAAAACAAGCTATTATGGAACTACAGAACAACAGAAATATAGTCATCATTTCTGCTGATAAAGGTGGGGCAGTAGTAGTCCTAAATTGGTCTCTGACTATGATAATGAGGCCAGAAGACAGCTTTCTGATGAGATACTATTCTGAAATGTTTATCAACCCCACCTTTAGGTTCAAAAAACAAATTGATGACTTTCTATCCATGGCCAGAGATGAAGGCATTATTACCACAGATGTAATGCATCAGCTTATGATCCAAGACTCATCAAACCAATACATTTATTTTCTACCCAGGATACATAAGGACCCACTAAAACCACCTGGTAGACCGATTGTATCAGGCAAGGGTTACATCACTGAACCACTGTCATTATATCTCACCAAACATCTTAAGCCCTTGTTATCCCTAGTACGTTCACGACTACAGGATACCACCATTTTTTTACAAATCATCTCAGACACACAGCTTGAACCAGGTTGGTTAATGTGCACACTTGATGTAAGTGCTCTATACACCAACATTCCTCATCAAGCAGGTTTGGAGGCCCTGGCCTATTGGCTGGAGGTGGCTGACTTATATCAGTCAGAGTTTAACACATTTCTGGTTGGTCTTGCAGAACATGTCCTTACCAATAACATCTTCTTTTATCAAGATACTTGTTATTGGCAAACAAAAGGCACAGAGATTGGAGCATCATTTGCCCCGATTTATGCTGATCTATTCATGGCCTATGTTGAAAGATATATCATCTACAATAGTCAGAACAATATTTTTCTTGAGTACATTGATATCTGGTGACGTTATTTGGCCGATTGCTGGATGGTATGGAGGGGAGAGGCTTATCAACTATTTGATTTCTTATATTGTCTGAATGATAATAAATGGGGTCTCCAGTTCACAATACATTATCATGCCAGTACCATTACTTTTTTGGATGTATTGATCCACAGGTTACCTGATCATACATTAAGTACTGAAGTATTAAGGAAGTACCCCAAATACAACACCGCCCTCCATGCCTCCAGCTTTCACCCACCACATATTGCTAGGAACATTCCCAAATCTCAATTCATCAGACTCAAGCGTATTTGTTCCCAGGATACCTCTTTTCAGGAACAGAGAAAGGACCTTACCAACAGGTTCAGGTCCAGGGGATATAGGATGGGGCATGTTCTGCAAGCCAGCAATTGGGCTAATACACTCAACAGGGATGATTTATTAAGTTATACAGAGCACAACACTAGCGACCCACAACCCATCAGGTTTGTAACTACCTATGCTAGGAATTCGGATATTCTTATCCAAAGTGTACACAGACATTGGAACATACTACAATGTGACCAAGAATTGGCAAGCATTATACCAGACAGATGTCTCTCTTCATTTCGCAAAGGGAAAAATCTAGGTTCCTGTTTCAATCGTTACAAACATTCTCATGACAACAGTTTGGGACAGCACCTACAGACCACCTTGACGGGTGAACCATTGACTGGTTGTTTTCCTTGTGGCCACTGCACCAATTGTGACAAAGTAAGTAAATCTAAACAATTTTCTAGTAAGAATTGTGCCACTGTCTATGATCTTCACTTCTTCGCCAATTGTTGTACTGACTGGCTGGTCTATCTGGCTACCTGCACTTGTGGATCCTTTTACATAGGACAAACTTCACGTCCCCTCAGACTACGAATATCTGAACACACAAGTATTGTTAAAAACAAAAAAGTGAACAATGCCCTGTACAAACGTCATTTGATACACAAAACAGCTAAATTTTCATTCATGGTTATTGATGTGATAAAAGGTAATAGATCCAACAAAACAGATTGGCACTTTATTTTAAATTTCAAAGAAAATAAGTGGATTGTCAAACTGGGTGGATTGTTTCCACCTGGTTTAAATGAACAATTTTAGAATGAACCAATCACTTTTCAAATGGGTGTATTTAAACAACAACAATTGATCATGATGTCCTTCAAGGATGCATCTGCAGTCCTAACAAATGGGTTGTCCTGGCCTCAGGCAGCCCTTTGGTCGGCCGGATTCCAAAGTCTGGGTCTGGCCTCGGCTGATGTCGCACTTCACCCGACGTCATAGCTGCAGTTCAGCGGGTATAAAGGCATCAGCCGACGCCATTTTCCTCAGTCTTTCTTGCCGCGTGGCGCCCGAAGCAGAAGCTGTTCGCAAGTGCCGGTCGGTCAGAACCAGAGATTTCTACTACCGAAGACTTCTAAAAGCTAAGTACCCCATTGGGGACTCTTTCTTGCCTCAGCCGATGTCAGAAAAAGTGAATAACTGTTTAACTTGTGGGAAACAAATACCTCATAAAGATTTCCACTCTTACTGCCTACCTTGTTTAGGCCCAGACCACGACGTAGCAGCTTGTCTAGCCTGTGCTTCCTTCAACCGACGAACACTTAGACGTCGGTCGGAGTTTGCAGAGGAGTTTTTCGGCTCCGCTTTTGCTTATATCATGCCGTCGGAGACTCCGACTTCACATTTAGCTAAAAAGCGTAAGGAAAAGGACCGACACTCGCGGTCCGCGGTTTTGGCCGAAACCGCAGTTAAGCCAACCGCGAGTGTCTCGGTTTCAGCCGAAGCCGAGTCCGCGGTTCTTCCTTCGGCCGAAAGCATGCCTCCTTCTACCGAGGCCGCTTCCAGCATGGCTGAATCTGCTACTGAAAATCCACCTGCTCTTACAGTTTCTCAGGATTTATCAGATACTATCCCCTTAGATGTATCTACTCCTGCACGTGGAGCTGCTAGAGCCCCTGCATCCATGTCAATTAAGGCTTTTGCCAGGGCTAAAGCAGCTAAATCTTCAAAGGCCGTGCCTGCTAAAGCCCCCTCTCACAGGCCTAGCTCTAGTACTCAAATGCTTAGTCTAGCAGAGGATCTCATTTCTTTGATCAGGGGAACCCAGTCTCACCCTGACAGGGCCTCTCACCCACCTCCAGAGAAGAGGCTTAGAGCAGAGCCCCCTGAGCCAGTTTCTTCAGATTATTCCTCTGATGATTCAGAAAACACAAATCCTCCAGAGGGCCCTTACTCTCCATATGAGGACTCTGATGCAGAGGATTCCATACCTTCTGCCTCTCCTCCTGAGGAATTTTCTTTCGGGGAAACCTTGCATGCTATGAGGGAACAATTTCAATGGCAGGGCCAGGATTTTTCAGATTCTAGGAAAAGGCTTAGGACCTTTTTACATTTACCACAGCATAGGCCTTTAGCTATTCCTCCAGTACTTACAGTTGTGGATGATGCATTTACTGATGCTTGTACTGCCCCTGACTCGCTGCCTCCGGCCCCTGCTAAGCCCGACAGATACTACAGGGTTCCGGACACACATTATCATTTATACAAGGCTCCTATTGCAGATCCTGTAACTATTTCACAGGGCCCCAAAGCTGTAGTAGCTGCCTCTGCCAAAACCCCCCTCCCCTCTGAAAGAGAATCTAGGGCATTGGAGAGATGGGGTAAAAAGTTTATACTTCTGCTACTCTTTCGGCTAGGGCCTTAAACTGTCAATTCCACATGATTCAGTATCAGGAATTTCTGTTAGATCAGCTCACTAAAAAACTGTCCTCGCCTGAGCCTTTAGACCGTAAGTCCCTTCAGGATTTGGTGCATAACACTCAGCAGGTCAGTAATCATTCCTTAAAATGCGGCTATGATGCACTGGAGGCTTCCTATAGATCAGCTATGACTGGTACAGTGATCAGAAGGCATGCATGGTTAAAAGAGCAATCCTTACCAGACCATGTAAAGTCAAAGCTTCTAGATGCTCCCATGGAAAAGCAAAGTTCGTTTGGTTCCCCTGCACAGCAAGTGTTGAAGAAGGTGGAAGAAAAAGCTAAATCTGTCCAGACAGTCAAGGATTTCTTACAGGTCCAGCCTCCGAGGTTTAGTAGGAACTGGCCTTCCAAGAAGTGGTCCTTTCCAGACACCACCAGAGCACAGAGAAGCAGAAATAGACGCCCTAGAGGCAGAGGTCAATCCAGAGGTGCCTACAGGGGACGTCAGTGGCAGCCTAACACCAGAGAACTACTGCCACAGATCCAGCCACTACCACTTCTACAGGACAATCTCAGTGACTTGGCTCTGAAACCGCCTACCAGGGAACAACTGGCAGCACCCTTAGGCGGAAAATTAACCTTATTTTCAGTAAATTGGCATTACATTACAGGAGACAAATGGATTTTACAGACAATAGACAAAGACTACAGGTTTCACTTCCATACTCTTCCAAGGAAGAGAGGAATGCCAAACCTACCTCCAAATCAAAGGACAAACGCTCTACAGCAAATAGACCACTTACTAAGGATGAGAGCTATAGAAAAGGTACCGCCTATGGAACAAGGACAAGGATTTTATTCAAGGCTTTTCCTAGTACCAAGAAAGGAAAACCAATGGAGACCTATCCTCGACCTGTCCGCTCTAAACACATATCTCATTGTTCCAAAATTCAAAATGCTGACCCTACAGCAACTTCTTCCCATGCTGGGCAAGGAGTCTTGGCTGGTGACTCTGGATCTCAAGGAGGCATACCTGCACGCCCCATACGACCAAATTGCAGAAGATACCTCAGATTTCTTGCAGGATCAGAGCATTATCAATTCTCAGCATTGCCTTTTGGCTTATCTACTGCACCCAGAGTATTCACGAAATGCCTGGCATCAGTAATTGCTCATTGCAGGCTTCAGGGAATTCAAATTTATCCATACCTGGACGACTGCCTGTTACAAGCGGACAGCAAAGACAAATTAACAAAAGATTTAAAAAAGGTTATTCACCTGCTGCAAGCTCTGGGATACACAGTCAACACAAAAAAGTCAAGGCTGATACCATCCCAAAGGATAACCTTCCTGGGTGCAGAACTGGACACATCAAACCAGATGGCATTCCTCACAGCAGAAAAACAGAAGCAGCTACCACTCTATTTCATGGCATTAACAACGCAGAACCAGCTTACAGCAAGGAAAATCCTGCAAGCCCTGGGTTACATGGCATCCTGCATAATATTAATCCCACATGCCAGGCTACATATGAGGAAGTTGCAATGGTACCTGAGGAATTTATGGTCTCAGCACAAGCACAGCCTAGAAACCCAAATTCCAATAATTCCATGCCTGAAGCAAGAATTCCAGTGGTGGTTCCAGGCCTGTCAATTGAACAAAGGACTGCCCTTCCACAGGCCTCACCCAAGCCAGACTATCACCACGGACGCCTCAGACCTCGGTTGGGGGGCACACATGGGAGACAAGTGCCTACAAGGCTTATGGACTCAAGACCAGATGAACCTACACATAAATCAAAAGGAGATGCTGGCAGTAAAACAGGCAATTCAGACATTCAGACCATTTCTTCAACAGGGTCATTTGCTGATAAGGACGGACAACACCACAGTTATGTGGTATATCAACAAACAGGGAGGCACACATTCATATCCTCTATGCCGGATGGCAATAGACCTCTGGAATGTGGCCCTGAGCCTCAACATTCAGCTCCAAGCCATATTTGTGCCAGGAAAAGAAAATATACTAGCAGACACCTTAAGCAGAACCACCACGGATGCCCACGAATGGATGCTGCATCCAGACATCTTCAAAACCATCACAAGGAAATGGGGACTGACAGAAATAGACCTGTTCGCATCCCCACACAACCACCAATTGAAAAAATTCTGCACAAGGACATACCACCCACTTGCTTGGAAGGTGGACTCCCTATCCTTCAGTTGGGAAAACCTGACAGCATATGCATTCCCACCTCTTCCTTTGATGAACAAAGTGCTACTGAAGATCAAAGAAGAACACCCGAGGATCATCTTGATAGCTCCAGATTGGCCAAGGCAACATTGGTACCCGCTACTGAGGAGTATGTCCCGGGAACACGCATGGCCTCTACCCCTACTACCTCTACTGCTAACACAGAACAACTTCAAAATCCTGCATCCAAACTTGAAAACACTGCAGCTAGCTGCTTGGAACATTACATAAGGAAAAATAACCCAGATTGATCTCAAAGGGTTAAAGACATTATCTTGGGGGCTCGCAGACCCTCAACAAGGAAAACTTATACAGAAAAATGGAAAAGATACCTCATTTGGAGTGCAACAAAAGGAGTGGATGCATCATTGGCAAACATAGCTAACATCCTGGAATACTTAGCAGAGCTTTTCCACAAGGGTCTCTCTTACTCCTCCATTAAGATTCATGCATCAGCAATTTCAGCAGAATACAACATGGATCCTCCAGTCTTTTCTCAACCTCTACTCAGGCAGTTTCTCAGAGGAATTAAAAATGTAAAGCCACCAAGGAAACCTCCATTGCCTACATGGGACTTGAACTTTGTGTTAGAAAAATTGACACTTCCCCCTTTTGAACCAGCAGCAACAGCAGAATTACAGTACTTATCTTGGAAGACTGCATTCCTGCTTGCAATCACTTCAGCTAGAAGGGTTTCTGAATTACAGGCATTAATGGCAGTACAGCCCTTCCTTATCTTCCATCAGGATAGAGTGTCCATGAGAACTAATCCTACCTTTATGCCAAAGGTGGTCTCCAGGGTATCATTAAACCAAGCAATACACCTACCAACTTTCTTCCCCAACCCACAGAACAGGGGGGAAAGATTGCTGCATACCTTGGATGTGCACAGACAATTGCGCTACTACCTGGACAGAACCAAGAACAATAGAAAACTGACCAGCTTCTGGTAGCATATGCAACAGGAATGGAAGGAAAAGCAATTTCAAAACAAACAATCTCAAAATGGATAGGAAATTGCATTAGATTCTGTTACTCTTTTCATGGAAAGGCAACTCCAGAAAACATCAGACCTCACTCCACAAGGGCTACAGCCACTACTACAGCTTTCTTACGAGGAGTGGCTACCAAAGACATTTTAGAGGCTGCTACTTGGAGCTCCGTGCATACATTTGCCAAGCATTATAATCTACCTTTATACTCCAGATCCCAAGCAGGTTTTGCCACTGCTGTTTTGCAAGGGATCTTAACTACACCATAAACTCTTAGTGCCTCCTTAGTGCCCCTCCCCAGTTTGGCTATGGTATTCTACCCATTTGTTAGGACTGCAGATGCATCCTTGAAGGACATAGTACAGTTTTGTACCTACCATAAATGTAGATGTCCGAGAGGTATGCATCTGCAGTCAGGATTACCCACCCTCCTTCCCTCTGTGGTACTCCTAGGGTATTTGCCCATCTTGTAGCTAGCTGGGGGAATCTATTATGGTGTATTTGTTTGTATATATGTATATACATGTTTATTTCTATTTGCTCTCTATTGTTTGGAAACATTTGCATTTATCCAAATTTAGCCTTCCCAGAGGGCACCTGGCATCTGGGGCAAGAAACACTGAGGAAAATGGCGTCGGCTGATGCCTTTATACCCGCTGAACTGCAGCTATGACGTCGGGTGAAGTGCGACATCAGCCGAGGCCAGACCCAGACTTTGGAATCCGGCCGACCGAAGGGCTGCCTGAGGCCAGGACAACCCATTTGTTAGGACTGCAGATGCATACCTCTCGGACATCTACATTTATGGTAGGTACAAAACTGTACTTTCTTTTACACTGAGGAAGGCTGTGCTTGTGTCCAGCCGAAACCGGTCTGGTTATTTGTTGTTTTTCATGTTTCTACAATAAACCACGTTTCTAGGTCACAGTTTGCTGGCTCATTGGATTTGTTTTTGTATGGTTTGGTTTGAGCCGTGCAATTGCTCTCGTGCAGGAGGTTTCATTTGGATGTTGCATGGCAAATCACCTAAGCATCCAGCCAGCTCCTCTTTCCTAAGAGTTATGGATGTTATTCTGGAAGCTAGGAGGCCCAGCACCAGAAAGGCCTACTCGGACAAATGGAAAAGTTTTGCGCCTGGAACCAAGCTAAAGGCCAAAATACGCTTCAGCCTCACATGCCTCAGATCTTACAGTATTTAACTGAGATGCTGCACAAAGGACTTTCTTTTTCTTCCGTTAAAATCCACGCATAAGCTATTTCAGCCCACTACAACACGGATCCACCCTTAGTTTCACATCCACTTCTAGTTCAGTTCCTCAGAGGGGCAAAAAACATTAGGCCCCCCAGGAGAGCACCTACACCAACATGGGACCTCAATTTTGTTCTGGAAAAACTTACGCTACCTCCCTTTAAACCAGCTTTCTCTGCAGAGCAACAGTTTACATCATGGAAGACTGCCCTGCTGCTAGCAATAACTTCAGCCAGAAGAGTCTCAGAGCTACAGGCACTAATGGCAGTGGAACCTTTCCTCATTTTCCATCAAGACAGAGTTTCTCTACAAACCAATCCTTCATTCATGCCTAAGGTGGTTTCCAGTGTGGCTTTAAATCAAACCATCCACTTACCCACCTTCTTCCCAAATCCACAGAACAAAGGGAAAGACTCCTGCATTCCTTGGACATTCACAGGCAACTTTGTTATTACTTGGATAAAACTAAGGTTTTCAGAAAATCTGACCAGCTCTTTGTATCCTATGCTACAGCTTCACAAGGGAAGGCTATATCAAAACAAACCATTTCCAAATGGATAGGGCATTGCATTCGCTTTTGCTATACCCATCATGGAAAACCAGTTCCTGCTACCATTACCCACTCTACCAGGGCAACAGCTACATCTACAGCCTTCCTCAGGGGGGTTCCAACCAAGGAGATTTTGGAAGCTGCAACTTGGAGTTCAGTACACACCTTCACCAAACACTATCACTTACCACTTTACTCTAAGACTAGAGCTGGCTTCGCCACTGCAGTTCTGCAGGGCCTTCTAGCATCCTCTAACCCTCTATGACTCCTCCACCCATCCTTAGCTTTGGGATTCTACCCAAGTGTGATGACTGCAGCAGGGTAACAAGATGAACATAGTACAGTTTTGTACCTACCATAAATGTAGATGTTCGAGTGTTCACCCTGCTGCAGTCCAGGTTACCCTCCCTCCATCCCCTCTGACCTAACTGGCTAAATCTCTACAATACCTTCCTGATGTATTTGCTTTTTAGCTGGAGGGATTTTGTGTTTGTGCTAAAATTTCTTAAATTGGTACTAATTACTGGCCACCTTTTTGGGGGCACCTGACATCTGGGGCAAGAAAAACTGAAGAAAATGGCGTCGGATGCATTATATATACCCCTGGCGCACTGACGTCAGGGAAGAAGCGACAGCAACCGATGCCAGACCAAGACTTTGGAATTCCGGCCGACTGTGGGTCCGGGACTGCCTGACGACAGGATAACCCCAAGTGTGATGACTGCAGCAGGGTGTACACTCGAACATCTACATTTATGGTAGGTACAAAACTGTACTTTCTCTGCACTGCCCTTTGGCTTATCTACTGCGCCCAGGATCTTCACAAAGTGCCTGGCACTAGTAATTGCATTTTGCAGGCAAAGAAATATTCACATTTATCCATACCTGGATAATTCTCTAATTCAGGCAGAAAACAAGGACACTCTTCTAAAACATCTGGTGTTTGTAAAAAGGGTTCTAAATTGTCTAGGGTACACCATAAACAAAAAGAAATCACAACTGGTACCCTCTCAAAAAATTACATTTCTGGGTGCAATCTTTAATACAACTGCTCAGATGACTTACCTTCCACTAGAAAAACAAATTCAATTGATAACTTACTTCAAACAGGTGGCCACAAAAACCCAGCTGTCTCCAAGACAAATTCTGCAGGCCTTGGGGTTCATGGCCTCCTGCATTCTTCTAATTCCATATGCAAGACTGCATATGAGGAAACTTCAGTTGTACCTAAAAAGCTTATGGAGTCAACATTGTCACAGCCTGGAAACAATGATTTCTATTATACCTTGCCTGCAACTAGAGTTCCTATGGTGGGCAGAGGCCTGCCACCAAAACAAGGGACTGTCATTCATTCCACCCCCTGCTGCCCAAACCCTGACTACAGATACATCTGACTATGCTTGGGGAGGGCACATCTGGCAGGGAGATGCATTCAGGACAAATGCACCTCAAATCAAATGCACCTACGTATCAATCGGAAAGAGATGCTAGCTGTACAGAATGCTCTGACAGCCTTCAAGGACTACCTTCATCCAGGACAACTACTGATAAAGACAGACAAAACCACAGTTAAGTGGTACATAAACAAGCAGGAGGGGTACACATTCCTATCCCCTTTGCAGACTAGCCATGGCATTGTGGAACACGGCCTTGACTTATCAAATACATCTACAAGCTCAATTCCTGCCAGGAAAGCAAAATACTCTGACAGATGAACTATGCAGAAATCTTATGAACCCACACGAATGGAAACTGGAACCACAAATTTTCAACATGTTGACACGCAAATGGGGGGAGCCCAGACATAGATCTTTTTGCCTCACCCCAAAACTATCAGTTGGACAAATTCTGCAAAAGAATTCATCACAAAAAAGCTTGGAAAGTGGATGCTCTATCCTTCAGCTGGAAAAAACAATCAGTCTATGCCTTTCACCCTCTGCCTCTGCTTTCCAAAGTCCTATTAAAAGTCAGACAGGACAAGACAAAAATGATTCTGTTTGCTCCAGACTGGCCTCTCCAACACTGGTACCCGCTCCTGCGCAATGTGTCACACCTTCCTCCGTGGTACCTGCCTCAGACACCTTACCTACTGTCTCAGCAGAACTATCAAATTCTGCACACTCAGCTCCAAACTCTCAATCTTGCAGCATGGCTAATCAACTAATTTCACCCGTTACATCTCTCAGCAAACCTGTGATGGATGTCATTTTGGAGGCTAGAAGGCCTAGTACTAGAAAATCTTATGCTGACAAATGGAAAACATTCTGTGCCTGGAACCAATCACAAGGAATAAGCATAGCAATGCCCAATATTCCTCAGATTCTGCAATACTTAACTGAGATGCTTCACAAGGGCCTATCTTTTTCTTCCATAAAAATCCATGCCTCTGCCATTTCAGCTCATTACAACACAGAGCCTCCCCTCTTTTCTCATCCTCTGCTAAAGCAGTATCTGAGAGGGGCCAAAAATTTAAGATCTCCCAGGAGAGCACCAACTCCTGCATGGGACCTCAGTTTTGTTTTGGAAAAACTCTCCTTACCTCCTTTTGAGCCAGTCGCTACTGCGGACCTAAAATTTCTCTCTTGGAAAACAGATTTTCTTTTAGAAGTCACTTCAGCTAGAAGGATTTCAGAACTACAGGCTCTTATGGCAGCGGAGCCTTTCATTATTTTTTACCCAGACAGGGTGGCTCTCAGGACCAATCCATCCTTTATGCCTAAGGTGGTATCTAGTGTGGCCCTTAATCAGACCATTCATCTGCCAACTTTCTTCCCAAATCCACAGAACAAGGGTGAGCGGATTCTGCATTCATTGGATGTACACAGACAACTAAGATTCTACATAAACAGGATAAAATGTCTAAGAAAATCTGAACAACTCTTGGTGGCATTTGCTGCAGGGGCAGAGGGAAAGGCTATTTCCAAGCAGGCTATTTCCAAATAGATAAGCCATTGTATTCATTTCTGCTATATGCACCATGGTAAACCCTTCCCCAAGGGGATCACATCTCATTCCACCAGGGCTGCATCTACTTCTGCAGCCTTTCTCAGAGGGGTTCCTACCAGAGACATTCTAGAAGCAGATACCTGGAGCTCAGTTCATAGGTTCACCAAACATTACCATTTACCTATCTTCTCTAAATCCAGAGCAGGCTTTGCCACTGCTGTCCTTCAGGGCCTTATAGCTGCTCCTAATGCTGTATAAATCCATCCTCCCAACCATAGCTTTGGGATTCTACCCTAATGTAATGACTGCAACAGTGAAACACGAAGAACATAGTACAGTTGTGTACACTTACCATAAATGTAGGTGTTCGAGTGTTTTCACTGTTGCAGTCCTGGTTACCCTCCCTCCAGCCCCCAGTTTTTCTCCAACTATACCTCTCATTTCTGTTACTATCTTTAAAAGCCTTTTTGGTGTATTTGCTTTTGTTTGGAGGTGTATGTTTTGTGTTTTATATTATATATATATATATATATATATATATATATATATATATATATATATATATATATAATATACTTTACTCCCTATTTGGGGGGGCACCTGACATCTGGGGCAAGAAAAACTGATGTAATGGCGTCGGCTGCATGTTTTATACCCCTGACGACCTGAAGTAATGGATGAAGGGACAGCAACCGACGCAGGACCCAAGACTTTGTTAATCAGGCCGACTGAGGGCAACCTGCCAGCAGATTACCCAAATGTAATGACTGCAACAGTGAATACACTCGACCATCTACATTTATGGTAAGTGTACACAACTGTACTTTCCGTTTGCTAAAATTTCAGCAGCATACCGTGGAACTCCTCAAACAAAAAGTGTCTTCCTTTCCTGCTTGTGCAGAATCTAGAGTTACAAGAGTTAATGCATTCTGCAAGTCAAGTAACTAAACACACCTTGCACTGTGGTTTTGATGCCCTAAAAGCTTCTTGCAGGGCAGCAGTCACTGGTTCTGTACTTAGAAGGCATGGATGGCTTAAGGAACAGCCCTTGCCAGACCGTGTTAAATCTAAATTGTTGGATGCACCCTTGCACAAAGACAGCTTATTTGGCACTAAGGCAGAGGAGGTCTTTAAAAATATGGAAGAAAAAGCTAAATCTATGCAGACAATTAAGGATTTCTTACAGGTCCAGCCACCTAGGTTCAGCAGGCACTGCCCTCCAAGCACTGGTCCTTTCCTGCTCCCCATCAGGTCAGTTCAGCCCAGACCCTGTCGAAGCAGAGCCCCCCCCCCCCCCCAGACAGCAGCCATAGGGAATGCAGAAATCAAAACAGTGGTATTCCTCCACTTCAGAAACAAGGAGTTCTAAACCACCCCCTCATGGTAAGAATGTACAATGACTCTCCTCCCTCTCCCTCTGCCGACCTTCAGTTACCCCTAGGAGGAAAACTGTCCTTTCACGCAAGCACCTGGGCCACCATTACCAATGACTGCTGGGTCCTCAATATAGTGTTCCAGGGTTAAAAATTTTCTTTCCACACTCTTCCAACTCCAAAAAGGTTTCCAGATCTACCTCCAAAACAGTGGGCAGAAGCAAGTCCTTCACTCCCTCTCTATTAGGGCAATAGAACACGTTTCTGCAAAACAGAAAGGCCAAGGTTTCTACTCAAGACTTTTTCTGTTACCCAGAAATGAGGGGACCTGGCCCCCCATCCTCGATCTATCCATTCTAAAACCTTCCTGGTGATACCAAAATTCAAAATGCTCACCCTCCAGCAACTGCTAACCATGCTCTCCAAGGATGCTTGGCTAGGCACCCTAGAAGTAAAAAAGGCCGATTTCCACATTCCTATCAGGGAATCATGCCGGAAATATCTACGTTTCACAGCAGGCTCTCTGTACTTCTCTTTGGCTTATTTACTGCTCCTAGAGTTTTCACAAAATGTCTGGCTCTGGCCGTTCCCTTTTGCAGACAACGGAATATCCAAATTTACCCATACTTAGATGACTGCCTAATTCAGGCAGACAGGAAAAGCTGCTCAAGCACCCGACCTTTGTAAAGCCCCTACTGAACTCCCTAGGGTGCACTATCAACAAAAAGAAATCCAAACTAGTACCCACCCAAAGGTTTATATTCCTGCCTGGACACAGTATCCCAGATGACATTCCTTACATCACAAAAGCAAACTTACCCGACAGCATACTTCTCGCAACTAGCCACCAGACCCCAGTTATCTGCAAGGAAAATCTTGCAAGCTCTGGGGTTCATGGCATCTTGCATTCTACTCATTCCATATGCCAGACTGCATATGAGGAAACTTCACTGGTACCTAAAAAGCCTTTGGTGTCAACACTCTCAAGACCTGGAAACTATTATACCCATGCTACCTTGCCTCAGAAAAGATTTTCTTTAGTGGGCAGCAGCATGCCCCACAACAATGGAATACCTTTCTCACCACCCCCGCTGCCCAGACCTTCACCACAGACACATGCCTGGGATGCACACCTGGAAGGCAGGTGCATACAGGGTCAATGGAGCCCACAGCAAATCCATCTGCACATCAACCAAAAAGAGATGATAGCTGTCCAGCACGCATTGACAGCTTTCAGGCCCCTTCTTTCCCCAGGGGCTCTTCTTATCAAAACAGACAAACACCACTGTGATGTAGTATATCAACAAGCAGGGAGGGACTCACTCCTATCATCTATGCAGGCTGGCCATGACCCTTAGGCACACAGCCTCTGCCATGCAACTCCACCTGTTAGCACAATTCCTACCACGTCCTCTAAACTCTCTGGCAGACCACTTAAGCAGAAATCGTCCGGACCCACACGAGTGGCAGCTAGACAAAAGAACCTTCACCCTAATAACTCAAAAATGGGGCACCCTGAAGGTTGACCTCTTTGCCTCCCACACCAACCATCAGCTCAGCAAGTTCTGCACCAGGGAACATCACTGCATGGCTTGGAAGGTGGATGCCCTCTCCTCCCCCTGGGTCAGTGTATCGGTCTATGCCTTTCTTCCACTATCTCTCATCCCCAGGGTACTGCTCAAAATAAGGGAGGAAAAACCAAGGACAATTCTTTTCGTTCCAGACTGGCCTCGCCAGCACTGGTACCCACTGCTGCGCAGCCTGTCTCCACTGCCACCATGGCATTTCACTCAGACCCCAACCTTCCTGACCCAGAGGGAAGGAGAATTCATGCATCTCCAATTGCAGACCCTCAATTTGGCAGCTTGGCCTATTCCCTAACCACCGATCAATCTGCCAACGTCAGTAAACAGGTCATAGATGTTGTACGTGATGTGAAATGCCCTAGCACTAGAAAGTGTTATGGTGACAAATGGAAAAGGTTCTGCACCTGGATTCAGGCTAAGAGAGCCGATACGGCACAGTCCTCCCTCCCTCTCATCCTGGATTACTTAGCTGACCTGCTACACAGTGGTGTCTGTTTTTCCTCTATTAAAATTCATGCCTCTGCTATCTCTGCTCATTTCCCCACTGAGCAGTCCATTTTCTCACACCCTCTGATCAAACAATTCCTTAGAGGGTCTAGCAACTTGAGCCACCCAGAAGAGCTCCTACCTCAGCTTGGGACCTTAACTTTGTGTTGGAAAAGCTCACCCTGCCCCCCTTTTAACCAGTATCTTCAACAGTGTTAAAATTTCTCTCCTTGAAGGCAGCTTTCTTTCTGGCTATTACTTCAGCCAGGAGGGTCTCCGAGCTACAAGCACTCGTGGCTTTGGAATCCTTCATCATCTTCCATCCTGACACGGTTTTCCTCAGGACTAACCCATCCTTCATGACCATAGTGGTGTCCAGTGTAGCTCTCAACCAATCCATTCACATGCCCATCTTTTTCCCTAACCCACAAAACAAGGGCAAAAGGATCCTCCACTATCTAGATGTGCACAGACAGCTCAGATTCTATCTAGACAGGACTAAATCCTTCAGAAAGTCTGATCAATTGCTGGTTAGCTTTGCTGCAGGGGCAGAGGGCAATGCCATCTCGAAACAATTTCCAAATGGATAGCACACTGTATCCATTTCTGTTACAGGCAACACGGAAAGCCTCCCCCTAAGGGGGTCAGGACTCACAACACCAAAGCAGCCTCCACCTCTGCAGCTTTTCTCAGAGGAGTCCCCACCAGGGACATCCTGGAGGCTGCCACCTGGACATCTTTTCACACTTTCACCAAACATTACCACCTGCCTATCTTCTCAAAATCCAGGGCAGGGTTTGCCACTGCAGTCTTGCAGGGCATCCTAGCCAGCTCCTAGTCTTCTTGACTGCCGCCACCCTTTTCCTCAGCTTTGAGAATCAACCCAAATGTGATGACTGCAACAGTGAAACAAAGAACATAGTGCAATTGTGTACACTTACCATAAATATAAATGTTCGAGTGTCTTCACTGTTGCAGTCCTGGTTTCCCTCCATCCCCCCTTCTTTCTGCTCTCTCCTTACAAGGGACATTTTGGTATTTACCTTCTAGTGGTGGGGTTCTTCCATCAGAGCCTGGCTCCCACTTGGGGGCTCCTGACAGGGCAAGAAAAAAATATGTAATGGTGTCAGCTGCCTTACTTTATACTACTGATGACCTGACGTCAGTCCTGAAGCGACAGCAACCGACACAGAAATACTAAGTCTCTGGTATTCGGGACGGCCGAGGACTATCCTGGCAGGGATAACCTAAATGTGATGACTGCAACAGTGAATACACTTGAACATCTACATTTATGGTAAGTGTACACAACTGTACTTTATGTGGCATATCGGCAAGCTAGTGGATACCCACACCGACTTATGTTGCAGCTCTAAATATTCGCAGTGCAAGCTTGGGAGATGGGCTTGACCCTCAGGGCATCTTACAAGGCATCTCACAAGAATGTCTTGGTATACAGGTTGATGGTGGCACAGTCAGACCCATTGCAATGGATGTTAAACAGCAATAGTTTCCTGGTATTGACCAACAGTTGGGGCATGCCAGAAACAGATTTTTCTTCTCCAGACAATAGGCAACTCTCAAGTCTTTTTACCAGAGCAGCAGCTTTAGAAACATGGACAGTAGATGCATTCTTCATATCATGAGCAAGTCATTTCTTTTATTACCCCTGATTAACAGGGTAGTACAAAATGTCAAGGAGGAGAAACCAAAATGTTAATAGCTCCCTTTTGATGAAAGTAACATTGGTCCTCTCTCCTGAAAGTCTTCAAGGTCAGAGCCCATATCGTTCCCTCACCATGTAGGCCTCTTAACTCAGAACACAGAGTCGCTTTCTCCACCCATACCTAAGGACTCTATGGCTGACAGCTTGGAAGATCTAGCACTTTATCCCATTAAGGCGCATAATTTCAGGAAGCATTTTAAATATGAGGGAGGCTAGGAAGTCAAGCTAAAGGCAATCTTACTTAACAAAATGGATGATTGTTGCCTGTCGTGCCTTGCTAGAGAGCAGGACCTAAATTCTGCACAAAACACCTGGATTTTCACTTTGTGTAACAGGACCAGTGTATGCCTCTCTGAAGATAACACATATCAGTTTTTTTCAGGTTGCTTGAAAATGGAACTATCTCATACTCCCACCTACCAGCTTAAGCAGTTCTTGAAGGGGTGTTGCACCTGAGACTATCTTTAAAAAAAAAAATGTTATTCCACCATGGGACCCCAGCTGTGTCATAGAAAAACTCGCATGGTCACCTCAGCTGCCATCACACCACTCAAATACCATTTTTGGAAGATTGTCTTGTGAGTAGGACTTCAGAACTGCATTTTTTTTATTTGCAAAGACCCATTTTTTTGTTTTCCACAAGGACAGAGTCACACCATGAACAAGTCCTACCTTCAAGCCTAAAATCCTCAGAAAAAGAGAGGTAAGAAATTGCATTATTTTGACGTGTGTAGGCAAATGAGATTTTATTAAGACAGAACTAAGCAAATAAGAAAGTCAGACCAAGTGTTCCCCTCCCTGCCATTAGTAAAGGGGGCAAAGCTTGTAAAAATATCTATACGTGGCTAACCTACTGTATCCATGCTGGCATTCTTTCTGTGGCAAAGCTGTTCCTGGTCACATTAAGGTCCTTCACACTAGTACTATGGACTTTCTCAACGAGGACAGCACCCAATCCATTCTGGAAGCAGCTACGTGATCAACAGTTCATATCTTCTCCAAACATTACAAGCTGGAGTTTGCATTCAAAACCAGGGTAGGTTTTGCTATGTCTGTCTTTCAGAATCTGATCTTTTCACAACCTTTTCAGGACCAGATATTCCTCCTCCCACCCCTTGGTCTTTAAGCTGGTTGGTCTTTGCAGGCGTTATGACTGTAGTAGTCAGTATTATGATTAATGTACTACCGTTGTATTAGGAACTTAATGTTTGTTTGTGTCTTTCGGCTTTTCCCGGTTAGGGGTCGCCACAGCGGTACTCTGGTCCGCTAATGATTGGCAGTAGAGTTTTACATGCTGGCTGGCCGGGCCTAACGCACAACCTTCAACGAAGGAACGCCTGTTCACGGATGTCGCCACACAGAAGACGCTCTAGCTGAGAATCAAACGGGCAGCGTCTAACTGTGAGGCGACAACGCTACCGCAGCACATTAGGAACTTAATGTAATTGTTGATATTTCAGGATATTCACTATTTTAGCCCCAGTCCCTTCCAACCATTGCTTATGTTTTTCCTTTTGGGCATCCTAGGATTGGAATGGATACCTTGTTTATCTTACTTTGTTTTCCCTTAGTAACCACAGTCAGTTCTCTGGGCTTACCTGTAACTTAGGGAGAGAAGGATTGGGATTTTGTGTTTGTCAGTGTTCCCTTGAGATGGTTCTCCCAGGTCCATTTTGCCTTGGCATCTCTGTAAGAGTCTCCATGTTCAGCACAGGCAGGAAAAATCACAGCTATATCACCAACTTTCACATATGTGAATGGAAGGCAGTTCATTAAAACAAGGCAGGGGAGAGCAGATCTTTGAAGTGTGGGCGACCATTGGGCTTCTTGCAAGCCCAAATTCTAGATGTCATGACTGCAAAACATCTGCAGTTATGGTAAGATGTTCTTCATGTTTCACTGTTGCAGTCATCACACTTGGGTTATCCTTAGCCCTCAGTCGGCCAGAATACTAGAGGCTTAGTATTTCTGCGTCTGTTGCTGTCGCTTCAAGACTGACGTCATAGGTATAAAAACAGGCAGCCGACACCATTACATCAGTTTTTCTTGCCGAGGAGGCCAAAGCAGAAGCAGTTCACACGAGTGCCGGTCGGCCGCTACCTGAGTTTTCGTTCCGATATTGAATCATCCTGAAGTCTCCAAATGCTAAGTACCCCGTTGGGGATCCTTTTTTCTTGCATTAACCAATGTCATAAAAAGTTAACAATTGTCTCACCTGTGGAAAGCAAATACCACACCGAGATTTCCATTCTTACTGCATCACCTATTTAGGCCCAGACCGTGACGTACCTCGCTGTCAGTTTTGTGCCTTGTTCAACGCCCAAACTATTAGGCTTCAGGCCTTTATTGTAGCCAAGTACTTTTGTTCTCAATCTCTGTATTCCGAAATGGCCTCACTAAGCCAACCCACTACCGATCTTCAGACGACCGCTTCCTTGCCACAATCTCAGATGCTTAAAATGGCAGAAGACCAGATCATGCTGATTAGGAGAAGCCAACCTTCCCCTGCTAAAAGAAAAAGAGACTTGTCCCCAGCACCTTCATCTGCCTATGAGGATTCTGATGCAGAGGAATCCATCCCTTCTGCCTCCCCTCCAGAGGACTTTTCTTTTGGTGAAACCTTACATACTTTGAGAGAACATTTCCATTGGGAATGCCAGGATTATCCTCAGTTCAAAAAGAGACTCAGGGAATTTTTAGATTTACCACAGCACAGACCCTTAGCTGTCCCTCCTGTTCTGCATGTTGTGGATGATGTCTTTATGTAATCCAGTCTAACTCCTGATACTTGACCCCCTGCTCCAAGGAAACCAGATAGGTACTACAGAGTCCCGGACTCTCACAAATTTCTCGTCAGAAATCCTACTGCTGACCCAGAGGTCATCTCCCAAGGACCTAAAGGAATAAAAGCAACTATAGCTAAGAATCCCACCCCCTCGGACACAGATTCCTGTGCTTTAGACAGATGGGGTAAAAAAGTATACACCTCTGCAACTCTCGCCATTAGAGAATTGAATTGTCAGTTCCACATGCTGAAATACCAGCAACATACTATGGAACTTATTGAGCAAAAATTATCTATCTTTCCTGACTGTGCAGAAAATAAAGAATTACAGGAGCTTATGCATTCTGCAAGCCAAGTCAGCAAGCACCCGTAATGTAGGTTTGATGCCCTAGAAGCATCTTGCAGGGCAGAAGTCACAGGTTCTGTACTTGGTAGGCCTGCCTGGCTTAAGGAGCAGACCTTGCCAGACCATGTCAAATCAAAATTATTGGACGCTCCTTTGAACAAGGACAATCTGTTTGGCACCAAAGCAGAAGAGATTTTAAAAAAGATGGAAGAAAAGGCTAAGTCTATGCAGACAGTCAAAGTTTTTTTGCGGCTAAGTCTATGCAGACAGTCAAAGTTTTTTTGCAAGTGCAATCTTAAAGATTCAGTAGGCATTGCCCCTCAAAACATTGGTCCTTTCCAGCCCCCTCAAGGCCAACTCAAACTAGACCCAGGGAAACAGACCCCCCCCCCCCCAGATTACAGTCTGAGGGTATGCAGAGATCTAAGCAATGGAGTACCTCCACTTCTAAAGCAGGGAGTGCTAAGCCACCCCCTTATGGAAAGAATTCACAATTACTTCTCAACTTCGCTACTCACCTCTGCCCAATTGCTTGTGCCCCCGTAGAAGGAAAACTTGCCCACCATGCAAAAAACTAGGCCTCCATCACCAACGATTGATGGGTCCTCAACATAGTATCCCAGGGGTACAAATTTTATTTCCACATGCTGCCAACTCCAAAAGGGTTCCCAGACCGTCCTCCAAACCGGTGGGCAGAGGCACAAAACCAAGTTCAGTCCCTGCTCTCCATATGGGCAATTCAGTCTGTTCCTGCAGAACAGATAAGCCAAGGTTTTTATTCCAGACTTTTCCTGGTACCCAAAAAAGAGGGCACATGGTGCCCAGTCTTAGATCTATCCATTCTAAACACCTTCCTGGTGGTACAAAAATTCAAAATGTTCACCCTACAGCAGCTTCTCCCTATACTGTCCAAAGATGCTTGGTTAGCCACCCTAGACCTAAAGGAGGCCTGTCAATCAGGGACTCCTGCAGGATGCCTACTGCAGACAGAGAAATATTCAAATTTACCCTTACTTGGATGATTACCTGATTCAGGTGGACAGTCAGGGGAAAGCTGTTGCAGCACCTGACATTTGTAAAGGACCTTCTAACCTCCCTGGGGTACATTGTTAATGAAAAGAAATCCAAACTAGTCCCCAGTCAAAATATTGTATTCCTGGGAGCAAGCTTGGACACAGCAACCCATATGGCATTTCTTACTCCAGAAAAACAAGCCAGTCTGACAGGCTACTTCGCTCAAACGGCCACCAGAACCCAGCTATCCGCAAGGAAAATCCTGCAGGCTCTAGGGTTCATGGCCTTTTGCATTCTACTAATTCCATATGCAAGACTGCGTATGAGGAAACTTCAGTGGTAGTTAAAAAGTCTTTGGTGCCAACATTCTCAGGACCTGGGAACTATCATTCCTTTAATACCTTGTCTAAGGAAAGAGTTCCTTTGTTGGGCAGCAACCACAACAAGTGGCTTCCCTTTACACAACCCCACGACACCCAGACCCTAACCACAGATGCATCAGAGTATGCCTGGGGTGCACATATGGACAGCAGGTGCATTCAGGACCACTGGAGCCCAAATCAAATTCATCTGCACATCAACCAAAAAGTGATGCTAGCTGTTCAGCACTCTCTGACAGCTTTCAGGTCCCTACTCTCACCGGGACCCCTGCTAATCAAAACCGACAACACCACAGTGAGTAGTGCATCAACAAGCAGGGGGGGAACCCACTCTTACCCACTATGCAGGCTAGCCATGATCATCTGGAACACCGCCTCAGCCACGCATATTCACCTGCAAGCTCAATTCCTGCTGAGCAACCAAACCTCTCTGGCAGACAACTTAAGCAGAAATCTAGACCCACATGAGTGGCAATTAAACCACAACACCTTCGGTCTTGTGACCCAGAAATGGAGTACCCCGGAGGTTGACTTATTTGTCTCCCCCTACAACCACCAGCTCAGCAAATTCTGCACCAGGTACCTCACAGCGAGGCCTGGAAAGTGGATGCCCTGTCCTTCCAGTGGGGAAGAGTGGGTTCAGGATTGCCCCAGACTGGCCATCCCAACACTGCTACCCACTACTGCACAGTCTGTCACCAGTGCCCCCTTGACACCTACCGCAGATCCCAACTCTCCTGACTCAGCAGTAGGGAAAGTTCTTGCATCCACAGTTGCAGACCCTGAACCTTGCAACCTGGCTTATTCCTTGACTTCTCCTCTAGTGGCCAGCCTAAGCAAGCAGGTACTGGATGTTAAACGTGAAGCCAGATGACCCGGTACAAGGAAATCCTATGCTGACAAGTGGAAAAGGTTTTGTGCCTGGAGTCACATTAAAGGAGTGGATACAGCACAGCCCTCCTTACCTCTCATCCTGGATTTCCTAGCAGACCTACTCCACAGAGGCCTGTCCTTCTCTTCCGTTAAGATCCATGCCTCTGCCATCTCGGCTCATTACAGCACTGAGCCATCTCTCTTCTCCCACTCTCTCATCAAACATTTCCTGAGAGGGGTTAACAACTTAAGACCACCAAGAAAAGCCCCCACCCCTGTTTGGGACCTTAACTTTGTGTTGGAAAAGCTCACGCTACCCCCCTTTGAGCCTGCAAACATCAGCAGAGTTAAAATTCCTCTCTTGGAAAACAACCTTGCTTCTGGCCATCACTTCAGCTAGAAGAATGTCTGAGCTACAAGCACTTATGGCTGTGGAACCCTTCATTATTTTTCATGCTGACAGGGTCTCCCTCAGGACCAACCCAACTTTCATGCCTAAAGTGGTGTCCCAGTGTGGCTCTCAACCAATCTATCCATTTGCCCACCTTTTTTTCCCCTCTAATTCTCAAAATAAGGGGGACAGAATCCTGCACTCCTTATATGTTCACTGACAGCTCAGATTCTACCTTGATTGGACTAAGCCCTTTAGGAAATCTGACCAGTTACTAGTTAGCTTTGCACCAGGGGCAGAGGGCAAGGCCATATTAAAACAAACCATCTCCAAATGGATAGCACACTGTATCCATTTCTGTTCCAAACACCATGGGAAACTACCCCCTCAGGGGGTCAGAACGCATTCCAGTAGGGCAACTTTAACCTCTACAGCCTTTCTCAGAGGAGAACTACCTGGGACATTCTGGAAGCTGCTACTTGGAGTTCTGTTCATACCTTCACCAAGCATTACCACCTGCGTATCTTTCCCAAATCCAGAGCGTGCTTTGCAACAGCAGTCCTGCAAGGCATACCAGCCAGCCCCAACTCTTCTTGACTGCCTCCACCCATTCTTCAGCTTTGGGAATCAACCCAAGTGTGATGACTGCAGCAGTGAAACACAAAGAACATAGTACAGTTGTGTACACTTACCATAAAAGTGGATCTTTTTGTGTATTCACTGTGTCAGTCCTGGTTTCCCACCCTCCAGCCCCTTCTCTCTCTCTCTCTCTTCCTCACTCCTTACTGGGTTATTGGTATTTATGTTTTACTGGTGGTGTTTTTCCACAATAACTTGGCTCCCTATTTGGGGACTCCTGACATTTGGGGCAAGAAAAAGTGATGTAATGGCATCGGCTGCCTGTTTTTATACCTCTGATGTCCTGACGTCAGTCTTGAAGCGACAGCAACCGACGCAGAAATACTAAGCCTCTCTTATTTGGGCCGACTAAGGGCTACCCCTGTCAGGATAACCCAAGTGTGATTTCTGCAACAGTGAATACACTTGAACATCTACATTTATGGTAAGTTTACACAACTGTACTTTCCTAATGCAACTGTATTTTGTCCAGGGAGTCTTTTTTTTGTTGTTTGTTTATGTTGTGTTGGACTCTCCAAACTACATCTGAGAGCAAGCATCAAGTTTTTCATTATCGCTGTAGTTATTGGATTCTGACAAACATTGAGTTTTTTGTTACTGCTGTGAATATTGGAGTCCACACACTACATCTGGGAGCAAGCATTGAGTTTTTCATTTCTGCTGTGATAGTATTGTGCCATAAGTATGCATTACTGTGCAAAGTAAGGTTTTGTTTAGGTGGTAGATTCATTCATCCCAAGATCTACAGTAGTGCACCTTTGGTTGACTGAATTTTCAAAAGAAGCAGTGATGGTAGCATTAGAATGTTCTGCTTTAGTTTTCTGACAATGAAAGCTGTTGAAGTGACTGACACTGTCATTTCATGCATTTAATTGACTCTGTTTTTGCAACAGTAGAATGTCATCATAAGAATCATTACTGGAAAGCATTCGTAAGATAAGTGGGTGAAGCAATAGGCAGACTTTCTGGATCATGCATCCAACTGGATCTGTAGTGGATTTGGACATCCCTAGGATGTGTGAACAGGTCTATATTATATCGCACGCTCAGAAAATCAAATGACAGATAATCAACCCCATGTAAGCGAAAGCTTACGTCGTCAAACCTTCGGAACAGCGATTATTTTCCAATGGAAAACAATCGCTGTTTCAAAACAAAAAAAACAGTAAAACATTACTTAATGTGGGGGCTTCTCCCCCCACACCCACACCCCCTGACGTGGGGGGCTGTGTCCCCTACTTAAATATACCAACTCCGAGATCACATTACAGTGCCAAAAAGGCAAAGTAGCGAAAGCGGCCAAACAAATTCTTTCCCAGGGAAAGAATTTGCTGAAAAGCCGCTTCGCTGTTCTGCCTTTGTGCGCTTTACTGTTTCCCAAAGACACATTTGACAATCTGCGACTGCGTAATAAGGAACCTGTGTGAAAAACTTTCTATGCTCTGGCTGTCTCCAAGAAGTGCAATACTAAAGGAGACCTTAAGCCATTCTGTCATGAGATTTGTTTTGGCACTGAAGGTAGCAGGTTGCCTGTACTGCTGATCAGTCTGTCACTTTGAGTTATTAGAATGGAAGTGCTTTCTGTTTGCTTTCACTATTTGCTGTGTTCTGAGATAGCCAGATGGCTTTGCAACTATTCTGGGTTTATAGCAAGTGCTGTAGAACGACCTTTTTTGTGTGTGTAATGACCCCCCTCCCACAATAAAATTAGCAGCAAATTCTCTTGCAAAAGACAGATTCTTGCTTCAGATTACTGCTTTCATTGTCTGTTTCAAGTAGGAGTGAGTCAAGATGTTAAAGCATGTGAACATTGTGTGGCTTTCAGGCTGAGCCTTAAGTCATGCCTATTCCATTGGCAAAGACAGATGACTACTTAGCCTTTGTATCAGCTCTGGAGAAGCTGGCATAGGGGAGTTGAGAGAGGAGAAATAGTTATCAGCTGGCCCAATTTGGTGGAGAGAAGAGGCACTGACATCACATTAAAGCATTATAAACATAATTAAGACATATTGTTAAAAATAAAATAATACATTAAAAATAATATTAAACTATCTAAAAAGAGGCCTTGATTTCAGTTTAGGTTTCAGGGGGAACATGATCATTTAAGCCTCCTGCATCCCCCTTAATCTAACTATCCAAGGTGTCTCTAATTCCTCAGTTCGATTGCGTATATCACTTGCTCTAACACTTGGGTACACCCCCAACCTATTGCTATGAACTTAAATACATGCGATAAGTCTGTATTAATAATATGTTTGGCTAAGGCACTAACTTTATTCCTCTTACTTACATGATATAAATGTTCATGAATCCTGTCTTTAAAACATCTATCAGTTTTACCAATATAACATTTTCTACAACTTAATGTGCAAGGTAAACCGTATGTAGGGTGTAACAGAGTCTTAGAGCAGGTGATATATGCAGTCGAACTGAGGAATTAGAGGCAACTTGGATAGTTAGATTAAGGGGGATGTAGGACATGCGTTAAATGACCATGTCCCCCTGAAACCTAAATTGAAATCAAGGCCTCTTTTTAGATAGTTTAATATTGTTATTTTTATTTTAATGTGTTATTATATTTTTAACAAAATGTCTTAATTATGTTTGTTATGCTTTAATATGATGTCAGTATCATGTGATGATTAATGGGATAGGTCATTTGATTTGTAAATAGATGTATAAAAGGAGGGATTTTTTTTTTACATCTTTTTAAGCACCTGATGAAGCATTTTGTGAAAGCGCTTGTGCAGTTCCAATCGTGAATAAACCTGAGTTTTAAGCTGGAGAGCCTTGCCTGAGTCCGTTTGTTTGTTTATATTTCCTAACTTACTTGTACTGTTCTTTTATTAATCTTACATTATAAATATTTAATTCCTTCTGCATTTGCATATATTCGTAGGTTCATAGGTGTGTACTAGACAAATGGCCCTGGAGCCTTTACAAGCCTAGCCCATAGAAGTGCCCTGGCATTGTGCCACCTGTCGTTAGTTCTCAGTGCCTCTATCAAGTAGACCACTGAAGTGATCCCCAAGGTGAAATTTATATTTCCCATCCACTCATCAAGATTTCTCTTGAAGAGGGCCAGCGAGGTGTTCTGCTTGAGATGTATGGGAAGTCTATTCCAGAGCATAGGTAGTCTCTGGTTTATGAACCTGCCCCTGCAGCATGTTCTGTTGATTGTGGTAATGAGGTTGAGGTCTCTGGAGCGTGTGGTGTGGAGGGATTTGGGATTTCTTTAGATGTAGCATTTCTAACAGAGCTGGGTCAGACATGGCTTTGTAAGTCAAGCAGAGATCGCCTCTTAGTAGACAACATGAGACAGAGAACAGCTGGAATTTTCTGAGTCTGTACATATAGGACAAGTGTTTAAGGCCTAGGATCCTCTTCGTGAGGTACTTTTGTGGCGCCTCCAGCTGTTGCAGGTGTCTAGTGAGGTACATGCCAAATGGGGCATTATACTCTATGATTGGTCTAATGAGGCAAGAGTAGAGAGAAATGATGACCTCTTTCTTCCTGGATGCAAAACCCTTGGTAATGAGATGTGCCACATAGGACTTTGACCTCAGTGGCAATGTGGTGGTTGAAGGAGAGGTTGCTGTCACCCTGTGTCCTCAGATCTCTTATAACGCCTTCAGAGTTCAGTGGCCTCCCATCGATGTGGCATTTAGTGGGAACTGAGTTTTTCCCAAAGGGGATGACACATTTTTGCCATTAAGCTGAAGACCATGGTTTAGACACCAATCATTGGTCTCAGTGAGGCCTTTCTGTAGGATGTTTGCATCACTTGGGGAGTTAATAATGGCTCCCAACTTGCAGCCGTCTGTGAATATGGTCAGCCAAGAGTCCCTCCGTGTTGGCGTGGACTTCTGAGAAGTAGATGCCAAACAGGAGAGGATCCAGGACTGATCCCTGTGGGACTCCACTCGTGACTGGTAGGCAGTCTGACTTGGAGTCCGCTACTTTCACACTGTGGGTTCTGTGAGCCAGTTTGCAACTCACCTAACGATATAAGGGTTGATGTCTAGTTTGCTGAGTTTATCAATAATTCCTGAGTGAGGAATGGTATCAAAGGCCTTGGCCAGATCGAGGTAGGCTGTATGAACTGCCTTACCTTTATCCACCACTCTGGTGCCTGACTCAGCAGGCATGCTCTACCTTTCACAAAACCAAATTGCATGGTATCTAGAGTTTGGAGATTCCCTATATCCTTGTTAATTAGGTCCATGATGATGCGGTCTATAGCCTTACATATCGGACTCGTCAGGCTAATGGGGCAATAATTTCCAGGGTTTGTAGTTGCTCCTCCTTTATAGAGAGGGATGACTGTAGCAGTACGCCTTTCGGTAGGGACAAAACCTGAGGTGAGGCTGTGAGTGAACAGAGCGCACAGATGTGGTGCCAGTTCACTTTGTAATTCATGTAGAACACAGCCAGGGATATTGTCGGGTCCCATGGAAGCTGTATTCTTGGCATTAGACAATGCAGCTTTAACCTGTGCTGCAGTAATATTGGGTGCCTGGCATTCTTCCGGTATTGAGATTGGTCCTTTAGGGGGGAGAGAGGGGTAAAGTTGGCACTGAATCGGTCAGCCAGTATGTTGGCAATATCTGTTGGCTCAGTATAGGAGGTACCATTGTGCAGTAACTCAGAGCAAGTCTGGGTATTACCATGGAGATTCTTGATATAACTAGTACCCATTTCCCTATAGGTCCTTTCTGACTCAGTTACACAGCAATCCCTTACACTATTCTAGCATGTTGAAGGGTCAATTACTGGCATCCTCTCCAGATCAGCTGGTGAATCTGGGAATCTTGAGGCAATGTTACAACTGCCTCATGTACACAGACAACCCTCTCCTCCTCACAACAAATACAAATATATGTGAGAGATGCAACTATATAGCCAAACTGGAGGCTGAGCTCCCTTGACTCAGTACTGACAAAACCAGTCAGGAGGAGAATGTAACCACACACACCACAAACCCAGTCACACATAGACCTATCACAACTACAAACCAAACACATAAACACACAAAAACATACTCGGAGGCCCTAATTAAAAATCTACCAAAACAACAGAGGCCTGCAAAGCAGACATCCAAGCAACCACTACCTCAAAACATAGCACATGCAACACATAGTTCATAGTGTCAGTGTGCCAAACAGTCACAGCCCTTAAGGCCAAACAACATGCCTGATATTGTAATAGGTGACTCCATAGTCAGACACACTGACGTCCCGCTCACCAGACTGAACAAGGAAAAGGTTACAGTATGCTGTCTGTCGGGTGCTAGAATCCACCACATAACACAAGCACTCGGGTCACTCCAAAGCAAGTAAAAATATGACTCAGTCATTGCCCATGCCGGTGTGAATGACCTGAGACGTACCTCCCTGGACTACTTGAAAAGAGACATAGAGGAGCTCTCTGATTATGTAGCCCAGGCTGGTATGACCCTGAGCAGCATCTTACCCTCACCAAGAATGTTGCCACAGTACAAAGACAAAATGATCAGCTTTAACAATTGGCTCAATTACTGGTGTCATTCTAAGGGGATCCAATGTCTGTCTGCTTGGGATGACATGCTTGACAAGCCACGCTGCTTCGCAAGGGACGGCTTGCACCTGTCACCCCTGGGCTTCTGGATATTGGCCAAGGCTCTTGCCACCCCCATAGTGCCTTTTTTAGGCAAGGCTCAAAAGACAAACCCACCTCCCTAGAAAACACAAGTGGAAAAAAACTAAGGGTAATGCTGCTCAACGCCAGAAGTCTAAACCTCAAGATGCACGCTCTCAAAGCCCTCCTCAGTATGGAGAACATCAATGTCTGTGCAGTGACTGAAACCTGGTTCAAGGCTCCTAGGAGCACCCCAGCACTACCAGGTTATGCCTCATACCATGCTTTTCGGCCTCAAAACTTGGACCCAACCACAAAAGTAGGGAGAGTATCCCTATTCATCAAAGATACCCACACCTCCAGGTTAGTGGCAACGCACAAAGCATCGGAGACCATCCAGGTGCAACTAACCGTAGGCAAAACTGCCCTACAGTTTGTAGCATGCTACAGACCACCCTCTCAAACTCAGGAACCCCACTCAGCCTTCCTGAAGACACTGGAGAGTATGAATGTCTCTCCAAATACCATCATATTGGGAGACTTCAACTACCCAAACATAGACTGGGAGCATTACTCAAGCCCCAACACCCTAGCCCAAAGGTTCCTAGAATTCATAAACTCAAATGCGATGGAACAACTAGTCACCACTCCGACAAGAGGAGGTAATATACTAGACCTGATCATCACAAACATGGGGACACAATGCTCCACACTGGAAGTATACCCCTCATTGGTCACATCAGACCATAAATTAATCTCACTGGAAATCCACATCCCGCCCCCACCCCCAGCACAAAAGACCACAGTGAAGAATTTCTCAAAGCTGACTTCACACTTCTTAAGACTGAAGCGGTATCCTTCAAGGCCCCTGGGCCAGTGGAAACCACAGCCCACACTGCTGAATCCTTTATAAACGCTTTCTACGGACTCCTTCAAGAATGCATGGATCATGCAATCCCAAATAAAACCAAGACCCATTCCCCCAAAGGCAGGCGTCCTGTCTGGTGGACCCCAGCCATTAACAAGCTTTACAACTGGAGGAGGAAGCTACTACATGACAGAGCAAAATCCCCAAAAGGGAAGGCATCTCTGATCAATACTAGCAAAAAACTACGATCACTCATAAAATCATCCAAGGCCAACTTTGAGAGAAAAATCGCAAAAGACACTAAAGACAATCACAAGGCCTTCTTTAGTTATGTTAGAAACCTGGGTGGAAACTCCCAGATATGGTCAGAGTTAGTCCAAAATGCCAAAAAATACACTGAACCCATTGCCAACATACTGGCAGACAAGTTCAGTGCAAATCCCCCCCCCCCCTCTCCCCCAAAAGGAGAAATATCTATCCCAGCAGAGTGCAGCCTCCCTGACATCTCAGATGCCCAGGTGAGAGCCGCCCTCTCCAAAGCTAAAAACACAGCATCAATGGGACCAGACGGTGTCCCGGGTTGCATGCTACATGAACTCAAAGAGGAACTAAACCCGCACATAAGGCTGCTGTTTAATCTTAGCCTTACTACAGGATACGTACCCAAAAAATGGCGTACAGCAACAGTGGTCCCACTCCACAAAGGAGGTGCTTCTACGGACCCTGGAAATTACCGCCCCATAAGCTTGACGAGCCTGGTCTGCAAAGCTATGGAGAGGATCATTATGGAACTCATAAACAAAGACATTGGGGACCTACAGACACTGGATCCTACCCAATTTGGCTTTGTCAAGGGCAGATCCTGCCTTTTGAACCTGGTCGACTTTTTTGAAACAGTCACTAAGGCCATTGATGAGGGTAAGGCAGTTCACACAGCCTACCTTGATCTTGCAAAAGCCTTTGACACAATACCCCACTCGGGCATCATAGACAGGCTCACCAGCTTAAATGTAAACCCATATGTCATAAGATGGGTTGCAAACTGGCTCAAGGACAGAACCCACAAGGTCAGAATTGCTGGAGCCATGTCAAACTCTAAGCCATTCACAAGCGGTGTCCCACAGGGCTCGGTCCTGGGACCCCTCTTGTTCGGCATTTATTTTTCCGAGGTGCAAGCAAACATAGGAGGATTGTGGCTGACAAAGTTCGCAGGTGACTGCAAACTGGGTGCCATAATTGATACTCCAGTGGACACAAGCATCCTTCAGAAAGGCCTCATAGAAACGGATAACTGGTGCCAGAGCTATGGCCTTAAACTGAACGCCAAAAAATGTATAGTCATACCCTTTGGGAAAAACAAAGTACCCACAAATTACCACATAGATGGTAATCCATTAAGTACAGAAGAAGTAATCTGGGACCTAGGGACCCAAGTTGACAGTAACCTCTCATTTGACACTCACATTGCCAAGGTGGTTAGGAAGACCTTCTATATTACCCACCTTATCATGAAAGGATTCACATCTAGATCAAGAGAGGTCATTGTGCCCCTATACTCTTCCCTTATCAGGCCCATAATTGAGTACAGTGCCCCATTTGGGATGTACCTTACCCGACACCTGCAACAGTTAGAAAGACCCCAAAAGTACCTCACCAAGAGGATCAAGGGTCTCAAACATATGTCATATGCTGCCCGGCTGAAGAAACTCCAGCTCTATTCAGTCGCATACCGCCTACTCAGAGGCGATCTATGCCTGACGTACAAGGCCATGTCCAATCCAGAATTAATGGACATGCTCCACCTCAGAAAATCCAAATCCACCAGAGCCACGAGAGCGAGAGATTTGAGCCTCAACACAGAAATAAATAGGACGTGCTGGAGGGACAGATTCATAACCCAGAGGCTCCCTACACTCTGGAACAGAATCCCAGTCCATGTTAGGCAGAGCCCCTTACTGACTCTCTTCAAGAGAAATCTTGACGAGTGGATGGGAGATCATAGGTTTACCCCGGGGGCCATCTCTGTGTCACTACTAGACAGGGGCACAGTAAACTAAACCCTAAATGGGCATAGTATTCTCATTCCAAGGGGTGGCAAAAGCCACACACACTCTGGCTAGGCTTATAAATGCCCTAGGGCAGATAGCCTAGTATGAACCTATGAACTATAGAAGGCTTTGTGGCTGTTTTTAGTGTCTGATTGCAATTCTGCCTTCACAGCTGGCTTTGGATGTTTTGATGAGGGCTGTCAACTTTTTGTTGAGGCTAATAAGGGAATTTTTCCAGTCTTGAGACTTCACCTTTTTCTGCAACAGTTTCTTTCTTCTGTTGTAGAGTTTATTAATGGCAGGGGACCACCAGACTGGCTTCCTTTTTTGGAAGAGAGCATCTTGGTTCTGTTTGGTATGGCTAGTTCCATGCATTTACGCACATGTTCGTACAGTGCATTGGTGTATGATTTGGCAGTCATGCATCTATTTTCCATTGACAAGGGTGCCGTGAGGTTAGCCACCTCTGTTTTTAGGAGTCCAAAGTCAGCTTTCGAGAAGTTTTTCATGGTGGATACTTTTGCGGGGGTGTGGATGAGATCTGGATTTCCATGGTGATTAGTTTGTGGTCAGATCTAACCAGGGAGGAATTGACTATTGGTGTAGAGCAATGGTTGCCCATGTTAGTAATAACCAGGTCAAGGATGTTGCTTCCTCTAGTGGGGGTAAGAATGAGCTGGTCCAGGGCACTGGAATTGATGATTTCCAGGAAGCATTTGGCCAGTGCATTGATGCACGAGTAGTTTTCCCAGCTGATGGAGGGAAGTTGAAGTCACCTAGTATGAGAGTGTTGGGTTGGATCTAAATAGTTTCCAGGGTGCTTAGGAATGTGGAGTGAGAGTTTTGGCTCATGGTTGGGGACCTATAGCAGGCTACAACCTGAATTGTCATCTTACCCAATGTTTGTTGTACCTGGAGTATCCCAGATGCGTTATGCTGGGCTACTAGTTTGGAGGTGTGTATATCCTTTACGAATATGGAGACACCACCTTTGCAGCTTTGGTCCATGTTCTGGGGCCGAAAGGTGTGTAATAAGTTATAGCCGGGTAGCGCAGGGGTGCTTTCTGCTGCTTTAAACCAGGTCTCCATTATGGCACAAATATCGATGTTCTCCATTTTAAGGAGTGCTTCGAGCGATGCATCTTGAGATTTAGACTTCTAGCATTGAGCGTCATGACCCTCAGGTTGCTTTTATTTATAGCTGTTATGGTGGTAATTTGGTCTTTGGAACACCACCTAAAAAATACACTATAGGGGTGGCAAGTGCCTTAGCCAGTACCGGGAAACCCAGGGGTGACAGATGCAGACCATTTCTGGCAAAACATCGAGGTCTGTCAGTCATGTCATCCCAATCTGACAGATACTGGATCCCCTTAGAATGACATCAGAAACTTAGGAAGTTATTGAAGTCAGTCATTTTCTGTTTGACCCGCGGTGGTGGTGCTGCGGTAGCATTGTCACCTCACAGTAAGATGCTGTCTGGTTCGATTCTCAGCTAGAGCGTCTTCTGCGTGGAGACATGCATGAATGGGCGTACCTTCGTTGAAGGTTGTGCGTCAGGCCTGGCAAGCCGGTACATAAAAATCAACTGCCAATCATTAGCGGACCATAGTTCCGCTGTGGCGACCCCTAACCGGGAAAAGCCGAAAGACACAAGACTGTGGTATCTTTCTGGGCGATGGTAGGATGCTGCTCAGGCCTAGTGCCATACCTGCCTGGGCCATCCGAGAGCTCCACCATGTCTCCTTTCATGTAGTTCAGGGAGGTGCGTCTCAGGTCATTCACACCCACATGGACAATGACACAGTCATACTTGTGCTTGTTGTGGAGTGACCCAAGTGCTTGTGTTATTTGTCAGATTCTGGCACCTGATAGACAGCTAACTGTTGCCTTCTTGTTCAACCTAGTGAGCGGGACATCAGTGTGCTTCACTGTTGAGTCACCTATGATTTTTGTATTGGGCAAGCTGTTTATCTTTAGTGTAGGTGAGCTATGTGTCTTGTGGTTTGTGCTGTGTTGTGGAGGTCGAGTGCATTTTTGCCTTGGAGGTGTCTGATGTTTGGGTAGATTTCTATTGAGAGCCTCTGCAAAGGTGGGTGTGTGGTTTGTGTTTTTATGTGAGGGCTGTGATGGTGGGTGTTTTGGAGGGCTGTGTTCCATGTGGTATGGTGCAGGTGTTGTGTTGACCTTCTCGTATTGACCAGCTATTCCCATCTTGGCTGGAGAGTGCATGGCTTCCAATTTGGAGATATAGGTGCATCTCTCAGAAGTCTGAGTGTTGTGAGGTAAGAGGAGAGGGTTGTCTGTGTACATGAGGAAGTTTCTACACTGATTCAGAATGCCCAAGTTCACCAGGTTAATGGGAGAGAGCACAGGAAACTGACCTTTAGACATGCCAGGAGGGATGGTCATCATTACTAAGTACTGGAGCTGTTTCCTTATAGGACGTCTAGTGCTGATAGCACTTGTGTGTGCTACAATAATTGCTACAAAAAGCCTGAAGTGCTGGCGAATTAGCTTATTAAAGTGCAAGAGAGAAGAGAAAGTTGAAAGGGATAGAAAAAACTGCCCAAACAGCCAATAATCTACAATTTCATAGCCAGAAACCACTCCTTTTGTGGTAGATAGCCTACCTGGTGCTTACCATTCCCACTGATAAGCTGGAACGCTTCCATCTATCACAGAAGGGTCTGGGGAACTCAGAAACTTACAAAACAGTCCTGGATATAGCAAATCTGTATCTGGACTACTCCAGTAACAGGAAGGGTGGAAAACAAGCTTAGAACTTTTTTTTTCCAGAAAAAAAGTTACCTTTTAGCTGGAATACCTAAAAAAGGGTTTAAAATAGTGTAGCTGAAGCTCTGGATGTCGCAGACCTGTATTTGAGACTATGCTACTTAATTTTAAGGTTAGGAACTCAGTAAGAAAAAAACTCACAGTGAAGCACAGATTAGTCAGTTATAGTCAAAAGAATAACACTTGCAGTATGAAAAAATACAGTTTAACAGCAACAAAATGCAGTAAAATCCAGTTAAACAGTAATGAATTGCAGTAGATAGCAGTGAAATGTAGTTAATCAGTAGATTTCTTTGAAACAATAGCTCACAAATCACAACAGTAACAGACAGCACTAATAAAGCAGCGATTTAGTAGAACACTGTAATCAATTTAGTGAGGCTACCAACAAGCAAGTAATAAATATGGCAAACAGCAAAATGAAGTAGAAATAGGTACAGTTTTTTTTTTAGAAGTAGAAAGTGAAGAGACAGAAAATAATGAGAGAATTCAAGGTTCAGAAGCTAAAGGGGTGGGCTTTGCTAAGTTCTCACTATAAACAGTAGAATGAGCTGATGTAATGTGACAGGGGGAGTGCCCAGTATCCGCTTTATACCAGAGGCGTGCAACTCAAAGCCACCAAGACTTAAGACCACCACAGCTGGGTGGGTGGGTGGGTGGGAAAAAACAGTTGTACAGATTACAGAGATATGTATTAAACAGAAGTGCAGAAGACAATTGAAAATAAACACATCTTTTCCAAATATCACAGCAGGACAGTAGGCCAGTCTCGCTGCAGCTTAGAACAGCTTGAGCAGACAAGTATATCTGATTTAAAACACTGGCTATTAAAGGCAGAGAAACAGAAACCAGCCCAATTATCCAATCAAAAAATCAGTTTTGCAGGAATGCCCTTAGCTAGATTAAACCTGTCTGATTTTCATCTTTTCTTAAGGTATATAGTAATGCTGGAGTGAGGAATTTAGGGTATAGTAGTACAGTGTGGAGGGGAAGGGGGGATTGGACTGATGAAAGAATGAGAAGGGGGATTTGATGAGGGGAAGAGAAGAAAGTAGAGAGAAATGTGATGTTAAAAGCCAGTGAGGATTTGAGAAGTACTTGGAGAAGTTTTATTGTATGCGACACTTTGGGGTAAAAAGATATTGGAAGGAAATCCTCTCCCACTCTTCCTCTGCCTTTCCTTCCTTCACAGCCCATAAATCCCACTTTTCCTGATCTTTTACATGATCATATGACATCTGTCCCTTTAAGTAGAAAAAAAGGAAAGAAATTTCAGGAGAGTTGGACACTGCAGCTTCTTTAATAGGGCTACAAGATATAGCGCCTTTCTGTCTCCAAATTTTAAGGAATTTTTACTGCTGCAAAAATGTAAATGCATCTGGTACATCCTTTCCTAAACGCTCTACTCCGGCAGGGTGTAACATAAGAGGTTCCAAGAGGAGAAGATTATGCAGACTTTTGTTCAGTGATATTCCTAGTGCCAGGAAAAGCAGGGCTGGTTCTTAATCTGTTCTTTCTGTGCAAGTTTTGCAGAGTATGGAAGTTCATTATTTTAACCTTGCAGGCTCTCTTACTTGTCCTGTTTCCGCAGACCCTGATTGTTACACTGGATCTGAAGGATGCATACCTCCACATTCCAGTATTTGGAGACTAAAAGCTCTTTTTCAGATTCAATAGGGGATAATCTCAGAATTGGTTAATTTTCTTGCTCTTTGGTTTAACTATTGCACCCTGAATTTTCATTTAGTTTCAGTAATAGCACACTGCAAAATGAGGGGCATACGCAATGTACCCTTACCTGTATAATTACCTTACCCAGCCCAATTGTCAGGAGGAGATACAGAGAGCATCAACTTACTCTTGGATATGCCTTCATAACTTGGAATTTGCCCTTAATCTCCCCAAATCTCATTTGGAATCCTCCAGTACAGTGGTATTATTGTGGGCCTTTGGATTTGTACAAAAAAAGAAAGTCTTCTTACCCCAGGAAACCGCAGGGCTCCTTTCCCAATTAATCCTAGATGTAGCTTGAAGAGGATATGTGTCAGCAAAATTCAGGGTTCTGGAGAACACACAGTCTGTCATCATTGTGGTCTCCTGTAGCAACACTAAGTGATGAAACTACAGTGGTACCTCAGGAGTGTTTGGCAGCAGGACACAGAGTCCTTGGAACAAGCCTCCTCCCCTCTGCTGTTTTTTGTAACGCAAGCAATATGGTGGAATCTTCTGGTAAAGTTGAATCTGGTTATTCCACGTCCGAGAGATCCCTGATCATAGGTACTTTGGACACATACTGGGGAATATACTCATCCAATCTTAGGTTCATATCACTTGGAACAGCAGATAAATCAAAAGGTGCATTAACATCAAAAGCATGTTAGCAGTGAGTGTAGCCTTGAAAACCTTCACGTCAATACGCTTACAAGTGGTACTACATGTTGTTATGGACATCATTGTAATCATTTGGTACATAAGCTGGAAGAACTCTCTCCTAAACTCTGTAAACCTGCAACATAACAGTAGAAGCAGGGATGACCCTCATGGTTTCCAGCATTCCAACCTAGCAGAATGTCCTGGCAACTCACTTAAGCAGGATAACGGCAGACACTCGTGAATGGACACCTGTCTTTCTTTTTTCTGTATATGAGGGTCTACCAGAAATAGACCACTTTGTTTTTTTGAGCAACAAGAAAATTTATGAAATTCTGCAGAGAGGTTTGGACTGTTGCATTCCAATCCACTTTTAGTCTGTTGATTCAGAAAGTAAAAGAGATAAGGCCAAGAATGATTCTTAGCATTTTAATTGACCAAAGCAGCATGTGTTCACCAGCAGCGGGACAGTAACCCTGCATCAGCATTTACACAACTTGGCCCAGCTCAGGATGGGGGAAGGGAGTTGTATACAATCAAACCTGAAGATTGACAGAAGTCACAATTGTACATGATCAGCACTGAGCCTTACAGCCTGAACACTGGTCTTGACTTGTGTGTGTTTTTCCAAGAGATCATACTGAAGATAATGAGGGAAATTAGGCGGCCTAGTGCTAGGACATCCTATCTACATAGGTGGGAAGAGGGATTCCCTTTGAAGTCAAAGGAGGAATTCGGCCCACAGTATGATGGGAGGCCTTTAAGTCCTCATTAGCTAGCAGGTCTGAAAGTGCTTTTGTTTACTCTTTCACCCTACCTACTTTGGACCTCCCATTAGTCTTATTGTTACTGTTAAGATTCTCAAGGATGCCGTTCTTATGGGACCACCAAGGAAAGTTGTAGCTCTGATTTTTGTATTGAAAATGTTAACACAGGACACCTTTGAACCGGTCGCTACCCATCTCTAATACCTCACAAGGGAAACTGTTTTCGCTTACTCTTAGATTAGTTAGAAGGATATCCGATTTCCAGGCTGTTGTGCCTAGAGAGCCCTATTTGGTGTTCTTCAAGTACAGAGTTAGTTTATGCACCAACCCCCTTCTCCATGCCTCAGGTGGTACAGCACTGACCTGAAAGCAGACTGTTCACTTGCCAGTATTTTCTTCTGCTGCTCTGTTCAAAGAAAGCCTTAGCAAGTCGGGCTTCATTATCTTGAGGCCACAGCTGTTGCTGCTATTTTATTACAGTGATAGATACACAGGCATTTATTGAAGGTTCCACATGGTCCTGTCTATGCATCTTTTCCAACTACTGCAGAATGAGACATTCTGTTCAAAGAGCAGGGCAGAATTCACCATTGCCATCCTGTATGGTTTCCTGAAAACAGCCTGAGAAAATAGCCAACTTCCCAAATAGGTTGGACAGCTTTGGGTATCTTGCCAAAGAGAACATATTGGGGTGTGTAAGGAATTTGCTATAATACATGTTAAGGATCAATACATGTTCGGTAGGGATCACCATTCCAGTAGTTCTTTCCTCCTTCCCCTCTTCTCCAGTCCTGTGTGTATGAGACCTAGAGTGTGGGTACCTGATCACTCCACCACTCACCTGCTTGTTTTGCTCTGCCTTATTGTTGTATCCCAGAGCAATAAGAATTCTTTTGTATGCTTGGGTTTGGATCAGGAAAGGCATGTCATGTGCACGTAAGTGCGTGTAAGGGAGGGGATAGTGGAGCCTTCTTGGACACATGTGAATTGAATGGTTCTTTAGAATGGCACAACCCTCTGATTTTCTGCCTTGCGTTTAGGTCAGTACTCCCTGGGATCTTTGGATAAGATGAAGATGGTGTGGCATAGTTTCTCCTTATACTGTGAGTTTGGCAGTGTTCCAGAGAGAAGGAATCTTCCCAGGAAGAGTGCAAAGCCCTAAAAAGTAGACTACCTGTCAATCTTCCCTATGGCCAAGACCCACGGCTGATAACTCAACAGTGATCCTACTTGACCATTGCATTTATGATAACTTCCTCGCACAGTTGTACTTTCATCTTTGGCCACGTTTTTGGCCTTTTTGCCTCTGTTCCAGAATTCTTTGACTTTGATGGAGGTCAAATAATTACCAAAAACTGCTGAATTGCTCTTAAAAGACAGAAATTACAAAAGTTACAACCGTAATAAACGAAAATATTGCAAGTAGGGTTTTTTTTGTTGCATATGGTTTATTTATTTATTGTAGTAATCTTTCCTGCTATGACTATACTGCAGTTTCACACAAGTATTTCTAGTTATCTTATGCTTGTTTGGACTAATGCATATTGTCTTTATGATGCTAAACAGGAATACATACTGCCTCGATTTGTAGTTCCATAACTTTTAAGAAGCAAGACTGAAAAATAATATTTTAAGAGTTATTTTTTCCTGCTTAACGCAGAGGTTTACAAAAGACACATTTTTTTCCTGAAAGCTGTGTAATTTGTAATGTGAGAGCAAATTTCTGATTTTGCAAAGTTAGATGTAATACTAAGTCAAATTTAATTGGTATGTTCAGTGCATTTGGCTTGGAAAGCCACAGAAGTAAAAAAAACAACATTTTGTGATGTTTTAGGGGCATGACCATTTCAAGGGAAGGGCAAAAAATGCATGCCATGTTTGATAATGTAAAGATCAAAATATTTAACAAGTGTTTTAATATCTTCAGAATGAATGTTTTGGGTTGTAAGTTACTGTTTATTAACCTAACTTGTTGTTCTTTTATCTCCTTATCCTGTGCTTGTTTGCTTTCTACAGTACAAGTCTGTGTTTCGGTCCTATTCCCAGGACTTTGCCCAGCACAATCAAGTCTCCATTCCTCCTTTTATTTCATCTGCCTCCTCCCACTTTCCACCTGTCTGCCAGTCTCGAAGCTCAGATCTAGCAGTGCCCGCCATATCTGACCAGTCAAGCACTGTGGATGTGCCAAGCTGTTCATCTCAGGACAGCTCTAATGGGAGTGCTCCTTTCTGCCTTCCTTCTGAAACTTCTTTAACTGATTCTCTCCAGACCTGTTCGGTGAGAACTTAAAATCCATCTTCTTTTTTCTCTTAGCAAACTTTTCCAAGAAAAAAAAAGTGACTTTTCTGTCCCTACTAGAGTTCCTGTTATGACTTTTTTAAAATTTTGAAGACCGTTACAAAAATGTGGTTTTCTGCACTTGACATGCTTATTTGATAAGTACTGGTTAAATCTGATACAGATGTGAGGTCTTTGGCAACAAAAAGTTAGAAAGTACAAGAAAATATTATACATATGAGTTGTGGTGTAATATTTTGGTTAAAATTCATGTGTGTTTTCCTAATGTGTATTCAGTTATCCCGACAAACACGTGTGAAAGACATTTTCTAATATCCTGTTGTGAGGCCATCTACCTACAACTTAGACAGATCAGTGTGGTTTACTGCTGGCATTCCTGGCCAGTGGGGTGAACAGAAACAGGGTTCACATTAGCTGTGTGCATTCACGTAATCGGTCTATGATGCACATAAACTAAATTGGTTGTGGGAATAGTTATCTGTGGCATTTCTACAGTGAGGGTAGTCTGCATGTTTGTTTACTTAACAGGGTTAATATGCAACAGCCTTGGGCTGTTTTCAGGTTTGCTTAGGGTAATTTTGATCACACTGGCACATAAGTTCATTTACAAAAAAACAGTGGGTGCACCATTACAGAGATGTGCTCTAACAAAGCAGTACACTCCCAAACTGATTACAAAAAAGTACTGTCATCTTTGCATTTATATCGGGAATATTTCATATTAGGATTTCAGTAACATTTGCTCTTCAACCATTTGTTGAGAACATTGAATAAGAAAGATATAGAACCATTGGCTTGCTCTGATTGAGTTATTTATTATGCATGGGGTATCGCTGTGTATTTACTCTCCTCCTGTTTCCTGTAGAGCGAGAATGCTAGCGAGGAAGCTGGTGAGGGTGAATACGTCAATCTGTATTCGTCCAGCCAAACCAACGGAGAACTTTCCCACTCTGAAGGAGTAAGTAACTTGCAGTATACAGCATGCTGATTAAAGCATGGTCTGCTGATGGTGAAAGCACACATTCGCTAACCGCCTTATGGTGTGGTTGTTCTTTGTCTGCTTCATGTTTGCTTACTCCTGACATTCGGCTAATCACCTGTGGAGTTTTTGATGGTGGTAATTTTAACAAGGTGTGACAAATTGCATTTCATGCCTCCTTGCCTTCTGTGGTGAACGCTGGTTGCAGGGGGGGTCATTAATGTCTACTAAAATGCTATTGATGTTGAGCTTGCTTTGGCTGCTTATGTAATTGCTTTGTGGCCTTTGTATAATGTGATGGATAGAACTTCATGAAAACACTGCATTGTGTGCTTAATGCTTGCATATACATTTGATGTATTAAGCTGGGACTGGTTTTCATCATAAAGGAGAAACTAGAAACCTGTGTATCTGTAATACAGACAAAAGCTGTTTTTATTGTATAGCATGCATCACTGAAACGTTATCGTACTGCATAGGTTATTGTTTTGCGTTTCAGTCACAGCATGGTAATTTACCATCGTTTTAACCTGTGTAACTGTAATACAAACAAAAGCTGTTTTTATTGTATAACATGCATCACTGAAACGTTATCATACTGCATAGGTTATTGTTTTGCTTTTCAGTCACAGCATGGTAATTTACCATCATTTTAACCTGTGTAACTGTAATACAGCCAAAAGCTGTTTTTATTGTATAGCATGCATCACTGAAACATCATCATACTGCATAGGTTATTGTTTTGCGTTTCAGTCACAGCATGGTCATTTACCATCATTTTAACCTGTGTAACTGTAATACAGACAAAAGCTGTTTTTATTGTATAGCATGCATCACTGAAACATTATCATACTGCATAGGTTATTGTTTGGCGTTTCAGTCACAGCATGGTAATTTACCATCATTTTAACCTGTGTAACTGTAATACAGACAAACGCTGTTTTTATTGTGTACCATGCATCACTGAAACATCATCATACTGCATAGGTTATTGTTTTGCGTTTCAGTTACAGCATGGTAATTTACCATAATTTTCTTTTCCAAAGGTTACTGCTGTTCATGGGTGCGTGTCTCACACTAAAGCCATTTGTCAGGCGGCATTGTATAGGCGTACATGACTAATAGATGGCCCTTTAAGAGTTAGCATCTAAGTTCCCTTCTATTTCTTCTTTTTTTGAACTGTTTATACTAGGTAGCCTGATTGGTTTAAAGTGAGCCAGCGAGCAGGTTAGAGCTGCGGTGTCAGGAATTGGCGCTGGTGGAGTCTGAACATTTTAGGCACAGGCTCTGCTTCACCAATATCCCTTCAATGAACCACATATGTGGAGTCTGTTAAAATGCATTTATAGAGCACATTTGCAGGTGTCTGGCCCTTCAGTTTTACTACTAAGTTACTTAATTTGTTGGCGAGCCCTCTAGATGTCCTTCCATTTCACTGTTGCAGTGTTTCTTACTAAAGAGATCCCATGCCAATGGTAGCTGTACGTCCGGTCAGTATACTAAAGTCTTTGATTTTTTAGAAGGACTCTGTATGTCACACATATGTTCCCCGCTCACAGCGTAGGGCATAAAGGTTGATGTATGGACATACCTACCTCAGAACTTCTTTGCCCCCAGAATGAACAGCTTCGTTTGTCAGTTTGAACACTCCTTCACTTGTAATGGTTACCAAGCTGTTTTCAGATGAGTGCCTTGTTTCTGTTTTTCTTATCTTCTTTATTTTCTTTTAGTTGCGAGGTTACACTTCATCCAGAAAGGGAAATTGTCAGTGTGGGTGATAGATTCCCCATAAGGACTGTCACAAGCAGTGTTTGTTTTGCTTGGATTCCTCTCACAACAATACATCATGCCAGATTTGTCAAGTGTTTATCCCTCAGACTCTATGTAGTTGTCTCTCCTCCTTGTCTATCTACCTAGAGAACCAACATCTTACGTTGTTGGCTTAGGTTGTGATGGCTGAATTGTCCCTGCCCAAGGATCAGGCATCTGCCAAGAAGAAGACCAGAAAAGTTAGGTTGGCTTCTGCTGCTGTCCCATCTCCCCAGACATCTCTCTTGAGGCTGGTGAAAGCCAGGGGAATCATTTGGTTATTCAGTTGGATTTTTGTGCTGCATCCGCTTTGGAGGCCAACATGGATCTGGCTTCTCGCATGTCCTCTGAGGCTTTGCAGACATCCATCATGGATGTTGAGGCGGAAATGCAGCTGACCATATCCAAGGGACTGAGGGGTGTTGCACAGATTTTTGTTTGGGAGGAGATTCCCACTATGTTGATTGTCGGCCAGGGTCCAAACCTCCTATGATCTTTAGGGCTGACATCCCTTTGAAAAAGAAGCAGAAAACAAAACATATTTCCCTGCTCCTAAGGATCCTCCGCATGGATGGCAGGATTTCACATGGTTGTTTAATGCACTTATGGCCTTGAAGTCCCCCCCCTTGGGGGTTTCACTTCCTGCTCTCCCCTTGGTTACCTGCTGTCCTTAAGCAGCCTAGGGAGCGGGATTCTTCTGATGAGGAACTGGACTCTGGAGAAGAGTCATTGGCTTACTCCTGTCAGATTCCTTCTCCATTAGATGTTCTTAGTGTTTCACTGTTGCAGTTATTACATTTGGGTAATCTGCTGGCAGGTTGCCCTCAGTCGGCCTGATTAACAAAGTCTTGGCTCCTGTGTTCGTTGCTGTCCCTTCTTCCATGACGTCAGGTCATCAGGGGTATAAAACATGCAGCCGATACCATTACATCAGTCTTTCTTGCCGCTCGGTGCCCGAAGCAGAAGCAGTTTGCAAGTGCTAGTTGGCCGACTCCTGAAATTTTCGATTTCGAGTTTCAGATCCGAAGTCTTCAACTAAAAAGCTAAGTACCCCGTTGGGGAAACTTTTTCTTGCTTCTTACCGATGTCAGTAAAAGTTAATAATTGCATTACTTGTGGGAAGCAAATACCTCATAAGGATTTTCATTTGTACTGTATTCCTTGCCTAGGCCCTGACCACAATGTACCTTGCTGTCGGTTTTGTGCTTTATTTAATCAACGCACTATCGAACATCGGTACATTTTTGCATCTAAATATTTTGGCTCACACTCTAATTATCCATAAATGTCATTGGTTAGCAATCTGACTACCGGAATACCTAAAAAATGCAAAGAAAAAGACAGAGGCCAAAACTGCCGACGACTCTTCTAAGCCAGTCGCCAGTTCGCCGGTACTCAGTGAGGTGCGTTCACAGCCCCTGATACCCGCTACTTCTGATTCGCAGGCCTCTACTGAGCCCCTTTTAGAGTCCGGTATGCCGCAAGATGCTTCAATTATGGAACCCATGGATGTCTCTACCTTGGATGGGTCCGGAGCCGCTGTGCAGGCACCGGCTTATGAGGGTGTTTTCAGGCCGACAGATTTGTATATTAGACCGATGCCATCTTCAAAACTAAGGCCAAAATCTCGACCTATGCCTAAAAACATGACGCCTGGGCCACATGTGCAGGCCCCTATGCCTAAAAAACAAATGATCGAAATGGCTGAAGATTTAATTACTCTGATCAGGGGTAGCCAACCCCCACCCCTTCTAAGAGGCCTAGGCAAGACATTGATTATGAATCTTCTGAACAGGATTCTATTTCTTCTGACTCTTCTAATGAACGGGAATTGTCTATACCTACTTATGAGGATTCTGATGCAGAAGATTCCATTCCTTCTGCTTCTCCCCCTGAGGATTTTTTCTTTTGGGGAAACTTTACATACCTTAAGGGAACATTTCCACTGGGAAAGTCAGGATTTCTCTCAATCTAAAAAGAGACTTGGGGATTTTCTTCCTCTTCCCCAGCATAGGCATTTGGCTATACCTCCTGTTCTAGACATTGTTGATGATGTTTTTTCAGAATCTAGTATGGCTCCTGATTCTCTGCCTCCGGCTCCTTGTAAGCCAGACAGATACTACAGGGTTCCTGACTCCCACAAATTCCTTTTCAAAAATCCTGTTGCAGATCCTGAAACCATTTCTCAGGGTCCCAAGGGCATTAAGGCTTCTACTGCTAAAAATCCTACCCCTTCTGATAGAGATTCCAGGGCGCTGGATAGATGGGGTAAGAAGGTTTACACTTCTGCAACTTTGGCAATCAGGGCTTTAAACCTTTCAATTTCATGTGCTTAAATATCAACAGCATATCATGGGATTGCTTTAACAGAAAATTATGTTAATTTCTGACTGTGGAAAACAAAGATTTACAGTATTTATTGCATTCAGCTGCTGAACAAGTTGGAAAACATACTTTGCAATGTGGTTTTCATTCTTTGGAGGCCTCTTGCAGGTCTGCTGTAACTGGGTCTGTGCTAAGAAGGCATGCTTTACTCAGAGCAAAATCTGCTTGATCATGTTAAAGCAAAATTGTTGGATGCTCCTTTACAACAGGACCGCCTCTTTGGTAATAAGGCTGAAGAAGTTTTAAAAAAGATGGAAGATAAAGCTAAGTCTATGCAAACTGTGAAAGAGTTCTTACAAGTGCAATCTCCAAGATTTAGTAGGCACTGACCTACTAAGAACTGGTCCTTTCCAGTTCCTTCGAGAGCCACTCAAGTCAAACCCAGACATTCCAAAGGCTCCAAGTTTCAGTCACAAGGGACTTTCAGAACAAAACAATGGGGTGCCTCCTCTTCCAAATCTGGAAACAACAAGACACCTCCCTATAGTAAGCAGTCTCAATGACTTTTACCAAGCACTTACCAATTAGCCGCCCCTTTGGGGGGAAAACTGGCTCTTCATGCAAGAAACTGGCGACTTATAACCCAGGACAAATGGGTTTTAAATATAGTATCCCAGGGATACAGATTTCATTTCCTCACATTGCCAATTCCAAATGGATGGCCAGACCTGCCCCCAAATCAGTGGGCAGAGGCCCAGAAACAAGTACTTTCCCTTATGAGCATGGGGGCTATTCACCCAGTACTAGAAGAGGAAAAGGGACAAGGTTTCTATTCAAGACTTTTCCTGGTACCCAGAAAAGACCAATCATGGTGTCCAATTCTGGACTTATCTACTCTAAACACCTTTCTGGACATACCAAAATTCAAGATGCTGACTCTTCACCAGTTACTTCCTGGTTGATGACTCTAATTTTAAAAGAGGCTTACTTGCATATACCAGTCAGGGAATCTTGCAGAAGATACCGCCACTTCAAAGCAGGCTACTTGCATTGCCAGTTCTCTGCACTGCCCTTTGACTTATCTACTGTGCCTAGGGTCTTTACAAAGTGCCTGCCTCCAGTATTTGCAGGCAAAGAAATATTCAAATATAGCCATACCTGGATGATTGTCTAATTCAGGCAGAAAACAAGGACACTCTTCTGGCGTTTGTAAAAATTGTTCTAACTTGTCTGGGGTACACTATAAACGAAAAGAAATCACAACTGGTACCCTCTCATAAAATTACATTCCGGGGTTCAAGCTTGAATACAACTGCCCAGATGGCTTTCCTTATGCCAGAGAAGCAAATTCATTTGGTGGCTAACTTCAAAACAGGTGGCCACAAAAACCCTGCTTTCTGCAAGGCAAATACTGCAAGCCTTTGGGGTTGATGGCCTCCTGCATTCTTCTAATTCCATATGTAAGACTGCATATGAGGAAACTTCAGTGGTACTTAAAAAGTCTACGGAGTCAGCATTGTCACAGCCTGGAAACAATGATTCCTATCATACCTTGCCTGCAACTAGAGTTCCTATGGTGGGCAGAGGCCTGCCACTAAAACAAGGGACTGCCATTCACACCACCCCCTGCTGCCCAAACCCTAACTACAGATGCATCAGACTATGCTTGGGGGGCACATCTGGCAGGGAAGTGCATTCAGGGCAAATGGAGCCCAAATCAAATGCACCTTCATATCAATCAAAAAGAAATGCTAGCTGTACAGAATGCACTGCCAGCCTTCAAGGACTACCTTCATCCAGGACAATTAATCATAGACAAACAACACCATGGTTATGTGGTACATAAACAAGCAGGGGGGTACACACTCTTACCCCCTTTGCAGACTAGCCATGGCATTGTTGAACATGGCCTTGACCTATCAAGTGCAACTACAAGCTCAATTCCTGCCAGGAAAGCTGAATACTCTGGCAGATGAACTAAGCAGAAATCTCATGGACCCACATGAATGGAAACTGGAACCACGGATTTTCAACATGTTGACACACAAATGGGGGAGCTCAGACATAGATCTTTTTGCCTCACCCCAGAACTATCAGTTGGACAAATTTTGCACAAGAACTCATCACAAATAAACCTGGAGTGGATGCCCTATCCCTCAGCTGGAAAACCTATCAGTCTATGCCTTCCCCCCTCTGCCTCTGCTCTCCAAAGTTCTACTAAAAGTCAAGCAGGACAAACCAAAAATGATTTTGATTGCTCCAGACTGGCCTCGCCAACACTGGTACCCACTCCTGCGCAATGTGTCACACTTTCCACCTTGGCACCTTCCTCAGACACATTACTTATTGTCTCAGCAGTACAACCAAATTCTACACACTCAGCTCCAAACTTTGAATCTTGGAGCGTGGCTAATCACCTAAATTCAACCTTAGCATCCCTCCGCAAACCTGTGATGGATGTAATTTTGGAGGCGAGAAGGCCTAGCACTAGAAAATCTTATGCTGCCAAATGGAAAAGATTCTGTTCCTGGAATCAATCTCAAGGGATAAGCACAGCAGTGCCCAACATTCCTGATATTTTACAATACTTAACTGAGATGCTTCACAAGGGCCTGTCCTTTTCTTCCATAAAAATCCATGCCTCTGCCATTTCAGCTCATTACAACACAGAACATCCCCTCTTTTCTCATCCTCTACTAAAGCAGTATCTCAGAGGGGCCAAAAACTTAAGACCAACCAGGAGAGCTCCAACCCCTGCCTGGGACCTCAATTTTGTATTGGAAAAGTTCACTCTCCCTCCTTTCGAGCCAGCTGCTACTGCAGACTTAAAATTTCTCTCCTGGAAAACAGCTTTCCTTTTAGCAGTCACTTCAGCTAGAAGGATTTTCGAATTACAGGCACTTATGGCAGTGGAACCTTTCATTATTTTTCAAGCGGACAGGGTATCTCTCAGGACCAATCCATCCTTCATGCCTAAGGTGGTATCCAGTGTGGCCCTTAATCAGACCATTCATTTGCCAACTTTCTTTCCCAATCCACAGAACAAGGGGGGAGCGGATTCTGCATTCATTGGATGTACACAGACAACTTAGATTTTACTTAAACAGGACAAAATCTCAAAGAAAATCTGAACAACTGCTGGTGGCATTTGCTGCAGGGGCAGAGGGAAAGGCTATTTCAAAGCAGACCATTTCCAAATGGATAAGCCATTGTATTAGTTTCTGCTATATGCACCATGTAAAAACTATCCCCCAGAGGATCATATCCCATTCCACCAGAGCTACATCTACTTCTACAGCCTTTCTCAGAGGTGTTCTTACCAGGAGCATTCTAAAAGCTGCTACCTGGAGCTCAGTTCATACGTTCACCAAACATTACCATTTACCACTTTTCTCTAAATCCAGTGCTGGCTTTGCCACTGCTGTCCTGCAGGGCCTTATAGCTGGTCCTAATGCTGTATAATTCCCTCCACCCAACCATAGCTTTGGGAATATACCAAAATGTAATGACTGCAACAGTGAAAAACAAAGAACATAGTACAGTTGTGTATACTTACCATAAATGTAGATGTTCGAGTGTATTCACTGTTGCAGTCCTGGTTACCCTCCCCCCAGCCCCCTATTTTTCACTGGCTTTACCTCTACTTTCTTTCACTATGCTTAAAAGCCCTTTTGGTGTATTTGCTTTTGGGATTGGAGGTATATTTTTTGTGTTTTTAATTTTATTTGCTCCCCATTTGGGGGCACCTGACATGTGGGGCAAGAAAAACTGATGTAATGGCGTCGGCTGCATGTTTTATAACCCTGACGAACTGACGTCATGAAAGAAGGGACAGCAACCGACACAGGACCCAAGACTTTAATCAGGCCGACTGAGGGCAACCTGCCAGCAGATTACCCAAATGTAATGACTGCAACAGTGAATACATTCGAACATCTACATTTATGGTAAGTGTACACAACTGTATTTTCTGAGGAGGAAGACTCCATTAGTCCACATTCTCCCTTTGACGAGCTTTCCTTTGCGGATAGTCTCTCTCATATGATGGAATTTTTTTAAATGGGACTACCCAGGTTTCTGACATCAGAAGAAGTATTGTGAATTCCTCTAGATGGAGCCTTCTAAGCCCTCTGCTGTCCCTCCTGTCCTTGCTTCCTCATTGGACACGTTTTCAGCAGCTTCTCAAGTGCCTGTATCCCAGCCCCTCAAAGCATTGATAGGTTTTATAAGGTGCATGATGATTGTAAGTTTCTTTACAAATGTCCTCCTGCTAACCCCTCTGTTATCTCCATTTCTTCTGACAAACCTTCCAAATTGTTGTCTTCAACTAAATTACTTCCTTCTGACAAAGATGGTAGGGCCTTGGAAAGGCTGGGCAGAAAGGTGTATACTGTTGCTACTTTGGCCTTTTGGGCTCTTAACTACTACATCCATATGGCCAGGTATATTTTAGCTCTTCTCTGTCAGGCTTATCAGGTTATTTCTCACCTTCCTGATTCTGTGGGCAAGGCTTTGTTCCTCTCTTTGTTGAGATCCTCTTCTCAAGTGGCCTGTCATTCAGTTAAATGTGTTATGATGCACCTGATGCTTTTTCTAGAGCTGCTGCCTTTGGTTATGTGTTAAGGTGTTATTCGTGGCTTTGCCTCCAACCTTTGCCTGATGATATTAAGGCTAAATTGATAGATGCTCCTCTTGACAATAAAATTATATTTGCTGTGCATCTGCTGAACTTTAAGTCCCTACAGGAGAAGGGTAAGGCCATGCAGGAATTGAAACATATTTTTGTTTCCACTGTTGCCAGATTTCAGAGGAATTATCCTTCCAAGCCTGCCTTTGTATGTAGACAAGCTCACCCTCATCCCAAAGGTAAAAAGGATTCTAGAAGGGCTCCTCCTGCTAAGTCTGCTCTGACTCCTATTACTCAGAAGCCTTATTTTCCACATAAGCCAGGTTCTGTCTGATTACTTTCTTCCCTCCCTTGCAAGTCAGGTTCCTTTATTTCTCCTCCTTTCCCTGTTTCTTCATAAATGGCTTAGGATCACCCAAGAATTTTGGGTTCTGTCCATCATCTGTCAAGGGTATTTCATGGTGTTAAATCCCTTCCTCCTTTTTTGGGCATTCCTCAACTTCCTCAGGAAATCTGCCCTTTTTTCTGGATGCACTTCAGAGCCATCAAAGCAGTTTCCGTTCCTCTAAGGGGAAAAGGGATTTTATTCCAGAATGTTTCTGGATCTTTCTCAGCTTAACACCTTTCTGAAGGTTCCTTCCTTTTGAATGTTGTCTCTACAGACCCTGTTTTCTCTTCTTCTTCCTTAGGCTTTCCTAGTCTCTCTGGATCTCAAGGATGCCTATCTTCACATCCTTTTTCATCCTCGTTTAGGAAATGTTTGCATTCTTTGTTTTTTCCATGCATTTTCAGTTCTCTGCTTTGCCATTTGACTTCTCTACTGCTCCAATGCTCTTCACTAAATGCCTCATTCCTGTGATTGCTTTTTGCAGGATGAGGGCGGAAAGAAATCTTTTCTTACCTGAACAACCTGCTCATTCAGGCTTCCTTTCCAGAGGCCCTGCATCAGCACCTCAGCTATGCTGTTTGCCTCTTGAAAAGCCTAGATTTTACAGCAAACTTCCAGAAATCATTCCTGCTTCCTTCTCAGGATCGTGTTTTTTTTTTTCCTTGGGTGCAGGCTCCAGACCATTTGCTGGCTTTCCTGCCACCACCCAAGGCTCTGACTCTAATTGCCTATTTTTCAATCCCTTCTTCCTCGGGTCTTAGTTGTGGCCAGGGAGTTTCTAAGGGCTCTGGGTTACATGACTTCCACCATTCCTATCCTTCCTCTAGCCAGGCTTCATATGAGAAAGCTACAGTAGTTCCTAAAGAGAGTATGGCTTCAACATTCTCATCCTTTGGACTTTCTAGATGTTCATCGTGTTTCACTGTTGCAGTCATTACTCTTGAGTTATCCTGCTGGCAGGCTACCCACAGTCGTCCCGAGTTCCAAAGTCTAGGTCCGGCGTCGGTTGCTGTCGCCTCTTCCCTGACGTCAGTGCACCAGGGGTATAAAAGATGCAGCTGACGCCATTTTCTTCAGTCTTTCTTGCCGCGCGGTGCCCGAAGCAAAAGCAGTTCGCAAGTGCCGGTCGGCCGACTCCTGATATTTTCAAAGCTGAATTTCAGAACCGAAGTCTTCATTAAAGCTAAGTACCCCGTTGGGGAAATTTTTTTCTTGCTGCAGACCGATGTCAGAAAAAGTTAACAATTGTATTTCTTGTGGGAAGCAAATATCTCATAAGGATTTTCATTCTTACTGTATTCCTTGCCTAGGCCCTGATCACAACGTTGCTAGCTGTCTGTTTTGTGCTAGATTTAACCAACGCACTATCAAGCGTCAGTTCGATTTTGCTTTTCATTACTTTGGCCGAAGATTTAGGTTCATAGGTTCATACTAGGCTTATCTGCCCTAGGGCATTTATAAGCCTAGCCAGTGTGTTTGGCTTTCGCCACCCATTTTAAATTAATTTTGCTATGCCCTTTTTCGAGGTTAGTATACTGTGCCTTTGTCTGACAGTGACACAGAAGTGATACCCGGGGTAAACATACGATCTCCCATCCACTCATCAGGATTCCTCTTGAAGAGAGTCAATGAGGGACTCTGCCTAACCTGGACTGGGATTTTATTCCAGAGTGAAGGGAGCCTCTGGGTTATGAATCTGTCCCTCCAGCATGTCCTATTTATTTCAGTGCTGAGGTTCAAGTCTCTCGAGCGAGTAGCTCGATGGGATTTGGATTTTCTGAGGTGCAGCATGTCCATTAATTCCGGGTTGGACATGGCTTTATACGTCAGGCACAGATCGCCTCTGAGCAGGCGGTATGCCACTGAGTAGAGCTGGAGTTTCTTTAACCGGGCAGCATATGGCATCTGTTTGAGCCCTATGATCCTCTTGGTGAGGTACTTTTGGGGTCTTTCCAGTTGCTGCAGGTGTCTGGTAAGGTACATCCCAAAAGGGGCATTGTACTCAACCATGGGCCTGATGGATGAGTAAAGAGGCACGATGACCTCCCCTGATCTAGATGTGAATCCCTTCATGATTAGGTGGGCTATATAAAATGTTTTTCTAACCACTTTGGCCACGTGGTTGTCAAATGAGAGATTGCTATCAACTTGGGTCCCCAGGTCCCTAATTACTTCTTCTGTACTTAATGGATTATCACCTATGTGGTAATTTGTGGGCACTTTGTTTTTGCCAAAGGGGATGACTATACACTTTTTGGCGTTTAGCTTGAGGCCATGGCTCTGGCACCAGTTGTCTGTTTCTATGAGGCCCTTTTGGAGGATGCTTGTGTCGGCTGGAGAGTCGATTATGGTGCCCAGTTTGCAGTCATCTGCGAACTTAGTCAGCCACAGTCCTTCCATGTTGGCCTGTACCTCCGAGAAATATATAGCGAACAAGAGTGGTCCAAGGACTGAGCCTTGGGGGATGCCACTTGTAACTGGTTTGGAGTCTGACATGGCTCCAGCAATTCTAACCATGTGGGTTCTGTCCTTGAGCCAGTTTGCAACCCATCTAGTGACATAGGGGTTTATATTTAAGCTGGTGAGCTTATCTATAATGCCCAAGTGGGGTATTGTATCGAAGGCTTTTGCGAGGTCCAGGTAGGCTGTGTGGACCACCTTCCCCTCGTCAATGGCCTTGGTGACTGTTTCAAAGAAATCAACCAGGTTTAAGAGGCAGGATCTGCCCTTAACAAAGCCGAACTGGGTAGGATCCAGTGTCTGTAGGTCCCCAATATCTTTATTTATGAGGTCTATGATGATCCTTTCCATAGCTTTTCAGACCAAGCTAGTCAGGCTTATGGGGCAATAGTTTCCAGGATCCGTTGAGGCACCACCTTTGTGGAGAGGGACCACTGTTGCTGTACGCCACTCTTTGGGTACATATCCTGTAGTAAGGCTGAGATTGAACAGTAGTTTTATGTTTGGGTTTAGCTCTTCTTGGAGTTCATGTAGGACGCAGCCCGGGACACCGTCTGGTCCCATTGATGCTGTGTTTTTTGCTTTGGAGAGGGCAGCTCTTACCTGAGCATCTGAGATGTCAGGGGGGCAGCACTCTGCTGGGATAAATATTTGCCCTTTTGGTGGGGAGGGGGGGGAGAAGTTTATGCTGAACCTGTTAGCTAGGATGTTGGCAATGTCTGTGGGTTTGGTGTATTTTTTGTCATTTTGGACTAATTCTGAGCATATCTGGGAATTCCCACCCAGGTTCCTAACATAACTAAAGAAAGCTCCTTTAATTATATAATGCTGGTGGAACAGCCGACAACCGGAGTTTACAAAAAACACAAGGACAAGGATAGGCATCCGAGGTCCAAAACCGATGAAGTCTCTTCTAGGCCAGTTGCCGGTTCTCAATGAGGCGCTTTCGCAGCCCCTGGCGCCTGCTACCTCAGAGCCACAGGCTGCTACCGACTCCCACGTGGAGCCGACTGGGCCTCTGGATACTCACGGTATTGGACACTCGGAAATCAGTCCCTCAGATGGGTCCAGACCCGCTGAGCAGGCATCGGCTTCTGAGGGTGTCTTCAGACCTACACAACTATATGTTAAGCCATCCTCAGCTTCAAAGACTAAAGCAGCTCTAAAGACAAAGAAACAAGTACAGCATTCTCCTATTCAGACTACCATGTCTAAAAAACAGATGCTCAAAATGGCCGAAGACCTAATTACTTTGATCAGGGGCTCCCATCCCCCTCCTGATAAGAGGCCTAGGCAAGAGACAGAGTATGATTCTTCTGATCAGATATCTATTTCCCCTGATTCCTCTTCTGAACAGGATTTCTCCATGCTTCCCTATGAGGATTCTGATGCTGAAGGATCCATTCCTTCAGCCTCTCCTCCTGAGGACTATTCCTTCGGGGAAACACTGCATACTATGAGGGAGCATTTCCTCTTGGAGAGCCAAGATTATTCTGAGTCTAAGAAAAGGCTCATAGACTTCCTGCTTCTTCCTCAGCATAGACCCCTTGCCATTCCTCCTGTTTTAGACATTGTAGATGATGTATTTTCAGAGTCCGGACTATCCCCTGACTCTTTACCCCCTGCACCTGCTAAGTCAGACAGATACTACAGGGTCCCGGATTCTCATAAATTCCTATATAAAAACCCCGCTGCTAACCCAGAAACTATATCTCAGGGTCCCAAGGGGATTAAGGCTTCCACTGCAAAAAACCCTGTCCCCTCTGATAGGGATTCTAGGGCTCTAGACAGATGGAGGAAAAAAAGTATACACTTCTGCCACCCTGGCTGTAAGGGCTTTAATTTGTCAATTTCATATACTTAAATATCAGCAATATTTAATGTCACTACTTAAACAGAAAATGTTGTCAAATACTTAATGTTCAGAGAACAAGGAATTGCAGGATTTATTGCATGCAACTGAACAAGTGGGAAAGCATACTTTGCAATGTGGTTATGATTCACTGGAGGCCTCTTGCAGGGCCGCTGTTACAAGTTCTGTTATTAAAAGGCATGCTTGGTTAAAGGAACAAAATCTGCCTGATCATGTTAAAGCAAAATTATTAGATGCACCATTACAGCATGATACTTTGCTTGGTACTAAAGCAGAAGAGGTGTTGAAAAAAATGGAGGATAAAGCAAAATCCATGCAGACAGTCAAGGATTTCTTACAGGTACAGCCACCCAGGTTTAGCAGGAACTGGCCTTCTAAAAATTGGTCCTTTCCAGTCTCAGACAGACCACAAAGAGGCAGATACAGGCGTCCCAGAGGCAGATCTCAGCCCCAAGGCTCATACAGGCCTAAACAATGGGGGTGCTCCTACCTCCAAAAGCGGAGAAGACAAATCACAGCCTTACAGGAAACAGTCCCAATGACTTTCCTCTACCAGTTCCAAGCAGTTTCCTTTTGACGGCCCCCTTAGGGGGAAAGCTAGCACTTTTTTCATCAAATTGGCAAATGGGTACCCAAGACAAATGGGTTCTGAACATAGTGTCCCAAGGCTACAGGTTCCACTTTCACACCCTGCCAAGGTCAAAGGGCATGCCAGACCTGCCACACAATCAATGAGCAGAGGAACAAAAACAAATTACAGCCCTCATGGACATGATGGCCATTCAGCAAGTACCACAACAAGAGCAGGGGCAAGGTTTTTACTCCAGACTTTTTCTAGTACCCAGGAAGGACAAAACCTGGAGACCAATTCTGGACCTATACTAAGTACTTTTCTGGAAGTTCCAAAATTCAAGATGTTGACTCTTCAGCAGCTACTGCCCATGCTTGGCAAGAGGGCTTGGCTAGTAACTTTGGACCTAAAAGAGGCATACCTGCATGTCCCAATCAGACAATCTTGCAGAAGATACCTCAGATTCCTAGCTGGCTCAATGCATTACCAATTCTCTGCACTGCCCTTTGGCTTATCTACTGCGCCCAGGGTCTTTACAAAATGCCTGGCACCAGTAATTGCGTTTTGCAGACAAAAAGGAATTCAAATTTATCCCTACTTGGACGACTGCTTAATTCAAGCAGAGAACAAAGACACTCTTCTAAAGCTTCTGGCGTTTGTAAAAAGATTACTAATTGGCCTAGGGTACATAGTAAACATAAAGAAATCAAAACTAGTGCCCTCTCAAGAGATAATATTTCTGGACACAAGCTTAAATATAACTGCCCAGATGGCTTATCTCCCGCCAGACATATAAAAACAACTGACTACTTACTTCAAGAAATTGGCAACAAAAACCCACGTATCTGCAAGGAAAATCCTGCAGGCCTTGGGTTTCATGGCATCCTGCATTCTACTAATTCCATATGCCAGACTGCATATGAGGAAACTACAATGGTATTTGAAAAGTGTTTGGACTCAGCATTGCCGCAGCCTGGAGACAGTAATTGCACTCATTCCCTGCCTACAACAGGAGTTTCGATGGTGGGCAGAAGCCTGTCACCACAACAAGGGTCTGCCATTCAGTTTACCCACAGCCAAACACTGACAACAGATGCATCAGATTATGCCTGGGAGGCCCATTTGGCAGGAAAATGTATTCAGGGCACATGGCCTGCAAACCAGATGCATCTTCACATCAGTCAAAAAGAGATGCTAGCTGTTCAAAATGCCCTGACAGCTTTCAAGGAACTGCTTCATCCAGGACAATTACTGATAAAGACAAACACTACGGTCATGTGGTACATAAACAAACAGGGAGGTACTCATTCCTACCCCCTCTGCAGACAAGCAATGACCTTATGGGACACAGCATTGGCCTTTCAAGTTCACCTGCAAGCACAATTCCTGCCAGGAAAAACAAATACTCTGGCAGACGAACTAAGCAGAAACCTCATGGATCCCCACGAATGGAAACTGGATCCACAAGTCTTCAGGATGATAATAAGGAAATGGGGATGCCCAGACATAGATCTATTTGCCTCCCCGCACAACTGTCAGTTGCAGAGATTTTGCACAAGGATTTACCACAAGCAAGCATGGAAAGTGGACGCCCTATCATTCAGTTGGATCTAACAGTATGTGCTTTTCCCCCACTACCTCTCCTTCCCAGAGTACTCCTAAAGGTCAGACAAGAGAAACCAAAAATGATTCTGATTTCACCAGACTGGCCACGCCAGCACTGGTACCCAGTCTTGAAGAGCTTGTCTCAAGGTCCAGCATGGATATTGCCTCAAACTTGTCACTTACTGACCCAACAAAACAATCAGATCCTGCACAGCCAACTCATGACCTTAAATCTGGCAGCATGGCGAATAATGTAGCCATTCTGAACTCTCCTCTTTCAAAAGCTGTTATGGATGTTATCTTGGAGGCCAGGAGGCCCAGTACCAGAAAGTCTTATGCAGAAAAATGGAAGAGATTCTGTGCTTGGAACCAGGAACAAGGCAGTGACATGACTGTACCAAACATTCCTCAGATTTTACAATACGTGACTGAGATGCTGAACAAAGGCCTTTCTTTCTCATCAATTAAGATTCATGCCTTTGCCATTTCTGCACATTACAATACGGAACTACCTATCTTTTCTCACCCTTTAATAAGGCAGTACCTCAGAGGGGCCGAAAACATTAGGCCTCCAAGGAGAGCACCAATTCTGGCCTGGGACCTCAATTTTGTTTTAGAAAAACTCACTGCCTCCTTTCCAGCCAGCATCAACAACGGATATTAAATTCTTATCCTGGAAAACAGCACTGCTCATAGCCATTACCCCTGCAAGGCAAGTCTCGGAGTTACAAGCACTCATGGCTGTGGAACCTTTCATCATTTTTCATCCAGACAGGGTTTCTCTGAGGACAAACCCTACATTTATGCCTAAGGTGGTGTCCAGTGTGACCCTCAATAAAACCATTCACTTGCCTACCTTTTACCCAAATCCACAGAACAAGGGTGAGAAAATTCTGCATTCTTTGGACATACACAGGCAGTTACGTTTCTACTTGGACAGAACTAAAGCTTTCAGAAAGACTGAGCAACTTCTAGTGTCATATGCTGCAGGATCACAAAGAAAGGCTATTTCAAAACAGACTGTTTCTAAATAGATAGGCCATTGCATCCATTTCTGCTATTCTCAACATGGCAAATCAGTGCCTAAGGGCATTTGGCCTCATTCCACCAGAGCAGCAGCCACTTCAGCAGCCTTCCTCGGGGGAGTACCAACCAAAGAAATGTTAGAGGCTGCAACTTGGAGTTCAGTGCACACCTTTACAAAGCACTACCACTTGCCTCTCTACTCTTAAGTGCAGAGCAGGCTTCGCCACTGCAGTTCTGCAGGGCCTCATAGCCTCTCCTAATCCTATTTAGCCCAGCCACCCTTCCTCAGCTTTGGGATTCAACCCAAGAGTAATGACTGCAACAGTGAAACACGATGAACATAGTGCAGTTGTGTACCTACCATAAATGTAGATGTTAGTGTATTCACTGTTGCAGTCCAGGTTACCCACCCACCTTCCCCCTTCTCTTTGCTGGGACTTATTTGCACTTCTATATCCTATACTAACTTTTTGGTGTATTTGCTTGTAGATGAAGGAAATGACATTTTTGTGTATGCATTTCTTATTGATATATTTTTCAGCCTACCTATTTGTGGCATCTGACATCTGGGGCAAGAAAAACTGAAGAAAATGGCATCTGCTGTATCTTTTATTCCCCTGGCGCACTGACGTCAGGGAAGAGGCGACAGCAACCGATGCCAGACCTAGACTTTGGAACTCAGGCTGACTGCGGGTAGCCTGCCAGCAGGATAACCCAAGAGTAATGACTGCAACAGTGAATACACTTGAACATCTACATTTACGGTAAGTACACAACTGTACTTTCCCTTCTTCCATGCCTCACGCTAGAGCTTTAGTGGTGGATTCATCAGCTATCTCAAAACCAAAGGCTTCCTTTTCCACCCCTATTCCCCTTTCAGGAACTTTTTTAGGTGCTTCAGATTTGGTGTGGTGGGAGCATCTTATGGCTCTCTTAAGGTTCAGGGACTTTGGTCCCTTCATCAGAGGCTGGGCCGTATTAACATCAAAGAGATGAGAGCTTTCCTTCTTACTCTTCAGGCCTTCCATACCCTGTTCCTTCCAGGTCCTCTGAAAATCTTTACAGACAGTACTACAGTGATGTAGTACATCAATAAGCAAGGGGGGGGGGGGGCATGGTCTTCCCTCCTGTGCAGATTATCTGTTCAGGGTTGAGATGTGTCTGTTCAGTATCAGGTGACTCTTCAGGGTGTTTATATTCCTTCAGAACAAAACCTTGTTGCAGACTGTCTGAGGAGGTCCATAACACAGACTCGCCAGTGGTTGCTTCACAAAGATTTGTTTCTGGACATTGTCCACCAGTAGGGGTACTCCTCAGGTAGATCTTTGTGCCTCCCCTCTAAACAGACAACTTCCTCTTTTTTTCCACCAGAGTCCCATGTTCTCTGACATGGAAGGTGGTCTTTTTTCTTGGAAGATGATGGTTACTGTATGCCTTCCCTCCCCCTTACTCTTACACCAAGGGTCCTGCTCAAGATAGAACAGAACGCTCCCAAAGTCTTGCTGGTAACTCCCTTTTGGCCCAGACAGTATTGGTTCCCTCTTCTGCACGTATCCCAGTGCAATCGCTACAAGTTTACCTCACAGGTTGCACCTACTTGCACAAGACAAGGGGTTTCTCATCCATCCTCCCTTGTCCACTCTTCATTTGACACTGTGGGTGATGAGGTTTTGATCCCTTTTAGGCACCTCTTTTCTGTGGACTTATTTTTTGTTCTGAAGTAGGCCAGGAAACCCAGTACTAGGAGAGAAGTTTTGTCTGTAGTCTTGCTTGTAACCAGGATCCACTTTCTGTGGAAGTTCCTTTGGTTCTGTCATCAGTGTGAATTGCTTCATGCTGGGTTAGCACACTCTTCAGTTAAAGCTCACCTCTCAGCTATTTCTGCTTGCCTGCCCTTGATTCCTCCTCTAGTCTTTAGGTTTAAGCTCAAACAATTTCTTAAAGGTATCCTTCATATAAGGCCTTCCAGGAAGCCTGTTCCTCCTTCTTGGGACCTTAGTTTTCTTTTTCGAAAAATTGACTCGGGCGTCTTTTGAGCCTGCAGCTTGTGCTTCCTTGCAACGTTATACTTGGAAGACTGTTGCTCTTTTGGCCCTTCAGCTAGAAGGGTGTCTGAGCTACTGACCCTTACGGCTATCCCTTCTTTTTTCGTTTTTCATAGGGACAGCATGTCTGTTCGTACTAATCCTTCTTTTATGCTTAAGGTGGTTAATGGGTTAATAAATTGTCTGTTCATCAATCTATTAATTTGCCCACTTTTTTTCCTTCTCCGCAGTCTGCTAGTGAGAAGGTTTCGTCACACCTTGAATTTACATAGGCAGCTCAGATATTATTTTTATATGATTAGGGCCATTCACGTTTGAGCAAATTTTTATTTCCTTTCATTCTAGAGCTCTAGGTTTTGCGGTTTCTAAGAAAACAATTTCTTCTTAGATTTCCAAGACCATTTCCTTTTGTTACCCTTTTCATAGCAAAAGCCTTTCTACTTCAGTAAAGGCTCATTCTGTGAGGGCTGTGGCTTCCTCTGGTGCTTTTTTCAAGGGATTGGATGCCGCCTCAATCCTTGAGGCTTATACTTGGACTTCTATCCATGCTTTTACTAAACATTACAAGCTGGATGTGGTTTCCAGGGCTAGAACTGAATTTGCCCGTGTTATCCTGCATGGCTTTCTTGAAAGCTCTGCTGGGCCTTCCTCCTTCCAAGCTTCCTTTGGAGCTTTTGTACTCTCCCTTTAGTAAGGAGTACTGCAACAGTGATATGGAAGGACATAGTACAGTTGTGTAAGAAATTACCTTAGCAGTAGATGTCCTTCCCTTCACTGTTGCAGTATTCATTCCCTCCCTCCTCCCCGTTTCTTTTCTCCTTCTGGATGCACATTTTCCGCCTTGGACTGTTGTTCCTCCTAGGGTTTTTCATTTCTGAGATGGGTATGTCTGCACTTCACCTTTGTCCTGTGCCATGAGCAGACCACATATGTGTGACATACAATGTCCTTGTGAAAAAGCTAAGGCTTTTGTGTACTGCCCAGAAGTAGGGCTACCCTTGACAAGGGGATCTCTGTAGTAAGGAATACTGCAACACTGAAGGGAGGGACTTCTACTGTTATGGTAATAAGGAATACTGCAACACTGAAGGGAGGGACTTCTACTGTTATGGTAAGATTTTACACAATTGTACTTTCTGATCACTTTGGACTATGTTACTTTGTTGAGATAGTTTTGTTACATGTTGTAGAAATCTCCACAAGCTTGAAATAAGGATTAAAATATAATTCTCTGGGCCCAAAAACTGTCTTATTAAAAATGACTGGAGAAAGCACTTTTAGAACTGCATGTCAACCGTGGTTAATGTATTTCACATTACTGCGTTGGATGCATCATGTGACAAACTTTTTCTTAGATTGCATTGGAAATGATGGTTAAAATTGTGTTTTAAGCGCCTACGTTTGTCTGTTTTGCAACTGCCTTTGCTATATGTGTTGGGTTATAGCTCATGCACCCAATTAAGAAGTAAAATAAGTAAATAAGGATATCTTTTGCTGTTACTGTTTGGAGATGGCTGTTGGCAATGGTGATCACCTTTAATAATGATCTACACATGATGGTGTATACTGTTAACTTGCCCACTCAGTGTTGTTAACTGCACAAAGACTGCTGAGATGTTTTATCAAGAAAAAAAAGTTTGAGGACTTGGGAGGCTACTAATGCTTTTCTGAATCTTGGTTGATCCTACCATAAGATTTTTATGTACCTCTGGAGGAAGTAGTCATTAAGTTGGATGAAAGTTGTGAGCATTTGTTCTTGTGTGACCATTTACTTAATAGTCACTCTCTGTCCATTCTTTTCAGTAGAACATACTTTACCAACTAATATGCACATTACTGCTGTAACTTTAAAGAGAATGCAATCCTTCTGGGGAAGTAGTTTCTTGTGAAGGACTGCTTGCTAAACTGTTATGGTTGTAGGTATTTAGACTCTTAATTGAGGACATAGTTGATGAATTTAACTACAAAAGAAATCTTTCTGTAGTGCTAGTGATCCTGCTGTCTAATGGGGTTAGACTTTTTGTCTTTGAAGATAGATGTTATGGATTCAGTTACTTCAGTCAGGGAGTAAGTCTGTGTGCCACATTTTGCAATTCAGTTGTGTGTTGGATGTATTGACTGGTAAATTCTCCTAAAAATAGACATTTCCATGTATGTAGTACAGTGAAAAGTAGATTTAATGGACTTGATATTACTGATAAACTGTGTTCATTTTCTGGAATCCAGCAATCAGAGATTCACAGAGCAAGCAGTTTGGGTCTTGGTCTGTTTTCGGGATACTGCTGTTAATCACAGATTTTTTCTAGAAACTAGTAGCAGAATTTTGGTTCCTATCTTATGTTATGATGTTTGTTCTTGTATGTATGATAGTTTCACACTAAGGGATTATGGGTTCAGGTTTCCTCAGTGATGTCTTACACTATGTAATGTTTTATTAATGCAGGCTTTTCCTTCAGCCTGCAAAAATCTAGCATCTCCTGTTCACAAGATAAATGTTTCTTGGGAGCCATATAGAGGACACAGTCAGGATCTCCCTGCAGAAGGAAAGAGTGCTAGTTTTCACTTCAGTTTTCCATGATTGCTGGGTCTGTCCTAAACATCCTCCTCAGTCCTTGGGGTACTTTTTGTGAGTTTACACATGAAGAAACTACATCAGTATCTACTTGGTCTGAGGTGTCAAAAACTGCACTCCCTCAAGATGATAATGCCCCTTACCCCAGTTCACACAGAATTTCATTGATGGATAGTAGAGGTGAACTTCAGCCCTGGAGTAAGGGAAAGATGTATTTGTCAGGGTTCAAGACCCAAGGATGAAAAATGACAGTCCAACCCATTAGATTCAAGAAGATATTGTCCACTACATGTTTACACCAGGTCTTCATGCTGGTGTTATGACTGGGCATCTTCTGACTGGTCACAAGGATCTTAAATTAGACCTGATAAAAATCATTGTTGTCTAAGTAAATCAGATTTTGTGCTTAGTATAAATATAACGATATCTGTGCCACAGCACTGATGGTTCAAATAGCCCTCATTTACCTTCCTACGCCATTTCAGGATTAACTTTCTTATTTTGGTTAAAGCACACGTATTTGCTGTTTCAATCTTCTTGCCAAATGAGCTGCCCTGTAGCTGCTTTACATTTTACAAAGCAGTTTTTTAAAGGATGCTTTCCACTTGAGACCATTGAAGAAATTGGAAAAACTGAGCATTATACCCTTCAGATCTGCAGTTTCAACAACCTAAAGTTTCTTTCATGGAAAACTTTGCTTCTTGTAGCCATCTCCTCAACTAGAAGGATTCCAGAATTACAAGCCCTCACATACAGGGTACTTTACATAGTTTTCCCACAAAGTCCCCTGCTAACGCCTAAAGAGCTCTTAAAAATGACATTAAGCAATATTCAACTTTTGGTTTTCTTTCTAGCCATACAGAATGGGTCGGGGGAGTGGGAATCTTGCACATTTTGGATGTGTGCATATTATGTTCAGATTTTCTGTAGAAAGAAGTAAGAATTTCAGGCAGACCTCTCCATTTTTTGTACTTTGTGCCTGAATAAGGAAGACTTGTTTTTAAACTGAACTTGACTGGATGTATGGCTGGTTGCATTGCCTTTTTGTGTGATCAAAATGTGTAAATTATTAAAAGACTATGTTAGTATACACTCCACAGTTCTGTGTGTTAGCAAATTAAATATCCCAGTTTGCTAAGACTTTTTCCCTGGAAAATGTCTTTCAGTGCCGTAGCCTTGTACTGATAGGCATTATATATGTAGGCTTACATGGTGGCTGTTAAAATGTGCTAGGCTGCTAAGTTACATTATTTTCTGCTTCTTTAAGTTGTGGATGTATGACTTTCTTTCAAGGTTGGGAGTGCATTTCAAGCTCAGAATATTTGTAATTAGTTGGCATTACACTTGAAGTGAAGAACATATGCATTTATTCAGAAAATTTACATTTTCTTTCACTAGAAAGGTGCCACCATTGAAAGTGTCTGTGTGGCCACAACAGATGTGCTCGACTGATTGCATTGCCAAGCTGTGTATATAAGATATTTATCAAAGGGATCACCACTGCAATTTTGTTAGTTCTGTAATTTGATGGTGGAGGATACCTAACTTCTAGGCCAACCTGAAGAGGTCTCTAATACTGTCCTTGCAAGCATAGTTCTGCCCTGGCCAATGTTTGCAGGCATAAAGGAAGAATCACTTGCGCCTTATCTTTAGTTATTTTTCTTTGTGAAGCACTTAGGTAGTCTGCCTCTGTTAGGGCTCTTACAGGTAAGTACTGGAGCAGCAAATGAAAGTACCCAATCCGGGACATGCTTTTTTGTCTCCATGTCTGCCAGACATAGTGTGCCTTGACTCCAGAGGTGCAGTCATCCAGGCAGCCATAGGGATTGCTTGATCCTTTTCAGCATCCCAGCAGTGATAGTGGTAAGTCTTTAGTCCTTCCTGTTAGGTGAGTGATGTGTGACTACTGTCATTCCAGGGTCTTCGTCACCTTCTCATGCACGTGTGCACTTCTACACACCTGCTGAGGAAGTCTGCCTCTTTCATGGCTTGGTGAGGTGTGTACATTTCCCAGGACCATCGCCAAATGTGGCAACCCCTCCCCAAGGGATTGTAGCATAGGCCATCCCTATTCTGACTCCTTCCCAAGATAGGCACACCTATCCTCTCCACACCAACAGCAGGTATCAGTGCAGCTTATCAAACACTGGTCAGCTATGTCTTAGTTTGGGCTTTAATCCAAAAAACTTTCCAACTTTAGCTACACGCTTTCGGAGGATACAGTGACCCTCCTCCTTCAGAAAAATTTAGATGCATGCATACATGTAGGACACCACAGTACTTGCATAGCTTGGAGACATCTTTTAAATCTAAAATCTTCCCTGATAGATTTAACTACTGTGGTGTCCTACATGTATGCATGCATCTAAATTTTTCTGAAGAAGGAGGGTCACTGTATCCTCCGAAAGCGTATAGCTAAAGTTGGAAAGTTTTTTGGATTAAAGCCTTGAAGTCTTGAAATTGGTGCGCATTCTAGCTCTTTTTGGTGGTTTTTATCTGGTTTTAATTTTTTCTGAGTTTGCGTTAGTTTGGGCTTTATCTTATTCTGCTAATGGAGCTGACTAGGATCTGTTTTTCTTGATATTGATACTGATTGAGACTTCAAAGTGTTTAACATCTCTGGAAAATTGCTCAAGTAAATGTGAGCAAAAAAGGGAGATTTCTGCCCAAAAATGCCCATGTCAGGCATGAAGATGATGAAAATTGCAAAAGCCATGAGTTAAATATTGAAGAGATTGAGCAGGGAGTGTGAGGTCCTAGTGACTGTCTTAGTCTCTCGGAGGCCTATACCTTTCTGCCTTTGTTAATCCTCTCAGAGGCATACACTGGCATCCTATCCTTAGCTGCTGCTGTTGGTTCTCACTTTTCTTAGGAGAACAAAGGTGATTCTGATGTTGTCTGCCAGAAGTATGACAAGTGGAAGATATCCCAACATGATCCTTGAATTCCTGTATCCATGGCATACAAGAATAACATCTTGATTATGACCCAGATGACCCTAGTTCGAGTAGTGGCTTGAGTGTCTGATGGCACAGGGAGAAAGACACATCTCCTCCCCCATTTGATAGTGATCAGATGACTAGGAAGCGTTTTCATTGGCCTCTCCTGTAGTGGAAGTTGGCTATGGAGAGACACTCAACTTAGAGAGAATATTTCAAATGGAGGAAGAAGGAAATTTCTTCCTCAAAAAATAATTGGAGCTAGTGGATTTGAGGACCCAAACAAGTGGCTGCCACAATTTTTGTTCTGGTCCTTGAGGATGTTTTTGATTCAGCAACTCTAAACTTCAGCTGTCAGAAACCCACTCCAAAGAACCTGGATCGATACTAGTGGGTCCTTGTGGAAATTTCTACCCCCCCCCCATCCTGTGCTTGCCCATCACCAGCCCCTTCCTGTTGGTCTTGAGCCCATGTGCTCTTACTCCACTGGGGAATCTTCAACAGAGGGCAGAAGCTATTCAGAAGGCCCTGGCATTAATGACTGTGGAGGTGGTTTGTGCCTTTGCCAGCATCTGGCATTGCAGGCAATGTGGGCATGTTCTCTTTTGTCCTAGCCTTGCCTTTGATGACTGAAATTAGTACTTGCATCACTGCAGAAGGAGCCTTGTAGTGCCCTATCCATGCTGTTATGTTTCTACATTCACACTAATGAGGGCTACCACTTCTGGATTGGTAACATCACTTCTGGCTTGGTAACATCAAGCCCATGTGTTCCATCTGTGCCGCATCACTGGTGCCCCTTGCTGGCTATGGATTGTAGCCATTGACTGGAACAGCCATTCCCTTCCTCCAGTGTGGATGAGCTAGCATTGACTGCTGACAGTGACCTTCCTTTGCTTAGCTCCCACAGTAGCTGATCTGTTACTATAATTCTGTTCATCTAGGGTAATAGAGCTTTATCCCTCTATGCCACAGCAATGGTCTGGGTTCAGGAGGAATTCAAGTACCTGTACAGAAAAAAAGTGTAGCAGATCCTACAGTAGTCTATTTAAAAGGAACAGAAAAAGTCAAAGCTACCCTCAGGAGTAAATATGCTCCCCAGTAATGGGGGGTGGGGGGGTGGCCACTGTACCAAATCAGGAACAAAATGTACTCCTCCACTACCTTAACTTTTCAAGCTATAAATTACTAAATGCATATGTTAAGACCCTTATGTCTTCCTAACAATTTTGGGAACACTAGAGAAGCCCCTCAGTGGACATGTTCACATCAGAATACACTCAACTCCTTACCGCCCCTTCTGATTCACCAGCCCTAAGCCATGGGCCATAGATGCCTTCACCTTACCATGGAAGGTAAACTTCTTCTATATCTTTCCTCCACTGTCCTTCATTCCTTCATTCTAAGGGTGCTGCAAAAGCCAAGGTCAGAAGAGGCAGGAATCATTCTGGCTCAGGTAAACTTGATTCTGCACAGTGTATTAGTGGACCCCCCCCCCTTTTCCTTCCACAGTGCAACTCTCATTTTACAGAACAGTGAAGTCCCAAACCTCAGGACCCAAAAGGGCTGTGGAAGCATGGATCTTTTTTGTCCTTTTGGGACCTCATCATACCAGTCCAACCCCTAATATCCCATAGCCATGCTGAGTCTACCACCAGCCTATTACAGTGTTGCTGGTGCTGGTTCTTGATTCTAAGTCCTGAGGAATTGCCCTCCTGTGTTTCTATCCAGGGCAGGGCTCTTTTTATATGCCTTACCCCCTCTCTTTCCCTGTATCCCCATACCTGTGTATTATACCTGAGGGCAGCTCCCCTCTTTGGACTACTACTCCCCTTAGGAAGCGTCATTGACAAATGCCCTGTCACTGAGAATGGACACACCCATCCCTTGCTGCTGCTCTGTCAGTTGTCTGAGCTGCTAATCGAACCCAAGTTGCCTGGGCTGTAGTCAGGGCATTACCTCTCTATGCTACTGGAGCAGTCGTAACATGGATCCTTTTATTCTAATCCCATTTAAGAGACCTGGTTTTTGATGAAGTGGTGTGTTCTTCCAGAGGCCAGATAACCAAGTACAAGGAAATCTTACCTGGCCAGATGGAAAAGATTTGGAGTGGGTGCAGTACCAAAGGTATCACAAAGAAACACTGTCATTACCTGTGATATAAAAAAGACCTGTTGGAGAGGCAAGTATGTATCCCACAGACTACCCCGTCTGTGAAACAGGGTTCCTCCCTAACCCAATTCAAGTGCAACTTGGCAGTTGGATGGGGAACAGGAAATTCTTCCCTGGTTTGGCATCTACATCTCTAATGGACAACAGACACTCTGTAAATGGTTCATCTCCTTGGCCCCTGCTTACACCTACCAAGGGTACGAGAAATTGTTAGAGATTTGGGATGCATGGCTAGGCTTAAGCAGGCCCTAGTGGTTTGTTAGCCTGGTAAATGTCTATGAACCTAGGAGGTATTACATTGTCTGGCTAAGCAACTTCTCTTTCTTTGCATAGTGCAGTTTCTGAATGGGGATCCTCCACTTAGTCAGCAGTAAAACAAATCTCTGTTCCTTGGGACTTGAATTTTGTATTCCATTAACTGACACTTTCTTCATCTGAACCAGGTTTTCCTGTGCCACTTAAAGTTCTGTTGTGTAAAACTCCATTTCTCAAGACTTTTACATCAGAATTTTCAGACGGTCACATGTAAGTAACTTTGTGGTATTGTACAAGAACAGGGTCAGTCTGAAAACAAACCCTTTATTTTTGCAATAGATGGTGCCTCAAGTAGCTTTTATCAAACCATTGAACTAACAACTTTATTTCCAAACCCACAAAACAAATAGTACAGTGTTTACTGCATGTCCTAGCAGCTTGGGTATTAATGTCAGGATTAAGGATGTAAGATGGAGTGAATAAGAATAGGTTTACCCATGTCAAAGTATACTTTGTTTATATGGTTAGTTAGCTGCATTATATTCTTTTGTAAGTTCACTAACGGGAATCCGGAAGCATCAGTTAAGGTACATTCTACAAAAGGGATAGCAACAACTGCATCTCTCTTTAAGAATGTTACATCTCAAGATATTTCTGGCACGGCAGTGTGGAACATTTTCCACACTTCCATAAATGCTGCAAATTGTTCCATCAGTGTGACTGCAGGGAGGGATTTGCCCCCATCATGCTGTAAGGCTTGCTGTAGTCCCCTCCTTTTACTTATTATTCCTTATTAAGCTGTAGTACTGTCCTTAGAGTAAGGAATATGACTGCAGCAGTGATCCTTACAATACAAATACTGCATTTGTGTGTGTACAGTAACAGTAAATGTTCAAATAATTGATCACTGCTTTAATGTAGTTCATCACCTCTTGGCCTCCAGGTTCAGTTAACTGTTTATGGTTAGAAAAGTATTTTTGATATCCTGACTGAAATCAATGTTGCAGTATTCCTATTTAGTGGGTTGTCACCACTGATGTCTGGCCGGGGTACCAAAGCTTTCTTTCCCAGGATCGTACAGTCAACATGTGACCTCAGTTTACAAGTGCAGGGATATATAGACGGGTGTACAAGCGCAATTCTCAGACTGTCTCACCTCCAGCCTGAATGCAGGTTGCGTATCCATCAGACTGATTGTTGTTTGGGGATTGATGCCATTGCTTTGAGTAAACAGAAGTGTCCCATTGGAGAACCTTCTTTTATCTTTCTGAAGTGTTTTGTTTACTGGTATTAGATGTCAGCTAGGAGGGGCAAATGTATGAGAGATAGGCAAATGCTGTACAAAGACTTGCATACCCAGTGTCTGTTCTACTTAGGAGCAGAACATGACTACAAGGTCTGTTCCGTTTGTCGAATGTTTGTACCTAAGAAGTTGCAATCTCATTTGTCCTTGCTAACACTTTTCTGGAGACCCACTGCCTGAAGTGCTTGCCCCACTGCAAGATGGCAGATCCCACTTCCCCAGACGTACCTGTGCCACTTAAGAAAAAGCTTAAAAGAACTAGGCTGGAGACTTGGTCGGTTCATTTTGATTCCAACGTTTACCCACTGAGGTTTTGGAATCTGCCGTATGTCTGATTCCATCTGCAAGGCCCTCTGCCGAGACCCCACTTGATTCTGGTGTGGCATAGGATTACCTTACAACTGAGGAATCCACAGAAAAAGCCTAACTATAAATTGTCATATTGGAGGGTTCAGAGGGCATTCCCCATATACTAGTTAGGAAGAGATCCCAAGTAAACCTATTGCGGCGCATCAGGGATTTGGACCAACAGCCTTAGTTCAGACAGATGTCGCACCAAAAAACTAAGCATGTACCTTCTTCCCTCTTAAAGGAGTGCCGAGACTCTTCTCAAGGTCATTTTGGCCATGAAGCCTCCTTCCTTTTCTTCCCAATCCCCCACCCGTCAAGAAGATTGCTGTGGATTCATCTTCCTCTGAAGATGAGGAGGCTTCTGATTTTAAGCTTTCTCTAGCTTATTCCTCTCAAATGCATTATTTTGTCTGTTAGCCACATCCCTTCTAGTGATGATTCTGTTTCTCCTGACTGTCCTGTGGAAGAAGCTTCCTTTGGAGAGAACACATGATGAAGCATTTTGACTGGGAGTCTAGGCAGATTACACAGGTCCAGAAGAGATACTACAACCTGTTTGAAATGGGCACCCCAGCCCCCAGTTCCTCCTGTTCTTGATGCTTTCTTGGATGCCTTTTATTCCACCTCTACTGCCCCTAACTCGCAGCTCCCTGCTCCAAAAGGCCAGAGAGATTTTATTAAGTCCCCGATTACTGTAAGTTCTTGTTTAAAAATTATGTATCAGACTCTTCTGCAGTCTGTCTTTCTTCTGATAAACCTTCTAAGCTCCTTTCCTAATGGCAGTGCCCTTCCCTTCCATAACAGGGTGATGGTTTGTGTCTTCTCTACTTTGGCAGTCAGTGCTGTTACCAAACCGAAATGACCAGATGTTTGATGTCCATCCTCAATTTCTTGAACCAAGTTAGTGCTGGATTCCCAAGGGAACTGATGCTGAACAGATCTCCTTACTTAATCAGACTACGTAAGTAGCCAGACACAGCGTTAAATGTAGATGTTCTTCATTCCACATTGCTGCAGTCCTAACTATTGGGTAGTCCGCTGTCCAGTCGGCCCCAATACCAAAGTATATGGCTGACGTCGGTCAGGGCGCATTAGACTGACGTAAGTACGTCAGGGTACTAATGCGCATGACCGACGTCATATCCTCAGTCTTTTTTGCCGCATGGTCCGATGCAGAAGCAATTTTGCGAGTGCAGGTTGGCGTTCTGAAAGTTTCTGAAGCCAGAGTTTCAGACCGAATCAAAGTTGGCTAAGTACCCCGTTGGGGAATATTTTGGTTTTTTCTTGCCTCAGTATTTAACCGGATGTCAGAAAAGTGAATAACTGTATTTCTTGTGGGAAACAGATACCTCATAGGGATTACCATACTTTGTGTATTCCTTGTTTAGGGCCTGAGCACGGCGTTGTTGGATGCCGCTCTTGTGCTAGATTTAACAAACGCACTATTAAGAGAAGGTTAGACTGTGCCAGGTTAGTGTTTGGGAAGCGTTGTAATTATAAAATGCCGTCGGATGCTCCGACGCCGGCTTCGCTAAAAAACGCAAGGACAAAACAGCAAAGCCTAGAGTGGAAGAACCGACAGTCCCAGACGTCGGTTCTTTAGAGGGCTCAGTGGAGCCGGAGGTTTTGCCAGGTGTTTCTTTGGAGTCTCAGGGAGAGACTTTACTGTTACAGGATGTATCCTCTCAGGAAGTAGGCCAGGCTGAGGGGCTTCTCAGGTGGCTGTTCTTCCCTCTCTTCCTAAGGTGGTTAGAGCCTCCCTTCTGTTTCCAAGGCTTCTTTGAGGGGCAGGCCAAGTTTTGCTTCAGTGAGGGTTCTCCTAGTGCTTCAGGGTCTTTGCCTAAGAAACATATGCTTAAAATGGCAGAGGATTTGATTACTATGATAAGGGGTTCTATGCCCCCTCCTGATAAGAGGCCTAGGGTGGAACCTGAGTTTGAGAGTTTTGAGCAATGCTCTGAGGCTTCTGAGTCTTCGGCTGAAGACTTGCAGGAGTACCCTCCTTATTCTGATTCTGATGTGGATGATTCTACTCCTTCAGCTTCTCCTCCTGAGGATTTTTCATTTTCAGAGACTCTGCATTCCATGAGGGAGCATTTTAAATGGGAAGGTCAAGATTTCTCTGATTCCAGGAAGAGGCTTAGGGAATTCTTGTTTTTACCCCAGCATAGGCCTTTAGCTATACCTCCTGTTTTGAATGTGGTGGAAGATGTTTTTGCAGAGGCTTCCCTGAATCCTGATTCTTTGCCTCCTGCCCCAGTTAAACCGGATAGGTATTATAGGGTGCCTGAAGCTCATAAGTATCTTTTTAAGAGTCCTAGGGCAGACCCGGAAACTGTCTCTCAGGGGCCTAAAGGTGTGAAGGCCTCAGTTGTTAAAAATCCTATCCCTCCTGATAAAGAGGCAAGGGCTTTGGATAGATGGGGAAAGAAAGTGTATACTTCTTCCACTTTAGCCATGAGGGCGTTGAATTGTCAGTTTCACATGTTAAAATATCAGAATTATCTTCTTTCACAGTTGAAATCTAAGGTGGATGCTCTGGCGGAAGGTATTGAGTGTAAAGAGTTGCAGGATTTAGTTCATGTGTCTGAACAGGTGGGTAAACATTCCTTGCAATGTGGTTTTGATGCTGTGCAGGCCTCCTCCAGGGTGGCTGCCACTGGTTCTGTTCTTCGTAGGCACGCCTGGTTGAGAGATCAGAATTTAGCTGAGCATGTTAAGACACGGATTTTGGATGCTCCTTTGCAGTCTGATGTGTTGTTTGGTTCGCCTGTAGAAGCAGTTTTGAAGAAAATGGAGGACAAAGCTAAGTCTATGCAAACTGTTAAAGATTTTTTGCAGGTGCAGCCTCCAAGTTTAGTAGAAATTGGCCTGCTAAGGGATGGACTTATCCTGCTTATGATTCCCAGTCTAGGGGTAGGTCTAGACGTGGTAGGGGCAGAGCTCAGGGTTCTTTTAGGCCTAGGACAGGGAGTTCCCCTGCTCAGACTTCTGGTGAGGGCAGGGGTCAGTCCTTTCGTAAGCAGACCCAATGACCTGCCTTTTCAGCTGCCAGTTCATTCTCGCCTGGCAGCACCGTTGGGAGGAAGACTGTCTCTTTTCAAAGAAAATTGGGATTTAATTACCCAAGACAGATGGGTTCTGGATATCATTCACCACGGTTACAGGTTTTATTTCCATACCTTGCCTCCTTTCAAAGGCATGCCAGACATTCCTCCTCTACAAAGACAAGAGGCTCACAAGCAAATTTCTCTGTTACTCCAAATAGGGGCCATTCAGCCGGTTCCTGTGCCAGAAAGGGGCCTAGGATTTTATTCTCGCCTGTTCCTAGTACCAAGAAGGGGAACACGTGGAGACCAATTTTGGATTTATCTATCCTCAACACTTATCTGGACATTCCCAAGTTCAAAATGTTGACGTTACAACAGCTTTTACCTCTGCTGGGCAAAGATCACTGGATGGTAACTTTAGATCTCAAGGAAGCTTACCTTCATGTGCCTATAAGACTAAGTTGCAGAAAGTATCTGCTTTCGAGCTGGAAATTCTCATTATCAGTTCTCTGCATTGCCCTTTGGCTTATCTACTGCGCCCAGAGTATTCACAAAGGTTCTGGCTCCAGTGATAGCTTACTTCAGGCTAAAAGGAATTCAAATCTATCCTTACTTGGACGATTGCCTGATTCTGGCTCAAGAAAAGGAAGACCTTCTACAGCATTTGGAATATGTCATAGCAGTGCTAAGATGCCTAGGGTATTCTGTGAACGAAATAAAGTCCAGTCTAGTACCCTCTCAAGACATGTGCTTTCTGGGTGTGAGACTGAATACAGCAGCCCAGATGGCCTTTTTAACCCCGGACAAACAAAAGAATCTTTCCAGTTACTTCCATCAACTATCTCTTCAGTCCGGGCTGACTGCAAGGACAGTCCTTCAAGCCTTAGGGTTCATGGCATCTTGTATTCTGGTGCTTCCCAATGCCAAACTGCATATGAGGAAGCTACAATGGGATCTCAAAATGTATGGACACAGCACTGCCAGGATTTGGACACTGTCATTCAAATAATACCTTGCATTCAAAAGGAATTTTTGTGGTGGGCTCAGGAATGTCACCTAAACAAGGGACTCTCTGTGACCCGCCCACAGGCGAGTCAGATTCTAACGACAGATGCCTCAGACATTGCTTGGGGAGCTCATCTAAATGGAAAGTGGATACAAGACAAGTGGCCTGCCAGACTACAGCATCTACATATCAACATGAAGGAGATGTTAGCAGTCCAGTTTGCATTAATGGCTTTCAAGGAGTTACTTCTTCCAGGGCAGGTGTTGATTCTAACAGACAACACAACTGTCATGTGGTACATCAACAAACAAGGGGGAACACATTCTTACCCATTGTGCAGACAAGCAATGATTTTATGGGAGACTGCGCTCAGCTTGCAACTAACTCTTCAGGCAAGGTTTCTGCCGGAGCACAGAACTCCTTAGCAGATGTGTTAAGCAGACAAATCATGGATCCCCACGAGTGGAAACTGGATCTTCATGTATTTCAAAAGTTGACAGTGTCCTGGGGAACTCCAGACATAGATCTGTTCGCTTCTCCACTAAACCACCAGCTGCCAAAGTTTTGCACAAAGAGGTTTCATCACACAGCTTGGAAAGTGGATGCTCTTTCTTTCAGTTGGAAAAATCTTCATGTGTATGCGTTTCCACCTCTGCCTCTTCTTCCAAAGGTGCTTCTAAAGGTCAGACAAGACAAGCCAAGGATGATTTTAATAGCTCCAGATTGGCCTCGGCAGCACTGGTACCCATTACTGAGGAGTCTGGTAAAGAAGCCTCCATGGCCTTTACCTTTGATTCCACACCTGTTGTCTCAGAGAGACGGTCACCTGCTCAATGTCAAGATTCACTCTCTTCATCTAACAGCCTGGCATATTCTGTTTTGAAAGACAGCAGGTCTCAACTTCCTCAACAAGTTTTAAATGTGATTATGGAAGCCAGGAGACCTAGTACAAGGAAAGTGTACGCAGAAAAATGGAAGAGATTTTTATTTTGGAGTGCAGCAAACAATTTGGAGATTTCTGAGCCAAATTTGAGTGTGGCTCTTCAATATCTTACTGAGTTATTGGACAAAGGTTTGTCTTTCTCTTCCATTAAGATTCATGCTGCAGCAATTTCAGCTCACTATGATTGTGACCCACCGCTGTTTTCGCATCCTTTGTTCAAGCAATTTCTTAGAGGGGCAAAGAATATAAGACCCCCACGTAGAGCTCCTACTCCTGCTTGGGATCTCAATTTTGTGTTGGAGAAACTTACTCTACAACCTTTTGAGCCTCAAGGCTACTACTGAATTGAAATACTTGTCATGGAAGACTGCTTTTGTTGGCCATTACTTCTGCAAGAAGGGTTTCTGAGTTGCAGGCCCTTATGGCAGTGGAGCCTTTTGATTTTTCATAAGGATAGAGTATCTTTACGTACTAACCCTTCCTTTATGCCTAAGGTGGTTTCTAGTGTGGCTTTAAACCAAACTATTCATTTGCCTACTTTTTATGCAGATCCCCAAAATAAAGGGGAAAAGATTTTGCACACTTTAGATGTACACAGGCAATTGCGTTATTATTTGAGCAGGACTAAGGATTTTAGGCAGTCTCAGCAGTTGTTTGTTTCTTTTGCTTTGAGTTCTCAGGGCAAGCCTGTGTCAAAACAAACTATTTCTAGATGGATTGGGTGTTGCATTACATTTTGTTATTCCCTTCATGGCAAGGAGATTCCAGCTGGGATTAGGCCTCATTCCACTAGGGCTACTGCCACTTCAACAGCATTTCTGAGGGGGGTGGCAACTAAGGATATTTTGGAGGCAGCTACTTGGAGTTCAGTGCATACTTTCTCTAAGCATTATCACCTTCCTCTCTACTCTAAGTCTAGGGCTGGTTTTGCCTCAGCTATTTTGCAAGGCATGTTGTCAGTTCCTGCTTCCTTATGATTTGCCAGCCTCCCTTACCTCTGCTTTGGGATTCTACCCAATAGTTAGGACTGCAGCAATGTGGAATGAAGAACATAGTACAGTTTTGTACCTACCATAAATGTAGATGTTCGAGGATCCACATTGCTGCAGTCCAATTTACCCTCCCTCCTCTCCCTCTGTGTTTAGAGGTGGTTCTGTAGCTGAGCTTATATTCTGCTAATTTTGTATATTTTGTATATATATTTTGGTGCAGGTATGTTGGGAGTTTTTGGTTTTTGGCCTTATCTTTTCAGGGTCTTCTGACATCTGGGGCAAGAAAAGACTGAGGATATGACGTCGGTCATGCGCATTAGTACCCTGACGTACTTACGTCAGTCTAATGCGCCCTGACCGACGTCAGCCATATACTTTGGTATTCGGGCCGACTGGACAGCGGACTACCCAATAGTTAGGACTGCAGCAATGTGGATCCTCGAACATCTACATTTATGGTAGGTACAAAACTGTACTTTATGGTGCTCTAGAGGCTTTGTCCAGAGCAGCTGCTACTGGGTCTGTCATCCGTAAGTCTGCATGGCTATAGATGATGATTCCCCATTAGATAATAACCTCCTGTTTGGCTCACAAGCAGATAATCTTTTCCAATCCATTTAAGAACAATGTCCACGAATAAAATACCTTAGGGAAGCCAAGAACAAATGGATGACCACGTAGGCTGCCTTAATTAAGGTACGGTGGGATGTCGGTGAAGAAGCTGGGCTACCGGTAAAGCCTTGAGAAAGGCTGTGCATACCCGAGCGCTTGTGGTTGAAGGCTGAGTAAAGCCTTTAGAAAGACTTTGTATACAGGTCGTAGTTCCGGCTGGTCAGGTCGCCTGGTGAGAGGAACCGCTAGTGTGGCAGCTAGAAATTAAAGATGAAACATAGAAAAAACAGGCAAAACAACGAAAATGTGGCTCGGCTAAGGAGCTCTGCTCGCCGTGGTGGCAAAAAATCAACGTAGTCGAAGTTCAGATTCTAGAAGGTCGTACTTTATTGAAGTAAAAAGCTACAAAGTCTGCCCACCCCACCCTGGCACTCCACCCCTTTCTCCATCTGTGAAAAGCTTACCACAGACCAGTGGGTACTCTCTGTTGTATAAAAAAAAAAAAAAAAAGGGCTACGCTATGTCTGGGATAGAAATCCCTCCTCTAAATGTCATATCTCCCCCTCCCCATGACCAGATCCGTCTGATACCACCCATCCTACGGGAATTATTTGCACAAGACTCAATAGAGCCAGTACCCCAAGAATTGTGTAGAGGGGCCTTTACTCCAGAATCTTCCAAGTATTAAGGAAAGAAGGGCAATGAAGACCCATACTGGGTCTCTCTTTACTTGACACTTTTCTAAAAGTGCCAACCTTCAAAATGCAGTCCCTGTACACACTGCCACTGTTCGTACTGCCTCAGGCCGTTCTAGTATCTCTAGATCTAAAAGATGCAGATCTCCGTATATCCCCTTTGCAGGAGATTCTTAAGGTTTTGTACTGGGTCATTTCATTTTTCTGCTTTGCCTTTTGGGCTTTCCACAGCCTCAAGAGTTTTCACAAAGTATCTGGCACCAGTGACTGCCTTCTGTTGAACCCAAAGTTTTCCCTACTTAGATAATCTCTGTTAATCCTAGCCTCTTTCCCACAGATATTTCTGCAAAACTTCCAGTTCACCCTCAACCTCCTTCCTCAGTTGGACTTTCACCATCAGCTACAAAGGAAGTTCTCCCTGCAACTAACTCAGAACTTAGTTTTTCTGGGTTGCAGATTGGACACCAAAAGGATGCAGGTCTATTTGCCTTAGGGAAGACGAGCAGAGCCTTACTGGTTAGTTTCAGAAACTTGCCTCCTTTGGCCAGTGATCAGCCTGGGAGAAGATACTTGGGGCTATGGGATTCATGGCAGCTACTTTCCTAGTGCTCCCTCTAACCAGACTGCACATGAGGAAAATCCAGTGATGCCTGAAAATAGTTTGGTCCCAGCAGTCCAACCCTCTAGACTCTTATCTTCTCTCAGGAGAGAATTCTCTTGCTGGAAGGAACATATGAAACTCAACCCAGGACTTCCCTTCACCCTTCCAGTCCCAGTTCAGGAAGTATACACAGATGCCTTGGACAAGGCATGGGGTCCTGGACAGGGACACACTGAGTACAGGGCAGATGGCAGCCAAAACTACTAAAGGAATACATCAACATGAAAGAAATGAGGACCCTCATCCATCATTCACTGTTGGGGGACACCTCATATAGACCTGTTTACATCATAGACCAACAGATAGCTCCCCCTATTTTGCAACAGGAGACCCTGACCCTTAGCCTGGTGGACAGATGCTTTCATCTTTCAGTGCACAGGGGGTTTACACTTCACCTTCACTCTACTACCCCTCATACCAAGGGTTCTTCTAAAGGCCTAAAAAAGTCAAAACTCTCACTAGTGATCCCCTTTTATCCAACACAGCATTGGTTCCCTCCTTTTCATCTGATCAGGGGCAATTATTACAAATGTCCACTACAGTCAGATCCCATCACACAACAGAAAGGGTCACTACTAAACCCCAACCTGTCATCCCTAAGCCTAACCCTGTGGATGACATGGTTTTCATTCCTTACAGACACCACTTTTCTGAGGGTCTACTTCACCTTATTGCATGTTGAAAATATGGAACGGCAATAATGTTGTAAATGCCGTACATCGAAAGTGTTGTTGCGGGATTATGGTACAGTGCGGATGAGAAAATTTGCTCTTTCCTCACTGTAATGTGATCTTGGAGTTGGTATATATAATTAGCGGGGAGTTTGGGGGGGTGCACCCCCCACAAGAACAGTTTCGATGTACAGCATTTTCGATGTTTATGCCATTCGATATTGTCTTCTTTCGGCAAGATAATATAGACGCCTTTTCTGGGGACATAATTAAGGATGTTCTTTGTGTTTCACTGTTGCAGTCATCACATTTGGGTGGTTATCTGCTTGCAGTAGCCCTCCGTCGTCCTGATTATTAAAGTCTTGGGTCCTGGGTCGGTTGCTGCCTCATCTTCTATGATGTCAGGTAGTCAGGGGTATAAAGCATGCAGCCGACGCCATTACATCGGTCTTTCTTGCCGTGCGGTGCCAGAAGCAGTTTGCAAGTGCTGGTCGACCGACTCCTGAAATTTTCGTTTTCGTGTTTTAGAACCGAAGTCTTCAACTCAAGCTAAGTACCCCACTGGGGAAACTTTTTCTTACTCTAAACCGATGTCAGTAAAAGTCAGTAATTGTATTTCTTGTGGAAAGCAAATACCTCATAAAGATTTTGGTTTTGTGCCTTATTTAAACCACAAACTATTCGTTGTCTGTATATTTTTGCTTCTAAATATTTTGGACATGTCTTCGGTAAGCCACCTGACTACCAACATTCCGAAAAAATGCAAAGATAAAGACAGAGACAAGCCGCCTAGGTCCAAAACTGCCGTTGACGCTTCTCCTAAGCTAGTCGCCAGTTCGCCGGTACTCAGTGAGTGCTTTTGCAGCCCCTGATACCCACTACTTCAGATTCGCAGGCCTCTACTGAGACCCATTCGGAGTCCGGTATGCCACGAGATACTTCAACTGTGGAACCTGCTGATGTCTCTGCCTTGGATGGGTCTGGAGCTGCTGTGCAGCACCGGCTTCTGAGGGTGTATTCAGGCCTACTGACATGATTATTAAACCAACACCATCTTCTTCTTCAAGGCCTAAATCTGGAACCATGCCTAGAAAACTGATCAGGCCTCTATGCCTAAAAAACAAATGATAAGAATGGCTGAAGACCTTATTACTTGAATCAGGGGAAGCCAACCTTCCCCCTCTAAGAGACCTAGGACTGAATTTGCTTATGATACTTCTGACCAGGATTCTGAAAATTCTGTTTCCTCTGATGACTAGGATTTACCCTTATCTACCTATGAGGATTCTGATGCAGAGGACTCTATTCTCTCTGCTACTCCCCCAGAGGATTTTTCTTTTGGTGAAACCTTGCATACTCTTAGGGAGCATTTTCGCTGGGAAAGCCAGGAGTACTGTGATTCTAAAAAGAGGCTTAGGGATTTCTTTCTCCTGCCCCAACACATAGGCCTTTAGCTATTCCTCCTGTGCTAGACATTGTTGATGATGCCTTTTCGGAATCTAGCTTGGCCTTGACTCTCTACCTCCTGCTCCCAGAAAACCTGATAGATATTGCAGGGTTCCTAACTCTCACAATTTCCTTTTTAAAAATCCTACTGCAGATCCTGAGACCATTTCACAGGGACCCAAGGACAGTAAGGCTACTACTGCCAAAAATCCTACCCCCTCTGATAGAGATTCCAGGGCCCTGGATAGATGGGGTAAGAAGGTATGCACATCTGCAGCCTTGGCCATCAGGGCCTTAAATTGCCAGTTTCATATGATAAAGTATCAGCAGCATATTATTGGATTGTTTAAACAGAAGATGATGTTGATTCCTGACTGTGTTTGAAAATAAGGATTTACAGGATTTAATGCATTCTGCTGAACAGGTTGAAAAACATACTTTGCAATGTGGTTTTGATTCACTAGAGGCATCTTGCAGGGCTGCTGTCACCGGGTCTGTATTTAGAAGGCATGCTTGGCTTAAGGAGCAATCTTTGCCAGATCATGTTAAAACTAAATTGCTGGATGCTCCCTTAAATCAGGACCACCTGTTTGGCAACAAAGCAGAAGTTCTTAAAAAGATGGAGGAAAAAGCTAATTCAAGGTGCTAACTTGTCTGGGGTACACCATAAACGGACAGAAATAACATCTTGTACCCTGTCAGCAAATTATATTCCTGGGAGCAAGCTTGAACACAACTTCCTAGACGGCTTTCCTCACACAGCCTTGAGCTACCAAGTGCATCTACAGGCACAATGCCTGCCAGGAAAACTAAATACATTGGCAGACGAACTAAGCAGAAATCTCATGGACCCACACAAGTGGAAACTGGAACCAAAGACTTTCAACATGTTGATAAACAAATGGGGGAGCCCAGATATAGACCTGTTTGCCTCCCCCCAGAACTACCAGTTGGACAAATTCTGCACAAGGACTCCCCACAAACAAGCTTAGAAAGTGGATGCTCTGTCCTTCAGCTGGAAAAATCTACCAGTTTATTCCTTTCCTCCTCTGCCTCTCCTCTTCAAAGTACTACTAAAGATCAAACAGGACAAACCAAGGACTATACTGATTGCATCAGACTGGCCACACTAACACTGGTACCCCCTCTTGTGCAGTGTGTCACTGTTGGCACCATGGCACCTGCCTCAGACCCCTGCTCTGCTGTCTCAGCAGGAGGGCCAGATTCTGCACCCTCAGCTTCAAACCCTGAACCTGGCAGCCTGGCTAATTACCTAATCTCTCTGTTAGCATCCCTCAGTAAGCAAGTGATGGATGTCATTTTGGAGGCAAGGAGGCCTAGTACTAGAAAATCTTATGCTGAAAAATGGAAGAGATTCTGTACCTGGAACCAAACTCAAGGAATAGGCACAGCAGCGCCCAACTTACCTCAGATTCTTCAATATTTAACTGAGATGCTTCACAAGGGCTTTTCTTGTTCGTCCATCAAAATTTATGCCTCAGCCATTTCAGCTGATTACAATACAGAACCACCGTCTTCTCTCATCCACTGCTCAAGCAGTTCTTCAGAGGGGCCAGAAACTTAAGACCACCCGGGAGAGCCCCAGCTCCAGCCTAGGACCTTAACTTTGTATTGAAAAAACTCACTCTTCCTCCTTTTGAGCCATCTGCAAGTGCAGAGTTAAAATTCCTTTCTTGGAAAACAGCCTTCCTTTTAGCAATCACTTCAGCAAGAAGGGTACCTGAATTACAGGCCCTTATAGCAGTGGAGCCTTTCATCATCTTTCATGCGGACAGGGTGTCCCATAGGCCCAATCCCTCCTTCATGCCCAAGGTAGTATCCAGTGTGGCTCTTAATCAGTCCATTCAGTCACCAACCTTCTTTTCTAATCCACAGAACAAAGGGGAACGGATACTGCACTCCTTAGATGTGCACAGACAACTTAGATTTTACTTGGACAGGACTAAGCCTCAAAGGAAATCTGCACAACTTTTGGTGGCTTTTGGTGCAGGGGCAGAGGGAAAGGCTATTTCAAAACAACCATTTCTAAATGGATAGGCCATTGCATTCATTTCTGCTATAAGTATCATGGAAAACCTATCCCACAGGGGATTAGACCACATTCAACCAGGGCTGTATCTTCCTCTACAGCCTTTCTCAGAGGTGTCCCTACCAGGGACATCCTAGAAGCTGCTACCTGGAGTTCTGTACATACTTTCACCAAGCATTACCATTTGCCAATTTTCTCTAAATCCAGAGCTGGCTTTGCCATTGCAGTCTTGCAGGGCCTTATAGCTGGTCCTAATGCTATCTAAATTCCTCCTCCCATCCTTAGCTTTGGGAATCTACCCAAATGTGATGACTGCAACAGTGAAACACAAAGAACATAGTACAGTTGTGTGCACTTACCATAAAGGTAGATGTTCGAGTGTATTCACTGTTGCAGTCCTGGTTACCCTCCCTCCAGCCCCCTGACCTCTTTTGGCTATACCTCTATTTTCTCTTACCATGCTTAAAAACTTTTTGGTGTATTTGCTTTTTTGTTCGTTGGCTGCATGCCTTATACCCCTGATTACCTGACGTCATGGAAGATGAGACAGCAACTGACTCAGGACCCAAGACTTTGATAATCAGGCCGACTGAGAGCTATTGCAAGCAGATAACCCCCCCCCCCCCAAATGTGTTGACTGCAACAGTGAATACACTCTAACATCTACATTTATGGTAAGTGTACACAACTGCACTTTTTCCAAGAAGCCAGTAGACCCACCACTTGCAAATCCTGCATATCCAAATGAGAGAGATTTTCCTTTTATTACTGTAGGACTGGACAAGACCCCAACAAATCATAGATACCTTCCTTACTAAATATCTGCTTGAGCTCGTGCATACAGGTCTAGCCTACTGTTCCATCAAAGCCCACCTGCCAGCCATTTCTGGTTGTTTAGCCAGAAATCCTCTACTTCTGTCTAGAGCCTGATGTCAAGTCAATTCTTAAAAGGACGCTGCCTCTTAGACCACCAAGGACGCTCATAATGCCTCCATGGGACCTCAACTTTTTGCTGGAAAAGCTTACTTTTATTTCCCTTTGAACCAGTAGCTTCAGCAAATCTCAAATTCTGCACCTAGAAAACTATTCTGCTTCAGCTAGAGGAGTTTTAGAGCTTCAGGTTCTAATGACCATTCCTCCTTTTCTTCTTTTTCACATGGACAGGTGACCCTGACATCTAACCCTTATTCATGCCTAAAGTAGTGAATGAGCTGTCACTCAACCAGGCCATAAATCTCTGTACTTTCCTTCCAAAACCATATAACTTGGGGGGGAAAGGCTCCTACACTCTCTAGACCCTCACAGGCAGTTAAGCTTCTATTCATACAAAAACAAATCCATTTGAAAATTTGATCACTATTTGTCTCTTTCATGCACTCAAATCTTGGCCAGCCAGTACCTAAGCAAACAATTAAAAGCTGCATCTCTAAGGCCATCGGTTTCTGTTATTTTCTATGCAGTAAATCATTGCCCTCATGTCCTCGAGTCTTTCTGCCAAGGCAGTAGCACTCTCTGGGGCCTTCTACATGGGGGATGCCAGAGCCTTACTGGAAGCTGTCGCCTGGTCTTCTCTACATACCTTCACCAAACACTACAGGATTGATACCTTTTCAAGGTCCAGAGCTACCTTTGCTAAGTCAATTTTTTCCAGCCTCGTGGGAGAGTTCTGCAGCTTACAATTACCACCCTTACATTTCCTTCAGCTCTGGGAATTGCCCACTGATTACGGACAGTGCAATAGTGATCAGTAAGACATCTACTGTTGTGGTAAGTTCTTACACAGCTGTACTGTCCTTTGTATTTGGGGAGTCTCATCTGCACAGCAACTGTCTGTTGTGCTAATGTTTTCTTTCCTTTTGGGTAGGGTGTTAGCATTGATCAACACTCCCCTTCACTATCCAGCATCTCTTTGGTGTGAACTGTTATGACTTTACAGAATAAGGATTCAGGGGAACTCGTCATTTTTGTACAGAGAATTGTTCTGGTGTTGGTTTGGGGCAGAACATTGCTCATGGGGACATTAAAATAGCTGTGGAGGTCTTTATGGTACATGTCTTCAGTAAATCTATGGAGTAAGGATTATGAGTGCACTGGTTATGTCCTTCTGAATATTTACTGTAATGTTAAGTTTCAGACAGTTGTACTGTATGGAAAGAGAGGCAGTCATTGCCCATTCATACATTTCTGAAAGTTTTACACAGACCACTCATAGTGGATTGTCTTGTTCTGTTTTATACACAGGTATTTACATAGTTATTTAATGTCATAGTCTGGCATGTTGCATTTTACTGCATTTCCATTAGAAGCGAGTACACAGCTTCTGTTCATTGTGTGTAGTATGTTATATTCCAGAATGTTAAATCAACCACAAAACAGGAACCTCTAGGGTGGAGGAAGCAAGGAACCACAAACATGTTGATACATAAATAGCTAATTTATTATAAAACCGCAGGCAGCATGAGCAGCAGTTAATACTTTTTGTCTCACAAGGTGCAAGGTTTCATTAGACTTGTTAAACAGTACAGTAGAAACATTGACTCATTTAAATAGATACAAATCACATCATTAAGCCATATGAATGTCTTTGGCAGTTTTTTTTTTTCAAGTAACATATAAAATTCACTGCATTATTAAGTCCATAATTTCTACTGGCATCCAGCTTGATTTGCTGAAATTATTCCCAGTAATCCAAAAATTCTTCCCTGCTCCAAGCCCTTACATTCTGTGAGGAGTGATCCAACACAAAAACAAAAACTTTTTCAAACATACATACACATCAGAACGATTACTTAAGGCATTTAAAGAACTATATATCTTAATAGCTTATTTGTGATCATGTGTCCTTTCTTTCAATGTTCTGACGATTTTGCCAATATAAAGTGATTCACATGTTAAGTGCAATGCTATGTAGACAATAAAACTTGATTTTCATGTAAAAAAAAGCTGGAGAACCAGAAGTACTCTGTATATTCCTACAAAATTATGTGGTTCCTTTATGTATAAATCTACACACAGTGCAATCCAGGGGAAATAATTACATTGTATGTCAATACTGTAAGGAGTAAACTGATCTCTGAGAAGAGAATTAATAGGCCCTGCACCCTCGAGACCTACCTCTTCCGTAAAAAGGAAACAAAGACAAAACATGTCTTTCCTCCTTCAGAAAGCCTCCCTGATCCGCAGGCTTTCTCTCAAAGCTCATGTAATGCCTTCATGGCCCTTAGGCCTTAAAGCTCATGTAATGCCTTCATGGCCCTTAGGCCTTCTGTATACCTGCTTCCTCTCCAGCTGCCCCTCCAGTTATCAGTCCTAGGCCTCAGACTGAAGACTCTCTTCCTCTTGAAGCTGAGGACTCTTCAGATTACTCCCTTTCCTATGCCTCTCAGTTGCCTGCCCCTCTTGGGTATCCTCCCCTGAGGAGGACTCTGCTGAGGCAGACTCCACAGGAGAGGACCTCACCTTTGGTGAAACCATCTCTAAAATGAGATTTTTTAAATGGGATTCCTCTGAAATGTCAGAGGTTCAAAAGCGGTATTATGAACTCTTACATAATGACACCCCTTCACCTTCTGCTATCCCTCCAGTCTTGCAGCTTTTTTGGATGCCTTCAGTGCAGCCTCTACAAACCCTGATTCCCAACCACCATCCCTAAAAGGCCTGACAGGTTTTATAAGGTTCCAGAAGGGGCCAGATTTCTGATTAAATGCCCTGTTGCAAACCCTGGAACTGTTTCAGTCTCTGCAGACAAACCCTCTAGATTACTTCCCTCCACCTCTATCCACCTCACTAAGGACTGTAAGACCATGGAACACATTGGGAAAAAGGTATACACGTCTGCCACTTTGGCTTTTAGGGCGGTTAGATACCAGACCCACGTCTAAGTATGCTCTGGCCCTTTTGTCTCAGGTTTCTAAACTTTTGGCCGATCTCTCAGTCTAGCCTCATCTCCTTGTCCTCTCAAGTGACAAGACACTCAATCAGATGCATTTGTGATGTTGCAGAGGCCTCTGCCAGATATGCAGCTTCTGCCTTGGTGCTTAGAAGGTACTTTTGGCTGAGACTCCAGCTCCCACCTGATGATATCGGGTCTAAACTTATGGATGCACCCTTGGACAATTCTGCCCTTTTTGGGGCTAAAGTGGCAGAGCTTTTCAAAACTCTTCAGCAAAAGGGGAAAGAATTACAAGACTTAAAACGTTTGTGTCTTCAATTCCTAAATTCCATAGGAATTATCCCACCAAAACACAGTTTGTCAGGAAACATTCTGCTTCTATCCCTCATTCTAGGAGCAAAAAGAGCTCCAGGAAGCAGCAGCTTCCTTCCAGGCCTACTCAGACTCCAGTTCAGAAACCTCAGTTTCAGGACACAGCAGGTAGTCTGTGACTACCTGCTTTCCCGTTCACCTCTTCTGGATTCCATTCCCCTATCCCAAAGACTCTTACTGTCTTCCTGCCTGGCAAAGCATCACCTCAGACAAGTGGGTCTTGTCTATTATAGAAAAGGGTTACTTCGTGACTTGGGTCATTCCTTCCTCCTTAAGAGGCATCCCTCAACCACCAAACAACCAGCTTTCCCCTTTCCAGACAGTCTTAGCCTCCTCTCTCAAGGGACTATCCAGCCTGTCCCTCTTTCAGAAAAGGGAAAGGGCTTTTACTCCAGACATTTCCTAGTCCCAAGGAAAGATGGCCTATGGAGACCCATCCTGGATCTTTCCCACCTCAAACTTTTTCTACAAGTACACACTTTTCACGATACGTACTATCCTTTTTTGTATGTTTTTTGGACTACCTGTGGATTACCATCGTGGGACAGCCTTCATTGGATCCTGTACTACTGGGGAAATTGTGATTTATTGGTTTCTTCTTCATTCCCCACTTTCCATTTTTTTATTTTTACTGGTTTCTCTAATCTACTCTCTATACTGTCCAATTACTACTCCAACCCAATTCTATATTTCATTACCAATCTATTATCTGGTGATATGTATCCTAACCCAGGCCCCTCCTCCTCAACAACCAAAGATAAGTCCATACTACTTTATATTCCATTACCAATCTATTATCTGGCGATATCCATCCTAACCCAGGCCCCTCCTCCTCAACAACCAAAGATAAGTCCATACTACTCACTGCCTTAAACTCTCAAAGTATAGTTAACAAAATCCCAAACCTCCATGCCTGGCTAACACAATATAAACCAGACATCTTATCCATCTCAGAAACATGGTTAAAACCCCATATAAAAGACTCGGAAATACTCCCACCAAACTATTCTATCATCAGAAGAGACGGGTCTCTCAAAAAAAGGTGGAGGAGTAGCTCTCCTCTACTCAACCTCCTTGTCAGTTACCCCTATAACAAGCCTACTCTTCAATTTAATAACGCTGAACTACTCATAACACTACTTCAAGTTAACAAACACATATGTATAGCTTTACTCTACATCCCCCCAGGGGATGATATTTCCACACTCGAAGACATCCTCTCCTGGCTTACCAACAACGTTAGCTATGAAACAATAATCTTAGGTGACATGAATATTAATTGGGAATCCATTCAGTCTCCCAGAAACCCAGTTAACATCAACCTACATAATTTTTCCCAACTAATCTCCTCTATAACACGCCCATCAAAAAATCTCTCCAGTGGCAGTATTCTGGACTGGATTTTAGTCTCTCATCCCCACTATTTCTCAGGCAGTGGAACTCTTCCCAGTCCCCTTGCTGACCACATACCCATCTTCACTCACCGTCTCCCCTTACTCCTACATCACACCCACAACTATATTACAATCCGTAATCAAAAAAACTTTAACTCGTCAACCTTTAATAACTCCCTAAAAACTATAAACTGGAATTGTCTAAAAACACTACCCTTAGATAATGCTGTTGCCCATTTCAATACTACATTCTTAAAACTACTAGACTTCCATGCTCCTCAAAGAACCAAGAGAATAAAAACTAAAACTGCCCCTTGGCTTACCAAAAATACACTAGCAACAATGCGGCTAAGAGATAAAGTCTGGACAAAGTACCAGAAAAATAAGACCCCCCCTCATCCATAATGAATATAAAACACTTAGAAACAGAGCAAAAAAGCTTATCATCTCTGATCGACAAAATGACTACGCCATACTCCAAAACAATAACAAAACAAATCCTCAAAAATTCTGGAAAGGCATCTCTACTCTACTTAATCCTATTAAACCAGTAACTCCCACCCTAGACCCTAATGCCCCAGATATAGACTTAGCCACACAATTCAACTCCTTTTTTCATTGAATCTATTTCCAAATTAACATCTTCATTCTCTAACAATACACTCTCCAACTCACTTCCATCCTCCCCCACCAACACTTCACCCAGCACAACTACCACTCCCCCACTCATATCTACTAACTCTCTTCCGTCCACCTCCTCTCCTACTCTCACTTCCTCCTCTTCTTCTTCACCCACTTTACCGTCCACCCTCTCTCCTACTCTCACTTCCTCCTCATCTTCTTCACCCCCTAACACCCCCTCTCCACATTCTAATTAAAACCTATACCCACTTCTACCATTCAAAAACTCCTTCAGAAACTAAAACCATGCACCAGTGCTCCTGATGACATCCCTTCTTACTTTCTTAGCATAGCTGCTGATGCAATTGCCTACCCCATTAGCATACTAATCAACCGCTCGATACAAGAAAGCACAGTTTCCCTAATCTGGAAAAAAGCCTTCATCATACCTTTACATAAAGGTGGCAATAATAACAATGTTACTAACTTCCGCCCCATCGCTATCCTCTCCCCATCTCTAAACTCCTTGAAAAGTGTGTCCACCTTCAACTGCTACCATATCTCCTAGATAATCACCTACTATCTCCCACACAACATGGATTCAGACCTAATCGCAGCACTCCTCTCTTTCCTTGAAACTGTAAATAAAGCCCGGGATTCTGGCCTTATTGTATCTACCCTTCTACTTGACCTCTCTAAAGCCTTTGATACTATATCACATAGCCTGCTTCTAACCAAACTCTCAAAACTTAACCTATCTCCCTCATCATTGAACTGGTTCTCCAGCTACTTATCCAATAGATATCAAGCAGTAAAATGGAAAAAGGCAACCTCCTCCAGGAATTTCTGGCAAGTACTAGTTGTGTACTGCATGTGACAATTTCTCGTATTCTCCATATGTCCGAAATATGGGGTGGGGTTGCAAGACGGAAGCCTTTTCTTACACAGAAGAACATCCAGGCCCAGCTAAAATTTGCAAAACAATACATCAAGTCTTCCAAAAGCGTGAGGGAAAATGTGTTATGGTCTGATGAGACCAAGGTTGAACTTTTTGGCCACAATTCCAAAAGGTACGTGTGGCAAAAAAACAACACTTCACAGTCACCAGAACAACACCATCCCCACAGTGAAGCATGGTGGTGGCAGTATCATGCTTTGGGATTGCTCTTCTTCAGCTGGAACTGGGGCTTTAGTCAAGGTGCAGGGAATTATGAACAGTTCAAAATACCAGTCACTTTTGGCCCAAAACCTTCAGGCATCTGCTAGAAAGCTGAAGATGAAGAGGAATTTCACCTTTCATCACGGCAGTGACCCCAACCATACATCCAAATCAACAAAAGAATGGCTTCGCCAGAAGAAAATTTAACTTTTGGAATGGCCCAGCCAGAGACCAGAACTAAATCCAATAGAAAATCTGTGGGGTGACCTGAAGAGGGCTGCGCACAAGAGATGCCCTCGCAATCTGACAGATTTGGAGCACTTTTGCAAGGAAGAGTCAGCAAATATTGCCAAGTCAAGATGTGCCATGCTGATAGACTCTTACCCAAGAAGACTGAATGCTGTAATTAAATCAATAAATGCTTCAATAAAGTATTAGATTAAGGGTATGCACACTTATGCAACCAGCTTATTGTAACTTTTTTTATTTTTTTATATTTTTTCCTCTAACAGATTTGTTTGTCTTTCAATCGAATTGTACAGGTTATAGGTCACATTAAAGGTGGGGAAAAGTTTTGAAATGATTTATTGTGGTCTCATTTTTTTATATCGCAAAACCTGGCATTTTAACAGGGGTGTGTACACTTTTTATATCCACTGTACATTCCCTGAAACTACTTACATCAACTATGGAGTTTATCTCTTTTTCCGCTGTTGTGTAGCCTTGGAGTTAGTATATATAAGTTTAGGAATGTCCCCCAATATTAGGAGGATACAGGGGCCATGTCGAGCTTGCTTTCTTGCATAAAAGTTTCCTTGGATGTTCACTAAAAGTAGTTTTGGCAAACATTTTTTCAATTTTTTTTATGTTGGCTGAAACTACCTTTGATGGGTTGACATGAATCCATGCGTTCTAGTTTGTCTTTCTATAAATGATAGAAAAGGCAGTAACGGTCATGTTTTTGTCATCTCAGTCTTATTATATTTTACTTTTTGATGATTTTACTTTTAAATTGCCTAATATAGTAATTGTTGGCATGTTCCATGTCTACATTTCTCCCAAGCACCACTTTTCCCCTTTTTTTTCAACATGGGGAAGGTTTTCGCATCAGCTGTTGCCATATCTCTCTTGATTCAGTGCCACGTTCCTAACGTCAGCTGTCAATCTTGATTGCTTAAGGTCTTCTCTCATACAGTCTACTCATCTCGTGACTGATGGTCTTCATTTCCTCTTGCCTTTTCCTGTGTGTCCCAAATCTTCGCCAGATTATTTTTTCTGCTTTCCTACATGTGTGCAAACCCCTCCATAATCTGTTCTGTTTGACTTTCTCTGTAGTTGGTGCTACTTTGGCTTCTAGACTGATGTCGTCACTATGCATCCTAACACACCTCTCAGACATGTCCTCTGCAGCATCTCACGTTTCCTCAGTATCTTCACTACCTATGTTTCTGTGATGTATATAAGCAGTATGCACCATCATTGTCAGTGTCTTTGGCTGCCTTTTCTCACACATTACAGTCTGCCATTTGGCTGCATCACCTCTGCTTCTTGTTTTTTTTAATACCTTTATTAATAATAGAAAAAAAGGAAGCCATTTCACAGTTCTTATATTCATGTATTGTATATTATATCTGTTTTTTCTTAACATGTATTCACTCTATCCTTCCATAATTGCTCCAGTCCTCCTTTCCCTTGAACTTCACACCATGAACGTTATTCTGCACTTATTGTTCCCACAAGTTCCATTTATCGCTGTTTAAATTGCTCTTTTCGTTATCTAAAGACCTCACCATTTATCGCTGTTTAAATTGCTCTTTTCGTTATCAAAAGACCTCACCATTTATCGCTGTTTAAATTGCTCTTTTCGTTATCTAAAGACCTCACCATTTATCGCTGTTTAAATTGCTCTTTTCGTTATCTAAAGACCCCCCCATTTATCGCTGTTTAAATTGCTCTCTTCGTTATCTAAACACCCCACCTCTTCTTATTTTTTCTCCTTTAAATTATTGAATATTTTAATATTAATATTATTTAATATTTTTTATGAATATTTTAGTTGCAGTTGATTAAGATTTTGATTTCCATTTAATATTATTTGCCATTTTGTGGAAGCCAATTAATATTTTGTTTTCCATTTTTCTAGTATTTGCCTTTTTTTGGAAGCCAGTAGCATAAAATTTAGTAAGACCTCCTCTCTCTCTCTCTTTCTCTCTCTCTCTTTCTCTCTCTCTCTATATATATATCTATATATATATATATATATATATATATATATATATATATATATATACATACATACAATTTAGGACCCGTGTCCCAGCTGAAAAGAATAATTTCTTTGTTACAGCTATTTTCCCCCTCCACATTTCTAACAGAGTAATCTGCAGGAAATTTTTAAAATCTGCCAACTCATTGTATTCCCACAATCTCCAGACAGGCTTTGTTGCACTGGAGTGGAGGACAGCAGCAGTCATCCCTCTGCACAAGAGGGGACCATCAACTGACCCAGGAAGCTACCAACCCATAAGTCTGACTAGCCTAAAATCTATGGCTGTGGAAAGGATAATCATTGTCCTGATTACAAATTTTCTGGACTTGAGACCCAACCCAGTTTGGCTTTATCAAGAGCAGGTCTTGCCTTCTCAACCTTGTGAACTTCTTTGAGAAGGTCACCACGGCCATGGATGAGGGTAAGACAAGTGTGTACCTCTTACCTTGACCTGGCCAAAGCATGTGATACAGTACCACACTCAGGTATTATAGATAACTCACAGAATTGGGCATAAACTTCCACGTCACCAGATGGATAGCCAAATGGCTTATGGATAGGAAATATGGAGTTGGGGAATCCGCATCCAGCAGGAGGCTAGTCACCAGTGGAGTGCCACAGACCTCAGTGTTGAGCCCCCTCCTGTTTGGAATATACTTCTCAAATATCAAGGCAAATGTAGACGGCCTTTGGCTGACCACATTTGCTGATGACTGCAAGATGGGGGTAATCATTGTCTCCCCCAAACAGTGTTGATATCCTACAAAAAGGTCTGATGCAGACTAATGATTGGTGTCAGAGCTGTGGCCTTAAACTAAATGCCAATAGGTGCATAATGTTGTTTGGAAATTAACTATCCCTGATAGCATTACCCTAAGAGTGGACCCAGTGGTGAGAGATTTGAGTACTCAGTAATTTGAAATTTAACCAGCATGTATCCATGATGGTGAGGAAGTCCTGTGTGTGTCTGCTTATAAGTGAGGGCATGGCATCCAGATCTAAGGCTGTCATATTACTACTGTACTCAGCCCTCATCAGACCAATAATCAAGTACAATTCACCCTTTGGCATGTACCTCTCCAGGCACCTGCATCAGTTGGAGTATCCTTAAAGGTGTCTCACCAGAAAAAATGCAGTGTATGACCAACATGTCATATGTGAACCAAATAAAAGCCCCATCACTGTATTCAGTTTCCTGCCAGTTACTGAGGGGTGATCTGTGTCTGACCTACAAGCAGTCCCTGACCCAAATCTGATGGAAATGTTGCATATTTCCAAAACTAACTGGACAATGGTTACGTGCTCCGAAGATATAAACCTGATCTCTGACCTATGTAGATCATGGTGAAGGGACAGGTGTGTTCCAGAAATTGCCCCTCCTCCTGTCTCATTCATGTGAAGCAGAGCCCTTCCTTGACCATCTTCAAACTCAGTCTGAACCGATTGATGGGAAATCGCAAATTGATGAGTGGCATCCATGTCCCTTATGGACAGAGGCAGCCTGTAAAATAGGCAAAATCCTGCTTTCTGGCCCTTATCTTTCCTCCAGGGATAGAAAATTGGGTAAAGTCTGGATAAAACTGGCTAGGCTTGTAAGGGCTCCTGAGCCATTAGCCTAGTAATCTTCTATGAACTTATGACACTACTTAATCTACAATTAAGGCTACCCATGCTAAAGTACTTGTTACGGTTTGTGTTCCTACTTGCACTGATTGCTGTCTGCTCTTTTCTGCTCTCTCTCTCTCCATTCCCCTTCCAGAAGAGGAAAAACATTTTGCGTGTTTCAGTAAACAACCCATAGCCGTAAGAAAATGTAACTTGGTTACCTTTAAGCTAAGTTGTGCACTGCTTTGTTAAATGCATTAAGGTAAGACTGCTGGGGAAGGTATTACTACTTGTTCACTTCCCACAATTTCAGACTTTATTTTTCACTGATCTGTTTGCCAGTGTACCTTCCACTGTTACATTTCTTGCAGTAAAGAGTACTTAGAACTGTCTAGATTAATTGCTTGCACCTGCAAACAACTCATCTCCAACCAAGTAGTCAGCAACGAGAAAAAAAAGTGTATAACTTTTCAGATGCATGAAATAATCTTTGTAAATGTCATTGAGTGCAATGTATGAACTTTCCCTGGTCATCTCTTGTAGCCCCAGACTTCTTGAGTCCCACTGATTGCATTTGCAAATAAAAAAAAAATAACTTGCAGATGCAAGAAACCAGTCATTTTCCATGCCATTCATTATTTTGTTTTAATTTTTGAGCCTGTTTTCTTAAAGGAAACCTGACTCTAATGTAAACCAAAGACATTATTCTAGCCATGCACCCTTGTAAAAGCAAGGGGAAATTACTATCTTAATTCTACAATTATCAATACATGTTTACACCCCATCACCACCCCACAGCCCTAGAACAACACATCATATTAACTAACTTCCTTCTGACCAGGTTTCCTTGTCTTGTTAGAGTATAAAGCTTGTATATATTACAACTATAAAAGGTCTGGCTTGCTTTAACATCTTTACGGTCTATATCGGTCACTGATGAGACTCGCCACCTCACATTTATAATACCTCTAACTGCACACTGCAAAACTGTTTACGATATAATGTGCAATTTATGTGATGAAATTTTTTGTAAACATATTAAGAGCAAAAAATGTTTGTTACAGTTACTTCTTCATTCCCTTCATTGTCCTCTTAAATGTTAATGACATTAATTGAGGCACATGTCTTGAAGATCACCCACAAGTTTAACAAAGTCAACAGAATTCCAGTCTGTGTTAAACAGTTCTGCTTGCAAAGTCACATTTGGTCTGTTCCGAAATCCAGCAAGATTGATGCTTTATATTCTTCTATTTATTCAATAATTTTAATGTTGCTGTTTTTTCTAATCATCTCCCTCTGCCAACACCAGTGTCTCATTCAAGTCCAGAGTATTCCTGATTCTTCTAGTCATCTCTTTTGCTTTTTTTATCTCTCAAGCGTTTTTCTTTTGGACATGGGAAAAGGTTTTCACTGGCAGAATCTCTGTATGGGCTTTATTATTTATTTATTTAATTTATATTTGTTTACCAGGGTAGTGCCTGATTTCAGTGGATCATTTGCAGGTACAGCCTGGGTCAACAGATCACATAAATGAGCAAAACATTTATAGATACAGGGATATGCTAAAAACATGTACATATTTTACAGATGCAAGAATATCCTACAACATTTAGTTCAAGAAGCAGTTTACAATAACAGAACATGGATGGAAAAATGGATTTATGCTTAGCAGACTTTTTTTGTAAAAGATGTAGCCATAATGACTGAGGTAGCTTATGATACAGAGAAAGCAGCATATCATTATATAAAGAGAGGTATAAAGACATCTGAAGAGGTGAGTGGGAATAATTGTAGGAAAGTAATTTATTATTAATTATTGTTGACAGAAGAATCAGAAACATAGTCCTCTTCTGCTTCCTGGCAGACTATTTGTTGGATAAACATTTTGTTTCCTTCTTAGCCTGTTTTATGTCAAAAATATATTATTCACACCCCAGGGAAAATATTCTGAAGACAACTGGATGTACAGTATCTTCAGTCTCATACTTGCCTCTCAACATTCCTTGATTGCTGACTTAAACTTGACTATCTTCTGCTTGGTATACAGTGAATAATCTTTTTCCTCAAACACTGTTGTCTCCAGCTTTTAATACTTTTCTGCCACAGTTTTGCCAGGATCATCTCTTTTTCCTGGTATGATTACATCTTTACTAATAAAGGTATTGGCTACGTTTTTGTGGCCTGGTTTGGAACATGCACAAGAGTGCCCTTTTAATTAAATCCATTTGTGGAACACCAGTCCAGTTGCTTGTTTGTACCTTTGTAAAATTAATGCAGTGTGTGCCTTTCAGATGTTCATGTTTCACTGTTGCAGTCATCACACTTGGGTTATCTGCCTGCAGGTAGCTCTCAGTCGGCCCAAATACCAGAGACTTAGTATTTCTGCGTTGGTTGCTGTCACTCCAGGACTCACATCAGGTCACCAGGGTATAAAAACGGGCAGCCGACACCATTACATCAGTCTTTCTTGCCGAGGAGCCTGAAGCAAAAGCAGTTTGCAAGAGTGTCAGTCGACCGCTACCTGAGTTTTCTTTTCTGAATTGAATCATCCTGAAATCTTCCAAAGCTAAGTAACCCATTGGGGATCCTTTTTTCTTGCTCTAACTGATGTCAAAAAAAGTTAACAATTGTCTCGCCTGCGGAAAGCAAATACCACACCAAGATTTCCATTCTTACTGTGTCACCTGTTTAGGCCCAGACCACAATGTACCTTGCTGTTGGTTTTGTGCTTTGTTCAACGCCTGAACTATTCGTCGTCGGACCCTTATTGTTGCTAAATACTTTTGCTCTCGATCTCTGTATTTCAAAATGGCTTCGGTAAGCCATCCAACTACTGATCTTCCGAAAAAACATAAGGATAAAGACAGAGACCGACTGCACAGGTCCAAAACTGCCGACGACACTTCCTTTAAGCTAGTCACCAGTTCGCTTTCGCAGCCCCTGATGCCCACTTCTGTGGATTCGCAGGCCTCTACCGAGACCCATTCGGAGTCCGGTATGCAGCGAGACTCTTCCTTGACTACGGAACCTGCGGATGTCTCTACCTTGGATGGGTCCGGAGCCACTGTGCAGGCACCGACTTCTGAGGAACTTCTTCACACTACCGATACTCGACACAAACCAACGACTTCTTTCGCGCCGTCATTTCTGACTAAAACTACTGAGTTTCTAAGGCCAAGAGTACGAGCTTCTCCTAAAAAACTGATGACCCAAACTCAAGCACCTGTTTCCTTGGCACATCAAATGCTTAAAATGGCAGAAGACCGGATTATGCTGATTAGAGGATGCCAGCCTTGTCCTGCTAAGAGAAAGAGAGATCTGTCCCCAGCAGCTTTAACAGACCAAGAGTCCCAACAACTCTGAGATTTCTGAATATGAAGACATGCCTTTATCTGCTTGTGAGGATTCAGATGCAAAGGAATCCATTTCCTCTGCTTCCCTTCCAGAGGATTTTTCTTTAGGTGAAACCCTACATACTTTGAGATGCCAAGACTATCTTCAGTCCCAAAAGAGACTCAGAGAATTTTTAGATTTGCCACAACATAGACCTTTAGCAATACCTCCAGTTTTGGATGTTGTGGATGATGTCTTTATGGAATCCAGCCTAACTCCTGATACTTTACCCTCTGCTTCAAGAAAACCAGACAGGTACTACAGAGTTCCTGGCTTTCTCAAATTTCTTTTCAAAAATCCTACTGCTGACCCTGAGGTCATTTCCCAAGGGCCTAAAGGTATAAAAGCAACTACAGCTAAAAATCCCACTCCTTTGGACAGAGATTTCCAAGCTTTAGACAGATGGGGTAAAAAAAAGTATGCACCTCTGCAACTCTTGCCATTAGGGCATTGAATTACCAGTTTCACATGCTGAAATACTAGCAACATATTATGGAACTTATTAAGCAAAAATTGGCTACCTTTACAGAAATTGCAGAAAATAAAGAATTACAAGAGTTTATGCATTCTGCAAGCCAAGTCAGAAAGCATACTTTGCAATGTGGTTTTGACGCCCTAGAAGCATCTTGCAGGGCAGTAGTCACTGGTTCTGTACTGAGAAGGCATGATTGGCTTAAGGAGCAGACCTCGCCAGACCATGTCAATTCAAAATTACTAGACGCTCCTTTGAACAAGGACAATCTGTTTGGCAACAAAACAGAAGAGGTTCTAAAAAGATGGAAGAAAAGGCTAAATCTGTGCAGACAGTCAAAGATGTCTTGCAAGTGCAGCCTCCTAGATTCAGTAAGCATTGCCCCTCGAAACATTGGTCCTTTCCAGCCCCCTCAAGGCCATCTCAAACTAGACCTAGGGGAAACAGACCCCCCCCCAGACTTCAGTCTCAGGGTATGCAGAGATCTAAGCAATGGAGTGCCTCAACTTCAAAAACAGGGAGTGCTGAGCCACCCCATTACAGAAAGAATTCACTATGACTTCTCTATTCCTCTCCTCACCTCTGCCCAACTGCTTGTGCCCCTAGGAGGAAAACTTGCCCCTCATGCAAAAACTGGACCTTCATCATCAAAAAACGATGGGTCCTCAACATTGTATTTCAGGGGTACAAATTTTACTTCCACTCACTGCCAACCCCAAAAGGGTTCCCAGACCTTCCTCCAAACCACTGGGCAGAGGCACAAAATCATATTCAATCCCTGCTCTCCATAAGGGCAATCCAGCCTGTTCTGGCAGAACATATAGGTCATGGGTTCTATTCCAGACTTTTCCTGGTACCCAGAAAAGAGGACACTTGGTGCCCAATCCTAGATCTTTCCACTCTAAACACTTTCCTGGTGGTACCAAAATTCAAAATGCTCACCCTTCATCAGCTTCTTCCTATGCTGTCCAAAGATGCCTGGTTAGCCACCCTAGACCTAAAAGAAGCCTATCTGCACATCCCTGTCAGGGACTCATGCAGGAAATACCTACGTTTCAGGGCAGAATCTATGCATTATCAGTTCTCTGCACTTCCCTTTGGCTTATCCACTGCTTCCAGAGTATTCACAACATGTTTGGCTTCAGCCATTGCTTATTGCGGACAGAGAAAAATTAATTTACCCATACTACGACGATTGCCTGATTCAGGCAGACAGCCAGGAACAACTGTTGCAGCACCTGACATTTGTAAAGAACCTTCTAACCTCTCTGGGGTACACTATCAACGAAAAGAAATCAAAACTATCCCCCAGTCAAAAGATTGTATTCCTGGGAGCAAGCTTGGACAAAGCATCCCAGATGGCATTCCTTACTCCAGGAAAAACAAGCCTATCTGACAGGCTACTTCGCTCAAATGGCCACCAGAACCCAGCTATCAGCAAGAAAAAGCCTGAAGGCCCTAGGTTTCATGGCTTCTTGCATCCTACTAATTCCGTATGCCAGACTGCATATGAGAAAACTTCAGTGGTACTTAAGTATTTGGTGCCAACATTCTCAGGACCTGGAAACAGTCATACCTATCATACCTTGTCTAAGGACAGAGTTCCTTTGGTTGGCAGCAGCATGGAACCACAACAAGGGACTTCCCTTTACTCAACCCCACGCCACCCACACCCTGACCACAAACACATCAGACTATGCCTGGGGGGCACACCTGGACAACAAGTGCATTCAGGGCCACTGGAGCCCAAGTCAATCTCATCTGCACATCAACCAAAAGAGATGCTAGCTGTCCAGCATGCTCTGACAGCTTTCAGGTCCGTACTCTCACCAGGACCCCTGCTGATAAAAACCAGACAACACCACAGATGTCCTTCAAGGATGCATCTGCAGTCATCAAATATGGGTTGTCCTGCCTCAGGCAGCCCTTCGGTCGGCCGGATTCCAAAGTCTGGGTCTGGCCTCGGCTGATGTCGCACTTTCCCCGACGTCAGAGCGTCTGGGGTATAAAAGCATCAGCCGACGCCATCTTCCCCAGTATTTCTTGCCGCGTGGTGCCCGAAGCAGAAGCAGTTCGCAAGTGCCGGTCGGCCAGCTCCTGTGATTCAGCTACCGAAGACTTCGAAAAAGCTAAGTACCCCGTTGGGGACTCTTTCTTGCCTTAGCCGATGTCAGATAAAGTTAATAATTGTTTAACCTGTGGGAAACAAATACCTCATAAGGATTTCCACTCTTACTGCCTCCCCTGCCTAGGCCCAGACCACGATGTCTCGGCCTGTTCAGCCTGTGCTTCCTTCAACCGATGAACTCTTAGACGTCGGTCGGAGTTTGCAGAGGAGTTTTTTGGGGCTAGTTTTGCTTATAAGATGCCGTCGGAGACTCCGACTTCGCATTTAGTTAAAAAACGGAAGGACAAGGACCGACACATGGACCGCGGTTTCGGCTGAAACCACGGTCAGGCCTACCGCGAGTGTCTCTGTCTCGGCTGAAATAGAGTCCTTGGTACTTCCTATTACCGAAACCACACAACCGACCACCTCGGCCCCGGAGGCCCCGGCCGAGTCGGTCATTGAATTACCTACTGAAACCGGTGTCCAGGAACCTTCCGACACCATTCGGTACATCAACAAGCAGGGGGGGAACACACTCTTAGCCACTCTACAGGTTAGCCATGGTCCTGTGGAACACGGCCTTGGACATGCAGATTCATCTGCAAGCTCAATTCCTGCCAGGCAAACAAAGCTCTCTGGCAGATGACTTAAGCAGAGATCTCTTAGACCTACATGAGTGGCAGTTAGACCCTAGCACCTTCAGTATTCTGATCCAGAAATGGGGGACCCCAGAGGTGGGCCTCTTTGCCTCCCCCTACAATCACCAGTTCAGCAAATTTTGCACAAGGACACCTCACAGCAGGGCCTGGAAAGTGGATGCCATATCCTTCCATTGGGAAAACCTCTCAATATATGCATTCCCCCTCTGCCTCTTCTCTCAAGAATATTACTCGAGATAAGACAGGACAAACCAAGAACAATCCTGGTTGCCCCATACTGGCCATGCCAGCACTGGTACCCACTACTGTCACCAGTGCCACCCTGCCACCTACCCCAGATCCCAACCTTCCTCACTCAGCAGGGGGGACAGATCTTGCATCCACAACTGCAAACCATGAATCTTGCAGCCTGGCTTATTCCTTAAATTCTCCCCCAGTGCCCAGCCTAAGCAAGCAGGTACTGGACGTCATTCTTGAAGCCAGAAGACCCAGTACAAGGAAATCCTATGCTGATAAGTGGAAAATTTATTCTTCCTGGACTCAGGCTAAAGGAGAGGATACAGCACTGCCCTTCTTACCTGTAATCCTGGATTACCTAGCAGACCTACTCCACAGAGGCCTATCCTTCTCCATTAAGATCCATGCCTCTGCCATTTCAGCTCATTACAACACTGGGCCCACCTCTATTCTCTCACCCTCTTATCAGACAGTTCCTGAGAGGGACAGACAACTTAAGGCCACCAAGGAGAGCACCCACCCCTGCTTGGGACCTAAACATTGTACTATAAAAGCTCACACTTACCCCCCTTTGAGCCTGCAGCATCAGCAGAGTTAAAATTCCTCTCTTGGAAAACAGCCTAACTTCTGTCCATCACTTCAGCTAGAAGAGTCTCTGAGCTGTAAACTGTTATGGCTGTGGAACCCTTCATTATTTTTCATGCTGACAGGGTTTCCCTCAGGACTAACCCTTCCTTTATGCCTAAAGTGGTGTCCAGTGTGGCTCTCAACCAATCTATTCATTTGCCAACCTTCTTCCCTAATCCTCAAAATAAAGGGGAAAGGATCCTGCACTCCTTGGACGTGCACAGACAGCTCATATTCTGCCTTGATAGGATTAAGCCTTTCAGGAAATCTGACCAGTTACCTAGTCAGCTTTGCACCAGGGGTAGAGGGAAAGACCATTTCAAAACAAACAATCTTCAAATGGATAGCACATTGCATCCATTTCTGCTACAAGCACAATGGGAAACCCACCCCTCAGGGGTCAGAATACATTCCACTAGGGCAACTTCTACCTCTACAGCATTACTCAGGGGAGTCCCTACCAGGGACATCCTGGAAGCTGCTACATTGGAGATGTTCTTTGTGTTTCACTGTTGCACTCATCACACTTGGTTTATCTGCCTGCAGGTAGCCCTCAGTCGGCCCAAATACCAGAGTCTTAGGATTTCTGTGTCAGATGCTGTCGCCTCTTCCATGACGTCAGGTCGTCAGGGGTATAAAACATGCAGCCAAAACCATCACATCAGTCTTTCTTGCCATGGAGGAGCCCGAAGCAGAAGCAGTTTGCAAGTGCCGGTCGGCCTCTACCTGAAATTTTCATTTTTTGAGTTTCAAACCTGAAGCCTTCTAAAGCCAAGTACCCCGTTAGGGATCCTTTTTTCTTGCTCTAATCAATGTCAGAAAAAGCTAACAATTGTTTGCCTGTGGAAAGAAAATACCTCAGAGATTTCCATTCTTACTGCGTCACGTGTTTAGGCCCAGACCACGATGTCCCTCACTATCGGTTTTGTGCCTTAATGCCCAAACCATTCGTCTGGCTTTGTTACTAAATTATTTCACACTCATTCTCCGTATTCCGAAATGGCTTCGATAACCCATCCGACTACTGATCTTTTAAAAAATGTAAAGATAAAGACAGAGACAGACTGCATAGGTCCAGAACTGCTGACGACACTTCTGTTAAGCTAGTCGGCAGTCCACCAGTACTGAGTGAGGTGCCTTTGCAGCCCCTGATGCCCACTTCTACAGATTCGCAGGGCACTGCTGAGACCTATTCGGAGTCCGATATGCCACAAGATGCTTCTTCGACTATGGAACCTGCAGATGTCTCTACCTTGGATGGGTTCGTAGCCGCTGTGCAGTCACTGGCTTCTGAGGGTGTATTACAACCTACCGATGTTCGTATTAAACCAACTTCATTTTTAGCTAAAACTACCTAGTTTCTCATGCCCAGAGTTCGCACTACGTCTAGAAAACAGACGACCAAAGCACATGGTCAAGCTCCCATGCCACAAAAACAAATGTTTACAATGGCTGAAGACCTTACTACTCTAATTAGGGGAAGACAGCCTTTCCCTGCTAAAAGACAAAGCATTGAGTTTCCTTCTGATTCTACAGACCCGGAATCTGATGACTCTGACCCTTCTGATTATCAGGATATACCCTTATCAACCTATGAGGATTCAGATGCAGAGGAATCTGTTCCCTCTTGTCTCCCCTCCAGAGGATTTTTCTTTTGGTGAAACCGTGCATACTTTAAGAGAGCATTTCTGCTGGGAATGCCAAGACTATTCTCAGTCCAAAAAGAGACTCAGAGAATTTTGAGTTGCCTCAGCACAGGCCTCTTGCTATAACCCCTGTCCTGGATATTGTAGATGATGCATTCATGAAATCCAGTCTTACTCCAGACACCTTACCACCAGCCCCTAGAAAATCTGACCGGTACTACAGAGTACCTAATTCTCACAGATTTCTCTTTAAAAATCCTACTGCGGATCCAGAGACCATTTCCCAGGGACCTAAGGGCATTAAGGCTACTACAGCCAAAAACCTTACCCCTTCAGACAGGGATTCTAGAGCTTTAGACAGATGGGTTAAGAAGGTATATACCTCTGCAACTCTTGCCATCAGAGCATTAAATTGCCAGTTTCACATGTTGAAGTACCAGCAACATATTATGGAATTAAACAAAAAATGGTGTTACTTCCAGATTGTGCAGAAAATAAAGATTTACAAGAGTTAATGCATTCTGCAAGCCAAGTTAGTAAACATACTTTTCAGTGTGGTTTTGATGCCTTAGAAGCATCTTGCAGGGCTGCAGTCACTGGGTCTGTACTGAGAAGGCATGCTTGGCTGAAGGAACAAACCTTGCCAGATCATGTCAAAGCAAAATTACTAGACGCTCCTCTAAATCAGGACCATTTGTTTGTCACCAAAGCAGAAGTAGTTCTTAAAAAAATGGAGGAAAAAGCTAAATCTATGCAAACTGTCAAAGATTTCTTACTGGTGCAGCCACCTACATTCAGTAGGCATTGGCCTTCTAAAAACGGGTCCTTTCCAGCCCCTCCCAGGCCTTCTCACTCCAAACCCAGGGGAAACAAACCACCAAGACTACAATCTCTGGGTATGCAGAGATCCAAACAATGGAGTGCTCCCACCTCAAAAAACGGGGAGTGGTAAGCCGCCCCCTTATGGAAAAGTTCACAATGACTTTTCAATTATCCTGCCCAGCCATGCCCATTTACTTGTGCCCCTAGGAGGAAAACTTGCCCTTCATGCAAAAAACTGGATGTCCATTACGCCTGATAGGTTCTAAATATTGTATCCCAGGGATACAGATTCTGCTTCCATTCACTGCCAACCCCAAGCAGATTTCCAGACCTTCCTCCAAACCAGTGGGCCGAGGCTCAAAAGCAAGTTTTTTTCCCTTCTCAATGTCAGGGTTATTCAAGCAGTTCCAGTGGAACAAAGGGGACACGGTTTCTACTCCAGACTGTTCCTGGTGCCCAGAAAAGAGGGCTCTTGGCACCCTATCCTGGATCTGTCAATTCTCAACACCTCTCTGGTGGTCCCAAAATTCAAAATGCTTACTCTGCAACAGCTTCTCCCTGTGCTATCTAAGGATGCCTGGTTAGTCACCCTAGACTTCAAAGAAGCCTATCTGCATATCCCCATAAGGGAGCCTTGCAGGAAATATCTACGTTTCAGGGCAGGCTCTATGCACTATCAGTTCTCTGCACTTCCCTGTGCCTTATCTACTGCGCCCAGAGTGTTCACAAAGTGCCTGGCTCCAGCCATTGCATACTGCAGGCAGAGAAATATTCAAATTTTCCCATACCTGAACGATTGCCTAATTCAGGCAGTCAGTCAGGAATTGCTACTTCAGCACCTGGCATTTGTAAAAAGACTCCTAACTTCAGTGAGGTACACCATCAATGAAAAGAAATCACAACTGGTACCCACTCAAAAAATTGTATTCCTGGGAGCAAGCTTAAACACAACTTCCCAGATGGCATTCCTCACTCCAGAAAAGCATGTTTGTTTGATAAACTACTTCAAACTAATGGCCAGCAAAACCCAGCTATCTGCAAGGAAAATATTGCAAGCCGTAGGGTTCATGGCTTCATGCATTCTGCTAATTCCATATGCAAGACTGCATATGAGGAAACTTCAGTGGTACTTAAAAAGTCTCTGGTGTCAACATTCTCAGGACCCGGAAACAGTGATTCCTATCCTACCTTGTCTAAGGGCAGAGTTCCTTTGGTGGGCAGAAGCATGCAACCACAACAAGGGACTGTCTTTCACTCAACCCCTCGCCGTCCAATCCCTGACAACAGACGCATCAGACTATGCATGTGGGGGGCTCACATGGCAGGCAAGTGCATTCAAGGCAAGTGGAGCCCAGGACAAATTCTCCTGCATATCAGTCAAAAAGAGATGCTAGCTGTACAGAATGCTCTGACAGCCTTCAAATAACTTATCCTTCCAGGACAGCTGCTGATAAAGACAGACAACACCACAGTTATGTGGTACCTAAACAAGCAGTGAGGAACCCATTCTTACCCACTCTGCAGGTTAGCCATGTCCCTGTGGAACACAGCCTTGAGCAACCAAGTGCACCTACAAGCTCAGTTCCTGCCAGGTAAACACAATTCACTGGCAGATGACTTAAGCAGAAATCTACTGGACCCACATGAGTGGAAGTTGGAGCCCAACACCTTCAAACTTCTAATCCAGAGGTGGGGGGCACCGGAGGTAGACCTCTTTGTCTCCCCCGAGAACCACCATTTGAGCAAATTCTGCACCAGGAACCCTCACAGCAGGGCCTGGAAGGTGGATGCCCTATCCTTCACATGGGAAAACCTCTCAATTTATGTCTTTCCCCCCTCTGCCCCTCCTCTCAAATGTACTACTCAAGATCAAACAGGCCGCGCCAGCACTGGTACCCACTCCTACACAGTCTGACAACAGTGCCACCCTGGCACTTATATCAGACACCTTCCCTGCTGTTTCAGCAGGAGGGACAGATTTTGCATCCACAGTTGCTATCCCTAAAACTTGTAGCCTGGCTTATCTTTTGAGTACACCCCCAGCAACCCACAGCAAACAGGTGCTGGACATCATCCTTGAGGCCAAAAGGCATAGAACTACGAAATCCTATGTTGAAAAGTGAAAAATATATTGTTCTTGTAATCATTCTCAAGGAAAGGACACAGCAGTGCCCTCCTTACCTCAAATCCTTGATTACCTAGCAGAGCTGCTCCACAGAGGCCTATCCTTCTCCATTAAGATTCATGCCTCTGCCATCTCAGCTCATTATAATACTGCGACACCTCTTTTTTCTCACCCCCTTATCAAGCAATTTCTAAGAGGGGCTAACAATATAAGGCCCTCGAGGAGAGCTCCCACCCCTGCCTGGGACCTTAACTTTGTACTGGAAAAGCTCACGCTTCCCCCTTTTGAACCCGCTGCTTCAGCAGAGTTAAACTTTATCTCTTGGAAAGCAGCCTTGCTTCTAGACATAACTTCAACAAGAAGATTGTCTGAGTTACAGGCACCAATGGCTGTGGAACCCTTCATTATTTTCCATGTTGACAGGGTTTCCCTCAGCACTAGCCCATCCTTTATGCCTAAGGTGGTATTCAGTGTGGCTTTAAATCAATCCATCCATTTGCCAACCTTCTTTCCTAATCCTTAGAATAAAGGAGAAAGGATCCTGCACTCCTTGGATGTGCACAGACAACTCAGGTTCTACCTTGACAGGACTAAACCTTTCAGAAAATCTGACCAGCAGCTAGTCAGCTTTGCTACAGGGGCAGAGGGCAAGGCCATTTCAAAGCAAACCATTTCCAAATGGATAGCACACTGCATCCATTTCTGCTACAAGCACCATGGAAAACCTACCCCACAGAGGATAAGAACACATTCCACTAGGGCTACTTCCACCTCTACAGCATTTCTCTGGAGAGTCCCTACCAAGAACATCCTGGAAGCTGCAACCTGGAGTTCTGTACACACCTTCACCAACCATTACCACTTAGCTTTTTTTTCTAAATCCAGAGCTGGATTTGCTACAGCAGTCTTACAAGGCCTGCTAGCCAGCCCTAACACGTCTTGACTGCCTCCACCCTACCTCAGCTTTGGGAATCAACCCAAGTGTGATAAATGCAGCAGTAAAACATGAAGAACATAGTACAGTTGTGTACACTTACCATAAATGTAGATGTTCGAGTGTATTCACTGTTGCAGTCCTGGTTTCCCTCCCTCCCTCCAGCCCCCTTCTCTCTCTTTCTCTGTCTGGTGGTGTTTTCCCCACCATAACTTAGCTCTCTATTGGGGGGCTCCTGACATTTGGGGCAAGGAAAACTGATGTAATGGTGTCGGTTGCCTGTTTTTATACCCCTGACGACGTGACGTCAGTCCTGGAGCAACAGCAACCGACACAGAAATACTAAGTCTCTGGTATTCGGGCCAACTGAGGACTTCCTGCAGGCAGATAACCCAAGTGTGATGACTACAACAGTGAATACACTCGAACATCTACATTTATGGTAAGTGTACACAACTGTACTTTTCTCTGATACAGCAGAATCTTAGATTTTTCTGTACATGCACTGTTTTCTAATTCTACTATTTTTTGAAAAAAATGCTATACTTGAGAAGCCTCATGGTCATCCAACCTTTTATTCATTTCACCCTCTGATTTTGTATCAATTACTGGAAGCCACTCCCTGTGCTAAAGTTGAAACTTGAACTTCTTTGTGCTAAACAGCTGCAGGATTCTTCCCAGCAAGAATTTTCTTTTCTCCTTTTCTAGTTGATTTTCTTTAAGGTTTTCCAATTTTTTTCTTTGCTGGCATATTGGCAGTGTAATTGCTAACCTCTGACTGAATTTTTCGCAAACTGAGCATCTCTGCTGCTAACCTTCATTGAGACTTAACTTTTTTCCAACCACCCCTTTCAGATATTCGAGGCTTCCACTTTTTACCCCCATGTCTGCTTTCAGCAGCTTCTGATTTCCCTGTTTGCTACCATGACAACAGCTGTGCATCTGTGTATACAACAATAGGGTAGGAATTTATTATTTTTTTCTTTATAGTTTTTGGCCTCTTGACTTCTGACCATCGAGCTTTTCCTAATCTTTTTTTCTTCCCATTGTTCCCTGTGATAGGGACATATCCAGTACAGTGTAAAGCAAGCTATCCAGATTAGTCAGTCATCCAGACTGTGAAGGTTGCATCTGTTGATGCTCACACTTTGCAGGATGTGATGAATAGGGAAAGCTTTAGCTTAAGTCCTAATCGCACCACAGTGACATGAGCACTTGCATCACTGTAGGCACTAAAACCCTGTGTCTACACATGTGCAGACAGGGGCTACCATCATTGGCTTAGGTAGCCACAGCTGACTTCCCTTCCAAAACTGGCTCCTCCTTTCCTTGCTTTCGGGCTTTTGGCCTTAGGACTGCACCTGTGTAAGAGCTTGTCTGAAATCCACCATACACTTACCTTAGGAAAGGCAAGCTATAGTTGTTAAGTTTCCCATCCACCCTTCCCTGACTCTTCCAGTGTCCAAGCTACAATTTGAAATCAGGTCGTTTGGGTCGCAGTTGGGGCTTTATCCCTCTCTGCCATAATGCTAGGGAATTAGTGTAGGCTTTTAATGATACTCGATTGGTCAGCGGGCAGAGAACAACTGGTTAGCCTATTGATGTGTCTTTATATTAAATAGTATTCATTTGAAGATTTTGGTCTTTTTATCTTGATCAGTGCTTAGTACTTATGTGTTAATATTTCACAGGGTTTCAGTAAACCACATATCATGGCAGTACTCGTCATTTATATTCATTACTCTGTTTTGCATGTACTAAAGTGATGTGCAGAAACTTGGATACACTTTTTTAGTATGTTTTTCTCATCTGACTGTTGACCTTATCGCTTCCCCTTATGGTTACCCTCGGTTCATTTAAGTTTTCCAAGTGTTCCCAGTAAGAACAAGAGCCAGGGGAGGTAATCTTACAAGACGGCCTTAATCGTGATTTGTGCCCTTGCTTGTTTGAGGGCAGATTTAGTATGGCCGTAATGCTTCCCTTGGGCTTTGGGACAAGTGATACATATTACTCTTTGAACAACTGTGCCACTTCTGTGTGAGTGCATGCCTGTATGCACCCACATTCATAGCTTGGTGGCAAACTACCACATCTGGCCATCCTGTACATTGCCTCCCTTCCTCTGAGGTACTGTGGCATTGGCACCCAGTCTTTCAGTGTATAAGACAGAAAGAAACATCAAATTGTTTCTTTGCATGTTCAGTGGGTCTTATGTGCCAAGCTATAGAATGGGCTCTCATGAGTATCTGATTCAACTAAGCATACTCAGTGGTGCTGAGTTTTGCACATTTTTGTTATGAGTACTAACTGTACAATGTTAAGTTGTCAATCTCGCCTTCATTCTTGCTGGATGGGTTCGGAGCCGATCCTCGGCTCCGACTCGGCACTTGCTAAGCTCAAGAGTCACTTTTACCAGCTCAAGGCAGCCCCATATCCCATGATGCAAGGCGGTAAATACCTAGATCTCGTTTGCCGCTTCGCTGATGAGGTACTCCTTTTACCAGCTCTTGGTAAGTAATTATACAAATTTTAGTCACCCCATTCCTAATTTTTCTCTCATTTATTAAATTTTTTGTCACTTTTAGATAGTTGTAGGGTCTTTAGCTCTAGTTTTCTGTTTCCCTAGTTTTTATTTAGTCAGGCCTTCAATCCCCTCCCATCCCTTCCTGTCAGGGTGCGTGTGTGTGGGTTTATTTTTTCCCATTCAAGTTAAATATTTCTGATTCTGGGACTGTGTGAGTTGTGTGTTGTGTGGATATCACTATGTCCAAAGAACAGAGGGTCTCAGGCTTCAAGAAGTGTGACTCGTGCTGTCAGAAGATGTCTTTGGCAGACGGTCACACTTCTTGTATCTACTGCCTGGGACCTCTCCACCTGCAGGACTCCTGTGCTATTTGTCACTCTTTCAGCCAGAGAGTCCTTCAGGAAAGGAGAAATAAATTAATTTTGAGAGGACTTCTTAATCCGGAGGGCTCCCCGGCTAAGTCTGCTTCGGGCAAGCCCTCTAAGACCTCCAAGGCCCAGGCTTCTGCTACTAAGCCTTCGGCCCTGGCTCCGACTCCTTTGGAGTCGAGATCGGCTCCAGCTGGAGCCGATCTTATTTTGACTAAATCTTCGGCACCGATGGCTATCGGTGCCGATACTTTAACCGCCACATTGGTGTCGGCTCCGACCACCATGTGTCTAAGGCTTTGGTATCGGCGCCGGCCGGCTCCGATACCATTATTTCCTTGCCTGTATCGGCTCTGGCCAGAGCCGATACATCTTTGACCAGGCTTGGAGCCGATAAGTTGTCGGCTCCGTCTGGAACCGAGGGTTCTTCGGCTCCGATGGTTCCGTCGAGGAAGCGGTCCAGGTCTCCCTCTTTGGAGCCGATACTGTCGGCTCCGACCTCTCCTCTTCTTTCGGAGCGGAGCCATCGGAGCCGATCATCTAGGTCTTCCAGGCTCTCAGACCATGATTTGAAGAGAGTGGTAAGCAGATTGTTAAAATCACAGGCACTAGCCCAAATGCTTCATAGTCCGTCTCAACAGACGACTACTAGTCCACACCCTCTTCAAGTTCCTCCTTCGACTCTCCTCCAGAGCTCGGAGCCGGAGTCTATGGGAATAGTCACTGCTACGGCTGCGGGGCAGATACCACCCCTTTCTGCTCCTTCAGCTTCTACTCTTATCTCCTCCTTGAGACCTTCCTTGGAGGGATCCGGTGGTCGGGCTTCCCTGGTCTGCTCCGAGGGGGTGAGTGGCATCAGACCCTTGTCCGACCCTGCTCTTCCCCTCGGGACTTCGGCCTTGGTGAGCTCGGCCCCAACATCTGCCTCGGAGCCTTCCCTTTCGGTGGGCCCGGGAGTCCCTGTTTCTTCGGAGCGGGGTCTCTCGGATCTCCCTGGGAGGGGAGCCTTCGAGGTGATGAGGAGTGTGCTGGCCCCTGGGCTCAGTCAGAAGTCTATCCCCTTAGCTCCTCCCTTTACGGTGCCTGTAGATGTCTCTTCCCACTCTCTTGCTCCCGGACAGAGAGATCCACCGCCTCAGGTTTCCCCACTGGGAAGAACCCCCTCTTCCGAGGATTCTCCTGCTCTGTCAGGAGATCCTCCGCGTAAGAGGACCTGTAAGAGGAAGCACCTGGACTCCCCTGAGTCTACTACTTCAGATACCGACTTAGATGAGTCGGAGGGATCCCCCTCTGAGGATGTCTCTTTTTCAGACATCCTAGAACTCCTAAAACAGAGGGGAAACTGGCCCTCCATTAATCCCTCCGAGGATGAGTCGGTATACCTAGAGGCGTTTGGATCTCAACCCTCCACCTCCTGGGTGTCTCCGCCTTTCGACCCCCTCATGGAGGTGATAGCTCGGAAGGCGTGGGCATCTCCTGATTCCGTAGAACCAGTTCCCAGGAGGCCTTCTAAATTTATTACAGCCCCTTCCGAGAAAAAATTTCTTACAAAAGGTGTCCCTGTTGATGCCATGGTGGTGGCAGCCGCCATCAAGAAGGAACTTGCAGATCCTTCCGTACCAGTCCATCTTCCTAACAAGGATTCTAGGACCATGGACAGGTATGGTAAGCGGATGTTTTCCTCAGCGACCTTTGCCATGCGTTCGCTGAATTACTTATGTCACTTCACCAGACTTCAAAGGGACATCCTTAAAGAATTAGGTGAAGTAGTACAGGATCCTACAGCTGCAGGGGCTCAGGACAAGATTGCTTCTCAGCTAGGAATCCTTAACTCTCCATAACCAACTCCTTCATGCGGCTGATTTCGTATGCAGCAGATGGAGCGAGTAGAGCTGCAGGGACAGGAGTGGCTCTTAGACGTCAGTCCTGGATGCAGCTGTGTAATTTTGCAGATCCCTTTAAGGCATCCTTCACAAAATCTCCCTTCGATGGGTCAACATTGTTTGGTCCTCAGGTGAAGGATACGTTGACCAGGTGTGAGCAAGACGGCAAGACTCTTTCTGCAGTAGGAGTCCATTTTTCCACCCCTTCTAGGCCTTACCCTAAAGGACAGAAGGGGGGAAAGATGTGGTTCCGTAAATCTCAGGGAGTCACGCCGGACACACGTGGTCAGTTTACCCCTAAAGGCAGAGGGGGTAATAATAATAGACGCCGCCCTAGGGGCAGAGGGGGTCTGCAGAACCAGGGCAGCAGAGAGCCTCTCTCTGACAAGCCCTTCCAGCATCCCTGAGGTGTTGCCCGACTGTCCATCCTTGGAGGCAGTCGGGGGAAGATTATCGCTGTACCCAGAAGCCTGGCTTTCCCTGTCACAAGACATATGGGTGCAGTCGATGATATCCGAGGGTTTCAAGATTCCTTTCGAGGAAAGTCCCTTCACTCACAAAAATTCCCTTCCAGATGTTCCACCCGGTCTAAGGGAAATCGCAAAATTAGAAGTATCAAAGCTTCTACATAAAAGGGCCATTCAGTCAGTTCCAACAGACCATTCAGAGCCCGGAATCTACTCAAGGTTCTTTTTGGTTCCCAAAAAGATGGGAGATTGGAGACCAATATTGGACCTCAGCAGACTCAACAAGTCTGTGAAAAAGACAAGATTTCGAATGGTCACACTTCAATCGATTTTGCCCTTCTTGGGCAAAGACAACTGGATGTGCTCAATAGACCTTCAGGATGCGTACTATCACATAAAAATCCACAGACGCTCCAGAAGGTTTCTCCGCTTTCGGCTGGGGTCCAGTCATTTTCAATTCAGAGCCCTGCCCTTTGGTCTCACTACAGCCCCCAGAGTGTTCACCAAATGCATGGCAGTGGTCACGGCTCACCTGAGACGTCAAGGATTCCAGGTGTTTCCGTATCTCGACGACTGGCTCCTCTCAGCCACCACCAGGCATCAACTTCTCCAAGCCAGAGATTACACCCTAAATCTCTGCACTCAATTAGGAATTTCGATCAACTACGAAAAAAACTCCTTATTGCCCTGCCAGTCTATTACTTTTATAGGCGCAAATTTAGACACTGTTTGGATGTCAGCAAACCTCACAAGCCAGGGAATCCTAGATATCCAAAACCATGTGCGGATCATCCTTGCCAGCAGAAAGGTGCAAGCCAGACTGGTCCTAAAAGTATTGGGCCTCATGGCAGCTGCCATTACTCTTCTTCCTTTGGCCCATTTTTACATGCGTCTTCTTCAATGGATGTTGTTCACCCAATGGTCCTTCCAACAGCTTCCCATGCGTCACCAGATTCTGGTGACACAAACTTGCAAAACCACCTATCCTGGTGGATTTCTTCTCCCCAGCTCCTTCAGGTTAGACCCTTTGTTTCCCCGGCCCCAGTAGCCACAGTCACTACGGACGCCTCCCTGATCGGGTGGGGGGGGTCATTATCAGGGCAGGATGGTTCATGGGACTTGGCAACCATTCGAATACCACCTGCACATAAATGTCCTAGAGATGAGAGCAGTGCTTTTAACGTTGCAAGCCCTCAACGACTTTCTTCCCTTGGGAACAATTGCAGTTCACACGGACAACATGTCCGTAGTGTGGTACATCAACAAGCAGGGTGGAACCAAGTCCTACCCCTTGTGTCGAGAGGCTCTCAGACTTTGGCAATGGGCGATCTCCTCTCATCGGTTTCTGGTAGCAACGCGTATCCCTGGGAAAACCAACATTTTAGCGGACAGATTGAGCAGAGCTATACTCATGCCTCATGAGTGGTCTCTCAAACAGTCTATAGTGGAGGAGATTTTTCAGAAGTGGGGCCGCCCATGTTGCGATCTTTTTGCTACTCCCCAAAACAGCTAATGCCCAGCCTTCTTCTCTCTCTTCCCACTTCCGGGCCATCCCCCCAGAGACGCTCTTTCCCAAGATTGGCCCCAGGGACTTCTTTATGCCTTTCTTCCCTTTCCATTGATACCACAGGTACTCCAGAAAGCTACCGTTTTAAGAGCCAAAATGATTCTCATTGCTCCGTATTGGCCTCGACAAATTTGGTTTCCGTTCCTTCATCGTCATCTTTTGGTGCAGCCTTGGCATCTGGACCCAGTGCCAGATCTTCTGATCCACCAATCGGGTCAGCTGCCGGTCCATTCCTTCTCTCAACCTCACAGCTTGGTTGCTCCACTTCCTTCCTTAGCCAGGCTTCCTATGATCTCTAACCCTGTTAGGGATATCATAGTGGCTTCCCTTAAATCCTCTACTAGAAGGATTTACTCTAGCAAGTGGAAACGTTTCTCCCTTTGGGCGAAATCAAGGAACATAGATCCCTTTACTGCCCCTGTTCATGCAGTTTTGGATTTTCTAACGGAAATCTTTCACTCGGGTTCTTCATCTTCCACGGTCAAAGTTCAGTTGGCTGCAATCTCGAACTTTCATGTCGGGTTGCAGATCACAACATTATGTCCCACAAGCTTTGTAAAGCTTTTCTGAAAGGAGTTTTTCTCCTCAAACCTCCTGTCAGGAGTCCTCCTCCTCAATGGGACCTAAATCTAGTGCTGACATCCTTAATTCTTCCTCCTTTGAGCCAGCTGCTTCATGCTCACTAAAGTTTCTTTCATGGAAGACACTCTTCCTTGTCGCTATTACCTCGGCTAGGAGAGTGTCAGAAGTTCATGCCCTCTCTGTTCGTCCCCCATATTTGGTCTTCCACAAGGACAGAGTATCCTTGAGAACTAATCCATCCTTTTTGCCCAAGGTTGCTTCAAAAACAAATTTAAACCAATCCATTGATCTCCCTGTATTTTTTCCTAACTATTCCAACATATCGGAACAAAAATTACATTATCTTGATGTTCACCGCCAACTCGGATATTATTTGGACAGAACAAAACAATTCAGGAAGTCTGATCAGCTCTTTCTTTCTTATGCTGAAAATAAGAAAGGCTTCCTGTTTCAAAGTGACCTTGTCTAGATGGCTATCTTCCACCATTTCTGACATTTATCTACTTAGGGGCAAACAGCTGTGCTCAAAACCAAAGGCACATTCCACTAGAGGCCTAGCCACTTCTACAGCCTTTCAGGCTAGGCTACCCTTAGATACTATTTGTGCAGCAGCCACTTGGGCCACTCCTCATACCTTTGTTTCTCATTACAAATTGGATTTGGCCTCCAGGGATAGGGCCAGTTTTGGTTCCACGGTTCTCAAGAGTCTGTTCCATTGAGCCACCCAGGATAGAGGTGCTAGGGACGCGGTCCCATTCAGCAAGAATGAAGGCGAGATTGACAACTTAACATTTAGAAGTTATGTACCTACCATAACGTTCCAGGTTAGTTGTCTTCTCTCGCCTTCTTTCTTGAGACCCTCCCTCCTGCCCCCTTGCCTGGACAGACCTTGATCTCCCTTGGCTCTGGAAGATTTTTGTTTCTTTGGGCACCAGTTAGTTCTAGTTTTAGTTATCTGGTTTCCCCTTTCAGCCTTTTTAGGCTTATTGCTCTTCTTTCCTTAGTGGAAAGTTTTTATGCTAGGTAGTTTTCCCTCTAGGTACCAAATGAGATCTGGGTATTTACCGCCTTGCATCATGGGATATGGGGCTGCCTCGAGCTGGTAAAAATGACTCTCAAGCTTAGCAAGTGCCGAGTCGGAGCCGAGGATCGGCTCCGAACCCATCCAGCAAGAAAGAAGGCGAGAGAAGACAACTAACATGGAACGTTATGGTAGGTACATAACTTCTAATTCTGTAACAGTACCTGTCCTCAGCACTGCAAAAAGATGCACATTTTTGACTATTTTTAGAAGAACAGTGTTACATAAACAGGCATGAGGAAGTTAAAGAACTTGGTAGAAAACATTTGCTTTGTTTGTGTAGGATAGTATCATTCAAAAAAGTTGTAATTGATGTGGAGTTAAGGAAAAGTTGAGCAGAATACCCTTCCATACTCAAACACAACCAGGCATTGCAAAACAGTGTCAGCGAGGATGTTTACTCTCCATCAGTGCAGTAAATACATTGATTTTTTTCATTTTTGAGTACAAATCTGCTTGGGCTTCACAATAAGGGAAATTCAGTGTAATTTATGCATGTTTGACTATTAATTAGGCAGCTGCCAATGCCTGCGTTACAGTATTTAGTAGCAGCTAATAAAGCATTTATACTTTTAAACATCCTTAGTTTTTCATAATGAGGATAGCAGTATACTATCTAAATAAACTAAAGTAACTGTAAGCCTTCGAGTAAATGTTAGAAATCTTTAATAAATTAAAATGCCAATGTAGAAAAATGGTCAACCAGAAAATGTTTGTTTTTACAGGTTACAGTTTGTAATATAACGTATAACATGCTTGCCTTATTCTTTTGAGGTTTGTGTTTAAAGTCCAGTTAAAGATGAGTGGAACTTCAAAATCAGTCCTTGATTGAGTTGAATTTCCAAGATTGCATGCCTGTTTTAAAGCTACTAATGCCTATCAATGAATTTTCATTGTACCCTGTGCAGAAAATATTTCTTTATTCCTAGCCTTATTTGAAATTAAATAAATTTACAGAAACAAAATAAAAAATTATGCACCAGAGGTGGCTGTACACAAGAAAATCCTTGTCACATAAAAAATCCTCACATACTTTAAACGTTTTAGACATTTTTTTCTCAGTTAACACCCAGCATTTCATTGCATTTGATTGTATTATCTCTTTGTGACATGCTTAAAATAAGAGTTGTCCACATCCTTTTTTCGATTTCTGCCTACCAGTTACTATTGCTGTATGCCTTAACTATGGCATCTGTATACCAACTGTACAACTTCCCCTTTCCGTCCTCATATTTCCTTGTATTCCTCACCAGATATTTGGTTATTCAGTACCCCTTTCTGGTTCTTTCCGAATTCACTCCTGTCCATGAAGTGTTGCTTCCCTTCTTCCCCTTTTGTCTCTTCCCACTGTTTCCCTCTAAGTACAGCCCAAACCCTTTCTCCTTACCTTCCAAATCACCTTTGTAAGATTATACTTTTCCTGCTTTCTTCCATCCTTTTGCTGTTTTTTTTTTTACTTTACCCAACCAGCCACAGTTTGGATCCCTGCCTTCTCTTCTAACTTCCTTCTCCTAGAGCTTCTCTCTGCTGTAAACATATAAAATAGGGAACTGTTTCCAGCTGCTTGTCGTAGACTCCATATGTTCTGATCTCTCCTTATAATCTTCTAACTTCTTTACAGTTCCGTCATGTATGCATAATGTCTGCCTCAGATTCTCCACCCAGCCAGCATTGCCACTTCCCACCGTCTCTCCATGTCAGTTTTAGGGCGCAATCCTATACCATGTGTTTGAATTTCTTTTCTGGCTATCATTCAGAAGGCCCACTTCTCACATCTTCGGTACCTGCCATGTATCTTCTCTCTCACCACCATCTGCCTGTTTTGGATCTTGCTTAACTGAATCAACTCATTGTTGCCATTACATTCACCTGAGTCTTTATATGTTACTCACTTAAGACTTTTATGCCCTCTGACCACCTCTTCCTCCAACACTTTCCCTCTACTACCTTACCCAGAGTTGCCTGTTTTTCTTTCTTTTGCCATTCTGTCTGGAGTGGTCACCCACTACCATCCTATACTTTTCTTGCAATTCCCTCTCTCTTTTATCCTTCTCCAGTATATATTTTACAGTCCTTAGCCCTTTACCATGCCACTGTCAGTTTTCTTCTCACCAACTCCATCTAACTCCATTAATTTAGCCAGTCCCATTTTTTTGTGTCCATTCCTTCCAGTTGCACATTCTTAATAACCCATCTATTAAGTTATTTATCTGTATTGATTTCCACCTACCCTACTGGTCTAGGCCTCAAGTTCTGTGCATCCCTCTTCCCATCATATCCACTTTATGATCTCCCAAATTCCTGTAGCACACTGCCAGATTAGAAGTTATGCAGCAGTGGTTAAAGTCTGACATTCCCTCTTCTTGTTGGCCATCCTTTGTCTTCCTTTATTTGTCCTGCTTCTCATCCATTGCCATACAGACTTGTCTCACACCTTCTGTGACCACTTCAGCAGCCTGTCCTGTGGGAGTATCTGAAGATGTCTGAATAAGTAAATCACCAAAAGTAACATCATCACTGTTCACTATCACGTCCTCTCCTGAAAATGCTAAGCCTCCCTGACCATCTGTTGAAACACTTTCTTATCTTGACCTCCCATTTCACTGTATTTCTTTCTACTGCTTTATCCACTAATGTATGTACTTTTAGTCCCAGATACTACTACCCTTCTTCCAACAGTTGGACCTTGATGAGCATATTATGTACATCTGACTTTTTAATATAAATCAGGGACACTAGTGTTGTTAACTTGAGCCATTGACAGAATAAGCGAATGTGAACTAATGTGCAGTTTCTGAAGTAAAAGAAGTCTTTAACTGTACAAGTATTACCATTATTTATTATGTACAATTCACCACCATTTGTCCAAAAGTCACCAGTTTCAGGAAGGATTAAAGGGGACATTGCTAAAATTTGAGTTAAAATCAGGGACAGTTGAGAGGTATGGGCCAGTAATGAAAAATGTGTTTTTTTTAATGGTTTACCTTCCATATTTTTCTGTTGCATGATCTGGAGTAGGCAAAGCAAAGTCTGCAGTCTTGAGTAGTATAAAATGGTTTGGTAGCACACTAACTCTTCAGGAATGGTATTTGTACTATTAAAGCCTTCTTCTAGTTCTCATTTCACATAAATGTTTTCCACAAGCTGACTTGGACAGCAATCTAGAGGTACCAGATATCATTTGGTAAAAGTTAACTTGGAAATTACTAAAGCAGTGAGAAAGTGCTACATACTGTTCATTTGCCATGTCGAGTCCCTCAACCGTAGCTGGTTACAATGGTGCAGTCTCACATTATCATGTTTAGGGATCACCAGTGGCAGAACACTTGCATGTGGTGCAATACTGAAACAGTGGCAGTGGGCCATTTGTGTTTTAAGTGTTGAAATTAAAATGTAATGTGTTTTGTAGTTAGGATGCACGTGAGATTTCTATAAAAATGCTGAAGTATGTACACTCATGTACATTCCAGGTTATAGTCTCACTCATGCATTTGAGGTTATGTAGGTCTTGAGTTTTCCATAATAAAAACTTCTGAGGCAGTACCCTGTAGGTTAACTTGAAACGAGTTTGGGATTACTGCTGAACAGTTTTATATTCTGTTCCTGGGTATACACAGAATTGTGCATGTGGTTGTGATATAAAAGGGGTGCTGTGTAGTGAGCTTGCTTTTGTCCTTACCAAACTTTGTTACCTTTTACAGATGCTGCGTCTATGTTACCGCATAGAACACATGATTAGTATAGTGGTATCTCTGACTCTGGAACTCATGCTGTGGGGTGAAAAAACTCAAGCTAATTTTAAATAATTTGTTTTCAAACAGGGTCTCTGTGCATGACAAATTTCTCACTAAAAGGTTGTTTTTTTGACATGCAATGCACAAGACGGTTGTTATTGACTTAAGGTTTCAGTGATAGTAAGACTTTCAGACTTTGCTGGTAAAGGTCCCAAGTTACCAGTGATAAACCTTTAGATGGTTTCACTTTGCTTCAGGCAATAACGTACACTGTGCATGATTTTTCTCGCACGTTCCACTGTTGCTGTTCTGAGCATATCATGTATATGGTATAACAAAGTAGAACAGTCCATTGGACATACTGTCATATGTGAGTTCATTGAAGACCACTTCGTTGAGAGTATGTCTGATGAATATTGCAACATTTTTGCTCTCAACCTATTGTTTTATAGTAGCTCTTTGGACCTATGCCATTACTTTCCAGCATTTGTCCTTACAAATGTTATGGGATTATGCAGTGGGCAGACTACACTGAACCCCTCCACACTTCCACACAGTGCTGCCGGCGGTATGCTGCCCCATTCCTCATCTGAACCACAACGTAACTGGCTTCCCAGCCAATGCTCGGTAGATGCTATTACTGTGTGTGCCCATGCATATGCTTTCAAACCAAACTGACATCCTCCTTGCCACTCCATCAATTACGTGAGCATCTAATCAAACCGACTGGCTAGGAACACGTGGTGAGATCTCATTATAGGCGCATGTAGCTAATATGAGTTAGTACTCCTTGTGTAGCTCATGCACATGCTCATTATAGGTGCGTGTAGCTAATATGAGTTAGTACTCCTTGTGTAACGCATACACATGCTTCATTATTGGTGCGTGTAATATGAGTTAGTACTCCTTGTGTAGCTCATACACATGCTCATTATAGGAGCGTGTAGCTAGTATGAGTTAGTACTCCTTGTGTAACGCATACACATGCTTCATTATAGGTGCATGTAATATGAGTTAGTACTCCTTATGTAGCTCATACACATGCTCATTATAGGTGCGTGTAGCTAATATGAGTTGGTACTCCTTGTGTAACGCATACACATGCTTCATTATAGGTGCGTGTAATATGAGTTAGTACTCCTTATGTAGCTCAGACACATGCTCTTTATACGCACGTGTAGCTGATGAGAGTTAATGCTCCTTGTGTAACTCATACACATGCTCATTATAGGTGCATGTAGCTAATAAGAGTTAGTACTATGTTTAGTTCATAGACATGCTCATTATAGGTGTGTGTAGCTAATATGAGTTGGTAATCCTTGTGTAGCTCATACACATGCTCATTATAGGCGCATGTAGCTAGTATGAGTTAGTACTCCTTGTGTAGCTCATACACATGCTCATTATAGGTGCATGTAGCTAATATGAGTTAGTACTCTGTGTAGCTCATAGACATGCCCAATATAGGTGCGTGTAGCTAGTATGAGTTAGTACTCCTTGTGTAGCTCCATACACATGCTCATTATAGGCATGTGTAGCTGATGTGAGTCAGTACTCCTTGTGTAGCTTACACACATGCATCATTCTAGGCACGTGTAGCTGATGTTAGTACTCCTTGTGTAGCTTATACACATGCATCATTCTAGGCACGTGTAGCTGATGTTAGTACTCCTTGTGTAGCTTATACACATGCATCATTCTAGGCATGTGTAGCTGATGTTAGTACTCCTTGTGTAGCTTATACACATGCATCATTCTAGGCACGTGTAGTTAATATGAGTTAGTACTCCTTGTGTAGCTCATACACATGGTCCTTATAGGCGTGTGTAGCTAATATGAGTTAGTACTCATTGTGTAGCTCATACACATGCTCATTATAGGCGTGTGTAGCTGATATGAGTTAGTACTCCTTGTGTAGCTTATACACATGCATCATTCTAGGCACGTGTAGCTAATATGAGTTAGTACTCCTTGTGTAGCTCATACACATGGTCCTTATAGGCGTGTGTAGCTAATATAAGTTAGTACTCCTTGTGTAGCTCATACACATGCTCATTATAGGCGTGTGTAGCTGATGTGAGTTAGTACTCCTTGTGTAGCTCATATATGCTCATTATAGGCGTGTGTAGCTAATATTAGTTAGTACTCCTTGTGTAGCTCATACACATGCTCATTATAGGTGTGTGTAGCTGATATAGGTTCATAGGTTCATACTAGGCTATCTGCCCTAGGGCATTTATAAGCCTAGCCAGAGTGTGTTTGGCTTTCGCCACCCATTTTAAATTAAATTTGCTATGCCCTTTTTCGAGGTTAGTATACTGTGCCTCTGTCTAACAGTGACACAGAAGTGATACCCGGGGTAAACCTACGATCTCCCATCCACTCATCAAGATTCCTCTTGAAGAGAGTCAATGAGGGACTCTGCCTCACCTGGACTGGGATTTTATTCCAGAGTGAAGGGAGCCTCTGGGTTATGAATGTGTCCCTCCAGCATGTCCTATTTATTTCAGTGCTGAGGTTCAAGTCTCTCAAGCGCGTAGCTCAATGGGATTTGGATTTTCTGAGGTGCAGCATGTCCATTAATTCTGGGTTGGACATGGCTTTATACGTCAGGCACAGATCTCCTCTGAGCAGGCGGTATGCCACTGAATAGAGCTGGAGTTTCTTTAACCGGGCAGTATATGGCATCTGTTTGAGCCCTTTGATCCTCTTGGTGAGGTACTTTTGGGGTCTTTCCAGTTGCTGCAGGTGTCTGGTAAGGTACATCCCAAAAGGGGCATTGTACTCATTTATGGGCCTGATGAGGGATGAGTAAAGAGGCACGATGACCTCCCCTGATCTAGATGTGAATCCCTTCATGATTAGGTGGGCTATATAAAATGTTTTTCTAACCACTTTGGCCATGTGGTTGTCAAATGAGAGATTGCTATCAACTTGGGTCCCCAGGTCCCTAATTACTTCTTCTGTACTTAATGGATTACCACCTATGTGGTAATTTGTGGGCACTTTGTTTTTGCCAAAGGGGATGACTATACACTTTTTGGCGTTTAGCTTGAGGCCATGGCTCTGGCACCAGTTGTCTGTTTCTTTGAGGCCCTTTTGGAGGATGCTTGTGTCGGCTGGAGAGTCGATTATGGCACCCAGTTTGCAGTCATCTGTGAACTTGGTCAGCCACAGTCCTTCTGTGTTGGCCTGTACCTCTGAGAAATATATGCCGAACAAGAGAGGTCCCAGGACTGAGCCTTGAGGGATGCCACTTGTAACTGGTTTGGAGTCTGACATGGCTCCAGCAATTCTAACCATGTAGGTTCTGTCCTTGAGCCAGTTTGCAACCCATCTAGTGACATAGGGGTTTATATTTAAGCTGGTGAGCTTATCTATAATGCCCGAGTAGGGTATTGTATCGAAGGCTTTTGTGAGGTCCAGGTAGGCTGTGTGGACCACCTTCCCCTCGTCAATGGCCTTGGTGACTGTTTCAAAGAAATCAACCAGGTTTAAGAGGCAGGATCTGCCCCTTAACAAAGCCGAACTGGGTAGGATCCAGTGTCTGTAGGTCCCCAATATCTTTATTTATGAGGTCCATGATGATCCTTTCCATAGCTTTGCAGACCAAGCTAGTCAGGCTTATGGGGCGATAGTTTCCAGGATCCGTTGAGGCACCACCTCTGTGGAGAGGGACCACTGTTGCTGTACACCACTGTTTGGGTACATATCCTGTAGTAAAGCTGAGATTGAACAGTAGTTTTATGTTTGGGTGTAGCTCTTCTTGGAGTTCATGTAGGACGCAGCCTGGGACACTGTCTGGTCCCATTGATGCTGTGTTATTTGCTTTGGAGAGGGCAGTTCTTACCTGAGCATCTGAGATGTCGAGGGGGCAGCACTCTGCTGGGATAGATATTTGCCCTTTTGGTGGGGAGGGGGGGAGATGTTTGCGCTGAACCTGTCAGGTAGGATGTTGGCAATGTCTGTGGGTTTGGTGTATTTTTTGTCATTTTGGACTAATTCTGAGCATATCTGGGAATTCCCACCCAGGTTCCTAACATAACTAAAGAAAGCCTTGTGATTATCCTTAGTGTCCTGTGCAATTTTTCTCTCGAAGCTGGCCTTAGACGATTTTATGAGTGCCCTAGTTTTTTGCTAATACTGATCAGAGGTGCCTTCCCTTTTTGGGATTTTGCTGTATCATGTCGTAGCTTCCTCCTTCTATTGTATAGTTTGTTTATGGCTGGGGTCCACCAGACAGGACGTCTGCCTTTGGAGGATTGGGTCTTGGTTTTATTTGGGATTGCATGATCCTTGCACTCCTGAAGGTGTTCATAGAATGCGTTTATAAAGGATTCTGTGGTCTGGGCCGTATTTTCCACAGGCCCAGGGGCTTTGAAGGATTCCACCTCGGTTTTGAGGAGTGTGAAATTTGCTTTAGAAAAGTTTTTCACTGTGGTTTTCAGGGCAGGGGGTGGAGTCGGGATGTGAATATCCAGTGAGATTAGTTTATGGTCTGATCTTACCAGTGAGGGTTACACTTCTGGTCTGGAGCATAGAGTCCCCATGTTGGTGATGATCAGGTCCAGTATGTTTTCCCCTCTTGTGGGAGTGGTAACAAGTTGTTCCATTGCATTTGAGTTTATAAATTCTAGGAACCTTTGGGCTAGGGTGTTGGAGCTAGAGTAATGCTCCCAGTCTATGTTTGGGTAGTTGAAGTCGCCCAATATAATGTTGTTTGGAGAGACCTTCATATTTTCCAGTGTTCTCAGGAAGGCCGAGTGGGTTTCCTGGGTTTGGGAGGGGGTGGTCTGTAGCAGGCTATAAACTAGAAGGCAGTTTTACCCACTGTTAGTTGCACATGGATAGTCTCTGATGCTTCGTGCTGTGCCACCAACCTGGAAGTGTGGGTATCTTTGACGAATATTGATACTCCCTCTCCTTTTGTGGTTCGGTCCAAGTTTTGGGGCCGAAAAGCATGGTATGAGGTATAACTTGGTAGTGCTGGGGTGCTCTCAGGAGCCTTGAACCAGGTTTCTGTTACTGCACCGATATCGATGTTCTCCATGCTAAGGAGAGTTTTGAGTGCGTGCATCTTGAGGTTTAGACTTCTGGCATTGAGTAGCATTACTCTTAGTTTCTTATCCCTTGTGATACTTATGGAGGTGGGTTTGTCTTTTGAGCCTTGCCTAAAAAAGGCACTATGGGGGTAGCAAGAGCCTTTGCCAATATCCCAAAGCCCAGGGGTGACAGGTGCAAGCCGTCCCTAGCGAAGCATCGTGGCTTGTCGAGCATGTCATCCCAGGCAGACAGGCATTGGATCCCCTTTGAATGACACCAATACTTAAGCCAATTGTTGAAATTGATCATCTTGTCTTCATATTGTGGCATCATTCTTGGTGAGGATAAGATGCTACTCAAGGTCAGGGTCATACCAGCCTGGGCTACATGCCCAGAGAGCTCCTCTAGGTCTCTCTTCATGTAGTCCAGGGAGGTACGTCTCAGGTCATTCACACCAGCATGGACAATGACTGAGTCATATTTGTACTTGCCTTAGAGTGACCTGAGTGCTTGTGTTATGTGGCGGATCCTAGCGCCCGACAGGCAGCTCACCGTGACCTTCTCCTTGTTCAGCCTGGTGAGCGGGACATCAGTGTGCCTGACGATAGTCACCTATTACAATGAGTTAGTACTCCTTGTGTAGCTCATACACATGCTCATTATAGACACGTGTAGCTGATGTGAGTTAGTACTCCTTGTGTAGCTCATACACATGCTCATTATAGACACGTGTAGTTGATGTGAGTTAGTACTCCTTGTGTAGCTCATATATGCTCATAGGCGTGTGTAGCTAATATGAGTTAGTACTCCTTGTGTAGCTTATACACATGCTCATTATAGGCGTGTGTAGCTGATGTGAGTTAGTATTCCTTGTGTAGCTCATATATGCTCATTATAGGCACGTGTAGCTGATGTGAGTTAGTACTCCTTGTGTAGCTCATACACATGCTCATTCTAGGCACGTGTAACTAATATGAGTTAGTACTCCTTGTGTAGCTCATACACATGCTCATTATAGGCGTGTGTAGCTGATGTGAGTTAGTACTCCTTGTGTAGCTCATACACATGCTCATTATAGGCACGTGTAGCTGATGTGAGTTAGTACTCCTTGTGTAGCTCATACATGCTCATTATAGGCACGTGTAGCTGATGTGAGTTAGTACTCCTTGTGTAGCTTATACACATGCATCATTCTAGGCACGTGTAGCTGATGTGAGTTAGTACTCCTTGTGTAGCTTATACACATGCATCATTCTAGGCACGTGTAGCTGATGTGAGTTAGTACTCCTTGTGTAGCTCATACACATGCTCATTGTAGGCGTGTGTAGCTGATGTGAGTTAGTACTCCTTGTGTAGCTCATACACATGCTCATTATAGGCGTGTGTAGCTGATGTGAGTTAGTACTCCTTGTGTAGCTTATACACATGCTCATTATAGGCGTGTGTAGCTGATGTGAGTTAGTACTCCTTGTGTAGCTCATACACATGCTCATTGTAGGCGTGTGTAGCTGATGTGAGTTAGTACTCCTTGTGTAGCTCATACACATGCTCATTATAGGCATGTAGCTGATGTGAGTTAGTACTCCTTGTGTAGCTCATACACATGCTCATTATAGGCGTGTGTAGCTGATGTGAGTTAGTACTCCTTGTTTAGCTCATACACATGCTCATTGTAGGCGTGTGTAGCTGATGTGAGTTAGTACTCCTTGTGTAGCTCATACACATGCTCATTATAGGTGTGTGTAGCTGATGTGAGTTAGTACTCCTTGTGTAGCTCATACACATGCTCATTATAGGCACGTGTAGCTGATGTGAGTTAGTACTCCTTGTGTAGCTCTTACACATGCTTCACAGATTTGCATTTTGTTCAGCAGCAGGAAACTTGAAAAACACGAATTATAGACCACTAACATGTAGAAACCTTAAATGCATATGTAAAGCAGAAATGATAATATAGTGAATGAACACTGGCTGTAACACCCATCCAGCCCGTTACTCAGCCAAACAGTTATGTTAGTAGGTTTCATTGAAGTGGTGTTTAAACTGGTTATTGACCATTAGACATACTATTTTTTCCTTCTGTGCAATAGTTTATAACACACACACATCCTTCATTTTTTATATTTTTTAATATTAACTCAGCTGTAGGCATTCTAGATCCATGCATTCTCCAATAATCGGTTCATAATCCTGTACTGTTGTATAGTTCATTGACATGACCAGTCCCGCTGCCTTCCTGGTACATCACGTGAAGGCTGTGCATGTTTGACATCTGCATAGTGGCATCATCTGCAGTGTATTTCCTTTCATGCACAGATATGGCTGTCTTATCAGATGGAGTTTTTATTATATTTTGGATAACAAAGTTTGTGGTGAGTGTATGAATTAATATTAACATTATCTAAACTGTGGTTCCATATTTCTACTGCACAAAGTGCCTGAGATTTTGTGGGCATTATAAGATTAGCTAAGTGGAGGGGAAAATCAACATTTTGATGTTCTGTATTTTTTTTTTGCATGTAACTTAGGGTCTATATTACATGAATGAAAGTTCATATAAGCGAACGCTCTAATGAGCGAAACTCCTGAACATTGAGGTACGTGTTGTGGGATTGCAGTACAGTGAAGATTGGAGTTTTTGCCCTTTCCTCACTGTAGTGCCATCTCGAAGTTGGAATATATATTTTGAGTGTGTGTGTGTGTGTGTGGGGGGGGGGGGGCAGCCCCCCACAATATTGTTTTTAATGTCCGGGATTTTCGCTCATTGAGCGTTCGCTTATATGAACTTTCGTTCATGTAATATAGACCCGTAACTTATCTATGTAAACCCTTTATTTACTGCATGCCTCTGGTGAAAAGGGATAGTAACAGGCATCACTTCTCCTTCTGAGAGTCCATCCTAGAGGTGTCATTATATGGCCTGTTAGTAACCCATTACATAAAGGATGTCCACAGGACTGCCTGTGAGTCTGTACTTGAATCATATCCTGGGTAGATAATGAATTGAATTGACATTTGTTGTTAGTAAATTGGTAGTCTCAAGTCCTTTAAAACAGCCCTCGTTTTAAAGATGCTGTTAGTCTGCACTGCCAGCAGATTATGCTGATCGTACTGCAGAAAACATTTGAAACGTGTTGTAAGATGGACATGTCTTCTTAAAAGAAAACAAGGACACACGTAGTTGTCCACTGGAAAGCTGATAAATGCCTTATTACAGTCTAAGTGACATTATGGGAGAGGAATGTTGACAGATTCATTTAATATGTAGTTTATCAGCATTAATATACGAGTAAGTTTGTAGTTCATGCGTTTTCACTCTGCAATCTGTGATTGTTCATGATATGCTAAATTTATTGAGACTTCAGTATTGTGTAAGAAGTCTGGTGAAACTGTGCAACAAAATGCTGAATAGTGCTTTGCTGTGGTCATTTCTTTTTGCTTGCAAAGTGGTGTGTCCTCTAACAGATTTGACTGCTTGTGGTATAGTGGCAAATGTGCAAGCATTTTTTGCAGCTTTGTTTTCAAATTGCTTGGAAAGGAGTTTTCACTACAAACAGCAATTTATGTGAAAAAGATCATTTGTGTTGGTTGCCAGTGAATTTTAATTAATTGTAATGTGATTTGTATTTGCCAGGAGTCTACAGCTGTAAAGGATACAACTTTACAGAAAAACATTTCCTCGGGAAAGGAAGGCAGAGACCCAAGGTAAGAGTCCTTTACCAATCTGCATTGCAGTTCATTAAAACTTTCCGATCTTTTTTGCTAATTTCTACTTATTAATAGTTCATGATTTGTCAACACTGTATCGCATAGAGTTTCAAAAACAACATACCTCCAGTCTTTACACACACGTGTCAGACAAAATGCATAGCCATTCAGAAAGCCAGACCAATTCTGTAACTGTAAACCTTCCTTGAGCACATGAATAGGTAAAGAAAGTGAGATCTGTAACGTTTCACTGAAAAAAATGACATCAGGTAGTGTTGATGGAGTTGATTTTTACAGACTTTTTTCCCAGTCTTTCCCAAGCCTTAAGAACATTGTGATTATACATTGATGTGTACACAAAAACACTTGTGTGTAGTGTTGTGTGTGTCTATATCTATATACATTGGATATAAAAACTTTACACACCCCTGTTAAAATTCCAGGTTTGTATGATATAAAAAAAAAAGAGACCACAATAAATCATTTCAAAACTTTTCCCACCTTTAATGTGACCTGTAACCTGTACAATTCAATTTAAAAACAAATCTGTTAGTGGAAAAAATATAAAAAAATTTTAAAAAGTGCAATACGCTGGTTGCATAAGTGTGCACACCCTTAAACTAATACTTTGTTGTGTGTGCACACCCTTAAACTAATGCTATGTTGAAGCACCTTTTGATTTAATTGCAGCATTCAGTCTTCTTGGGTAGGAATCTATCAGCATGGCACATCTTTACTTGGCAATATTTGCCCACTTTTCCTTGCAAAACCGCTCCAAATCTGTCAGATTGCGAGGGCATCTCTTGTGCACAGCCCTCTTCAGGTCACCCCACAGACTTTCTATTTGATTTAGGTCTGGGCTCTGGCTGGACCATTCCAAAACTTCAATTTTCTTCTGGTGAAGCCATTCTTTTGTTGATTTGAATGTATGCTTGGGGTCATTGTTGTTTCGAAAGGTGAAATTCCTCTTTATATTCAGCGTTCTAGAAGATGCCTGAAGGCTTTGGGCCAAAAGTGACTGGTATTTGGAACTGTTCATAATTCCTTCCACCTTGACTAAAGTCCCAGTTCCAGCTGAAGAAAAGCAACCCTAAAGCGTGATACTGCCACCACCATGCTTCGCCGTGGGGATGGTGTTATTTTGATGATGCAAAGGGTTTTTTTTGTGCCTTTTGGAATTGTGGCCAGAAAGTTCAACTTTGGTCTCATCAGACCATAACACATTTTCCCCCATGCTTTTGGGAGACTTGATGTATTGTTTTGCAAATTTTAGCTGGGCCTGGATGTTTTTGTGTAAGAAAAGGCTTCCATCTTGCAACCCTACCCCATAGTCCAGACATATGGAGAATATGGGAGATTGTTGTCACATGTAATACACAACCAGTACTTGCCAGAAATTCCTGCAGCTCCTTCAGTGTTGCTGTAGGTCTCTTGGCAGCCTCCCTGACCAGTTTTTGTTTTGTCTTTTCATCAATTTTGGAGTGAAGTCCAGTTCTTTGCAATGTCACTTTTGTCCCATATTTTCTCTACTTTTTGATGACTGTCTTCACTGTGTTCCATGGTATATCCAATGCTGTGGAAATGTTTTTGTACCTTTCTGACTGATACCTTTCAACAATGAGATCCCTTTGATGCTTTGTAAGCTGTCTGTGAACCATGGCTTTTGCTGTAGCAGGCAACTGAGTAAATGTCAGGAAAATCCTACTAGGACAGCTGAACTTTATTTGGGGTCAATCAGAGTCTCTTTAGTTGATGGCAGGTGTGTACCCAAGAAGACTGAATGCTGTAATTAAATCAAAGGATGCTTCAACAAAGTATTAGTTTAAGGGTGTGCACACGTGTGCAACCAGAGTATTGTACTTTTATTATTTTTTTATATTTTTCCCCTAACAAATTTGTTTTTCAATTGAATTGTACAGGTTATAGGTCACATTAAAGGTGGGAAAAGTTTGGAAATTATTCATTTTAGTCTCATTTTTTTTATATCACAAAAACCTGGCATAGTGAAAAGATGCATACATCATTGGGAACAAAAATTATTCCAGTGATATGAAAGTAAGTTTGATATCATATCAAAGGGCAGAGCATTGATGCCTCTTTTGTTCACTTACCAAGTAGGGATGAGAACAAATCAAATGCTAGGTAAGTTTAAAGAACAACCTTTGATGTTGTAATTATTGAGTAGTAGGATCCAGCTTTCTAGGCCACAGAAATGAGGGATTACAGGGCAAATAAGGAGTATATAGGATTGGAGGACAGTCCACTGAGCACAGATTGTAAGGGATAACCTCAGTACAGGTAACAGAAGCACTGGCATGCAGACCTGTCAACCAGAAATCTGGACAAAGCCTAAAATAAAGGAGTAGGGGTCAAAGGCCCAAAACTGGGGACGTATTTTAAATATTACTCAAACTTAGAAAGTTGCTAGAATAACATGATGTGTCATCATGCATATTTGAAGGATGTGAAGTTTGAAACTCAAATGTGTATCATCATTTAGTGACTTCAGTCCTCAGTCATTTACCAGAAAACCACAAATTGTATGAGGAACAGATCAGAAATATGGGGTAAAAATCTGGACATTTGAGAGGTATGCTGGCATGTAGTGGGAAAACTTAATTGCTTGGACTAGAGTAGTCTTAACACAAATGTTTGTTAGTCTTCTTCAGGCAGGATCACTAACAATCTGTTCTGACTTTTGGTTTTAGTTATCTTCTGTTTTCCTGTGATCCTGAAAGATTTTTCCAGTAGTTTCTCTCTCTCTTTTTTCCAGCAGGAATCAGTGCGGGTCTTGCGTTTTCAAAAGTGCTGACACAGATGTTGCAAGGCTTCCATACAAGTAACACATTTCTTGCTCTCTTCAGCAGTTCTCATCATATTTCACATCAGAGAAATTCTACTGCACACAGTAACAAAGGCCACTTATTTTTATTAGGGCCAGGATGGTATGTTGAATCTTGCGAAAACTGATTTTGATTTAGTAAAGCTATTAGACTGAGTCGTACAAAAACTTGATTTTTATATCTCACTGAGAAGTCATGTACGAAGGAATAATAAAAAATGCAGTATCATTTTTTTGGTAGACAATCCCTCCTGTCTTCCTATTGTCAAGACAGCACAGCACTACAAAATGAAAATGTAGTTGGGGACATAGATAATTTAATTGATAACCCCCTCTGTTTTAAGTTTAGCACCTCTTTGGAATGTATTTTAATAAATATACTCAGCAAGTAGAAAGACCTCAAAGGTTCCTAATCAAAAAGATCATTGGCCTGAAGTCACTGAACTACAAATAGAGGATGAATGTTTATATGCCTTTTATTCAGTGTCTTCTAGACTTTTGAGGGGAGATTAATGTCTTGCTTACCATGCCATTCAAGACCTATTGTCTTGGACCTCCTGTTTCAATGCATGTCCAGTATCTGCAGCAGTACTAGAGCCAGGGACCTAAATTTTCACCAAGAGTAGCACACAATGAAAGGACAGGTTAATAACTCAATGCTGCCAAAACTCTAGAATAAACATCCCCTGCTTGTTAAGCAGTGTGATTCGCTATCATTCTCTAAACAAAAATAGACGATTGGATAGGTATCCACAAATTTACACTAGGACTGATTGTTATAGCACTTTTGGAGAAAGGAGGTGCTACCTGAGGGAGAGATACTAGCAGGACAAGAATAGTTGTGTGACTTGTGTCAGTTGTATATATTTGAACCTGCCACTCTGTAGGTATCTAGAGAGCTTAAAAAGTGAGGCATTTGCTGAAGAGAAAATGATTAAGTGAAGTATATGTTGAAGAGCGATCAAAAGAAGATGCAGTGTCCACGCACGAGTAGTTGGAAATATGAGTGAGCATATCTTTTTCCACTAACCTTAGTGCAACCAAATTGCTGGCTCAACCTCTGAGACAACAAAGGATTGAAAAGAAACCTAAAATCAGGAATTATGAATTTGGCAAGTTGGAAGTGAACCCAGGGAAAATGTGAATGTAATGGTGAATTATTACAGTACATTATTTAAACAAGATGTAGAGGTTGAGAATAACACACAATAATTTTCAACATATTTGAGGCAATTACAACTTTCTTAGGTAACAGAAGTGGAAAGAAGGGATAGCATCAAAATAAAGAGAACTGAAATGAAAGAAGCATTAACGAAGTAGAATACAGGAAAACCTCGTGGAAGTGCTAGGATTTCAGTATAATATGTGCACTGACAAAGAAGGATCAGGGAAGATAAAACCTAGAGAATACCTTCTCAGGCTAGTTGGGCCCTTGACTTGGAACTGACCAATAGTGGTAGTTATACTAAAGGAGGGAAAAGATCTACTTGAGCTAGGGTCAAGCAAGCCCACTTTCATTCTGAAGAATGCCTACAACATGATTATGAGAATTTTGGCAAAACGTTTGGCAGAGATATTGCCCAGAACAGCAGACCCTGGACTGTGGGTTTGCAGAAGCTAGGCAAACATTTCACGATGTTAACAAAACCCTGATGATACAAAAGGATGCAGTGGAAGAGAACATATAGAAATGTTAATAGATTTGGGTGTGAAAGTGTTTCGCAGAGTGAGTTGGGAATTGTGAGATCTTTTTGAGGCATTTGGATTGCACAAACTTGGGCAAGATTATTGTTTAATATCTACTGAGGAGATGGTAGAGTTGTGAATGGTCTGAAGCATTTAGCCTTACTAGTGGGACTAGGCAGGGGGCTCCAGTTTCACCATTACCATTTGGTTTGTATGTAGACCCTCTAGCCAAAGACACGAGACAAATATAGATGCATGTAAATGAAGAAGTACTAATGAAAAAACACTCTTTCCAGACATTACTATATGTTATCAGTCTGGAACATTTGAAAATGTATGTGATAAACAGAACCATTGTGCATTATGTAGCAGAATATGTAGTAAATGAAGCAACATCAAAGGCCATTGTAATGAATTATACCTTAGCACATGACTGTTTATAGAACTCCCCCTTTTATAGGGTCATAACAAGGTGAGAAACTTGTGAATCTGATTGAAATGGAATGTTGGGCAACCAGCTAAATAAATTACTCAAATGATTATAAGAAACACTATGTAAGTTATTTACAAACTTTGATAGCAGGATGCAAGCAGTATTTTTGATCCTGCTGTTTTTTGTATGTAGGTAAGGCTTGTACATGTCATCTGAGTGATCAGATATGGAAGAATATGAAAAGGGAAAATACGTCATTTAGATGGGGGAAAAAACTAATACTGACTAAGGAAGTGGGTGGTTTGGGACTTAGGATTTCAAATCACAGTGCTCTAAGGCTACACAGGTAAGGCTAATATATTTGTTCAGGACTTAGATTACATGCCCAGTTGGAAGTGCAACTATAAGGTAACGTGGACATTTAGGTAGATTTAAGCAAGGAATATAAAAAACATTATGTGCAATCTTATGTACATTAAAATATTAAGCACGTTTTTAATTTAAGGAGTTAGACCTTGAAAAGGTAGACTATATAGACTGTACTTTGTAGAGTAATGAGAAAGACATTGAAGAAAATTTATAGAACATTTGCAAAAGAAAGAGCAGAGAACGGAGTTTTTGAGAACAGATGATAAAAGGGGATGAAGCTAGACAAGCTTTTCAGATATGCCATTAGATCAATTTACATATAAAAGTCTGATGTTAGAGTTGAAGGACGATATCCAGGGGCTGGGTAAGAAGTGTGTTAAACAACAGATTGTTATAACGTGAGGCTAGAACAGAAATATCAGTCCAGAGGAGTAATACAAACAGATTAAAGCAGTATACCCAGTTTATTTATATTTATTAATTTACATTTCTTTACTGGGGTAGTGCACTGATCTCAATGGACCATTTGCAGGCACAGCCTGGGTGAGCACGAATACATAAGAAATGAACAAAACATATTTATAGATACAACAGTATGCTAAAAACAAATATGTGTGTGTGTAATATATATAGGTACATGTGTGTGTTTATGTATGTATATATGGATCGATGTCGGATAGAGTTTTCAGAAACTCAAAATTCATACGAATGAGATCATATGATCGAGTTCCAAAAACAAGAACATCAAAATAAATAAATAAATAAATACTGTTTTTACATTTATGCAGGGGAGCAAGCACCCCCTCCACCCCCAACATCCCTTGTAAATTATATATACCAACTCCAAGATTGCACTACAGTGAAGAAGAGGGTACATTCCTGATCCTTGCTGTACCGTTATCGCCATTCAAAAGCTTCGAGTTTTCAAAAACTCGATCATGTGGTCTCAACCATATGAATTTTGAGTTTCTGAAAACTCTGCCAGCTGATAGGGATCCCTATATGTATGTATGTATATACGCACTCTGACACACACACACACACGCACACACACACACGCACACGTACAGATGCAAGAATATGCTACGTTTACTTTAAGAAGCAGTTACAATCTCAAAACATGGATGGAAAATGGTATTCTGCTTAACAGAGCGTTAAGGATAAGATGTTGCCATAATGACCGAAATGGCTTACGCTACAGGGATAGTAGTATATTATTAGACAGACAGATATGAAGACATTAGAAGAGGCAAGTGACAATAGTTGCAAGAAAGGATACCATGTGGAGAAAACAGATAAATAGTAAGAAAAGCATGCAGAGGTAAGAGGACTAGAAAGGAAAGAAGTGTGAGAGATACAAAGAGAAGAGGGAAGCAGGGTGAATGAGGGGCAGTAAGTAAAGGGGATGCCAGAGGAGATTAAGGAAGGATGAAATAATGATAAAGGAGTATGAGAGAGCTGCAGAGTTCATGTAACATGACCTGTGTTGATGCAGCTGCACTTTGCAGTTACCTCTGTCATTCCAATCACATCTTGAGCATTTACCGTCTACCGGTGGAAAATTCTTTGAAGTCTGCATGGGGTATAAGAATATCTGTGTATGTAAACCACTTCCAGGCAAAAAATCCTATATTTTCTGGACTTTGTTGCATACTAGAGAGCCATACAGATGTACTCCCATTGTTCCCTTGTGAATTGGCCTTCCAGTCTCTCTCTCTCTCCTTCCCCACACAATCTTTTGTAACCTTCTCTGACTGACTGATGTAGTTATCATGCAGTATTTTATATACCGTGCTAATCACCCCTTTTTTTACCAAGAGCTTCTGTTCTACAATTGACTTAAAAACTCCACTAGAGCTGGTCTTTCAATTAACCACTACCCTGTCCCTTTCCCTATACTCTGTTAATAATCCTGGTAGGCAAGGCAGTCTTTAACCTGCTACCTTTCCATTCTGTTACCTTTCCGTCGCTAATCATTTAATGTCCTTCTATTCAGTGTTGCAGTATTCTTTACATATGGGTTGTATTCCTCCCAATAACCTGATGTCTGGTCTGTATATAAGAGCTTAAAGCCTCTGCCTCTACATGGAACGTTGCACGAAGGCACAAATAAGTTCAGCCATAAAAGGGACGTCCGCACGTACAATCTTCAGAACCTTTTCACTGCCATTTAGAAAGGTTGACTCGTACATTCGGTCTGCCATTGGATATTGTTAGTTTTGCCTCTCAACTTCAGATAAGTACCCCATAGGGGCTTAAGTTGTAGCTACTGCCTTTTGTTGTTGTTAATGTCATCCAGGAAGGGCAAGTGTGGGTGTGGAAGACAAATTCCACATAAGAATAGTCACAAGCGTTGTTTGTTCTGCTTAGGGCCTACTCATAACCATAGCTCTTGCTCTGTTTCTCAGGCCTTTGGTCTTTGTACCAAAGATGTTGCAAAGTCATCTGTCTGCTTTAAATCTTAATTTAGAAAACCAGAGACTCAGACATCTGGCTAGGGATGCGATGGTGGGTTCCGGCAGTTGTTCTGAGCTATCTGTGAAGAGACCTGAAATATGTTTGTTTGCGCCTTCTCCCTCCGACGTATTCCTTGAGGTTGGTGAAAACTCAGTGGTACGGTCAGAGGTAGGGTTTGCTTCCTCAGCAGGTACTGTAGTGGAAGCCATCAAGAGTGGGGGTCCTAGTATGTCCAAGGCTGTGCAGACGTCCAGATCGGACGACTTGGGGGAGCCACTGCTAATTATTTCGGAGGAATCAGTACCTGTTCCTGTCCCTCAGTCTAAGGATGTGTCGGACATTAGTCCTACGTCTGCCCATTCCCCTCAACAGGAGAAGCATTTGAAAAAGAAACAAAAAAACAGGCATACCACCTTTCCTTCTACACCTTCATCAGATTGGGATGCTTTCTCGCAAGGTCTCATTAAGGCTGTTAGGGCCTTGAGGCCTACAGCTTCAGCTTCTCCTATTGCACTGCCTGCTTTCACCTCATCTCCTGTGCTGCCATCGGGGTCATCTTCTGGACAGGCTGTTCAGGACTCTGATTATGAGGGGGCTTCTTCAGATGATGACTCTTTAGAGTACTACACCCAGATTCCTTCCCCTATGGAGTATGCTTCTCCAGAAGAAGAGTTTTGTGTGTGTGTGGGGGGGATTCCCTATAGAAGAGCATTCCTTTGGGAAAACTATAAACAAAATGAGGGAATTCTTTAAGTGGGATTCTTCCCACATTTAAGAGGAACAAAACAGGTACTGTGATGATCTTCAGTTAGAGGCCCCTGCTCCTTCAGCAGATGTTCTTCGTGTTTCACTGTTGCAGTCATCACATTTAGGTTATCCCTGCCAGGGTAGTCCTCAATCGGCCTGAATACCAGAGGCTTAGTATTTCTGCGTCGATTGGCTTTACTCCAGGACTGATGTCAGGCCGTCAGTGGTATAAAATAAGGCAGCTGACGCCATTACGTCAGTCTTTGTTGCCGAGGAGCCCAAAGCAGAAGCAGTTCGCATGATTGTCGGTTGGTGCTACCTGAGTTTTCATTTCCGATTTGAAGTTGAAGTCTTCTAAAGCTAAGTACCCCTTTGGGGATCCTTTTTTCTTCCTCTAACCGATGTCAGGAAAAGCAAATACCACACAGAGGCTTTCATTCATACTGCGTCACTTGCTTAGACCCAGACCACGACATCCCCCGCTGTCGCTTTTGTGCTTTGTTCAACACCAGAACTATACGTTGTCTAGCCCTTATTGTGGCTAGATATTTTCGCTCTCAGTCCTCGAATTCCGTTATGGCTTTGGTAAGATCTTCCAAAAAAAGTAAGGCTATAGAGAGACAGACTGCACAGGTCCAGAACTGCCGATGACGCTTACGTTAAGCTAGTCATCCGTTCTTCGGTCCTCCGTGAGGTGCTTTCGCAGCCCCTGATGCCCGCTTCTGTGAATTCGGAGGCAGCTACTGAGACCCTTTCGGAGTCTGATCTGCTGCGAGACTCTTCGACTAAGGATCCTGCAGATGTCTCTACCTTGGATGGGTCCGGAGCTGCTAAGCAGGCACCAGCTTCCGAGGAAGTACTTCCCACTACCGATTCTCGACACAGACAGACAACTTTTTTCACGTCTACCGTTCTTTCGAAAACTACCAAGTTTCTATGGCCCAGGGTACAAACCAAAAGAAAGTGATTTGTCCCCAGTAGTTTTATCTGAACAGGAGTCTGATGACTCTGATGCATATGAATAGGAAGATATGCAACCCCTCTCTGTTTATGAGGATTCTGATGCAGAGGAATCCATCCCTTCAGCTACTCCACCTGAGGACTTTTCCTTTCGGGAAACCCTACATACTTTAAGGGAGCATTTCCAGTGGGAATGTCAGGACTATCCTCAGTCAAAAAAGAGACTCAGGGAATTCTTAGATATTCCACAGCACAGACCTCTGACCATTCCTTCTGTCCTGGATGTTGTGGATGATGTTTTTATGGAATCCAGTTTGACTCCTGACACCCTCCCTCATGCTCCCAGGAAGCCCGACAGGTACTACAGAGTCCCTGATTCTCACAAATTTCTTTTCAAAAATCCTATTGCTGACCCTGAGGTTATCTCTCAAGGACCTAAAGGAATTAAAGCAACTTCTGCTAAGAATCCCACCCCCTCGGGAAGGGATTCCCGAGCATTAGACAGATGGAGTAAAAAAGTATACACCTTTGCTACTCTTGCTATTAGAGCACTAAATTGTCAGTTCCATATGCTAAAATATCAGCAAAATACCATGGAACTCCTCAAACAAAAAATATCTTCTTTCCCTGCTTGTGCAGAAAATAGTTACAAGAGTAGATGCATTCTGCAAGTCAAGTAACTAAGCACACCTTACAATGTGGTTTTGACACTAGTTCTGTCCTTAGAAGGCATGCTTGACTTAAGGAACAGCACTTGCCAGACCATGTCAAATCCAGTTTATTGGATGCACCCTTGCACAAGGACAACTTATTTGGCACCAAGGCAGAGGAGGTCTTAAAAAAGATGGAAGAAAAGGCTAAATCTATGCAGACAGTTAAAGACTTCTTGCAGGTCCAGCCACCGAGGTGCAGCAGGCATTGGCCCGCCAAGCACTGGTACTTTCCTGCCCCCTCCAGGTCAGCTCAGCCCAGACCCCGGAGAAACAGGCCCCCCAGACAACAGCCCCAAGGAATGCAGATATCTAAGCAATGGAGTTCCTCCTCTTCAAAACCAGGAAGTGCTTAGCCACCCCCTCATGGTAAGAACTCACAATGACCTTCCACTCCCTCCCTCTGCCTACCTGCTCTTGCCCCTAGGAGGAAAACTCTCCTTCCACGCAAGCACCTGGGCTACCATTATCAGCAACTGCTGGGTCCTCAACGTAGTGTCCCAGGGATACAGATTTTATTTCCACACTCTACCAACCTCAGAAGGGTTCCAAGATCTTCCCCCAAACCAGTGGGCAGAGGCCAAAAAGCAAGTCCTTTCCCTGCTCTCTGTGAGGGCAATAGAGCATGTTCCTGCAGAACAGATAGGCCGAGGTTTCTACTCCAGACTCTTCCTGGTATCCAGAAAAGAGGGCACCTGGTGCCCCATCCTCGATCTATCCATTCTAAACACCTTTCTGGTGATACCAAAATTCAAAATGCTCACCCTCCAGCAGCTTCTACCTATGTTCTCTCAAGGATGCTTGGTTAACCACCCTAAATGTAAAAGAGGCCTACCTACATATCCCAGTCAGGGAGTCATGCAGGAAATATCTATGTTTCAGGGCAGGATCACTGCACGTTCAGTTCTCTGTGCTTCCCTTTGGCTTATCCACTGCTCCCAGAATTTTCACAAAATGTCTGGCTCCTGCCATTGATTTTTGGAGACCGTGACGATTGGGGAGAGATGGGCGAAGTCTGCCAGCCTAGTCAAATAGAATTTAATATGTAATTCTGGCTTTTGTAAATAATTGTAAAATACAGGCATGATGTTCTTCGAGTTTCACTGTTGCAGTCATCACTTTTGGGTTATCTGCTTGCTGTAGCCCTCAGTTGGCCTGATTAACAAAGTCTTGGGTCCTGCGTTGGTTGCTGTCCCTTCTTCCATGACATCAGGGGTATAAAACATGCAGCCAATGCCATTACATCAGTCTTTCTTGCCGTGCGGTGCCCGAAGCAAAAGCAGTTCGCAAGTGCCGGTCAGCCGACTCCTGAAATTTTTGTTTTCGAGTTTCAGAACCGAAGTCTTCAACTAAAGCTAAGTACCCCATTGGGGAAACTTTTTCTTGCTCCTTACTGATGTCAGTAAAAGTTAATAATTGCATTATTTGTGGAAAGCAAATACCTCATAGAGAGTTTCATTCGTACTGTATTCCTTGCCTAGGCCCTGACGACGACGTACCTTGCTATCAGTTTTGTGCTTTATTTAGTCAACGCACTATCCATCGTCTGTATATTTTTGCCTCTAAATATTTTGGTTCTCGGTTTAATTATCCAGAAATGTCATCGATTAGCCATGCAAGTACCGGGATTCTGAAAAAACGCAAGGATAAAGACAGAGACAGGCTGTCAAGGTCCAAAACTGCCGACGAAGCTTCTCCTAAGCCAGTTGCCAGTTCGCCGGTACTCAGTGAGGCGCTTTCGCAGCCCCTGATACTCGCTACTTCTGATTCGCAGGCCTCTACTGAGACCCATTCGGAGTCCGGTATGCCACGACATGCTTCGACTATGGAACCTGCGGATGTCTCTACCTTGGATGGGTCTGGAGCTGCTGTGCAGGCACTGGCTTCTGAGAGTGTATTCAGGCCTACGGACTTGCGTGTTAAACCGACGCCTCCTTCTTCTTTTAGGCCTAAATCTCGAACCATGCCTAAAAAACGACACTCGGGCCGCATGCTCAGGCCACTGTGCCTAAAAAAACAAATGATAAGAATGGCTGAAGATCTTATAACTCTAATCAGGGAAGCCAGCCTCCCCGTTCTAAGAGATATAGGACTGAAGTTGTTTATGAATCTTCTGACCAGTATTCTGATTTTTCTGATTCTTCTGATGATCTGGATTTGCCCTTATCTACTTATGAGGATTCTGTTGCAGAGGACTCTATTCCCTCTGCTTCCTCTCCAGAGGATTTTTCTTTTGATGAAACCTTACATACTCTAAGGGAGCATTTTCACTGGGAAAGCCAGGATTTTTCTGATTCAAAAAAGAGGCTTAGGGATTTCTTACTCCTGCCTCAGCATAGGCCTTTAGCTATTCCTCCTGTACTAGACATTGTTGATAATGCTTTCTGGGAATCTAGTTTGACCCCTGATTCTTTGCTCCCAGAAAACCTGACAGATATTGCAAGGTTCCTGATTCACACAAGTTCCTTTTTAAGAATCCTGTTGCGGATCCAGAAACTATTTCACAGGGACCCAAGGGCATTAAGGCTTCTACTGCTAAAAATCCTACGCCTTCTGATAGAGACTCCAGGGCGCTGGATAGATGGGGTAAGAAGGTTTACACTTCTGCAACCTTGGCCATTAAGGCTTTAAACTGCCAGTTTCATATGTTAAAGTATCAACAACATGTTATTGGATTACTTAAACAGAAAATGATGATGATTTCTGACTGTGCGGACAATAAAGATTTACAGGATTTAATGCATTCTGCTGAACAGGTTGAAAAACATACTTTGCAATGTGGATTTGATTCTTTAGAGGCCTCTTGCCGGGCTGCTGTTACTGGGTCTGTGCTCAGAAAGCATGCTTGGCTTAAGGACCAGTCTTTACCTGATCATGTTAAAGCTACATTGTTGGATGCTCCCTTAAACCAGGACCGCCTGTTTGGCAACAAGGCTGAGGAAGTTCTTAAAAAATGGAAGATAAAGCTAAATCTATGCAAACTGTTAAAGATTTCTTATAAGTTCAGCCTCCTAGATTTAGTAGGCACTGGCCATCTAAGAATTGGTCCTTTCCAGCCCCTTCCAGGCCTTCTCAAGCCAAACCCAAACATAGCAGAAACTCCAGGTTTCAGTCCCAGGGGACACTCAATACTAAGCAGCGGGGGGTTTCCACTCCCAAATCAGGGAGTAGTAAGACTCCCCCCTTTGGAAAACAGTCTTAATGATTTGCTTCTAAAACTTCCAAGCACTTATCAACTGAATGCTCCTTTAGGCAGAAAGATTGTTCTGCAGACCAAAAACTGGGAACTCATTACCCAGGACAAATAGGTTTTAAATATAGTGTCCCAAGGATACAGATTTAATTTCCAAATCCACACCTTAGCAACACCAAGCAGGTGGCCAGATCTACCCCCAAATCAGTGGGCAGAGGCCCAAAATCAAGTACTTTCTCTCTTAAGCATGGGGGCTATTCAGTTGGTATCAGAAGAGGAAAAGGGACAAGGGTTCTATTTGAGACTTTTCCTGGTACCTAGAAAAGGAAATGCATGGCATCCTATCTACTCTAAATACCCTTCTGGTGATTCCAAAATTCAAGATGCTGACTCTTCACCAGCTGCTTCCTATGCTAGGCAAAGATGTTTGGTTGGCAACACTAGACTTAAAAGAAGCATACCTGCACATCCCTATCAGGGAGTCTTGCAGAAGATGCCTATACTTCAAAGCAGGCTACATGCTGCACTGCCCTTTGGCTTATCTACTGCGCCCAGGGTATTCACAAAGTGCCTAGCTCCAGTCATTGCATTCTGCAGGCAAATAAATATTCAAATATACCCATACCTGGACGATTGTCTAATTCAGGCAGAAAGACGGGACATATTTTTGAATCATATGGCCTTTGTTCAAAGGGTACTGACTTGTCTAGGGTACACTTTAAACAAAAATAAATCACACCTGGTACCCTGTCAACAAATCATATTCCTGGGAGCAAGCTTGAATACAACTTCCCAGATGGCTTTCCTCACACCAGAGAAATTTATTAATTTGACAACCTACTTCAAACAAGTGGCCACAAAACCCCAGTTATCTGCAAGGCAAATTCTGCAAGCCTTGGGGTTCATGGCCTCCTGCATTCTTCTAATTCCATATGCAAGGCTGCATATGAGGAAACTGTAGTGGCATCTCAAAAGCCTATGGTGTCAACATTCACAGGATCTGGAAGCAATGATTCCTATTTTACCTTGCCTACGCCTAGAGTTCCTTTGGTGTGCAGAGGCCTGCCACCAAAACGGGGGACTACCATTCACACTACCCCCTGCCGCCCAAACCTTAACAACAGACGCATCAGACTATGCATGGGGGCCCACCTGGCAGGGAAGTGCATTCAGGGCAAATGGAACCCAAGTCAAATGCACCTGCATATCAATCAAAAAGAAATGTTAGCTGTACAGAACGCTCTGACAGCCTTCAAGGACCACATTCTTCCAGGGCAATTAATGACAGATGGACAACACCACTGTTATGTGGTACATAAACAAGCAGGGGGGTACACATTGTTACCCCCTTTGCAGACTAGCCATGGCATTGTGGAACACAGCCCTGAGTTATCAAGTACATCTACAGGCTCAATTCCTGTCAGGAAAACTAAATACACTGGCAGACGAACTAAGCAGAAACCTCATGGACCCACACGAGTGGAAACTGGAACCAAGGATTTTCAACATGTTGACAAGCAAATGGGGGAGCCCGGATATAGACCTGTTTGCCTCCTCCCCCCAAAACTATCAGTTGGACCAATTTTGCACAAGGACTCCCCACAAACAAGCTTGGAAAGTGGATGCTCTGTCCTTCATCTGGAGAAACCTATCAGTTTACACCTTTCCTCCTCTGCCTCAGCTCTCCAAAGTACTACTAAAGATCAAACAAGACAAACCAAGGACGATTTTGATTGCACCAGACTGGCCACGCCAACACTGGTACCCCCTCTTGCGCAGTGTGTCACTGTTGGGCCCTATGGCACCTGCCTCAGACTCCTACTCTATTGTGTCAGCAGGAGTACCAAATTCTGCACCCTCAACTTCAAACACTGAATCTAGCAGCCCGGCTAATTACATAATTTCTCCTTTACCATCCCTCAGCAAACCAGTGATGGATATCATTTTAGAGGCAAGAAGACCTAGTACTAGAAAGTCTTACGCTGAAAAATGGAAAAGATTCTCTGCCTGGAACCAGTCTCAAGGGATGAGCATAACGGTGCCCAATTTACCTCAGATTTTATAATACTTAACTGAGATGCTTCATAAGGGCCTGTCTTTCTCCTCCGTCAAAATTCACGCTTCAGCCATCTCAGCTCATTATAACACAGAACCACCCCTCTTCTCTCATCCACTGCTTAAGCAGTTCCTCAGAGGGGCCAAAAATCTATGACCACCCAGGAGAGCTCCAACTCCAGCCTGGGACCTCAACTTTGTATTGGAAAAACTCACCCTTCCTCCTTTCAGGCCAGCTGCCACTGCGGACTTAAAATTCCTTTCTTGGAAAACAGCTTTCCTTTTAGCAATCACTTCAGCAAGAAAGGTATCTGAATTACAGGCCCTCATGGCAGTGGAGCCTTTCATCATCTTTCATGCAGGTAGGGTGTATCTCAAGACCAGTCCCTCCTTCATGCCCAAGGTGGTATCCAGCGTGGCCCTTAATCAGTCCATACATTTGCCAACCTTCTTTCCTAATCCACAGAACAAAGGGGAACAGATCCTGCACTCCTTAGACGTGCACAGACAACCTAGATTCTACTTGGACAGAACTAAACCTCAAAGAAAATCTGATCAAATGCTGGTGGCATTTGCTGCAGGGGAGAGGGGAAGGCTATTTCAAAGCAAACCATTTCCAAATGGATAGGCCATTGCATTTACTTCTGCTACAAACACCATGGAAAACCTATCCCACTGGGGATCCGACCCCACTCTACCAGGGCTGCATCTACATCTACAACCTTTCTCAGAGGCATCCCTACCAGGGACGTCCTAGAAGCTGCTACCTGGAGTTCTGTACATACTTTCACCAAGCATTACCATCTGCCAATTTTCCCTAAATCCAGAGCTGGCTTTGCCACTGCAGTCTTGCAGGGCCTTTTTAGCTGGTCCTAATTCCATTTAAATTCCTCCTCCCATCCTTAGCTTTGGAAATTTACCCAAAAGTGAAGACTGCAACAGTGAAACACGAAGAACATAGTACAGTTGTGTACACTTACCATAAATGTAGATGTTCGAGTGTATTCATTGTTGCAGTCCTGGTTACTCTCCCTCCAGTCCCCTTCTTATTTTGGATATATCTCTACTTTCCCTTGCTATCTTCAAAAGCTTTTTGTTGGAGGTATAACCTTGTATATTTATAGATTTAATTGCTTCCCATTAAGGGGGCACCTGACATATGGGGCAAGAAAAACTGATGTAATGGCATCTGCTGCATGTTTTATACCCCTGACTTACTGACGTCATGGAAGAAGGGACAGCAACCGACGCAGGACCCAAGACTTTGTTAATCAGGCTGACTGAGGGCTACTGCAAGCAGATAACCCAAAAGTGATGACCACAACAGTGAATGCACTCTAACATCTACATTTATGGTAAGTAGATGACTGCCTGATTCAGGCAGACAGGAAAAGCTGCTAAAGCACCTGACCTTTTGTAAAGTACCTACTGACCTCCCCTAGGGTAAACTATCAATGAAAAGAAATCCAAACTAGTACCCACCCAAAACATTGTATTCCTGGGAGCAAGCCTGGAAACAGCATCCCAGATGGCATTCCTTACACCAGAAAAACACACCTACCTGACAACCTACTTCTCAACTAGCCACCAGACCCCAGTTATCCGCAAGGAAAATCCTGCAAGCTCTGGGGTTCATAGCTTATGGCGTTCTACTCATTCCATATGCCAGACTGCATATGAGGAAACTACAATGGTACCTAAAAAGCCTTTGTGTCAACACTCCCAAGACCTGGAAACTCTTATACCAATGATACCTTGTTTAAGGAAAGATTTTCTTTGGTGGGCAGCAGCATGCTACCACAACAAGGGACTATCCCACACCGCCCAAACCCTCACCACAGATGCATCAGACTATGCCTGGGGTGCACACCTGGATGACAGGTGCATTTAGAGTCAGTGGAGCCCACATTAAATACATCTGCACATCAACCAAAAAGAGGTGTTAGCTGTTGAGCATGCTCTGACAGCTTTCTGACTGCTGCTGTCACCAGGGTCTCTACTGATCAAAACAGACAACACCACTGTGATGTGGTATATCAACAAGCAGGGAGGGACTCACTCGTACCCTCTGTGCAGGCTTGCCATGACCCTTTGGCACACTGCCTCAGCCATGCAACTACACCTGTTAACACAATTCTTGCCAGGCTCTCTAAACTCTCTGGCACACAACTTAAGCAGAAATCTTCTGGACCCACATGAGTGGCAGCTAGACCAAAGCACCTTCACCCTTGTAACCCAGAAATGGGGCACCCTGAAGGTCGACCTCTTTGCTTCCCACTCCAACCACCAGCTCAGCAAATTCTGCACCAGGGAACCTCACAGCAAGGCCTGGAAAGTGGATGCTCTATCCTTCCAGTGGGTCAACCTCTTGGTCTATGCATTTCCCCCTCTACCACTCATTACAAGGGTACTGCTCAAAATAAGGGAGGAAAAACCGTGGGCAATCCTGATTGCCAAAGACTGGCCACACCAGCACTGGTAACCACTGCTGAGCAGCCTGTCACCCCTGCCACCATGGCATCTCCCTCAGATCCCAACATCCTGACCCAGAGGAATGGAGAATTCATGCATCCCCAATTCCAGACCCTCAGTCTGGCAGCCTGGCTTATTCCCTGACCACTGCACAAGCTGCCAATCTAAGCAAACAAGTTCTAGATGTTGTACGTGAGGCCAGATGCCCTAGCACTAGAAAGTCTTATGCTGACAAGTGGAAAAGGTTTTGCACCTGGATCCAGGCTAAGGGAGCCGGAACAGCACAGCCCTCCCTACCTCTCATCCTGGATTACCTGGCTGACCTACTACACAGGGGTCTATCTTTCTCTTCCATTAAAATTCATGCGTTTGCCATCTCTGCTCATTTCAGCACAGAGCCACCTCTTTTCTCCTACCCCCTCATCAAACAGTTACTAAGAGGGGCTGACAACCTGAGGCCACCCAGAAGAGCACTTACCCCAGCTTGGGACCCAAACTTTGTGTTGGAGAAGCTCACCCTGCCCCCCTTTGAACCAGCAGCTTCAGCAGAGATAAAATTTCTCTATTGGAAGACAGCCTTGCTTCTGGCCACCACTTTAGCTAGAAGAGTATCCGAGCTACAAGCACTAATGGCTGTAGAGCCCTTCATCATTTTCCATGCTGACAGGGTCTCCCTCAGGACTAACCCATCCTTCATGCCAAAAGTGGTGTCCAGTGCGGCTCTCAACCAATCCATTCGTTTGCCCACCTTTTTCCCTAACCCACAAAACAAGAGGGAAAGGATTCTGCACTTTCTAGATATGCACAGACAGCTCAAATTCTACCTAGACTGGACTAAATCATGTAGAAAGACTGATCAATTGTTAGTCAGCTTTGCTGCAGGAGCAGAGAGCAAGGCCATATCCAAACAAATAATTTCCAAATGGATAGTACACTGCATCCATTTCTGCTACAAGCAGCACCAGAAACCTACCCCCAAGGGGGTGATGACACATTCTATCAGAGCAACCTCCACCTCTGCAGCTTTCCTTAGAGGAGTCCCTGCCAGTGACATCCTGGTGGCTGCAACATGGACATCTGTTCGTACCTTTATCAAGCATTACCACCTGCCTATCTTCTCCAAATCCAGGGCAGGGTTTGCCACCGCAGTCTTGCAGGGCATCCCAGCCAGCCCCCAGTCTTCTTGACTGCCTCCAGCCTTTTTCTTCAGCTTTGGGAATCAACCCAAATGTGATGACTACAACAGCGAAACATGCAGAACATAGTATGGTCTTGCCCTCTGCTCCTGCAGCAAAGCTGACTAACAATTGATCAGTCTTTCTAAATTATTTAGTCCGGTCTAGGTAGAATCTGAGCTGTCTGTGCACATCTAGAAAGAGCAGAATCCTTTCCCCCTTGTTTTGTGGGTTATGGAACAGGGTGGGCAAATGAATGGATTACCATAAATGTAGATGTTCGAGTGTATTCACTGTCGCAGTCCTGGTTTCCCTCCCTCCATCCCCCTTGTCTCTCTCTCACTTTCTCTCTCACTCTCTCTTTCTCTCTATATATATATATATATATATATATATGTGTGTGTGTATATATATATATATATATATATATATATATATATATATATATATATATATATATATATACAAGGAATTTTTGGTATTTACTTTCTACTGGTGGTGGTCCACCATAACCTAGCTCCCTCTTGGAGGCTCCTGATAGGGCAAGAAAAACTGATGTGATGGCGTCTGCTCCCTTATTTTATACCACTGACGGCATGACGTCAGTCCTGGAGCGACGGGAACTGACGCATAAATACTAAGCTTCTGGTATTTGGGCCGACTGAGGGCTACCCTGGCAGGGATAACCCAATTGCGATGACTGCAACAGTGAATACACTCGAACATTTACATTTATGGTAAGTGTACACAACTGTACTTTCCACCAGCTTTCCTAGATGCCTTTGCATCTGCCTGCAAGTTCCCAGATATCCAGGCTTTTGCCCGCAAGAGGCCTGACTATTTTTATAAGGTCCCTGAAGATTGCAAGTTTCTCTTTAAATGCCCTTTGGCTGATCCAGCTGTGGTCTCCATTACTCCCGACAAGTTTGTTCAGGTATCTCCTTCTGCAAAGTTACTTCCTTCTGACGAGGAAAGTAAGATTTTGGAAAGGCTGGGGAAGAAGGTCTATACTTCTTACACCTTGGCTGTCAGAGCTATTAAACTACCAGACACATGTGTGTAGGTACGCCTTGGCTTTGCTTTCTCAGATTTCCCAGTCTCTTTTCCAGTTACCTGACTCAGAGGCTAAGTCACTGATTCTCTCTTTTGTCTGCTTGCTTCCTCCCAAGTAGCTAGACATTCCATCAGATGGAGTTATGATGCAGTAGAGCCATCTTTCAGGGCAGCAGCTTCTGCTTCTGTTCTCAGAAGGCATTCTTGGTTACTCTTTGGACAATTCTGCCCTCTTTGGCAAAGCAGCTGCAGAACTCTTTACATCTCTAAATGAAAAAGGTAAAGGGCTCTGGAATTTGTGACACTTGTTCCCCAAATCCCTAGATTCCATAGGAAGTTCTCTGCAAGACTCCCCTTGTCAGGAAACCTGCTCATTCCTCTTCTTCTACTACTCCTCCTACTAGGCCATGTAAGTCTTCCAGAAGAACACTTAGAAGGGTGCTGCTTCTACCCAGCAGCCCTTTCAGCCCAGGCAAACGTCTCTATGATTTTCAGCTCTCCCTTCCAAGTCATTCTCCCGTCTCTTCGTCTTTCTTGTTCACCTCTCAGCTTGGAGGGAAATCACTCAGGATTCTTGGGTGATTTCAGTTATTTAAAACAGATATTTATGACTTGGAAGACTCTTCCCCTCCTTTCAAGGGATACCTCAACCTCTCCCCAGTCAATTGGATCCATTTCATCTACTGCTTGCTGTACTTTCCAACCAAGGCACCATTCAGACTGTTCCTCAGGACCAGCAGGAAAAGAGGATTTATTTCAGAATGTTTTTTTGTCTCATGAAAAGATGGTCCTTTGAGGCCTATTCTAGACCTTTCCCTATTGGACACTTTCCTGATGGTGCCTTCTTTCAGGATGCTATCTCTGCAATCTCTTCTTCCTTTGGTTCCTCCTCAAGCCTTTTTAGCCTGTCTGGATCTCAAGAATGCTTATGTACACATCCCTATTCACCCACAATTCAGGACATTTTTGCGTTTCTTGGTAGGTTCTTTGCACTTAAGTTTTCTGCCTTGCCTTTTGGTCTTTCCACTGCTCCAAGAGTATTTACAAAGTTACTAGCCCCAGCTGTAGCCTTTCTGAGGCTGAGAGGGCTGCAAGTTTACTCCTGCTTGGACGATCTGCTCTTTCTGGCCAGGACTTAGCTATTCCTTTTCTGCAGGGCCTAGGATTTTTATCTAAATTTCAAGAAATCAACTCTAGCCCCAAATCAGGATCTCCTATACCTGGGGTGCAGGTTCTGGACAGACTTGATGATGGTTTTCCTCCCTTTAGACAAAGCAAATTCTCTCATAGCATACATGGAGTTTCTTCTGCCACTTTCCTTTATCACGGCCAGGGAGTTTCTAACACTGCTGGGGTTCATGGCCTCCACAATCCCCTTGTTGGCTTTTGCAGATTTACACATGAGGAAGTTCCAGTGGTTCCTAAATACAGTTTGGTCATAGCATGCTTATCCTTTAGATGTCTTATTCCCTCTTCTACCATGCCTGAAAACAGAGCTACATTGATGGATGCAGCAGTTCAGTCAGAAACCTGGCCTACCACTTCAGATCTCAGCCAGCTGAACAGCCTTTCACAGATGCTTCAGACTTAGGATTGGGAACAACCTTTGCTTCCAGTAAGGTGCAGGGTCTCTGGTCCCCCTCTCAAAAAGAGGGAACACATCAATATCAGAGAGATGAATGCTCTGTTTCTAGCCTTGCAGACGTTTCATCCTGTTTTCATGCCAGGGCCTTTCAGGATTCTTGCAGAAATGCTACTGTCCTTTGGTTCAAAACAAGCAGGGGGGAACAAAATATTACCACCTTTTGTTGCTTGGCCATTAAAGCATGAGAATTGGCTCTTCAATACAAAGTGACTCTGCATGCTGTGTACTTCCCCTGTGCTTAGAAATCAGTGGCAGACGCATTAAGCAGATGTATGACACAGTCACATGAGTGGATGCTTCACAGGTATGTGTTTCTGGATCTAGTTCACCGATGAATTGGACCACTTTGCCTCCCCATTGAACAGACTTCCTTTTTTTTGTGCCAGAGTCCCTCACCCCTAGGCTTGGAAGGTGGACACACTATCCTTTCCATGGAAGGGGATGTTTCTTTATGCATTCCCCTCTCCCTCTAATTCAGAAAGTCCTGTTGAAAATTCTACAGGAAAAAACAAAAATCTTACTAGTGACCCCCTTTTGGTCAAGTACTCTCTTTTTCCGCAATTAGCCAAGGGCCATCACTACAAGTTTACCTCACTGGGTGGACCTATTCACTCAAGACCAGGGGTCCTTGATCCACCCACACCTGTCAACTCTGCAGATGACCTTGTGGGCGATCAACTTTTGATCCCTTTGAGGCACCTGTTTTCTAAGGACATGCTTAGGGTTTTGCAGGAGGCCAGGAAACCCAATACTAGAAAGTGTTACATTTCCAAGTGGAAAAGATTTTCACTTTGGTGCCAAAAAATAAATGAGGATCCTTCTTTGTGGATATTCCTAGTGCTTTCTTACCTGTGTGAGTTGCTTAACAGTGGTGTTTCCTATTCCTCAATCTCCACTGTTCTGCCTTGTGTGCTTGCTTGCCGTTGACTCCCCCCTTAGCTTCCAGAATAGAGGTTAAGCTTTTCTTTAAAGGCGTTCTATACATGAGACCTGTTAGGAAACCAGTTCTTCTTCCTTGGGATCTTAACTATGTGTTAAAAAGTTTACTCAGGTCTGTTTTGAGCCGGCGGCTTCCTCTTCTCTAAAGTTTTGTACATGGAAGACTGTACTAGTAGCCTTAACCTCTGCTAGGAGGGTCTCTGAAATTCAGGCATTGATTGCTTTTCCCCCCTTTTTGTTTTTTCACAAGGACAGAGTATCTCTGAGAACTAATCCATCATTTATGCCTAAAGTGATAAATGAGCTATCTCTTAAATAGTCCATTCAGTTGCCTACTTTCTTTCCTTCACCTCAATCCACTAGTGAGAAGATTATGCATTCCTTGGATGTTCTTAGACAACTCTGATTTTATCTTGACAAAACAAGCTAAAAAGAGCTATGGGTTTACCAGTTTCTAAACAAACCCCGCTCTTCATGGATCTCTAAGGCTATTGGCTTTTGTTACGATTTTCATAGGCAATCCTCATCTTCAGTTAAGGCCCATTCTACAAGATCATTTTCCTCCTCGGGCTTTCTTCAAAGGCCGGGATGCTCACTCCGATTTGGAATCAGCCACCTGGTCATGTGTTCATACATTTACAAATCATTACAAGTTGGACACTATCTCCAGATCCAGGGCAGGATTTACCAGGGAAATTCTGCATGGATTTGTGTAATATGCTGCTGCTTAGTCTTTTCCATTCTATACTCCCCTTGAGTTCCCGTGGAGCTTTTGCAGTCTCCCATGTGTAAAGAATGCTGCAACATTGAATAGAAGGACCTAGAATAGTTGTGTAAAATCTTACCATAACCATAGATGCCCTTCTCTTCTGTGTTGCAGTATTCTATCCCACCTGCCTTCCCCCTACAACTTTCTTTCTTAGGATGACTGTTCTTTAGGCTTCCTTTGGATTTACTTTCCTAATGGGGCTTACTTATACTGAAGATTGTACATGGGGACGTCCCTTTTTGTGGCCAAAGTTATCTGTGCCTTCATGTGACATCCAACATACAGGCAGTGTGGCTTTAAGCTTTTGTATACAGGCCGGACTTCTGGTCGTTGGATGAAATACAACCCATATGTAAAGTATACTGCAACATAGAGGAGAAGGATATCTATGGTTATGATAAAGCTTCAGACAGCTGTTCTTTCCCAATACCTTAGTTTCTGTGTTAATTTATTTTCCCAGTACATTCCTGTCCCCTCTTGCCTGTTTTCTATATGGGAGCATGGCAGGTCAACAAAAACTACTTTTGCTTGACCTGCCTGTTTTCTGTATGGGAACATGGCAGGTCAACAAAAACTACCTTTGCTTGACCTGCCTGTTTTCTGTATGGGAACATGGCAGGTCAACAAAAACTACCATTGCTTGACCTGCCTGTTTTCTGTATGGGAACATGGCAGGTCAACAAAAACTACCTTTGCTTGACCTGCCTGTTTTCTGTATGGGAACATGGCAGGTCAACAAAGTAGTTTTAGTGAACAAAAAAAGAACTACTGTTCACAGAAATACCTTCACTGACAACAGAGTTTGCCTTTTTCTCCCACTGTTATGCAACCTTAGAGTTGGTATACAAGTCCAGGTGGTATGGAGGGTGTCCACCATATGGAGGGGTGCAGAGGGGCTTGCCCCCCTGCAAAACAGATAAAAAAAAAATTCTTGTGGTTTTCACTGTAGGTAGGTTTAGCATAGTTTTTTTTTGTGTGTGTGCTCTCTGAAGCTAGTTTCGGCAGCTTGACATCAGTCCTTCTGTAGAACCTACTTGCCGTCATGCTTGTTATTAAAATCTCCTTTCTCCATTCGCTTAATGGCTTAGTTCTTAGAATGCATTCTACTACTTTACAAGTATAATATTTTGTGCAGTTCTTACGGTTCTCTTTATGGACCTTGTAGAGACAGTTCCATATCAGTTTTAAACCATTATTAGTGTTTGTCTGTACTAAGAAAGTAGCAAAGCTGTTGCCAAGATTGATAGATATGGATCACTGTGGTTTTGTGGAGCGGAGTCAAACATTTGACGATGTTAGTAGAACAGAGATGATCCAGTAGGAAACATGATATAAGAAATGAATGCCACTGTTGGTGGATCTTGATGCAGAAGAGCATTCGATTCTGAGGAGGGTAATGGAAGCATATGCAATTGGGAATATGTGATTTAATTATTTTATCATGAGATTAAGTCATGCTTGTGATGATGTGTATATAACCTGAGGCAATGCATTTTATTTTTACTCCTTGAAGGCTTTTTTAGCTGAGCTGCTAGAGGCGAATAAATGTTTTCTGTGATTTATACATCTGTGGCAGTTGTATTTTGGAAGCATATGTATTACCTGAAAAAATAATAGCTTCAGCATATTTTACCACTTTAGTGTTTATTTTATTTTCATTTATTTTATATGCTGAAAAAAACATAATACTCTCAAAAATGTTCCACAATACTGAAATACCCTTTTCTGGACTCATCCTCGAATTTGAGAGTCCCTTATTTTCCTTTATCAGTGACTTTGTTGTGAATTGGTAAGGAGGCATGGAAGCCAAACACTACAAAGTAATATTAGCAGAGTGGACCACATTTTCCCTTTGCAGAAGGTATGGTATTTAGCTTGAGGCAACATCTGTCCAAGTCCTTGTTTATCTCAGAACAGTTTGACAAAGATCTTTCTTATGCCACACCCGAGGCACATCTTTATTCTGTTTTCTTATGTCTGCAATGTCATTTGGCAGCCACCCCCCACCAAAAAAAAAAAAAAAATTGAAAGGAGTTTTATATCTGAGGACCCAAAAAGCCAGCATCTCCCCCATGGAATTTGAAGTTTTGTTTTAGAGAAGGCTGAGCTTTTCTGTGTTTGAACTTGGTAGGCTGTATGCCAGTGAAATTCTTATCTTATCTGCGGTGGTGGTGCTGCGGTAGCGTTGTCGCCTCACAGTAAGACGTTACCCTGTTTGATTCTCAGCTAGAGCGTCTTCTGTGTGGTGACATGCGTGAATGGGCGTACCTTCGTTGAAGGTTGTGTGTCAGGGCTGGCAACTCGGCATGTAAAAATTAGCTGCCAGTCATTAGCGGACCAGAGTTCCGCTGTGGCGACCCCTAACCGGGAAAAGCCGAAAGACACAAGATGTACATTACCTGGGGTCTACTTCAGATTGACAAAAAGTCAAAATTTCGAATGCTCACATGAGTGTAAATGCAGGAAGCCGATGTTTATTTTTTTGGATCACAGTACAGTGAGGATCAGAATATTTGCCCTTTCCTCACTGTAGTCTGATCTCGGGAGTTGGAATATATATTTAGTGGGGGGGGGTGCAGCTCCCCTCAATAGCAATTTCGAATTTCTGCATTTACGCTCATGTGAGCATTCGACGTATTGATTTTTCGTCTATATAATATAGACCGCATTACCTCAATGAGAAGGAATTCTGAATTGCAGGCGCTGATGTTTACAGTGCTGTAGGCAGTCTTTCTGAAGGACAGGGTAGCCATTAAGAACAATTTCTCCTTTAGCCCAACATTGATTTGAGATCTTGTATGAATTCAGATTTTTTCTAAATTTCCAGAACAAAGAAGAAAATATTTTGCACCTAGTGTATGTCATTTGGTAAATAGTAATGTAAACTGACAGAATTATGTTTGGTATTAGACCAGCTGTTTGTTTCATTCATTCCAAGCAAGTGAGACCAGTGTTCAGACAAACCCTAAGTAAGCTGGCTGCACTTTTTTCTGGTGGAATTTGCATGAAAAAAAAAATGGCAAAGGGGGAGCATCTACTTTTGCAGCTTTTTGTAGAAATATTTTAGTACAAAGTATTTGTGAGGCAGCTACGTGGACACCCATTCACACCATTTGTTGACATAAGCTACATGTCCTTTCAGGTGCTGAGCAGACTGTCTGTTATATATAAATAAAGGGATGTGATGACGCAGGAAAGCTCCCCACTGAGGGCTGCAAGGGTGTCCCATCCCATGTAAAACAGTATATTTGTCCCAGCTCACTAGGTTTCTAGCCAGTGTCCTCAGTTTTTTAGTATTCTTCCCACATGATGCTGTGATCCTTGAGGTGAACATACTACCATTCTGTCAATATCTTGGCTGACCTTGTAAGCAAACTAGGTGGCTGCCTATGTTCATGGGATACCTCACTGCCCTTTATTTAAATCTAAAGAGATCCATTTATTTACTTTAAAAAGCAAACAAATAAATAATGGGCCATGAATTACTTAAAAAAAAAAAAGGAGAGAGGTTTGTTTACCCAATGAAATCCCATGGGAGAGATGCCAAATGTCTACTACTTGCAGTCACAAGGAGTTAAAAGCTCCACAAATTGGCTAGCTGCAGTGCTCCTGGTGACTCAGTTCATGCCGTCACACATCAAGGAACAGAAGTTGGTAGTCATAGCAGCTTGTGTGAGCATGAGGTGATGATGATTATTATTATTATTACTGGCAGGAAAGCAAATGTGGCCAGTAGACTCATTTGCCAGGAAAATGAAGTACTTGCCAGTGGTCCCTGATATGGTAAAATGTCCCTATTCGTGTTTCGCTGACTGCCTATGATTTTGCAGTACGTCCCTGATATTGTTCCTTATGGGCTAACATCAATAACCTCATAAAGCTGAGAAGAAATTTCTTAACCTAGCCCCTTTACCAGCATCAGGGCAGAGAATGCAGATTTTATTTTCACTTCATAAGTACAGTTGCAGATCTGATTCAACACCACCAATATCAGTCTCAGTTTCCATCTCCCTCCGAGTTAACTAAAACCCTCTTCTTTCAATTTAAAACCAGTCCCTGACTGCCACAATTCAAAAACTGCATAGTGAGCTCAAGCCTCCAACAGTAGCTGCAGACAAGCTTCCTGCCAAGTACTTAAAGATGGCAGCAAAACTTCTCACTTGCCATATGTCACTACTAATACATTTGTATGTAAATGAAGAATATGTTCCTACATTATGGAAATTAACCTTTATTCTTTCTTTGCACAGAGTGGGTAAATCCATAAAAAATCCCTGTCACTATTCTCTGTCCAGGATCTTGGAATGATGTATCTGTAGTCAAGTCCTCTATTACCTTCTCTCAAATAACCATCTCCCTCCCCCATACAATGGGGTTTTCACCCCAAACACAGTACAGCCACAGCCCTACTGTACTCAGTACCATCAGTACAGGTAAAATAAAAACAAACTTGTCCCCTCGGTCTCCCACCCTAAATTACTTCACACGCTCTCATCCTTACATTTCTGCACTGTTCTTAACTGGTTTACTGGCTATTATAAGGATCATCCACACACAGTCAAGTGGCATTCTGCTCTCTACTTCTCTTCCAGTTTCCACTGGTGGCCCACACGGGCATATATGTGGTCCTGTGCTATTTAGTTCATAAGTAACCCTTCCTCTACCTCACCCCATGGTATTCTCATTAAGTATGCAGGTGATGCTACTCTCATTGGCTCAGCATCAACATTACCCACACCACAGTCTACCTCAGAAGACTCATTTACAGCCATCAAGACCTGGCTCTCTAACTCTGATCTGTTTCTGAGCCCTTAATTAAAATAAATTAATGCTCTTTACCTCAAAATATTACTTAAACAGTAAGTTCAGTTTCACAGTCTTATCCATTCAAAACATTCAGATTGTGATAATTTCTGACAAAAACTATTATGTGTTACTCTTGATCAACCCAGATCTGACAAACATTCAAAATGCAGCTAAAAACACACCAAAAACTTTGACTTTCTTCATTCCACATTTGTATCATTACACACATTAATACATCACAAGTCTAACAGAAATGGGCTTGTGGTGTAATAAAATTGAGTTTGCAACTAAGATGCCTAATTGAGGTCCTTACTACTTAGCCCACAAAACATTGAACTGGCTTGAATTGCCAGACAACCTCATCTGTCAACTAAAACTTGCTTGTAAGTTAATCAGCTTTGCTAAAAGCTGTCCAGTCTTGAATAAAGTACTAGAATGGCATTCTCCTGCTAGAGCTCCCTGCTGTTGTAAATACAGGTCTTGTCATTGATAACAAATCACACAACTTTGGTAATTTTTGTTGTTTTCTATTGTTTTATATGTGTGTGTGTATGTGTATGTATGTATGTATATATATATATATATATATATATATATATATATATATATATATATATTGCACTTTATTCATCTGCTTTTACTGTATTTGTGTTTCTTCCTACTTTATTACTAGGGGCATTGACTACAACTCTAAACTGAGATATATAACAATAAGCATCTTTTTATGCGCATTTCGTGTTTTTTTATTGTATCTGTTTTTTTTCTGAAAAAAAAAACAAAAACAAAAAAATATATGTATATATTTATTTCCCACCTTTCTAGGCTAGTATAGTCCAGTTTTCAGGTTATTGCCGAATTCAGGGCTGTGTTACAGATCTCTGTGTTTACCCATACCTTACTTGGATAGAAGGAAGGTTCTCTGTTCACCTGTCAGAGAGGGGAGCTTTGAGCAGCCTATCTGTCCCTGGAGGAGTGGTTTCAGGTCAGAAAGTAGTTGTATATTGGCCATTTTGGGCTAATGTCTGTGTGTTTCATTTCCCTGCTATAAAAACCACATTTACCCGGTTTTGCGCGCCGGGCAGTTCCGGTAAGCTAGGGTATAACTATAACTATTCCCGGCTCCACAAAGTCTCCTCTTCAATTTTCCCGTGGAACTAGACAAACTTTCAACTTAAGCACTCAAGCCATTCATTTCTCAGCCCGGTACTTGCTCAAAACTCATTGCAAGCACCTATAAACCCTAGCACTACAGAAGGACAAGGCTGTCTATTCGACCTTGCCAGCCATTCAGTAAAACAGTTTACTATACCTGTCCAGGCATGTCTAAAGTGCAGTTTCAGGTGTACTGTCCAGTCCAACTGGTGAATCTGGGCATTTTGAGGCAATGTAACAACTGCCTCATGTACACAGGCAACCCTCTCCTCCTACCACCAAACACTAATACATGCGAGAGATGCAATTATACAGCCAAACTGGAGGCTAAGCTCTCTCAACCCAAGACTGGACCAGGCAGTCAAGAGGAGAAGGGAAATACTTCACACCATCAGTCTCACATAGACCCGTTAAACCAGCACCGGTAAAAAACACACGTAAATACACTAAAACATACTCGGAGGCTCTAAATAAAAATCTGCAAAAGCAACAGAGCCCTCCAAAGCAGACATCCAAGCAACCTCCACCCCCCAACACAAACCATGAAACACATACTTCACAAAACCAGTGTGCCACACAATCACAGCCCTCAAGGCAAAATAGCATATCCAACATACTAGTAATAGGTGACTCTGTAGTCAGGCACACTGACGTCCCACTCACTAGGCTGAATAAGGAGAAGGTTACTGTTAGCTGCCTGTCGGGTGCCAGGATCCGCCACATAACACAAGCACTCGGGTCACTCCAGAACAAGTACAAATATGACTCTGTCATTGCCCATGTTGGTGTGAATGACCTGAGCCGTATCTTCCTGGACTACATGAAAAGAGACATGGAAGATCTTTCTGATCTGATCATGTAGTCCAGGCTGGTATGACCCTGACTAGCATCCTGCCCTCACCAAGAATGATACCAAGGTATAAAAAAAAAAATGATCAATTTCAACAATTGGCTAAGTTTCTGGTGTCATTCAAAGGGGATCCAGTGTCTGTCTGCCTGGGATGACATGCTCGACAAGCCGCACTGCTTCGCTATAGACTGCTTGCACCTGCCACCGTTAGACTTTCGAATACTGGCCAAGGCTCTTGCCACCCCCATAGTGCCTTTTTTATGCAAGGCTCAAAAGACAAACCCACCATCATAAATAGCACAAGTAACAAAAATCTGAGGGTAGTAATACTCAGTGCCAGAAGTCTAAACCTCAAAATGCATGCACACGAGGCACTCTTCAGTATGGAGAAAATCGATATATGTGCAGTAACAGAAACCTGGTTTAAGGCTCCAGAGAGCACCCCAACACTACCGGGCTACAGCTCATACCATACATTTCGGCCACAGAACCCGGACCGAAATACAAAAGGCGTGGACGTATCCATATTCATCAAGGATACCCACACCTCCAGGTTAGTGGCACAGCACGATGCTTCAGAGATTATCCACATGCAACTAACAATAAGCAAAACTGCAATTCAAATTGTAGCTTGCTACAGATCACCCACCATGTCCCAGGACCCCCATTCCGCATTTCTGGAAACACTGGGTAACATAAAGGTCCCACCAAACACCCTAATATTGGGTGATTTCAACTACCCAAACATTAACTGGGAGAACTACTCAAGTACTAACTCCCTTGCCCAACATTTCCTAGAATTTATACACCCTGGAACAATTGGTCAACACAGAGGTGACAACATATTGGACCTGGTCATCACCAACATGGGTGATCAGTGTTCCACACCAGAGGTCAACACCTCGCTGGTTAGATCTGACCATAAACAAATCACTTTGGATATCCACATTCCGTCCCCACCCCCCGGGCAGTGAAACCACAGTGAAAAACTTTTCAAAAGCAAACTTCACGTTACTTATGACGGAGGTGGAAAGTTTCAAAGCCCACATGCTAAAGGATAACATTGTCCAAGCTGCAAAATCCTTTACTAATGCATTCTACGGGTACCTACAAGAATGCATGGATCGTGATATCCCAAGCAAAATCAAGACTCACTCCTCCAAGAAAAGAAAACCAGTCTGGTGGACCCCTGCCATAAACAAGCTATGCAATAGCAGGAGGAAACTAATGCAGAAAAGAGTAAAATCCCAAGAAGGGAAGACATCCCTGATCAGTATCAGCAAGAATCTACGATCCCTCATGCAATCATCCAAGGCGAGCTTTGAAAGAAAACTTGACAAGGACTCCAAAAATAACCACAAGGCATTCTTTAGCTATGTCAAGAATCTAAGTGGCAATGCTCAGATCTGCTCGGGGTTAGTGCAGAATGGCACAAAATACACTGAACCAACTGATATTGGCAACATCCTTGCAGACAGGTTCTGTTCAAACTTCACCCCCCTCTCACCCCCGAAAGGGCCTATAACCATACCAGAAGAATGTAGAGCCCCTGAAATCACAGACACTCAGGTTAAAATAGCCCTCTCCAAAGCCAAAAACACAGCATCAATGGGGCCGGATGGTGTCCCACGCTGCGTCCTACACAAGCTCAAAGATGAATTAACCCCTCACCTAAACACACTGTTTAAACTCAGCCTCTCCGCAGGCTATGTACCCATAGAGTGGTGCACAGCAACAGTTATTCCGCTCCACAAAGGTGGAGCCACAACAGACCCCAGGAACTATCACCCTATAAGCCTGACTAGCTTGGTCTGTAAGACTATGGAGCGCACCATCATGGAACTCATTAACAAAGACATTGGGAACCTCCAAACACTGGACCCTACCCTGTTCGGCTTTAAGGGCAGATCATGCCTCCTAAAACTGGTGGACTTCTTTGAGACAGTTACCAAGGCTATAGACGAGGGAAAGGTGGTACACACAGCCTACCTAGACCTCGCAAAAGCCTTCGACACCATTCCCCATTCTGGTATTATAGACAAGCTCACCAGCCTGAACATAAACCCCTGTGTCACAAGATGGGTTGCCAATTGTCTCACGGACAGAACCCACATGTTAAGAGTTGCGGGAGCTAAGTCTGACTCTAAACCGGTTACAAGTGGCGTTCCCCAGGGCTCAGTCCGAAGACCCCTCCTGTTGGGCATATACTTCTCAGAGGTACAGACAAGCACAGGAGGACTATGGCTGACCAAGTTCTCAGACAATTGCAAACTAGGGGCTATAATTGACTCCCCGGCTGACACAGACATCCTCCAAAAGGGTCTCACTGAGATGGATACCTGGTGTCAAAATCATGGCCTCAAGCTAAATGCCAAAAAGTGCATAGTTATTCCCTTTGGAAATAAAGTACCCACAAACTACCACATAGGTGGTAGTCCCCTAAATACGGAAAACGTAATAAGGGATCTGGGGACCCACGTAGATAGTAATCTCTCCTTTGATAATCACATTGCCAAAGTGGTTAGAAAATCCTTCTATGTGGCCCACCTAATCAAAACACGGCTTGCATCCAGATCAAAAGAGGTCATTGTGCCCCTCTACTCATCACTCATCAGACCCATCATAGAGTACATTGTCCCATTTGGGATGTACCTTGCAAGACACCTGCAACAGCTGCAAAGACCACACCAAGAGGATCACTGGCCTCAAGCAGATGGCCCTATGCAACTCGACTGAAGAAACTCCAGCTGTAACTCTGTTGCATACCGCCAGCTCAGAAGTGATCTCTGCCTGACATATAAGGCCATGTCCAACCCAGAATTGATGGACATGCTCCACCTAAAGAAAACCTTATCCCCTCTAGCCACACGCTCTAGGGATCTAAACCTCACCACAACAATAAATAGGACGTGCTGGAGGGAATAGGTTCCTGTCCCAGAGACTTCCCATGCTTTGGAACAAGATTCCAATCTACATTAGGCAGAGCTCCTCGCTAGCACTCGGGCAGATAGCCTAGTACCTACCTATGAACCTGTAATTCCTTATACTCATTCTGCAGATTTAATATCTGAAATTATAGTCCAGTTCATATTAGACAAATATCATCCACTATTAATTTTATACTTGGTTTAAAAGATATCTGCAGCATTCCCGGCTGTGTTCCTGTTCCCCAGATTTACTTTGTTCTCTGTAATCTGCTCTCAAGCATTACTTGCATCTTCATTCACATATGCCATTGTATATCCCATCTTCGTCACCTTCTTTCTGTATCTATAACTGCATATATTTAAGACTTCCGTCCTTTTTACAATTAATTCTTAACTCCCTTAATACACCACTTGTGCACTCTCCCCATCCCATCCCCTCTCCTCCTCCTCCTCCCCCAACCTGTTTCCTCTTCTTCTCTTTCTTTCCTCTCACACTAACTTCCATCAGTCATTTTAGGCTACATTACTACTAATGCCCCCTCTAGTCTAACCTAACTTATCTTCCTGTATCTCTTTCTGCCCACCGCTTGTCTTGGTGCTGTGCTTTGCTTATGTCATTCTATATACCTCCTTGTAACTCTACCTCCTGAATTCCATTTATGTTAATAATCATATTCCTTTGTATTTTGATTAATCACTTTTTTGTTTTTTACTTTTCTTTTGCTAAAGTTGTATTATTTCTGCCATTTGTTCTAGTTAATTTTTATTACTGCAGCTTTTCTCACCAAGCCTCTGCTGAAAAGGGGACTTGCATGGCCCTGTCAGATTTTGCCAGTAAACAAATGTAAACAGACAAGAAAAAAATGTTTGTCATAAAATGTGTGATTTTTGTGTTAACTCTGAGTGCAGCCAGTCAATATTACCAGATTTTGCAGTTCTGTACTTATTGGTCAGAAAATGCATTTTGATGCAAAGCCTGACAACTTTTTAAGTGAATTATGATTGTGTGGTTGTAATTTCTTTAACTTTCCTCGCAAGCTGAGAGAGGAACACAGAAACGTATTGTAGCCATTCTAAGGATACTGTAATGTTTAGGAGTAACACGGAGTACATTATTGTGATCATATTTTTTTTCACTTTCCTCACCATCAAGATTCAGTTGCATGTACAGTTAATTTTTGAAGGGTAGGGATAAGGAGATATGGTACTTATTTATGTCTGACAGCAGTATGTTTGTGTGTGTTTTTTTTCTTTTCAGTTTCATAGCAGTCAGATGTCAGAGTGGTACATAGAGGTTTGGCTGTTTTTTGAGGGTAGGGATGAGGAGGCATGATGAGTAATGTCTGACAGCAGCCAGCTGAAATATATGACTGTGGTCATTTGTTTTCATCTCAATATTATAATAAAGGGATACAGCGAAGGTGACAATTTTTCTGGGTAGAGGGTACAGAAATGGGCACTAATTGGTAGAATGTATGTATTCTCACAAGAATTTATGTTCTGATTTTATTGTGAACTGCTATTTTGCCAAACACATCTTATTTTTTTTCCTTGAAATTAAAACAAAAGACTGGAATATTTTCCTTGCTGATTGTTTTTGTTCAGGTGATAATTGGTTCAAAAGGTTAGAAAATAGCTCCAAAACGCAGCCCTGAGACTTCCAAGATGGCTGCACATTGAGTAACAGCTTAACTCTAGCTCTCTGTGTGCAAACAGAAACTAAACAGAGAAGGCCAGTAGACTTTTGTGTTTGTGTAAATGGATGCCAGGAAAAAGTACAGAGCACCTGGAAATATTGAGCTACAAAAAGTGAAGAAACACTGTCTGGGGAAAGTTCTGCAGCTGTTCAGCAAAAAGCAGTGCAAGCTGACATGACCTCTAGTAACCTATGGGAAGATATAAGACAACTGCACACACACCTGGTTAAAATAAACAAAACACTGATGGAGTATATCAACAGAACAACAAAAGGCTGGAAAAAATGGACAAATTGTTTAACAGGTATTCAGATAAGGTGATAAGACTGCAAAAATCAGAGTTTGAAATGAAGAAAAGGCTGGCTGAATATGAGACTGCTCAGGAAGAGATGTTTCAAAAAATAGAATTGGTGGACAGAGCACATAGGGAAAAACCTGTGATTTTCAGCTATACCAGAGAGGCTGGATGGAAAAGACTGCATTGATTTTATGAAAGTACTGGACTGGTATTCCACAACAGGCGGAGTTAGTTAAAAAGGCACATCATGTATATGCTCCAAACCTGGCTATGAGAATGCAACCTAGACCTTTAATAATAAAGATGCAATCCTACCACAAGGAGGGAGGAGTTGATTCTGACAAAACTGTTTTAGGATGCCAAAAATACAAAAAGTGGGAGGTAGCAGAGTGCTTGTGGAGGGTGATTATTCCTCTTCTGCCTGGTGTACCATGAGTGAATTCATTCCACTATCCAGGGAATGTCAAGATGCAGGTATGTGATTCAAACTGCTGTACCCAGATGTCTTCAAGGTATTCTTCCGTGTTGGACAAAATCATTTTTTGATGAAGTACATGCTAAGGAGAAAATCCAAAACTTTGTCCAACAAAAAGTGAGCTGTGAAGCAGAGGGAGATTCTGCTTCTTCTTGTTTTGGTAATAAAGACCACAGGGAAACTGCACCTGTGAAATCTTTCCATCTCTTTCAATGGAAAATGTTGGAGAGAAGGAAGGGAAACACAATAGTTGACTAGAAGTATCGAGGGTATGTTGGAAATGAAGCAGAGACAGGGTTTGGGAGATGGAGATGAACAGTAATAAAACCAGTAACTTAGTGTGATATTAAAGTGCAATAATTACATTTGTGAAAGATGACTAAACAAGAAAATCTGAAAGTATTGGACTTTTTTCAGAATTTGTTGGACTTGGGGGGGACTAAAGTATATGCCCTACTTCATGTCCTTAATGTTTAAAAAAATGCCATGGGGAAGGGATGAGAGGGAAGAAAGTTAACTAAGTAAATAAAACATTTTTTATTAATAGTACCGTTTTTTTGTGTATGGTTTTCTTTGCATGCTATAACATAATATTTCCTTTGTTATTTGTAAGTATAATGGGGATTGTAAATAGGTGTTGTTGTCCTCCTCCTCTCTTTCTCCCTTCTCTCTGTCTTCTTCTTTAGTTTGTTTTAAAAAATGTAGGCACTGCAATGTGAAAAGAAAAAGCCTGGAAAATTGTGTTTTTCTGTCTTGTATGAGGAATGACTGGATTAAGGATCTTAGATTGATTTAGTAACAAGTTTTAAGATAAAGCAGGTAAATGAAAAAGAATATTGAGTATTATGAGGCTTTTTTCTACCAAATTAATGCATGCTTAGTAGTAATTACGCATCTACCCTCATGCCTCCATGGAAACAATCTGATAAAGTGAAATTCACTCTCTGGTTCTCATGTTTCCATGGAGATGGTCTGATAATGAGAAATTGGTTGTTTGCCTCCACAGAGACATGAGAACCAGTCTGATAGAGAAATTGGTTACAGTCTGGTAGAGAGTGAGTGGCTGGAGGAAAACAGAAAAGAGAAACTAGCTAGGAGATGATGTCTGAAAGTATTCAGGGGTTTTCCCAGCTGGGAGAGCTGTAAAGAAGACAAAACCACTTAGCACCTAGTAAAAGCACAGCATGGATAGCCTTCTTTTAGGTTAACTGAAATTTGTCAGTGTGGCTGTCAGTTTGGGACATTTTCTCCTATTAAGAGAGTAAAGTTTTATTATTTGAAGATGTATATAGTTTTGTGTGTTAGTATTAAATTAGTAGGTTGTAGGGAGGTATTGTGTTTGTTTTTGAGGGCTTTCAGTAAAACAAAGTTTTGCAAAATGTGACACAGGCTGAAATGGATATTACAAGAAACAACTTATAAAAGTTCAGCCTGCCAAACAGTGTATGCATGTAACACAAAAACTGGAACTAGACATTTAAAACAAAAAAGTGTTACGCACAAAAGATGGGAATAACAACTTTTTTAATATAATCATGCTTTCTGTAATGCCTTTAAATGTCAATGGTCTCTCAGATAAATGCAAAAAAGAATATATAAAAATGTAGAGTGCAAATAGTTATGTTACAGGAGACACACTTGGAAAAAACTGAACATTTGAATTTGATAAAGACTGGTTTTCAGGGTGGTTATTCAGCAGAATATCTGGGACAGAGGAAAAGAGGAATACTTGTATTAATTGCTCCAGTAGTGATAGAAGAGGATAAAAAAGACAGTGATGGCATATCTGTAGTGATAAAGGGCTACTGACAAGGGAGGAGGATTACACTGAATTACACTGGCATGTATTTATATTTCACCTAAAACTGCTATAATGGAGCTTAAGAAAATTCTGCGAGAAATCAGTTTTCAGCAAGGAATATTGCTTATAGGTAGGGACTGGAATTTGATTTGTAGCAAAGAAGATGCGTCTGGGGAGCACATAAGTGGAAAAACAAAAGAGGGTAGTTTTTGAAGAAATTTATGAAATTTCGCATGGAAGATGTGAATTCGGTAATAGGAGTTCGGAGTGAATTTACATATTATTCCCCAAGGTGTAAAAACTGGGCTAGACAGTATTTACATTTCCCAGGAATATGTGCAATTAATTGAAGGTCTTGATACACACCCAATGACGATTTCATATCATGCGCCAGTAATAACTAATGTAAAAACACAGGGTAATTAAATAAAAGTGAAACACTGGTGCTTTCCCACCTATGTGTTGAAAAGAGAATAATTTAAGGAATGGTAGTGGAGATTAGGAGCTATTCCAGGGGATAGAAATTACTTCTGAAAATGTAGCTAGGGATTGGGATAGGATAAATTAAGGAGGAGTTTAAAAATATGGTGGAAATAAAAGAAAGGGGCTATGGTTCAGAAGTAACAAGAATTATTTAGAGGGACTGACAAATATTAAAGTGTTGCAGAGTAGGGGGAATGTCACAGAACAGGAAGAGGATCAACTGCAGAATGCTAAGCAAAAATTAAGGGATTACCTCTAATATACACGAGTTTAGAAAAACTGCTGTTAAGCAGTTGTTTTTTGATGATAATACTGACTGCGGTGGTGGTGCTGTGGTAGCGTTGTCGCCTCACAGTTAAGACGTCCTGTTCGATTCTCAGCTAGAGCGTCGTCTTTGTGGAGACTTGTGTGAATGGGCGTACCTTTGTTGAAGGTTGTGCCTCAGAGCTGGCAATTTGGCACTCAAAAATCTACTGCCAATCATTAGCGGACCGGAGTTCCGCTGTGGCAACCCTTAACCGGGAAAAGCCGAAAGACACAACAACTAGAGCACAAAAACTTTAGCACGACTCTGGCAACAGAAAGGGTTACTGCCAAACTTAGGGAGCCTGTAACAAGGAAGGTAACGAGATCCTGTAGAAGTTTTAGAAATACTTCAGAAATTTTATAAAAGTCTGTATAAAGCAGAGAAATATGGAAATCAAGAAAAGATACAAATGGAAATGTTTATGGAAGAATTAAATCTGCCAAGGTTAGAGGTAGATGAGGCTCAGTTGCTAACAGGATAGGAGGAGATGAGATAAATATTGTGATGTGTAACCGATTTACAGGAAAGTCTGCAGGAGTAGATGGTATTCCTGTAGAAGTTTGGAAGCTAGGAGGGGAAAAACTGCTAAACATCTGGAAGGTTTTCTTTAACAGTATTTTAAGAGGAGAAGTACCAACATCCTGGAAGAAAGCAGTGGTATCTGCAATACCTAAAGAAGGTAAAGATCCATCAGACCCAGCTTCATACAGGCCAATTTCAATACTAAACCATGGCTATAAAGTATTCATGTCTATAATCACTAAAATAATGGCAAAAGTAATGCATAGATCTGATTCAGTGTGGTTTTGTGGAGGGGAGGCAAACATTTGACATTAACAGAATACTGATGACCTAGAGGTAAGCAGAATGTAGGAAAATACATTTTTTGTTGGTGGGTCTTGATGCAGCGAAAACATTTGACAGAGTAAGCTGGGACTTTATAAGCAGAACAATGGAAGTATTTGCATTTCGTGGAAAATATAAAGTTAATTAGGTGGATATATGAGGGATCGGAGGCAAAAATTAAAGTGGGTGAGGTCCTCTCTGATAATTTCTGCTTGGGCAGAGGAATCGAGCAGTGGTGTCCTCTTTCCCTTTTGTTATTTGCATGATACTTAGAAGCATTGGCTAAGACAATAAGGGACTCAGAAATTCAAGGATATAATTGCTATAGTAGTCAAGAAAAGCTGGCTAAATTTGCAGATGGTATAATTTTGTACCTGACAAAACCAGAGAGAGGGATCACAGTGTTGTGGAACATTTTGAGACGGTTTCAAATGTTTTCAGGATACAAAATGAATGAAGCTAAAACAAAGGCAATAGCTGTAAATGATGTACCTACATATGAATTGTTTCTGCAATATCCATATTTATGGGGACATGATAAAATTAAGTACATAGGATTATGGATTAAAAATGATTCTGGTGTGGCAGCTAAGGATATGTGGGAAGAGATTAAAAAGATAATACAAAAACTGAGAAAATGGAAGCTTTGTTATATGGATATGGAAAGATGCCAGCAGTTAAAATGATTTTAGTCCCATTAGTCTTATACACAGGTCAGGCATATTTTTATCAACCAGAGGAGAATTTCTGGATAGCAATTAATAAAGATTGAAAGACTTCATTTCGGAGGGGAAGAGGGCAAGAGTCAAGTGGGATAAGCTGATTCTTCCAGTAGAACAGGGTGAATTGGGGTTACCCGATTTGAAGGGGTAATTCAGATCTACACAGTTAAGGCTCTTGGTTCAAAATGGAAAGGGATAATGGTGAAACGGGAAGCTCAAGAAACAAGGAGACTGTGATTTTGGATGCAGGCCTTTAAGGAGAAGAACAATAGTCATACAGAATATTATATCTGTAAAGTAGCAGAAAGTATCCTAAGAACTAAGCCAACATGGTAATGGAGAAAGGCGATTCTGCCGATAGGGATATCTGCAATTAGGGACACTGACAATAGGCAAGAGGGGGATGGTATTTATTGGAGTAAACTGACAAAAGAGCCAATGTATTGGGAGCAAATAATTAGTGAGGGAAAGGTAATAGAATGGGAAGAGGCCAAGAATGTATTTGGACTGCAGGCTAGAGATTGCTTTCCCTATCAAGGATTGATATCAGAGTATAGGAAAAGAGAAATAGGGGTATTCTAAGCAAAATACCAACACTGTTATTTTGTACCTCATAAAACCAGAAAAAGACATCCCAGTGTTGTGAAATATTTTCAGACAGTTTCAAGTCTTTTTGGGGTGTAAAATTAATGAAAGTAAAACAAAGACTATACCTAAAATATGTACTACATGTGAATTGGTTCAGCAATACCCATGCTTATGGGGACACAATAAAATGAAGCACTTACAAGTATGGATTAAAAAGACCTCTGTTATGGCAGCTAAGGATATGTAGGAAGAGACTAAAAATGCAATAAGATACTGGAAGTTCTTGTTTACAAATAGCAAGATACAAGCAGTGAATTTTTTTTATACTTCCTTTTATTTTATATACAGGTCAGGCATATTTTTATTACCCAGAGGAGAAGTTGTGGACAATAGTAAAGAGTTGAAGGAATTTGTCCAGGAGGGAAAGTGGGATAAATTGATCCAACAGAACAAGGTTTATTAGGATTATCTTATTTGAAAGGATATTTTAGAGCTACACAGTTAAAGCTCATATACTGTACGTAGAAAAGCAGAAGATTATAATTCAAAGTGGCAAGAGATGATGATGATGTGGGGGGGGGGTGTGAAGAAATAACCAGAGAGAAGGATTTCGATACAGATCCTTGAGGAGAATAATGACCACAAGACAGAACATTGTATTCAAAGTTGCAGAAAGTATTCTAAGAACCAAGCCAACACAGACATTGAGAAAGGAGATTTTGCCAGTAGGGATGGCTGCAAATAGAGGTATAGAGAGTAGGCAAGAATTTGCTAGAATTTACTAGAGGAAACTGGCAAAGGAGCCAAGGTACTGAAAGCAAATAACTAGAGAGGAAAAGGCAGTAAAGGTGGGATGAGGTCAAGTAGAAGTTTGGACTGCAGGTTAGAGACTGCCTTCCCTATCAGCGATTGAAATCAGAGTATAGGCAAACAGAAAGGAAAAGGGGAAGTCCTAAGTGAAAGACCTGCTCTGGTATACTTTTCAGTCAAATCTAGAACAAAACCTGTTAAAAAAGGAACAATTAGTGGGACATATAACATATTGCTTGATAACTATAGAGATCAACCAAAGGAGGTTAGAAAAGATAGGGAAACTGACAGGAAAAGCCATTTACAACAGAAAATCGGGAAGAGTTGTATACTGCTCCCAAGTATGCAAAAACAGTCCAGAAGGTCTAGTGTCTTTTGCTTAGAAGTGTTTACATAGGTATTTTTTACCCCAGGCAGACTTCAAGAATTTTTCCTCAGGTAGATAGCAAATGTTGAAAGTGTTATAGCGAAGAAAGACAACTGAGAACCTATCTCATTTGGTTACAGATTTGCCTCACTCATCCTATTGTAGATAATTATGTATTACCCATAAGGAGAATAACTGGGATCATACCATAAGTAATTTGACGTGATTCATGCATGGAATAAAGCATTTAGGAACTAAATCTGTGTTTTAGAAGTACAGGGGGCAGTTCTGGGGTAAATTGTCTTATTTCCCGTGCATAGATCAAAGTTGCGTGTATGCAAGAAGGTGCCTCACTAAAGTGCACAGACGCATCACAAGTTACTTTGAGTAATGTCAGGGTAGGATGTATTAAATTTATTCACAGTGTGGTTTAATAAAAAGTTTGCAAAGCTTTTTATAAAAAAATGGCACAAATAAGCACAGACAAGTGGAAAATGCATCACAGCATTTCAGTCATCAAATGCCATGATGTATTTACTCACATCTAAAAATCACTTTAAGAGTAAAATGTCAGAGAGTATAACAAGGACAGAGAATGGAAGGCTTTCTGACTCATGAACTAAAAGAAAATGTTAACAAAGCCTGCACACAAATGGGGGAAAAGATGTCACTAATGACAACAAATTATTTCCATGAGGCAAACTGTGTTGTCTACTTTCTGAAACAAAAAGGCTGAAAAGTACATAAAAGAGGAGAGGAAGGTAAAAAGATGGAGAAGAGCTGTGAGAGGACGATTGATTACTTTCAGATGGCTTTAGTGCCAAATCACAGAGTGGAGTGAAAGGCATAATTACATCAGGTAAATGTGGAGCAGAAATGGAGACCACTGGTAAGTCTAACTCAAGCAGAGAGAGAGAGAGAAGATCTTATGCATTGAAGGTTTAGATACTGGGAAACAGAAGAAGGGGTGAGAATCAAAACAGTGATGCAGTGAGAGATGGAGTGCACTGTAAGAAAAAGGGAAAGCATCAGTCTTGGTTCTGTAAGAGAAGGAGGTACAGTAAGAGTGGAAAAAAGGCCCAGTGCTCAATAGGTGGGGCAGGTCAAGCAATGAGATAATTTCACGGTACAAAGAGGTGTCTGATCAGCTTGGATGATCATGCAAACAAGACTGGTAGTCTCCCAGCTCTGTAGTATACAGGAATAATGTCTCCATCGTGACCAGAACAGCCCAAGTTCATCTAGCATCTCAAACATGCAAGATAGCAGAGTAGAAGGTTATAGCCTAGCTTCAGAATGGCCACCTGAGGTAAGTAAGCAGTAGTCCAGCTGTTTGCTTTACCACACACAAATGCAGGCTTCAAAACAACAAAGCTGCTGCTAACCAAGGTTGGGGGGGCATGGCTTATCAGGCTGGCAATGGTAGCCCTCACTAGGGGAGAGAAGAAGGAAGCCCTCACACTCGCATAAGGAGCGAGTAGTATCCCCCCGACGATGTGGGTGCTCACATTATCAGCCATGAATGGGCTTAGGGCTTCAATACAAACAACTTTGCTTGCACTGATGGAAGCAAACAAGGGGATGAACTGCTCTGTGGCTGCCTGGGTGATGGCTCTCACCTCTGTACCAGCATCTCTCTGAGCGCAAAGGGGTGTATGCATGAATGGGCTTAATAATAATAGAAAATAGCTTGATGTTCAGTAGACATGGCAAAAAAATGATAAAGAAAAAAAACAACTGAAAATCATGTGTGGGTTAAGGTCGACCAGCAGCCAATCAAGTCCCTGCACTGTGTTAGAGGACTGGCCGTGCAGACTGTTGCAACAAAGTGGAGAATGCTGATGCACAGTAAAAAGATTACAGATATTTCAAATAGCAAGTCACCCTGACCCAGTAACTCTCAACCAAAACATTACAGGAAACAGTGAAAACAATTGCCACAGACTTGAAATATTTAATACAAATATAATTGCATTATCAGAATGTAGACAGGTGAAATGTAGACAGTTCAGAAAATAGATACAGGTAATTGTGATGGTATTAGAGCTAGGACTGTTTTTGTGCAAGTGTTGGCAGGTTAGGGTGAGAGTAACAGGTAAAGGGATAACTTGAGTGTTGTGCTTGTTTGCTAGTGCAAGCAACTGTGTGTGAGCCAGTGTTCAGGTATGGGTAGTAAGGAAAGGGGTTTTCTGTGGTCAGGTGCATGGTAAGGGATTGAAGTCCCCCACACCACCTTTACTGATGCATGCACCTCATCTTAGAAAAACCCTTTCCATAAAATTACCACTGTTGTGACAAATCATGGCCTATGGAGCTGTTATGGTTTGGTGCTTTTTTTATTTTATTGTATTTTTAATGAACATTTGTGACAGAAGTTGTGTATATTTCCTGTATTTTTCAAATTTGGTGTACTTTGGGAGTTTTTTTGTCAGTATTTTGAGTTTTGCATTTTTGATGATTCTACATAATGAACTGTCTGGTTTAAATATAGTCATGCATTTTGTTTAACACACACACCTAGTACAATTAATTTAGTTGAAATAATTTATTGTGCTTATGAAGTTTTGTTATCACAATTGGAAAACTGTTTGGATTCTTGAGAGAAACAGTAGTGAAAGTGTAGGAAATCATATTAAAGGTAAGTGAGATTGAGTACTAATGCAGAAAATTTAATTTGTAATGAAAGTTCTAGCATTGGGGTGGAGTTACTTGAGTAAGGAGGTGCAGGAGAGTGAAGCCAACCCTAATGCTAAACTACCGTGCAACCATACTCTGGTATGCTACCTCAAACTTGACACTGCCCCTAACTGCATCCCTAAAACTTATAATACCGAAAACCCTTTTACCATAACAGTACTACTAGTCACACAAATTGGGTCTGAACAGTTTTTTTTTTTTTTTTTTTTTTTTGTTTCTTAGCAATCACAGGGTAAGAATATTTGTGATTAGCTTAGTTTCAATATTTTTTCCTGAAGTTTGTGCATTTCAGTGTAAAAAAATTGGTGTAATGAACATGGAAGTTTTTGCAAGTCGACTGAAATAAGCATACCCACTCAACACTCACATGGGTGAAAATAGCCATTTTGATGACAGAATGTACTTGTGGAAACAGATGGGAAGCGCTGTTTGCTGAAAGGAGGAACACCAAATGTTTTGATGTTACAAGTATGATTGTACGTTTGCAGGTTAGGGTTAGAGTTAAGTCCTAGGTAAGGGGATAGATTGGTTGTGTGTGCGTCTGTGTGCACGCGCACACATGCTCTGCTGTATGTGAAGTTGTGTCTTCTATAATGGTAGTGTTTAGGAAAGAGTCTAGCATAATATAAGCTGCAGGGCTGGGTTTATAGCAAAGCCCCCCACCCATTCTTACTAATGTGTTCTAACCTTAACTCTGCTCTGAACCCCATCCCTATACCTTAAAAAAATCTTCCCCTAATGCTATCACTTTTCAGACAAATTATTTGAAGTTAGTATTAGGGTTTTACTCTTGCCACTCAGTTGCAAAAAATTGAAACACACTCCATTTAGCCCTTGGCCTACTTAAAGACAAAAATGCCTTCAAGAAACAGCTTAAATCTTTTTTCCTATCAAATTGGATATGTTCATGCTCTAAACTAATATCCAAAAAACATTCAGGGATAACCTAACTTAACTGTATCACTTCTAGCTCTCTCTCTTACTACTACCTACACATTTTTTTCCGTCATATTCCATACTAGTTAGCTCATGTTACAGTCAGTTCCCATAATCCCTTATTACTGTTCTTTAATTTATTTATTAACTTCCAAAGTTCACTCAACTTTATCTGTATATTTCCTTATCTCATGCCTAGTACCCTGGTTCAGCAATGTATTGACCTTAGTCTTGCCATACTACGTGAAAATGTCCATATATGTATTGTATTTATATCCATTCTATGTATTCCTTTATTGCATGTTATATAATTACTTCAGAAGTATGTATACTTAAAATGTGATCTGTGTTTCTTTGTTCTTACTACTTGTTTACTTAAACTTTTTATTTTTTTGTGAGCTTTTCTCCTCTGGTCTCTGCTGAAAAAGGGCTTCCAAGAACCCAGACAGACTAAGCCGGTTACCAGATGTAAAAATAAATAAATAAGAGATAACAAAAATAAACTACTTGTTTTCCTTTTGCAGTCTGTTAGACTTTAAATCCTTTTGGTTTTTTGGCATGTTTTTGACAGGCATTGAACCTCTGTGTTTTGGTATTTGCACATATCAGTTTATAGTGTCACAATCACACACACACACACACACACACACTATATATATATATATATATATATATATATATATATATATATATATATATATGCTTCCCATTCACATTTCCAAAAGTACAGTTCTCTGAACTAAATTTTGCCTAGACCATAACTTTGAATTTACACTTCTCCGAAACGGCACTTAGCGATCACACTGCAGTATGTATTAACAAATATACTGTTGTCACTGTAGTGCGATTTCGGAGTTAGTTTTATATAGTTAGGGGGAGTGGGGGCCACAGCCCCCCACATGGGTAGTGCAGGGCGGCTTTCCCCCCTGCAAAAATTAGGGAAAATGTATGTGGTTTAACTGTTTTCCATTTCAGCAAAGTGCCGTTTTGGAGAAGTGCAAATTTGGAGTTATGGTCTTGGCAAAATGTGGTTCAGAGAACTGTACTTTTGGCAATGTGACTGTGATCCAGATATATACATATATATGTATATATATATATATATATATATATATATATATATATATATATATATATATAAACAAAATCCTTGAATGAAACTGGTCGTTGATATACATATTCTGTCTGCTCATTTGCCTTGTCTCAAACTTACCTATATTTTTGTTTTAGTGGCAGTATGGCCTCCTACTGCTTGTGTAACAGCACAGTCATCAGTTTCACCCCTTTCCAGTACATGAGCATAACCAACCAACAGGTTTGATATATGCCTTAGATCAGAGGTATCGGACTGAAATGACCTCAAGGGTGCCTGAGCTTAAGTGGTTCAATATACTCTTCTGAAGGCAGCCAAATAAAAATTAGTCAGAGACTTAGGGACACACACAGATAGTAATCTAGCCTTTGATCATCACATGTCTACAGTGGTGTGGAAATCATTCTGTCTTGCACAACTTATAAACAAGGGTATGGCATCTATGTCCCAAGGAAGTCATTGTTCCACTGTATTCGGCATTCATCAGACCTGTCATGGAGTACAGTGCCCCCTTTGGTATGTATCTAACCAAGCATATCCACCAACTGGAACAGCCACAGAGGTTCCTCACTGAAAGAATACAGGGCAAAAGTAATATATCCTCTGCAGACCACCTCAAGGGCCTGTCCCCTGTATTCTGTTTCCTACAGACTTTTGAGGGGAGCTCTATGCCAGGCATACAGGGCATTGTCAAACCCCACTCTGATGAACCTCCTGCATATCTGCAAAACAAACAGTACCAGAATTACCTGTTCTACAAACTTAAACCTTGCCTGTGATATAAATAGGACCTGCTGGAGAGATAGGTATGTATCACGTAAACTACCCTGTCTATGGAACAGGTTCCCCATCCATGTGAAGCAGTGGTCCTCCCTAACCTAATTCAAGTGCAACTTAGACAGTTGGATGGGAAATTGGAAATTCATCCCTGATTTGGCACCTGTGTCTCTACTGGACACAGGTAACCTGTAAATGGTTCATCTCCCAGGCCCATGCTTACACATCAAGGGTATCAGAACTTGTCAGAGATGTAGGATGCGTGGCTAGGCTTAAAAAGGCCCTTGTAGTCATTAGCCTAGTAAACACCTATGAACATATAAGTAAACAAAAGCAAATTATCAGTGAATTAATTACAGTTGTTACTAGGTTTTACATTACATTGCATTTAGTATGTTATCTCCAAATCAAACTGAAATGATCAATAACTTAAATTTTTAACCTGTTCTGTTCACTTTGTTAGTGTATGCTCAATAAAACACTTTGCCATACAAAAGTTGAAAGTGAAACTGAAATCAAGATGCACAAATCTGGCAACTTACCGAGTGAATAGTATAAATAAGTTGCTCCCATTTACCTAACCTGTTAACTTTCTTAGTTTTTGTTCAACAAACTACCTTGCTATATAAAAGTTGTCAGTGATATTAAGACTTGCATATAAAAGTAGAAAGAAATCTGACAGAGGAACTGGGACAGTCCTTTGAACTTTTGGTAACGTTCTGCGTTAATACTGGAAGCCACATGGAAATGCTAGCTTCAAGGTCTCAGAACAGTTCTGAGGAGTTACAACAAATGCAGGATTAAGTGGCATGCCTTTACTGACTGACACCCATTGCATGCCCAGACTGCCTTATTCTGTTGGAAGAATCAGCTTATTCCACTCTACTCTTGCCATGTTCCCCTCCCAGATAAAATACTTTAGCTCTTTATTAATTGCTATCCACAACTTCTCTGGTTGATAAAAATATGCCTGAACTGTGTGTAAAAGTAAAGGAACTGAAAGCATTTTAGCTGCTTTGTATCTTACTATCCATATCGGACGGCACAGTGGTGCAGCGGTTTGCATTGTCGCTTTACAGCAAGAGGTTCTCCTGTTTGACTCTCGGCTGGGGTGCCTTCTGTGGTGGAGTCTGCATGTCTTACCTGCATTCGTGTGGGTTTCCTCCGGGTGCTCTGGTTTCCTCCCACGTTACAAAGACATGCTTCTGGAGTGTTTATCCCCAAGCCTCCACTGAAAATTGTCTTGTTCCAAGTCGGACTTTCCCAGATAACAAAAGTTAATAAATTAATAAACAAACATATCCATAAAACAGAGATTCCAATTTCTCAGTTTTTGTATTATCTTTTGTTTAGTCTCTTCTCACATATCCTTGACTGCCACACCAGAATCTTTTTTAACCCTTCTGCTAAGTACTGTATCTTATCATGTCTCCTTTTTAAGCCTTCTCCTAAGTACTGTATCTTATCATGTCTCCTTTTAAGCCTTCTTCTAAGTACTGTATCTTATCATATCTCCTTTTTAACTGAAAACTTGAAAACCAAAACTGAGAAAATCAAAAAAATAACGGCACCAACTGCAGTCAGAAAAACGTTGATAAAAACTGCTTTACTACGTGAGCGCTTTCATGCAGATAGTCTCCGCACTTCTTCAGACAAACAAATGCACAATTGCTACAGCTTATATAGTCACATTCATAGTTAAATAATTAAACAATTAGTTACAATAAGTTCATTTAAATTAACCTTTTACAATTTAGAGCAATTAAATACTGAAATAAACTCAAATGATTCAATATAGTGTTAAAACATTCTTATAAAGTTAATAATGAGAATATGTACAGAAACCAACACCATGCTGAAAATAAAAAGTACATACAAATACTTGTTCATATAGCATAATTCCTAGATCATTTATGCTTTGAATAAAATGCTTTCAAACTTGAATACATATTTACAAATCTGATATTAATAAGAAATTATTAGCTTAAAGTTTCCTGATGTTCTAAAGTATAAAAACAGGTACAATTTTCCTTTTTACTTTTACTTTTACTAACTCCGTCAGGGTTACTATCTTAGAGTGGCCTTGAGTTTTAACAAACATTTAATCGAACAAAACTCATTAAGGCCTGGGTACACTTGGGCATTAGTTTTTAATATCTCCTTTTTAAGCCTTCTCCTAAGTACTGTATCTTATCATGTCTCCTTTTAAGCCTTCTCCTAAGTATTGTATCTTATCATGTCTCCTTTTTAACCTTCTTTTAAGTACTGTATCTTATCATGTCTCCTTTTTATCCCTTCTCCTAAGTACTGTATCTTATCATGTCTCCTTTTTATCCCTTCTCCAAAGTACTGTATCTTATCATGTCTCCTTTTTATCCCTTCTCCAAAGTACTGTATCTTATCATGTCTCCTTTTTAACCTTCTCCAAAGTACTGTATCTTATCATGTCTCCTTTTTATCCCTTCTCCAAAGTACTGTATCTTATCATGTCTCCTTTTTAACCTTCTCCTAAGTACTGTATCTTATCATGTCTCCTTTTTAACCTTCTTTTAAGTACTGTATCTTATCATGTCTCATTTTTATCCCTTATCCTAATTACTGTATCTTATCATGTCTCCTTTTTATCCCTTCTCCAAAGTACTGTATCTTATCATGTCTCCTTTTTAACCTTCTCCAAAGTACTGTATCTTATCATGTCTCCTTTTTATCCCTTCTCCTAAGTACTGTATCTTATGTCTCCTTTTTATCCCTTCTCCTCAGTACTGTATCTTATCATGTCTCCTTTTTAACCTTCTCCTAAGTACTGTATCTTATCATGTCTCCTTTTTATCCCTTCTCCTAAGTACTGTATCTTATCATGTCTCCTTTTTAACCTTCTCCAAAGTACTGTATCTTATCATGTCTCCTTTTTATCCCTTCTCCAAAGTACATCTTATCATGTCTCCTTTTTATCCCTTCTCCAAAGTACTGTATCTTATCATGTCTCCTTTTTAACCTTCTCCAAAGTACTGTATCTTATCATGTCTCCTTTTTATCCTTTCTCCTAAGTACTGTATCTTATCATGTCTCCTTTTTATCCCTTCTCTAAAGTACTGTATCTTATTATGTCTCCTTTTTAACCTTCTCCTAAGTACTGTATCTTATCATGTCTCCTTTTTATCCCTTCTCCAAAGTACTGTATCTTATCATGTCTCCTTTTTATCCCTTCTCCAAAGTACTGTATCTTATCATGTCTCCTTTTTAACCTTCTCCTAAGTACTGTATCTTATCATGTCTCCTTTTTATCCCTTCTCCAAAGTACTGTATCTTATCAGGTCTCCTTTTTATCCCTTCTCCTAAGTACTGTATCTTATCATGATGTTCTTCATCTCACATTGCTGCAGTCCTTACATATGGGTAGTCCGCTGTCCTCGGTCGGCCCGAATACCAAAGTATAAGGCTGACGTCGGTCAAGGCGCTTAAAACTGACATCAGGACGTCAGGGTACAAAAGCGCATGACCGACGTCATATCCTCAGTCTTTTTTGCCGCATGGTCCGATGCAGAAGCAGCGTTGCAAGTGCCGTTCGGCGTTCTGAAATTTTTCGAGTTCGGAGTTTCAGACCGAATCAAAGTTGGCTAAGTACCCCGTTGGGGAATATTTTGGTTTTTTCTTGCCTCAGTGTTTTACCGGATGTCAGAAAAAGTGAATAACTGTATTTCTTGTGGGAAACAGATACCGCATAGGGATTATCATTCTTTGTGTATTCCTTGTTTGGGGCCTGAGCACGACGTTGTTGGGTGTCGCTTTTGTGCTAGATTCAATAAGCGCACTATTAAGCGAAGGTTAGATTGTGCTAGGCTGGTCTTCGGGAAGCGGTGCAATTATAATATGCCGTCGGATTCTCCGGCGCCCGCTTCTTCGAAGAAGCGCAAAGACAAAGCAGTTAAACCCAGGCCAGAAGAGTCGTCCGTTCGGACGCCCGGTTCTTTAGAGGCGTCAGTGGAACCGGTGGTTCCGGCGGAGGCTTCTCTGGAGTCCCAGGGGGAGACTTTGATATTGCAGGATGTGGCCTCTCAGGAGGCAGGTCAGGCTGAAGGGGCTTCCCAAGTTACTGTACTCCCCTCCCTTCCTAGGGTGGTTAGGCCCTCTCCTTCTGTTTCCAAGGCTTCTCCCAGAGGCAGGCCAGGTTTAGCTTCTGTTGGTGTCACTCCTAGTGCAGCAGGGTCTGTGCCCAAGAAGCACATGCTTAAAATGGCAGAAGATTTGATTACTCTGATTAGAGGTTCTTTGCCCCCTCCTGATAAGAGGCCTAGGGTGGAGCCAGAGTTGGGGAGTTTTGAGCAAGCTTCGGATGTTTCTGAGTCTCCGGCTGAAGACTTGCAGGAGTACTCTCCTTATTCTGATTCTGATGCAGATGATTCGACTCCTTCTGCTTCTCCTCCAGAGGATTTTTCTTTTTCAGAGACTCTTCATTCCATGAGGGAACATTTTAAGTGGGAAGGTCAGGACTTCTCTGATTCCAGGAAAAGGCTTAGGGAATTTTTGCTTTTGCCCCAGCATAGGCCCTTGGCTATACCTCCTGTTCTGGATGTTGTGGAATATGTGTTTGCAGAGGCTTCACTTAATCCTGATTCTCTGCCTCCTGCTCCTGTTAAACCGGATAGGTATTACAGGGTGCCTGAGGCTCATAAATATCTTTATAAGAGTCCTAGGGCGGACCCAGAAACTGTTAGTCAGGGACCTAAGGGTGTCAAGGCCTCTGTTGTAAAAAATCCGGTTCTTCCAGATAGAGGCCAGAGCTTTGGATAGATGGGGAAAGAAAGTCTATACATCTTCTACCCTAGCTATGAGGGCTTTGAATTGCCAGTTTCATATGTTGAAATATCAAAACTATCTTCTTTCTCAATTGAAGTCTAAGGTGGATGCTCTGGCGGAAGGCATTGAGTGTAAGGAGTTACAAGATTTGGTGCATAACTGAAAAAACTTTGAAGTATCAGTGCTTTAAAAAGATGCAGCCGACAATGTTGTTTAGCGCTTTCAATCACTTTAATTTACGTGACCTTCCTCAGAAATGTCTACATTACACATTATATATGACAATACATGTTTCACATGAATTTTATAAGATATTTAAAACATTTATAAGTAATTTAATGTTTCACAATGATGTAATTTCCTGTATAAAATTATAAAAGGAAGTGATTGATTTCAAATGCCATTTCTGAGGAAGGTCACGTAAATTAAAGTGATTGAAAGCGCTAAACAACATTGTCGGCTGCATCTTTTTAAAGCACTGATACTTCAAAGTTTTTTCAGTTTTGTATCCTTTCGAGTGGTACAGTTTTGTGAAGATTTGGTGCATGTTTCAGAGCAGGTGGGTAAGCATTCTTTACAATGTGGTTTTGATGCTGTACAGGCCTCATCTAGGGTGGCTGCCACTGGTTCAGTTCTTCGCAGGCACGCATGGCTGAGGGATCAGAATTTATCTGACCATGTTAAGACAAGGATTTTGGATGCTCCTTTACAGTCTGATGTGTTATTTGGTTCACCTGTGGAGTCAGTCTTGAAGAAAATGGAAGACAAGGCTAAGTCCATGCAGGCTGTTAAAGATTTTTTGCAAGTACAGCCTCCAAAGTTTAGTAGGAATTGGCCTGCTAAGGGGTGGATGTATCCTTCTTATGATTCTCAGTCTAGGGGTAGATCTAGACGTGGTAGGGGCAGAGCTCAGAGTTCTTTCAGACCTAGAACAGGGAGTTCACCTGCACAATCTTGGTGAGGGCAGGGGCCAGTCCTTTCGTAAACAGGCCCAATGACCTACCTTTTCAGCTGCCAGATCCTTCTTGCCTGGCAGCTCCTTTGGGAGGAAGGTTGGCACTCTTCAAGGAAAATTGGAATTTGATTACCCAAGACAAATGGGTATTGGATATCATACACCGAGGTTACAAGTTTTATTTCCATACCTTGCCTCCTTTCAAAGGCATGCCGGACGTTCCTCCTCAGCAAAGACTAGAGGCTCACAAACAAATTTCTCTGCTACTTCAAATCGGGGCCATACAACCGGTCCCTCTGCCAGAAGTGGGCCTAGGATTTTATTCTCGCCTGTTCCTAGTACCAAAGAAAGGGAATACGTGGAGACCAATCTTGGATTTATCTATCCTCAACACATATCTGGACATTCCCAAGTTCAAAATGTTGACGTTACAACAGCTTTTACCTCTGCTGGGCAAAGATCACTGGATGGTGACTCTGGATCTCAAGGAGGCTTACCTTCATGTTCCTATCAGGCTCAGTTGCAGAAAGTATCTGCGTTTTCGGGCTGGGACTTCTCATTATCAGTTCTCTGCATTGCCCTTTGGCTTATCTACTGCACCCAGAGTGTTCACGAAAGTTCTGGCTCCAGTGATAGCTTTCTTCAGGCTAAAAGGAATACAGATCTATCCTTATTTGGACGATTGCCTGATTCTGGCCCAAGGAAAGGACGAACTTCTTCATCATTTACAGTATGTGATAGCAGTGCTAAGATGCCTGGGGTATTCTGTGAACGAAATAAAGTCCAGTCTAGTACCCTCTCAGGACATGTGCTTTCTGGGTGTGAGACTGAATACAGCATCCCAGATGGCCTTTTTGACCCCGGACAAGCAAAAGAATCTTTCTCTTTACTTACATCAATTGTCTCATCAGTCCAGGCTGACTGCAAGGACAGTCCTTCAAGCCTTGGGGTTCATGGCATCTTGTATTCTGGTGCTTCCCAATGCCAAACTGCATATGAGGAAGCTACAATGGTATCTCAAAAATGTATGGACACAGCACTGCCAAGATACGGACACTGTCATTCAGATAATACCTTGCATTCAAAAGGAATTTTTGTGGTGGGCTCAGGAATGTCACCTAAACAAGGGACTCTCTGTGACCCGGCCAGAGGCGAGTCAGATTCTAACGACAGATGCCTCAGACAAAGCTTGGGGAGCTCATCTAAATGGAAAGTGGGTACAAGACACGTGGCCTGCCAGACTTCAACATCTACATATCAACTTGAAGGAGATGTTAGCAGTCCAATTTGCATTAATAGCTTTCAAAGATTTACTTCTTCCAGGGCAGGTGTTGGTTCTAACAGACAACACAACTGTCATGTGGTACATCAACAAGCAAGGGGGAACGCATTCTTATCCTCTATGCAGACAAGCAATGATTTTGTGGGAGACTGCTCTCAGTTTACAGCTAAATCTTCAGGCAAGGTTTCTGCCAGGAGCACAGAACTCCTTAGCAGATGTGTTGAGCAGACAAATTATGGATCCCCACGAGTGGAAATTGGATCCTCATGTGTTTCAGAAATTGACAGTGTTATGGGGAACTCCAGACATAGATCTGTTCGCTTCTCCACTAAACTACCAGCTGCCAAAGTTTTGCACAAAAAGGTTTCATCCCACAGCTTGGAAAGTGGATGCTCTCTCATTCAATTGGAGCAATTTTCATGTGTATGCCTTTCCACCTCTGCCTCTCCTCCCAAAGGTACTCCTGAAGGTCAGACAGGACAAGCCAAAGATGATTTTAATAGCTCCAGATTGGCCTCGACAGCACTGGTACCCATTACTGAGAAGTCTGGTACGGGAGCCTCCATGGCCTTTGCCTTCGATTCCACACCTGCTGTCTCAGGAGAACAGTCATTTACTCAATGTCAAACTTCACTCTCTACATCTAACAGCCTGGCATATTCTGTTTTAAACCCTGGAGGGTCTCAGCTTCCACAGCAAGTTTTGAATGTTATTTTGGAGGCCAGAAGGCCTAGTACAAGGAAAGTGTACGCAGATAAATGGAGGAGATTTTTATTTTGGAGTACAGCAAAGGAATTTGATGTTTCTAAGCCTAATTTAAGTGTGGCTCTTCAATATCTTACTGAGTTACTGGACAAAGGTTTGTCCTTCTCCTCTATTAAGGTTCATGCTGCAGCAATTTCTGCTCACTATGACTGTGACCCACCATTGTTTTCTCATCCTTTGTTTAAACAATTCCTTAGAGGGGCAAAGAATATAAGACCCCACGTAGAGCTCCTACTCCTGCTTGGGATCTCAATTTTGTGTTGGAGAAACTCACTCTACAACCTTTTGAGCCTGCAGCTACTGCCGAGTTGAAATATTTATCATGGAAGACTGCTTTTTTGTTGGCCATTACCTCTGCGAGAAGGGTTTCTGAATTACAGGCCCTTATGGCGGTTGAGCCTTTCTTAATTTTCCATAAGGATAGGGTATCTTTACGCACTAATCCTTCCTTTATGCCTAAAGTGGTTTCTAGTGTGGCTTTAAACCAAACTATTCATTTGCCTACTTTTTATGCAAACCCCCAAAATAAAGGGGAAAAGATTTTGCACACTTTGGATATACACAGGCAGTTGCGATATTATTTGAGCAGAACTAAAGGGTTCAGGCAGTCTCAGCAGTTATTTGTTTCATTTGCTTTGGGTTCTCAGGGCAAGCCTGTTTCAAAACAAACTATTTCTAAGTGGATTGGGTTTTGTATTGCTTTCTGTTATTCCCATCATGGTAAGGAGATTCCAGCTGGGATTAGGCCTCATTCCACTAGGGCTACTGCCACTTCTACAGCTTTTTAAGGGGTGGCAACTAAAGATATTTTGGAGGCAGCTACTTGGAGTTCAGTGCATACTTTCTCTAAGCATTACCACCTTCCACTTTACTCTAAATCTAGGGCTGGTTTTGCCACTGCAATTTTACAGGGCATTTTGGCAGCTCCTAATGCTTTATAGTTTTGCCATCCTCCCTTACCTCTGCTTTGGGATTCTACCCATATGTAAGGACTGCAGCAATGTGAGATGAAGAACATAGTACAGTTTTGTACCTACCATAAATGTAGATGTTCGAAGATCCACATTGCTGCAGTCCAATTTACCCTCCCTCCTTCCCCTCTGTAGTTAGAGGCGGTTGTGTGGTTTGGGTTGTGAATATTGTAAATATTGTAAATTGGATTAGTGCAGGGGTGGTTGGTTGGTTTTTTTTGCTGTCTTTTGGTTTTGGCCTTTCTTTTTAGGGCCTTCTGACATCTGGGGCAAGAAAAGACTGAGGATATGACGTCGGTCATGCGCTTTTGTACCCTGACGTCCTGATGTCAGTTTTAAGCGCCTTGACCGACGTCAGCCTTATACTTTGGTATTCGGGCCGACCGAGGACAGCGGACTACCCATATGTAAGGACTGCAGCAATGTGGATCTTCGAACATCTACATTTATGGTAGGTACAAAACTGTACTTTTCCTTTTTATCCCTTCTCCTAAGTACTGTATCTTATCATGTCTCCTTTTTATCCCTTCTCCTAAGTACTGTATCTTATCATGTCTCCTTTTTATCCCTTCTCTAAAGTACTGTATCTTATCATGTCTCCTTTTTATCCCTTCTCTAAAGTACTGTATCTTATCATGTCTCCTTTTTATCCCTTCTCCTAAGTACTGTATCTTATCATGTCTCCTTTTTAACCTTCTTCAAAGTACTGTATCTTATCATGTCTCCTTTTTTATCCCTTCTCCTAAGTACTGTATCTTATCATGTTTCCTTTTTAACCTTCTCCTAAGTACTGTATCTTATTATGTCTCCTTTTTAACCTTCTCCTAAGTACTGTATCTTATCATGTCTCCTTTTTAACCTTCTCCAAAGTACTGTATCTTATCATGTCTCCTTTTTATCCCTTCTCCTAAGTATTGTATCTTATCATATCTCCTTTTTAAGCCTTCTCCTAAGTACTGTATCTTATCATGTCTCCTTTTTAAGCCTTCTCCTAAGTACTGTATCTTATCATGTCTCCTTTTAACCTTCTAAGTACTGTATCTTATCATGTCTCCTTTTTAACCTTCTTTTAAGTACTGTATCTTATCATGTCTCCTTTTTATCCCTTCTCCAAAGTACTGTATCTTATCATGTCTCCTTTTTAAGCCTTCTAAGTACTGTATCTTATCATGTCTCCTTTTTAACCTTCTCCAAAGTACTGTATCTTATCATGTCTCGTTTTTATCCCTTCTCCAAAGTACTGTATCTTATCATGTCTCCTTTTTAAGCCTTCTAAGTACTGTATCTTATCATGTCTCCTTTTTAACCTTCTCCTAAGTACTGTATCTTATCATGTCTCCTTTTTAAGCCTTCTAAGTACTGTATCTTATTCTGTCTCCTTTTTAAGCCTTTTCCTAAGTACTGTATCTTATCATGTCCCCGTAAATATGGGTATTGCTGAGCCAGGTCATGAGTGGGTACAGAATTTACGGCTGTAGCCATTGTTTTACTTTTCATTATTTATATCTAAACAAAATAAAACTTGAAACTATCTTAAAATGTTGCAGAATTCTGAGATATCCTTTTCTGGATTTATGAAGTACAAAATAACACAATCTGCAAATAAAGGCATTTTTCTTGATTATCTTACCAATTGTATCCTTGTATTTCTGAGTCCCTTATTTTCTTTGGCAGTGGCTCTAAATATAAAGCAAATAACAAAGGGGAAGGATGACACCTGCCTGGTTCCTCTGTTCCAACACAACTTATTGGAAGAGAACCCTCACTTCTGCCTCTGACCCTTCATAATATTATTCTGATTAACCTTACTATTGTAACAGGGAATGCAAATGTCTCCATTGCCCTACTCAGAATCCCAGCTTACTCTGCTGAGTGCTTTCTCTGCATCAAGACCCAGCATTGGTAGTTTCTTACATTATGCTTCACAATGGATCATCATTGTTCCATTAATGTTGTCAAATGTTTGTCTCCCCTACACAAAACCACATTGACCTACATCTGTCAATTTTGGCAACATCTTCACCATTCTTTTAGCTTGTATAGACATAAACACTTTATAATCATGGTTTAAAATTGAACTGGGTCTATATGCAGATGGGTCTGATGGTTCTTTACCCTCTTTAGGTAATGCAACCACAACAGCTTTCTTCCAAGACACTGGCACTTCCCCTCCTTTTAAAGTAATATTAAACAAAATCTTGCAGATATTTATCACTTTCTTCCTAACTTCCACAGGAATGCCATCCATTCTTAGAGACTTCCCTGTAGATTGGTTATACTACAGTTTTTTTATCTCATGTCCTCATATCTTGTGTTAGTTACTGAGCCTCATCTTACTCTTATCTTGGCATAATTAAGTTTTCCATAAAAAATTCCATTTGTGCTCATTTTTGGTTTCCACATTCTTCTGTTTTATGTAAATTTTCATAAAATTCCCATAGTATCCCTTAATACATGTATAGGATCTCTGGTTATTTTTCTTGTCATAGGCTCCCAAAGTTTGGTGACAACCCTTTCTACTTTCTCATTGTGCTAAGAGTTTTTGCTCTGGGGTTATCAAAAAATAATTGCTTAACAGCAGTCTTTCTAGACTCATGCATATTATCCAAATAATGTCTTATAGGATCACAAGAAGTTACTAGGCAAATGGCCCTAGGGCCCTTACAAGCTAGCCACCTCTCTACCCTTATTTCCATGATCAGCACCTATTGTCCCTGTCCAAGAGGGACATGGGTGGAACCCCCAGAGTGAATTTATGGTTGCCCATCCAATCGTCCAGATTGCGTTTGAAGAGGGCCAGTGAGGTGCTCTGTTTGACATGAAGTGGGAGTCTGTTCCAAACGTGTGGTAACCCCTGGGAGACAAATCTGTCCCTCCAGCAGGTTCTATTAGTGTCACATACCAGGTTAAGGTCTTTCGAGTGAGTAACATGTGTACCCTTTGACTTGTGGATATGCAGCATTTTATTTTCTCTTTAGCATTCTGCATTTGCTCCTCTTCTGTGAGATTTCCCCCATTCTGCAATACTTCAACCTTTGATAATCCCTCTAAATAGTTCCTATTACTTCTTAACCATATCCCTCTTTCTTTTACTTGTACCTTATTTTTAAACTCCATTTTATTTTATCCTACCCACTAGCTATCCCTTCTGAAAAAACTATTTCTTCTCTAATAACCTTCATGTTGTTTCTCCTACCCATTCCATAAATTCCTCGTTTTAACTGGTAGGTGGGAAGCACCAGTTTATCATTTTTACTTCATTACCCTGCATTTTTGTCTTTTTATCGGTACATGGTTTTAAATAGTTATTGGATGTGTGTCGACGCTTTCAGTTAAATGTTCCAGGGAAATATGATTTCTATCCAGTCTCACCCAGTTATTGTGTCTTAGGGAATAATATGTAAATTCTGTTTCAGTTCCTATAACTGAATTCACATCTTCTATACCAAATGTTTTCATAAATTTATTTAGAAATCTACCATTTTGTTATATTTTCCCTTCTAAGTTCCTATGATACATCCTCACAATTGTAAATCAAGTTCCAGTCCCCACTCCCCACCTCTTAAGTAATATTCCCTACTGAAAGCTTATTTCTCCAAAATCTTTCTTAAGCTGTATAGAAGCATGTTTTGGTGAATATAAATATGTGCCAGCATTATCCTCTTCTTCTGCCAGTAACCCCTTACGTTTTTTCCTCTTGGAGCCTCTGTAGCAATATTATTAACCCCCTTTTCCTTTGTCCCTGATACTTTGCTGAGTATCCATCCTGAAATCCGTTTTGTCAAATTCACATGCTCATTTCTTTCCAAATGTGTTTCCTGCAGCACTGCATTTCCTTTTTGTCTACACTTGTAAAGTTATTTACATACCAAGATACTGTGGCTACAGTAGCCACTATTGAAGAAAAGATTTTGTTCCCACTTACTGTATATGAGAGTTTTTTTTTAATGTGAATTTCCAACTTTTGTCTTACATGTACACATACTTTTTAGCAGGCTAATCTTTTATACAGTTTCTTCTCTTCTACATTTGAACCTGTCACATTATCAAGACTATTTGCTTTAGTGAAAACCCTCAAACAAAATACATTTTCAGACCCCTCTATGAAGTTAGAACAGACACAAGAAACTGTATATATTTTCAACAAATGAAGTTGAATCCAGTAAATAGGAACAATTTCCCCCAAATCAACAGCTGCCCCACAGGCATAACCTAATTTAAAATTAAGGTTACTCGTGCTAAAGTGCACATTACAGCCTTTATTCCCACTTACACCAATTGCTGTCTGTCCTTTTTTCATCTAAATTCCCTTCCCACATGTGAAAAACAGCTTGCATGCTTTCATAAAACATTAACTAAATTTCCAATCACTTGCTTGAGATATTTTTCACATTGTATGATAGTAATCGTCAAACTTTTTCAATGTGTTTTCTGTCTATCAAATTTCATTGATTAAAACAATTAGAATTTATATATATATATATACATAGATATATATATATATATATATATATATATATATATATATATATATATATATATATATATGTATATGTGTGTGTGTGTGTGTGTGTGTATATATATATATATATATATATATATATATATATATATATATGTATATACACACACACACACACACACATCTCTAGTATTTGAGCATAATGCTAAAACATCAAAGCACAGCTGATTGATGCTGGCATGTTGAGCAGTTAGCTTAGTTGTTGTTGTTGTGTCTTTTGGCTTTTCCCAGTTAGGGGTCGCCTTAGTGGAACTCTGGACCTCTAATGATTGGGAGTAGATTTTTCCGTGCCGAGTTGCCGGCCCTGATGCACAACCTTCAGTGAAGGTACAGCCATTCACGCATGTCTCCACACAGAAGACGCTCTAGCTGAGAATCGAACAGGACAACGTCTTACTGTGAGGCAACAGTGCTACCAAACAGTTAGCTTAGTGAACATCGAAAACACTAAAGATTGAAAAATAAAAACAGGCAGCTTCCTTTGGAAATCCATTACCTTAAACGTTACCAATAAATTCAAACAAACTTTGAATAATGGTAGTTATGGTAAGGTTTTTTACTAAGCAAGGGTGTAAGGGTGGGGTTAGGGCCAGGAATAGGATTGGCAAATATTTGCAATAATGAGCACATTACTAATGCATGCTAAACCTAATCTTGCCACTAACTCCCCAGCCTTACATCTTACCTTGGAAAAACCCTTTCCTTAACATTACCACTATGGAAGACATTCAAAAGCACACACCACATGCAATTGCACACATGCCAAACACCAAGTTTGTCCCTTTCTCTAGTCTTTACTCTAACCATAACCTGCACATTCTCCCATCCCCTTATACCAAAACTTTCAGCATTAATACTCCAGACCCACACTTACCATCAACAGTCGTCTTCCACCTTTGGATGTTTTCCCCATGTTATCATATGCACATTGGACCAATTTTCCAAGCACTTCACTGTTGCACCTACATGAAGATTCAACCGAATGAAGTGTATGTACATGTGTGTGTGTGTGTATGTGTATATATAGTTTACTGTAATAATCAGGAACGCCACAATATATTTTGTTTAAAAGATCGACTACTTATGTCAATTTTAGGAAGTTCGTGTATAACAAATGTTAAACATGATAAACACGGTGATCAACATTCAAACTCCCCTAATTTCTGGTTTAGAATGTCCATGTTTCCTTTTAGTTTTGGCAGAGGGGCTAGCTACTCTTCATCCCCATTCCCCCTGCATGTTATATATACCAACTCTAAGAGCGCACTAAAGTGAGGAAAAGGATAAATTTCCCAATCCGTACTGTACCGGAATCTCCCTTCAGAAAGTCGACCAAATTAGCGAATGTATACTCACATTCGCTAATATAAACCACTTTCAGCTCAACATTAGTAGATGTTGAGAGCAAGCATTCGACCAACCTGTATTTGCCTACGTGCCATTCCTGATAATGATAGTAAATGATAGCAAATTATATATATGCAGGATCACTACATAATCTCGAAAGTTTGAAATACCTAATTTCAAACTTTCGAGACTGTATAGCCGAAACCCCTAATTACTGAAAGACCAGAAGAGCGAATTTCAAAATCCTGATCATCGGGAGTTTGACATTCGCGCTTCTGGTGTTGCGGTATGTTGGAAGGTCAGGTAAGTATCGATGTTTAAATGTGTTGGTTAGGGTTTATTGTGTAAGTGTGTGTTGTGACTGTGATGTGTGTGTGTGTGAGGGGAGTGTAGGTGTGTGGTGGTGTTTTGTGTGTTTGTGTATGTAGTGCTACCTTGGAGTTAGAATATTTAAGTAGGGGGGTGTGGAGGGCTTGCCCCCCTGCTTGTCTGTAGTTTAGGTTTGTGTTCTGGAGGATGGTGTGTGTATGTGTGTGGTGTATGTTGAGTGTAGTTCTGGGTAGTTTGAATTTCGCTGTTTTGATGTTTCGGGTATTTGATCTCGGGATTTTGGGCGTCAGTAGTTTGGGTTTTCTGGATTTAGTAGTGGTTCCACATATGCACACACACATGCACACATGTATGAGGTTTGTGTGTAACTTTTTTTTTTTTGTTCTTGGCGCTACCATTTAGCCATTAGTTGTAAAGACAATCCCCTCTGATGGTTCCAAACCTAGTGCCATAGTTACTCTGCCTGCTGGGTGGTGCACTGCTAATGGGGAGAGAAGTGGAGTGTTGTTATTGGTAACTGCCCCATAGCTGAGACTGCCCAGCATAGAGGAAAGGGGAAGTGGACAGCGATGGATTGAGGTGGAGAGGAGAGGTGCTGGACGGGTCTATGTCTGAATGTCAATTTCACAAATAGTTGACATTTAGAACATCAAACCCACGTCATCAGATGTTTGGAATGTCAAAACCAAGCTGAAACATAAAACATTTTTTGTAAGGGGGACAAGTCCCCTTATGCCCCCATACCCCCTGCTAATTTTATACGCCAACCTCAAGATTGCAGTAGAACAAGGAAAGGGCAAAACCCCACTCTAAGCTGCACTGCAATCTCAGAAATGAGCTACTGGTATTTGTTGACTACCTGAATCTTCATTGCTTTGCATTTGATATTCTGACAGCTGACATTTTCATCTTTCAACATTCTGAATGGCTCTGATGTTGGTCACACCAGGATTTTATCCAGCCTTACCCTCGACATGCCAACACTACAGTTGTAGGTTGGGAGGGCAGTGAGGTGTATCTGAGGACATGGAATCTAGGGCAGTTACAACTCCTTGGCCATACAGCATGCCCAACCTGTCTATTGTACTATGCCACAGTCTCCACAATGGTTCAAACAATCCACCCTTATCGGCACACTCCCTTCTCCTTGTATAGGTATGCTCATGCTCTCTGCCAACTCCATCAGATGCCTGAGCTGCTAATCAAACTCTCATTACCTGGGTGTAGTTAGTGCTTTATCCTTTTATGCCACCAGCCTGGCACATGTAAGATGATATTCAGCCTGTTTATCTGGTGGTTAAAAGGTCTCTCTCTGCATTGCTAAACTAAATATATGATTCACAGGGCATCAGTATGTAGGTTTAACACACAATACCTTGGAGAACAATGTGCGATTGTGGTGTTAGTATCTGTAAGTTTAAAGGGTGTGTGGGGTTATAGGGACGTTTACACCTTGCCAAAAAAAAAAAGAATTTATGAACAGAGTGGGTCTGTAATGAACACTGGCTACCCCTGTACATGAAGGGACATGGGTGACATGCCAGGGGTGAATTTGTGGTCTCCCATCCAGTTCTGTGTTGTGTTTTTTCAGTGAGGTGCTGTGTTTTACATGAATAAGAAGTTTATTCCAGGGAAGCGCAAGTCTCTGGGAGCTGTATCTGTCTCTCGACCATATTCTGTTAATGTCACAGGCTAGGTTGAGATCCCTAGACCAAGTGATTCTTGTGCCTTTTAACTTGCAGCGGTGCAGCATTTCCATTAGGGCAGGGTCAGAGATTGTCCTATAGGCCAGGAACAAGATGCCTCTCAGCAGCCTTTAAGATACAGAGTAAAGTGACAGGGCTTTCAGCCTGTCCACGTAGATCATGGTTTGGGTTCTCTGTATTTTTTTAGTGAGAAAACTCTGAGGTCTCTCCAGCTGCTGCAGATGTCTGGTGAGGTGCATGCAAAAGGATCTATTATACTCTGTTAGTGGCCTGATGAGGATCGAGTACAGTGGAGTTGTAACATCCCATGACCTGGATGCTATGCCCTTTCTTATGAGATGCTCTGCACAGAAGGCTTTCCTTACCAGTGTTGAAACTTGGTGGTTGAAGTTCAGTTTGCTATCAACCTGTGTTCCCAAGTATCGCAGTACTGGGTTGGAACTCGGGAGTGTTGTCAGTATTGTAATTTGTAGAGAATTCCGTTTTGCCAATGGGAATAAGTATTTTTTGGTTTTAGTTTTAGACCTTGGCTTTGGCACCAATCATTCATTTGTGTTGGCCCTTCTTGTAATATGTTGATGACATTGGGACTCTGCGATTGCTCCCAGTTAAGCCAGAGCCCATCTACTTTGGCCTGGACTACTGAGAAGTAGATGCCAAACAGTAAGGGGCCCAGCACAGACCCTAATGGTATTCCACTGGTGATAGGTCTACCGGTGGAGATGGAATCACCAGTTATGACTGTGTGTGTTCTGTTGGTGAGCCAGTTGGCTTTACCCATCCAGTAGCATAAGGGTTAATCCCCAGCTGGGAGAGATTTAAAACTGTGCCAGAGTGGGGAGTTGCGTTGAAAGCCTTGGCAAGGATGAGATAGGCTGTGTACACTCTTACTTTCATCCATGGCTTTGGTGACGTTCTCAAAAAGTCTACCTTGGTTAATAAACATGATCTACCCTTAACAAAGCCAAATTGGGTTGGGTCCAGCACTTGGAGGCTGCCTATGTCCTTGTTGATAAGGTCCATCATAATTCTTTCCATGCTTTGCAGATGAGGCTGGTTAGACTTATGGGCCTGTAGTTCTCAGGGTCAGTTGATGCCCCCACCTTTGTGCAGGAGAATTACTGTAGCTGTTCTTCATTCTGCAGGGACATAGCTATTTCTCAAGCTATGATTAAAGAGAACATCAAGTGGGTCCGCTAGTTCTTGTTTTAGATTGTTTAGTAAACAATCTGGGATATTATCTGGTCCCATTGAGGCCGTGTTTTTGTCCTTGATGAGCTCAGAGGTGACCTGCTCTCTAAAGATACTAGACAGAGGACTGGTGTCAGGTATGCTTTGGGATATGGTAGGTGGGTGAAGATTGTGCTGAATCTGTTGGCTGGCAAGCTGGTGATATCTTCTGGTGTAGTATGAGTAATGCGCTCCACAAGTACAGCAAGTGCAAAGCCCAAGCCCCAAAAAGGTGAACATGCAGCATAAATAAACCAGCCAGCACTATAAAGTGGATCACAACTTTTTAATATCCACAATTTACCTAGTGAAAATGCACTATAAACATATACATATGCGAAAATATATGTAATATTCATACTGGTTTTGGTGGAAACACCTTCCTCAGTGAATATATAGCCACAAATTTTATCAGCATTTTATAGGTGCTCCCGTTTTCAAAACTACTTCATGATTGGCAGATTACAAATGCTCATTAAGACCTGGAGCAAATAATCTAGCGTAATAATCCAGCTGTTTTCTTTCCTGTTAAAATATTATGCCAACCAATTGTGTTTCTCCTCGCTCTCTGAATTTTGTCAATGATGACAAACATAATATGTGCTGTAGGGTGCTGAATAGAATGTTTGTAAAGGGCACTGGACAGTATGGCTCAAAGGGAGCTAGTGTACGTTTTTTCCAGAAAAAAGTTAAGATCCCAAGGTGGGTGAATGGGCTTACAAGGAGGTTGAATATGAAGGACCCCTTTCGGAAACAGCTTGACATCTAACTTAGAAGCCAGAGGTGGAGTTAAGGGAAGGCAAGCAGAAATGGGAGAGATGCTCTTTTACTGAAGAGTAAGTCAACCCTGAATGCAGTAACTCATACAGGTAGGAAATGACTACTGGAACAGAAGCTTGAGATGGGTCCTGCTTACTCTTAAGGCACCAATGGGAGAATGTTTTCCATTTAAATAAATAGATGTTCTTTGTGTATCACTGTTGCAGTCATTACATTTGGGTAATCTGCTGGCAGGTTGCCCTCAGTTGTCCTGATTAACAGTCTTGGGTCCTGCATCAGTTGCTGTCCCTTCTTCCATGACATCAGGTCGTCAGGGGGTATAAAACATGCAGCCGATGCCATTACATCAGTCTTTATTGCTGCGCCCAAAGCAGAAGCAGTTCGCAAGTGCCGGTCGGCCGACTCCTGAAATATTCTTTTTCGAGTTTCAGAACCAAAGTTTTCAACTAAAAGCTAAGTACCCCATTGGGGAAACTTTTTCTTGCTCCTTACCGGTGTCAGTAAAAGTTAATAATTGTATTACTTGCGGGAAGCAAATACCTTGTAAGGATTTTCATTTGTACTGTATTCCTTGCCTAGGCCCTGTCCACAACGTGCCTTGCTGTCGGTTTTGTGCTAAATTTAATCAACGCACTATTAAACGTCAGTATATTTTTGCTTCTAAATATTTTGGCTCAAGATTTTACTATCCAGAAATGTCGTCTGTTAGCAATCCGACTACCAGAATACCTAAAAAACGCAAAGAAAAAGACAGAGACAGACCATCGAGGTCCAAAACTGATGATGAAGCTTCTCCTAAGCCAGTTGCCAGTTCGCCGGTACTCAGTGAGGTGCTTTCACAGCCCCTGATGCCCGCTACATTTGATTCGCAGGCCTCTACTGAGACCCATTCGGAGTCCGGTATGCTGCGAGACACTTTAAATATTGAACCCGCGGATGTCTCTACCTTGGATGTGTCAGGAGCCACTGAGCAGGCACCTGCTTCTGAGGGTGTTTTTAGGCCTAAAGATTTGTGTATTAAACCGATGCCATCTTCAAAATTAAAGCCAAAAACTACTTCTATGTCTAAAAAAATGACGCATGGGCCATGTACACAGGTCCCCAATGCCCAAAAAACAAATGATCAAAGTGGCTGAGGATTTAATTACCTTGATCAGGGGTACCCATCCCCCTCCTGCTAAGAGGCCTAGGCAAGGCACTGACTATGAGTCTTCAGATCAGGTTTCTATTTCTTCTGATTCCTCTTCTGATCAGGAATTATCTAGTCCCACTTATGAGGACTCTGATGCAGAAGATTCCATCCCTTTTGCTTCTCCTCCTGAGGATTTTTCTTTTGGGGAAACTTTACATACCTTAAGGGAACATTTCCACTGGGAGAGTCAGGATTTTTCAGAATCTAAAAAGAGACTTGGGGATTTCCTTCTTCTTCCTCAGCGTAAGCCTTTGGCTATACCTCCTGTTCTAGACATTGTTGATGATGTTTTCTCAGGATCCAGTATGACTCCTGATTCTCTGCCTCCAGCTCCTAGTAAGCCAGACAGATATTTCAGGGTTCCTGACTCCCACAAATTCCTCTTTAAAAACCCTACTGCTGACCATGAAACCATTTCTCAGGGTCCGAATGGCGTTAAGGCTTCTACTGCTAAAAATCCTACCCCTTCTGATAGAGATTCCTGGGCGCTGGGTAGATGAGGTAAGAAGGTTTACACGTCTGCAACCTTGGCAATCAGGGCTTTAAACTGTCAATTTCATATGCTTAAATATCAGCAGCATGTCATGGGTCTACTTAAACAGAAAATTATGTTGATTTCTGACTGTGTGGAAAATAGAGTTGCATGATTTATTGCATTCAGCTGAACAAGTTGGAAAACATACTTTGCAATGTGGTTTTGATTCCTTGGAGGCCTCTTGCAGGGCTGCTGTAACTGGATCTGTGATAAGAAGACATGCTTGGCTCAAGGAGCAAAATTTGCCTGACCATGTTAAAGCAAAATTGTTGGATGCTCCTTTACAACAGGACAGTTTATTTGGTAATAAGACAGAAGAAGTTTTGAAAAAAGATGGAAGATAAAGCTAAATCTATGCAAACTGTAAAAGATTTCCTACAAGTGCAGCCACCCAGGTTTAGTAGGCATTGGCCTACTAAGAACTGGTCCTTTCCAGTACCCACCAGAGCCACTCAGGTCTAACCCAGACATTCCAAAGGTTCCAGGTTTCACTCACAAGGAACTTATAGAACAAAGGAATGGGGTGCCACTACCTCCAAATCTGGAGGTAACAAGGCACCTTCCTACGGTAAACAGTCTCAATGACTTTCCACTGCAATCACCAAGCACTTATCTTTTGGCTGCCCCTTTGGGGGGAAAACTGGCACTTCAAGTGGGTTTTAAATATAGTATCCCAGGGATACAGATTTCATTTCCACACGTTGCCAATCCCAAACGGATGACCAGATCTGCCTCCAAATCAGTGGGCAGAGGCCCAGAAACATGTTATATCCTTCATGTTTATGGGAGCTGTTCAACCAGTGCCAGACAAGGAAAAGGGACAAGGTTTTTATTCAAGACTTTTCCTGGTACCATGAAAAGACAAATCATGGCATCCAATTCTGAACTTATCCATTCTAAATACATTTCTGGACATTCCAAAATTCAAGATGCTGACTCTACAACAGTTACTACCTATGCTAGGCAAGGATGCCTGGTTGGTAACTCTAGACTTAAAAGAGGCTTACCTACATATCCCAAACAGGGAATCTTGCAGAAGATACATCCGCTTCAAAGCGGGCTATTTGCATTGCCAATTCTCTGCACTGCCCTTTGGCATATCTACTGTGCCCAGGGTCTTCACAGACTGCCTGGCACCAGTAATTGCATTTTGTAGGCAAAGAAATATTTAAATTTATTCATACCTGGACAATTGTCTAATTCAGGCAGAAAACAAGGACACTCTTCCAAAACATCTGGCGTTTGTAAAAAGACTTCTAACTTGTCTAGGGTGCACCATAAACAAAAAGAAATCACAACTGGTACCCTCTCATATAATTACATTCCTGGGTGCAAGCTTGAATACAACTGCCCAGATGACTTACTTTACGCCAGAAAAATAAATTCAATTGATGACTTACTTCAAACAGGTGGCCACAAAAACACAGCTATCTGCATGACAAATTCTGCAGGCCTTGGGGTTCATGGCTTCCTGCATTCTAATAATTCAATATGCAAGACTGCATATGAGGAAACTTCAATGGTACCTAAAAAGATTATGGAGTCAACATTGTCACAGCCTGGAAACAATGATTCCTATCATTCCTTGCCTGCAACAAGAGTTCCTATGGTGGGCAGAGGCCTGCCACCAAAACACGCACTGTCATTTATTCCACCCCCTGCTGCCAAAACCCTGACTAGAGATGCATCAGATTATGCTTGGGGGGGCGCATCTGGAAAGGAGATGCATTCAGAGCCAATGGAGCCCAAATCAAATGCACCTACATATCAACCAGAAAGAGATGTTAGCTGTACAGAATGCTCTGACAGCCTTCAAGGACTATCTTAATCCAGGACAACTACTGATAAAGACAGACAGCACCACAGTCATGTGGTACATAAACAAGCAGGGGGGGGTACCCATTCCTACCCCCTTTGCAGACTAGCCATGGCATTGTGGAACATGGCCTTGACTTATCAAATACATCTACAAGCTCAGTTCCTGCCAGGAAAGCAAAATCTTATGCTGACAAATGGAAAAGATTCTATGCCTGGAACCAAGCACAAGGAATTAGCACAGCAATGCCCAATATTCCTCAGATTCTGCAATATTTAACTGAGATGCTTCACAAGGGCCTATCTTTTTCTTCCATAAAAATCTATGCCTCTGCCATTTCAGCTCATTACAACTCAGAGCCTCCCTTATTTTCTCATCCTCTGCTAAAGCAGTACCTCAGAGGGGCCAAAAATGTAAGACCTCCCAGGAGAGCACCAACTCCTGCATGGGACCTCAATTTTGTGTTAGAAAAACCCACTCTACCTCCTTTTGAGTCAGCTGCTACTGCAGACCTAAAATTTCCGTCTTGGAAGACTGCTTTTCTTTTAGCAGTCTCTTCAGCTAGAAGGATTTTAGAACTACAGGCTCTTATGGCAGTGGAGCCTTTTATTATTTTTTACCCGGACAGGGTTGCCCTCAGGTCAAATCCATCCTTTATGCCTAAAGTGGTATCTAGTGTGGCTCTTAATCCGACCATTCATCTGCCAAGCTTCTTTCCAAATCCACAGAACAAGGGTGAATGAATTCTGCATTCATTGGATGTACACAGACAACTAAGATTCTACTTAAACTGGACAAAATCTCTAAGAAGATGTGAGCAATTACTGGTGGCATTTGCTGCAGGGGCAGAGAGAAAGGCTATTTCAAATCTGACTATTTCAAAATGGATAAGCCATTGTATTTGTTTCTGCTACATGCACCATGGTAAACCTGTCCCCAAAGGGATCAAATCTCATTCTACCAGGGCTGCATCTATTTCTGCAGCCTTCACAGAGGGGTTCCTACCAGAGACATTATAGAAGCTGCTACCTGGGGCTCAGTTAAACATTCACCAAACATTACCATTTACCTCTCTTTTCTAAATCCACAGCAGGCTTTGCCACTGCTGTCCTGCAGGGCCTTATAGCTGCTCCTAATGCTGTATAATTCCATCTTTCCAAACATAGCTTTGGGATTCTACCCAAATGTAATGACTGCAACAGTGAAACACGAAGAACGTACATATGTTCATCGTGTTACACTGCTGCAGTCATTACACTTGGGTTATCCTGCCGTCAGGCGGTTCCCCAGTCGGCCTGAGTTCCAAAGTCTTGGTCCGGCGTCTGTTGCTGTCACCTCCTCCCTGACGTCAGTGCGACAGGGGTATATAAGATGCAGCCGACGCCATTTTCTTCTGTCTGTCTTGCCGCGTGGTGCCCGAAGCAAAAGCAGTTCGCAAGTGCCGGTCGGCCGACTCCTGAGATTTTCATTCCAAATCCAGAACCAAAGTCTTCTACAAAGTTAAGTACCCCGTTGGGGAAACTTTTTCTTGCCTCAGACCGATGTCAGTAAAAGTTAATTGTATTTCTTGTGGGAAGCAAATACCTCATAAGGATTTCCATTCCTATTGTATCCCATGCCTAGGCCCAGACCACGACATCACTGGTTGTCGGTTTTGTGCTAGGTTTAACACGCGCACTATTAAAAGTCGGTTTGATTTTGCCCGACATTATTTTGGCAGAAAATTCAATTGCACCATGCCGTCGGAACTTCCGACGACCGGAATACATAAAAAGCGCAAAGATAAGGACAGGCATCTGAGGCCCAAATCTAACGACGAAGCCTCTTCTAGGCCAGTCGCCGGTTCTCCGGTTTTCAGCGAGGTGCCTTCGCAGCCCCTGACGACCGCTTCTGCAGAACCACAGCCTGCCTCCGACTCCCACGTGGAGATGGCTGGGTCTTCGGACGCACAAGTTTTTCAGCCTACCGAAACTAACCCTTCAGAGGGATCCGGAGTAGCTGAGCAACCCGAAGCTTCAGAGGGTGTTTTCAGACCTACTCAGTTAAGCATTAAACCATCTGCTAAGTCTAAGCCTCCTTTAAAAACAAAGAAACAAATACAGCATTCTCCAGGACAGGCCTCCATGCCTAAGAAACAAATGCTCAAAATGGCCGAAGACCTAATCACTCTGATCAGGGGGGTCCCATCCTCCTCCTGATAAAAGGCCCAGACAGGAAGCAGACTATGACTCATGCGACCAGGTGTCCATTTCTTCAGATTCATCCTCAGACCTAGGATATTCTTTACCCCCTTATGAGGATTCTGATGCTGAGGAATCAATTCCATCAGCCTCTCCGCCTGAGGACTACTCCTCTGGGGAAACCTTACATACCATGAAGGGAGCATTTCCATTGGGAAGGCCAGGATTACTCAGAATCCAAGAAAAGGCTCAGAGACTTGCTTTTATTACCTCAACACAGACCCCCTTGCTATTCCGCCAGTGTTAGATATTGTGGAGGATGTGTATACTGAATCCTGCTTAAATCCTGATTCCTTACCTCCAGCCTCAGTTAAACCTGACAGATACTACAGAGTCCCTGACTCTCACAAATTTCTGTATAAAGGCCCTGTTGCTGACCCTGAGACTATTTCTCAGGGACCCAAAGGGATTAAGGCCTCATCAGCAAAAAATCCAGTTCCCTCTGACAGAGATTCCAGAGCATTAGACAGATGGGGAAAGAAAGTATATACATCTGCAACTTTAGCAATGAGAGCCTTAAATTGCCAGTTTCACATGCTAAAATATCAGCAATTTTTGATGTCTCAGTTGAAACAAAAAATGCTTCCCGTTTCAGATCCTCCTAATTTTAAAGAAATGCAGGATTTATTGCATGCAACTGGACAAGTGGGAAAACATACTTTGCAATGTGGTTTTGATTCTTTAGAGGCCTCCTGCAGAGCAACAGTTACAGGTTCTGTCATTAGAAGGCATGCTTGGTTAAAAGAACATACGTTACCAGATCATGTTAAAGCAAAATTATTGGATGCACCTTTGCAGCAGGATGTGTTATTTGGAGTTAAGGTAGAAGAGGTATTAAAGAAAATGGAGGATAAGGCAAAATCTGTGCAAACGGTGAAGGATTTCTTACAGGTTCAAACTCCAAGATTTAGCAGAAACTGGCCAACAAAGAATTGGTCCTTTCCAGTTACAGACAGACCTCAAAGGGGCAGATATAGACATCCAGGAGGTAGAGGTCAACCACAAGGTCCTTACAGGCCGCAACAATGGGGTGCACCAGGCCAGAAAGAAGGGAAGACAGGCCCCAACCATATAAAAAGCAGCTTCAATGACTTCCCATTATAGCTGCCAAACAGCTCTCTCTTGGCAGCCCCCTTGGGAGGAAAACTGGCACTTTTCTATCACAATTGGCATTGGATCACCAAAGACAAATGGGTTCTCAACATTGTATCTCAAGGTTACAGGTTCCACTTTCACACTCTGCCAAGGTTAAAAGGAATGCCAAATCTGCCACCAAATCAATGGGCAGAGGCTCAAAAACAAATTGCAGCACTCATGGAAATGAGAGCTATTCAAAAGGTATCACCACAGGAGCAAGGACAAGGATTTTACTCAAGACTCTTTCTGGTTCCCAGAAAGGACAAAGCCTGGAGGCCCATTCTGGATCTTTCTTTTCTAAATACTTACCTGGATGTTCCGAAATTCAAAATGTTGACACTACAGCAGCTTCTTCCCATGCTGGGCAAGAAAGCTTGGCTCATGACCTTGGACCTCAAGGAGGGATACCTGCATGTCCCTGTCAGACAAAACTGCAGAAGATACCTCAGATTTATAGCTGGTTCAATGCACTATCAATTCTCTGCACTGCCCTTTGGCTTATCTACTGCGCCCAGGGTCTTCACAAAGTGCCTGGCACCAGTAATTGCATTTTGTAGACAGAAAGGAATTCAAATTTATCCATACCTGGACGACTGCCTGATTCAAGCAGAGAGCAAGGACATTCTTCTAAAGCATCTGGCATTTGTAAAAATGTTATTAAGTTGCCTGGGGTACACAGTAAACGAAAAGAAATCAAAACTAGTGCCCTCACAAGAGATAATATTCTTGGGTGTCAGCTTGAACACAATGACGCAGATGGCTTATCTCACACCAGACAAGCAAGGACAACTGACTCAATACTTTCAGTTGATGGCAACAAAAACCTAACTCCCTGCAAGAAAAATTCTGCAGGCCTTGGGTTACATGGCATCTTGCATACTACCAATTCCATATGCCAGACTGCATATGAGGAAACTACAATGGTACCTAAAGAGTGTATGGTCTCTACACTGTCAAAGTTTGGAAACAGTTATACCACTAATTCCTTGCCTTCAACAGGAGTTTCGATGGTGGGCTCAAGCATGTCACCTCAACAAGGGACAGCCTTTTACTCAACCCTCAGCCAGGCAAACACTGACAACAGATGCATCGGATTACGCCTGGGGAGCACACATGGCAGGAAAATGTATTCAGGGCAAGTGGCCCGTAGAACAAAGGCATCTTCACATCAATCAAAAAGAGATGTTAGCTGCACAAAATGCCCTTATAGCTTTCAAGGACCTGCTGCATCCAGGACAACTATTACTAAAGACAGACAACACCACCGTTATGTGGTACATAAACAACAAGGGGGCACTCATTCCTACCCCCTCTGCAGACAAGCCATGAACTTGTGGAACACAGCCCTAAACTATCAAGTTCATCTGCAAGCACAATTCCTGCCAGGAGAGAAAAACACACTGGCAGACGACTTGAGCATAAACATCATGGATCCCCACGAATGGGAATTGAATCCACAAATATTCAGAATGATAACACAGAAATGGTGGAGCCTGGACATAGATCTGTTTGCATCCCCAATGAACTGCCAGCTACAGAAATTCTGCACAAGGAGTTACCATCCACAAGCATGGAAAGTGGATGCCCTCTCATTCAGCTGGAAAAACCTACAAGTATACGCTTTCCCACCACTACCTCTCCTTCCAAAGGTACTCATAAAAGCCAGGCAAGAAGAGCCAAAGATGATTCTGATTGCACCGGACTGGCCACGCCAGCACTGGTACCCAATCTTAAAGAACTTACACAAGAACCACCCTGGATTTTGCCTCAAATCCCACATCTGCTGACTCAGCACAACAATCAGATACTTCACAGTCAGCTAAAGACCTTAAATCTAGCTGCATGGAAAATTCCTTAGTCAAGCAAGCAATGCCTCTCTCCAAAGCTGTTATGGATGTCATTCTGGAGGCCAGAAGGCCTAGTACCAGGAAAGCCTATTCAGATAAATGGAAGAGATTATTTGCCTGGAACCAGGCTCACAGTCTTGATCCTCTTGTCCCAAACATTCCTCAGATACTACAATATTTAACTGAGATGCTGGACAAAGGCCTCTCCTTTTCATCCATCAAGATCCACGCCTCTGCCATCTCTGCTCATTACAACATGGATCCACCAATTTTCTCTAATCCTTTGCTAAAGCAGTACCTCAGAGGGGCTAAAAACATAAGACCGCCCCGTAGGGCACCTACTCCAACTTGGGACCTCAACTTTGTTTTGAAAAAATTAACTTTACCTCCATTTGAGCCAGCTAACACAGCAGAATTAAAATATATCTCTTGGAAAACTGCTCTGCTCCTGGCAATAACATCAGCACAAAGAGTTTCAGAATTACAGGCACTAATGGTAGTGGAACCTTTCCTCATTTTCCACCAGGACAGGGTGTCTTTAAGAACTAACCCTACGTTTATGCCAAAAGTGGTTTCAAGTGTGGCTCTAAACCAAACTATTCATTTGCCAACTTTTTATCCAAAACCACAGAATAAAGGGGAAGAGATTACTGCATTTTTTGGACATTCATAGGCAGTTACGCTTCTACTTGGACAAAACCAAAGATTACTGGTAGCATGTGCTGCAGGAGCACAGGGAAAAGCCATTTCAAAACAGACAATTTCAAAATGGATAGGACATTGTATACGTTTCTGCTACACACACCACGGGAAACCTATACCTAGCAGCATTAGATCTCACTCCACCAGGGCAACAGCCACTTCAACTGCCTACCTCAGAGGAGTACCTACCATGGATATTTTGGAAGCGGCAACTTGGAGTTCTGTGCATACCTTCACCAAGCATTACCGTCTGCCTTTAAATCCAGAGCTGTCTTCGCCACTGCGGTGCTGCAGGGCCTTATAGCCACACCTATTGCCTTATAAAACCAGCCACCCTACCTCAGCTTTGGGATTCTACCCAAGTGTAATGACTGCAGCAGTGTAACACGATGAACATAGTACAGTTTTGCACCTACCATAAATGTAGATGTTCGAGTGTAAACACTGCTGCAGTCCAGGTTACCCTCCCTCCTTCCCCTCTTACTTGCTGGTACGTACCTATGTCTTCTACCCTTTACTACCTATGGGGAGTATTTGCTGGTAACTGAAAGTTGTTTTTTGCTTTTTTTATGTATGTTTTATTAGCAATTTGAATTGCCTACTTATTTGGGGGCACCTGACATCTGGGGCAAGAAAAACTGAAGAAAATGGTGTTGGCTGCATCTTATATACCCCTGTCGCACTGACATCAGGGAGGAGGCGACAGCAACCGACGCCGGACCAAGACTTTGGAACTCAGGCCGACTGGGGAACCGCCTGACAGCAGGATAACCCAAGTGTAATGACTGCAGCAGTGTATACACTCGAACATCTACATTTATGGTAGGTACAAAACTGTACTTTGTGTACACTTACCATAAATGTAAATGTTCGAGTGTATTCACTGTTGCAGTCCTAGTTACCCATCCTCCAACCCCCTGTTTCTCTATTACTATACATCTCATTTCTTTTACTATGCTTAAAAGCCTTTTTGGTGTATTTGCTTTTGTTTGGAGGTATATTTTTTTGTGTTTTTTAATTTATATACGTACATACATACATATATATATATATATATATATATATATATATATATATATATTTTTTTTTTTCTCCCCATTTGGGGGGCTCCTGACATCTGGGGCAAGAAAAACTGATGTAATGGCGTTGGCTGCATGTTTTATACCCCTGACGTCATGGAAGAAGGGACAGCAACCGACGCAGGTCCTAAGACTTTGTTAATCAGGCCGACTGAGGTCAACCTGCCAGCAGATTACCCAAATGTAATGACTGCAACAGTGAATACACTCGATCATCTACATTTATGGTAAGTGTACACAACTGTACTTTTCTCCTAGTACTTCGTTTTCTGGGCTCTTGCAGAACACTGAGTACTTTCTCTGAGTATAGGTGCCTGAAGGAGATCGGAACTCTATCACCGCACTGTCAGATTGAGATTGAGAAGGTGGGGATGAATGAGACCCTTTGTCTTGTGTGAGTAGGTCGAAGCAGCGAGGTAACTTGTGGTGATTGCCCTGGGCTAGAAGTAAAAGTAGGGGAACCAATGCTGCCTTGGCCAGAAGGGAGTCACCAACAGGATTTTTGGTTTCTCTTTCTGTATTTTCAGGAAGACTTTGTGAAGCAAAGGAAATGGGGGAAGGCATAAAAGAACATTCCCTCCCATAAAAAGGAGAAAGTCTCCACCTTCCAGGCTTGTGGATGGGGAAGCCTTCTGCAAAAGAGGGAGGAGGAAAACAGATCAACCTGAGGAATACCCCACCTGTGAACTAGATCCAAAAACACCTCCCTGTGAAGCATCCATTCGTGGGAGGGTGTTATGGTCCTGCTCTGGGTGTCTGCCATCAAATTGTCTTCTGATAGAATGTAAACTACCTGCAAATAAATCTGTAGTGCTGTTACACAAGACCAGATTTGAATTGCAAGACTGCAAAGTGGGTACGATCTTGTTCCTCTCTGTTTGTTTATGTACCACAGGACTGTCATGTTGTCTGTGAATGACCTTCAATGTGCCTGGCCGAAGGATCTCTTGAAAGGCCTGTATTGCCAGGAAAAAGGGCCTTAACTCTTTTAGATTGATGTGGTCCTTTCTTTCTTGAATGGACCACTCCCCCTGCACTTTGTGATGGATGTTGATACTGTGAAGGATAGCCCCCAACGTAGATTTGATGCATCTTTGTAAAGATGCTGTTTGGGTGGAGGAATCTACAAGTGCACCCCTTGGTGATAGTTCAGACCCACCAGGTGAGATCCCTTTTTAAGCAGGGAAGAAAAAGAAGATTGTTTCCAAGGGATGAACGTTTTGGTTCCAAGAATTTCTCAATACCTGCAGAAACTTCCTCATGTGCATCCTGGCTAGAGGGAGCATGGGGATCAAGGAGGCCATAAATCCCAGGATTCTCAGGAATTCTCTGGCTGAGATGGTTGGTAGTGGTAGGAGGGAGTGGAAAAATTGGGTGAGAAATTCCACTTTCTGAGCGGGTACAAAGACTGACAGACTGATTGAAAACAAGATCTTGTGAAGGAGTCATTTGAGACTTTAGGCAATTCACAGTGAAACCTAGATTCTGCAAGATCCTGTAAACCAAGTCCAGATGATGTGACAGGGTGAGGCAATCCTGGTGTAAGATCAGGAGATCGTCCAAGTAAGGATACATTTGTATGCCCTATAGTCTGCAGTATGCAATGACTGGGGCCAGACATTTGGTGAATACTCTTGGGGCTGTGGAGAGTCCAAAGGGCAAGGCAGAGAACTGAAAATGTGAGGAATCTACTGAGAAATTAAGATATTTCCTGTAAGTGGGATAAATAGGAATATGACTGTATGCATCCTTCAGATCCAGGGAGGCAATAAAGGCTTGCTGAGGAGTAAGGGGAAGAAGGTGCTGTAATGTGTGCATTTTGATGGTAGGCACCTTGAGGAAGAGATTGAGGTAGGACAGGTCGAGAATGGGTCTCCAAGGACCATCTTTTCTTGGAACCAGAAACATCCTGGAATAAAACCCCTTGGCTAACAGATCCTCTGGTAATTGTTCTATAGAGCCCTGAGAGAGGAGTTGGCTCAGGATAGTGGCAAAGAGCAGATGATGACTGGGTGGGGGTTTGTGGAACTCCCTGGAATGGTGGAGATGCCCACCAAGTCATGAAGTATCCTCTCTCGATGATGTAGAGCACCCATGGCTGTCTGTGGTAATTTTCTGCCAGAAGGGTAGGGATAGGGTTAGGTGTAAGGAGAGGGGGAGTGTAGGTGGACAAGGGAAGAGAGTCACAGCAGAGGAGCTTTATCTGGGTCTGGCTGCCTCCAAAAGGAAGAAGGTGTTGAATGGAAGAAGATCTAGGAGCAGATTGTTTCCTAGGTTGTCTTCATCCCCTGGACTCAGCAACAGGAGAATGGGAGGACTGCCTCCTGACAAAGCTAGGCTTTTGGGGGCAGTTCTTATGGAATCTGGGAAGAGGTGAAACCAGTAAATGTTTCAGATTCTGTAAGTCTTTTCATTCAGTGACTTAAGTAACTCCGCAGAGGCAGCTCCAAAGAGTGTTGATTTATCCAAAGGGGCATCTAACAATTTAGCTTGGACATCCAAAGGCAAAGGTTGGAATCTCAACCATGAGAACCACCTTAAGACAGAATCAGAAGCAGCCGATTTGGAAGAGGCTTCAACAGCATTATAGCTGGACTTAATTGTGTCTTGTCATCTGGGATACCGTGGGCAGGGTTTTCAGCTGAGCCTTAACTGGTGAGTCAGGCATGTCAGACAGCAGAGTAGAGGCCTTGATCAGGGAATCCAGAACAAACTTGGCCATATGAGTCTGGTAGTTAAGTGCTCTTATGGCCAAGGTGGAAAAAGTATATATTTTTTTCCCCAACCTATCCATAAATTTACTGTCTTTATCAGTGGGGAAAAAGGGAAGATGAAGGTAGCTACCTTGAAGACTTGTCAGCTAAAACTGCAGTAACAGCAGGATCTGCTAGTGGATTCTTCAAAACGCACTGCTCCTTTGCAGTCACTTTATAAGATTTGTCTGGTCTCTTGTTAGCAGGAGGCTTGGAATCTGGGAAGTAGCTAAGAAGGCACCCTGGAATGCTGGAAGTAAATGCGGATCTGCAGATGGTGAGGGCTGCTCCATCTGCAGGAGTTCAAAATATCTCCTCTTGGTCTCAGAAACATCTGAGACCTCCCACTTAAAATGCTGCCTAAGCAGGGAAATAGTATCCCCAAAGGAGAAATCTTCTCCAGAGGAATCAGGAGTGAAGGATTCTTCTTCAGGAGTAGCAAAATCCTTAGGGGATTGAGTCTGAGAACAGTAGGTCAGGGACTCATCTGAGGAGGAAGACTCTTCCTGTGAAACAATTGATTGGCCTGACTGGGGAGTCTGGATCTGGAGTACCTGAAAGGCCTTGAAAAGAGACTGAAGAAAGGTCTCCCAAGCTGAAGGTAGGGTCTTTAGCCCTGTGTTTCTCCTTCTGCTTTCTTTTTAAGGAAGTAGGAGGAGCAGTAGTAGGCCTGGGTGCCAACGTTGGAGTGGATGGCAAGGCAGCAGAAGGGCTCCTCTGATGCCGTGAGCCATGGTTTCCCCTCATCATCAGGAACTGATGGTTGTAAAGCCTCAGCAGACGTACTCTGTATATCCGCTGTACCAGCTTCCATTTTGGTTCCCAGTAACAGTGAAATACCTGAAGTCTGAAGCGATCCTGGGCTGACACTCACCTCGAGAATCTCACAGGACATCTGAGACGCAGCTTGGACATCAGGCCTAACTTTCTTAGCTTTCTTCCTTGGTGGCTCGTCGGAGGTGCCCACTCCACCTTCCATCTTGGATGCCAAACGTCGGAGACTCTGATTCTCCAAATAGAGATTTAAAGCAAACAAGACAGCTTCTAAGGGTTTTGGAGACAACAGATTGGCAAATATCACAGGACTTGTAGTAGCGACCTGCCCATAAACAAAATAAACACTGATCGTGTGTATCCTATTGTCAAATTTGTCTTCCACAAGTGCACTTTCCCTTCCTAGATGACATGCATCTGAAAAGGTAAGGAAACACGAAAAAACCCACAAAGGGTACTTATCTGAATGTGGACAGCCAGGAACGATCGTCGAAAACGGATGGCCGAAGTCAAACAAACGGCTTACTGGAGCTGGCAATCAGACATCTGAAACAGACTGAGGCAGAAAAGTTCTGAAATGGGTATGTGCAGACGTCACAGATATAGCCGGCGTCAGATTATGCCTCTTACATGCAACGTCAGACATACCCCTGGTTTGAAGACTTTGGAATACTGGCTGGATGTCCGGTGCTGCAGGCAGCATCTCCCTAAGGTTAAGAATACTACAACATGAGCTAATAGAAAGGCATTCTTTGTTAGAACGTCTGTTTTTGGATGAGACTGACATCTGGCGTAGATATTTGGACGACTGCTAGATAGTGTGGAGGTCTGACCCTGCATACTTGCATGAGTTTGTTGAGTATTTGAATGATAACAAATGGGGCATACATTTTACTTTACATTTTGACTTTAATAACATTACTTTTCTGGATGTCCAAATCTCATGCAATAGTGATGGTACTTTGAACAGTAATGTTTTTCGCAAACACAGTTCAATACCTTGTTGCATGCAAGTAGTTTTCATCCAAGACATATTATTCTGAACATCCCCAAGTCACAATTTTTATGTATACGTCATATCTGCTCTTCTTATCAGAATTATGTTCAGCAGCAGGATTTGGTTAATAGCTTAGTCAGGTCTATATTAAAAGACCAAATGTTTAGGTGACTGAACACGTAAACATTGATCTTGTAATATCGAAAGCAAAATGCGTTGAACGGCCGATTTAACACAGGGAAAGATTTCCCTTGGCCGTTCGCCAGAGTTTGCCATTTCCCTACTGTTGAGCGATCTCGCAGTTGGTATATTTAGGTAGGGTTGGTGTGGGGGGCATAGCCCTCATCTTAATTTAGATGTAAAGTAATGTTTTTTGTATTGTATCCGAGAGACGCGTTTCCCTGGGACGTTCGACATTGTGTGGTTTGATATTGGAAGATTGATGTTTAGGGGTTTGATCACCTAAACATTCGGTCTTCTAATATAGACCCGATTTTGTCAACGTGGTTACAAAAGGGAACATGCTATTAAAAGTACTAATTGGATGTCTAAGCAGACTATGTCATCTTTGCTGAAATATCAGCATAGGGATCAAAGGAGGAATCAGACAATCAGATTAACTACTACTTATGGCAGGAATACTTCCTGTTTTATGGATGTTCTGCATAAATATTGGAACATCGTGCTTTCTGCTGACAGGCTAGGTAATACAACCTATCTTAATAATCCAGCTGTTTTCATAGAGGGTAAACGTTGGATGTTTTTTTTTAACCACTACAAAAAAGAAAATTTGTTCAGATTCTACGCATCAAATGAAGATAGATGGAGGGTTACTGGCAGGTTGTGGCCCATGTGACCATTGTTCTTTGTGTAAATATGTTCTGAGGTCGAAGCAATTTACCAGCAAAAAATACTCCTAAGGTATATGACATTAGGTTTGTAGGTAACTGTAGTTCTGATTGGATTATTTATTTAGCAACATGTTCATATTCTGCATTTTATGTAGGAAAGACTTCGCATCCACTCACGATATGTATTTTGGAACATATTAGTGAAATGAGAAACAAAATGCCCTTTACAAACATTCTGTTCAGCACCCTGCAGCACATTTTATGTTTGTCATCATTGACAAAATTCAGGGAGAGAGGAGAAACACAATGGTTGGGATAATGTTTTAAATAGGAAAGAAAAGCGCTGGATTATTAAGACAGGCTGTTTATTTGATCCGGGTCTTCATGAGCATTTGTAATCTGCCAGTCATGAAGTAGTTTTGAAAATGGGGGCACCTATAAAATGCAGTTTAAATTTGTGGCTGAGAACGGTGTTTCCACCAGACCCGGTTTGAATCCTATATATATTTTTCTATATGTATATGTTTATAGTGCATTTGCACTAGCTGAACTGTGGATATTAAAAGGTTCTGATCCACTTTATAGTGCTGGCTGGTTTATTCATGCTGTAGTATGAGTGTTCCCATCTACAACCACTTTGGCACATAGCTGGGCATTCCCTTTTACACTTCGGACATAGATAAAGAATGCCTTATGATCATCCTTGGTTTGGGATGTGATTTTAGTTTCAGAATTTGCTTTAAACTACAGGATTTCTTATTTTCTTGTTTAGGCTTAGAAGGGAACACATCCTCTGTAGTGATATCCCTCTTGCTTTTGGACAACAGTTTCTTCCTGTTGTTATATAATCTGTTTATCTTTTGTCCACCATGGTGGCTTGTTAATATGGGAAGACCTGGTTTTGATTTGGTCAGGTACAGCAGAGTATGCAGGTGAGGGGATTCTGATATCAGATGGACCACATAGTTAGACTGGAAGTAGGATGAGCTTGTAATGCTGTAGAGTTTGTTGGGCTCTGACATTTAGGGAATGTTCTCTGGTGTCCATGTTAAGGCCTGCTGTGATCTCTCACAGCTGTCCACCATGCATGACGCACACCACCCTGAACATTAGGCTCTTAAAGCCCACTAGGAGTTGCCTTGCTAGGTAAGAGGATGATAAGTCCTGGTCACACCCTGTCATGGAACCTCTAGTGAAGGATGCCATTTATGCATCTTGGAACCATCCATGTTTAGATCACTTGGCTCCCTGTGTTAGGAGAAGGATTATTTCTGCATGTGTTGGTAAAAGCTGAGCAGCATCCTTAGTAAGTACACCAGGACAGATTACTGTGTGCTGTCTGGTCCAACAGATTATTGTGTGCTGTCTGGTCCAACATTAGTCTCAGATTCCGCAGCATCTTTTTCCATCTTTCCTGGGTAAGAAGTCCATACTCTGGGTCAGTTGGGAAAGAGAGTATTTTCTTTGGACAATTAGAGATAGTCTCCCCATGACTTATGTATCTAATCTGTTACAGTTCTGTTTTGTAGACCAGGCACTAGAAACCTTGCTAGATGTAATTCTGTATTCCTGGTGTCTCTGGAAAAGGCTGTTATCCCTTATAACAGATTTCCCTGCAGACTTTCATGAAGGATACCATAATTTTCAGTGTGTTGCTGAACTGTATGAAGTGGTGCAGGTAAGGCTCTTATTGTTTGGAGATGAGTTGAGACTGACTATTCCAGATGCCGTTTTTAGACAAAGGTCTTTTTGGGCAGGCTTCCCCAGATCTGGTGAAGAACGTCTAGTAAGAGGCAACATAACTGTTCACAGTATGAGAAAACATGTCTCGCACCTCCTTTGTTCTCCTCTTGTTGTTCTTGGTCTAGTCAGTGCCTCGGGTAGTACTAGTCCCTTGTGGAGTTAGACGGGGCTACAAGGGATAGGCTGAGCCAGGTAAGATTCCTAGGAATATGACTCCACAGATACCAGTGGTAAGAGTCATGACTACTCTGCAGTTTGACCTATATTTGAAATCCCAACCACCCTGAAGTGATAGATGCTGCACTTGACCATGGATAGGTGTCTTGGAGGGGTTTTAGTTTCTCCAATAGAAAGAACTGTCATCTGGAGACAAGTAATCAGAAACAGACAGAACTGCTCAGAATTCCTAGTTTTGGCAATGTCAGTAAGGTTGCAGTGGAAAATCCATGCTTGGAACCCCTCTACCTCATGGTCCTTAAAGCAGCCATAGAGTTCAGCTTTCCATTTGCACATGAGGATGTGTTGCAAGGGGCAGTGATCAGCCAGTGCCTACAGTCTTCGCATCACTGACCTTCTTTTGGTATCAAACCTTTCCTGTAGTACTAGGTAGATGAGTCCAGAAAATCCTATTATGGTACAGGAATGGGTTATGTCATAAAAATAAAAGTATTTGATATTGGCTGCTTCAAAAATAGGTTTGAGAGCTCAAAGGAGCTTCTTCCCTTATTTAGGGAAAAACAGCTAGAACTAAGGTCAGTGTTCCTGCCCTGAAAGCTCCAAGAGGAAAGTAAGTTGAGACCAGAATTACTAGTACTGTGGGCAACAATCTGGTAATATTATGTGGTAAATGAATAAAACAGATGGCTAATGAGCAGTGTGTGCTGTGAGAGAGGTAATATAGGTCTAGCAGTGAACCACAAACTGTAGGGTCACTCTTGACAGCCATTCCCATTCTCGGGGAAATGAATGTGCTGTTGGCCTCCTTCATTCACTGTTCCAGTCCTCTCTCAGTGCTGAGACTGAAGAGGATTCTGTCTGGACAGGGTCTTCTTGGAGTGTCATCCTGGAGATTGGCCTGTCACCACTCAGGAAAATGCTGTTTTGTCATTTCTTGTTTTACTTTTTTCATCAAGGTAATGGAAGTTTGATTTTGCTAATTTCACCACCGTAACAGGTACAAGTAAGCAAACTCTGGGGGTAATGTTTCTCCATGCTAGAAGTCTAAACCTCAAAATGCACTCACTCGAGGCACTCCTTAAAATGGGGAACATCGACATCTCTGCAGTGAGACCTGGTTCAAGGCACCAGAGAGCACCCCTGCATTACCAGGCTATAATTCATACCACACCTTTCGGCCACCTAACCTGGACCGAAACACTAAAAGCGGAGGAATGTCCATATTCATTAAGGATGTCCACACCTCCAGGCTAGTTGCGCAACATAATGCATCCAAAATTATCCAAGTGCAACTAACACTGGGCAAGACTGCAATCCAGGTTGTAGCTTGTTACAGATCCCCACCATGCCCCAGGATTTCCACTCTTCATTTCTTACGATACTGGAAAATATTAAGGTACAACCCAGTACCTTAATTATGGGTGATTTTCAACTACCCCACCATCAACTGGGGAAACTAGTCATGTACCAACTCATTCACTCAACGTTTTCTGGAATTCATAAATTCCAATGCCTTGGATCAGCTTGTCCACACCCCCACCAGGGGCAGCAATGTCCTGGACCTGGTCATTACCAATATGGGTAACCGGCCACACCAGAGGTCAACTCCTCACTGGCCAGATCCGACCACAAGCTAATCACCCTAAACATCCATATCCCACTCCCACCCCCCTATTAAAGAAACCACCGTCAAAAATGACTCCAACTTCATGCTTCTTAAGACAGAAGTGGCAAATTTCACAACACCCATGCAGACGGAAAATAGAGGTACAACTACTGAATCTTACACAAATACACTGTATAAGCACATACATGAATGCATGGATCGTGCCATCCCCAACAGATCCAAGACACTATCCTCCAAAAAAAGGAAGCCAATCTGGTGGTCCCCTGCCATAAACAAACTCTACAACAGAAGGAAGAAGCTTTTGCAAAAAAGAGAAAAATCCCAAGATTGGAGGAACTCCCTGGTCAGCCTCAGCAAGAAGCTGAGATCCCTCATAAAATCCTCCAAAGCCAGTTATGAAAATAAAATCTCCACTGATTCCAAAGACAACCACAAAGCATTTTACATCTATGTCAAGAATCTCAATGTCAACACTCAGATCTGCTCTGAGCTACAGCACAATGGCACTAAATATACAGAACCAACCGATATTGCCAACATCCTGGCCGATGGGTTCAGTGCTAACTTTACCCCCATCTCACCCTCCAAAGGGTCCATCTTAATACCAGAAGAATGCAAAGCCCCTGTAATCATGGATGAACAAGTAAAGACCACACTCTACAAAACCAAGAACACAGCATCCATGGGACTAGACAGCATCCCATGCTGCGTACTGCACGAACTACAGAACAAACTGGCACCCCACCTAAGTACCATGTTCAATCATAGACTGATCTCAGGCTATGTGCCTACTGAATGGCACACAGTGATGGTTATCCCACTCCACAAAGGGGGTGCCACCATGGACCCCAGAAACTACCGCCCCATTAGCCTGGCGAGCCTGGTCTGCAAGGCCATGGAACGTGTCATCTTGGAGCTTATAAACAAAGACATAGGTAACCTCTAAACCCTGAACCCCACTCAGTTTGGGTTTGTAAAAGATAAATCATGTCTACTAAACCTGATTGGCTCTAGTGACTGCTTCAAAGAAGTCATAGACGAGGGCAAGGTAGTGCACACAGCCTATCTTGACCTTGCCAAGGCTTTCGATACCATCCTCCACTCTGGAATTATAGATAAACTCACTAAACCGGGCATAAATACCTATGTCACAAGATGGGTGGCCAACTGGCTCACTGACAGAACCCACACAATAAAGGTAGCCAACTCCAAGTCTGATTTCAGGCCAGTGACGAGTGGAGTACCACAGGGTTCGGTCCTGGGTCCTCTCCTGTTTGGCATCTACTTCTCTGAAGTGCAGGCCAACATAGAAGGTCTTTGGTTAACAAAGTTCGCAGATGACTGCAAACTGGGAGCCATAATAGAATCACCTAATGATGCAGACATTCTTTAAAAGGGTCTCAGAGAGACAGATGCTTGGTATCAAAGTCATGGCCTCAAGCTCAATACAAAGAAGTGCATTGTCATCCCCTTTGGGAAAAACTTAGTACCCATGAACTACCACATGGGCGGTAGCTCACTAAACACAAAGTGTGATGAGACCTCGGGACACAGGTGGACAGTAGTCTCTCCTTTGATAACCATATTACCACAGTAGTCAGGAAATCCTTCTACATGGCGCACCTCATCACAAAAGGGTTCTCCTCTAGAAAAAAGGAGGTCATTGTTCCTCTCTACACATCCCTCATCAGACCCATTATAGAGTACAATGCCGCATTTGGCATGCATCTCACAAGACACCTACAACAATTGGAAAAGCCACAGAAGTACCTCACTAAGAGGATTACTGGCCTCCAACAGATTCCATATGCAGACCACCTCAAAAAACTCCAGCTCTACTCAGTTGCATATCACCTACTCAGAGGCTAGCTCTGCCTAACATACAAAGCTATGTCAAACCCAGAGAGGTTGGAGATGCTACACTTAAAGAAATCCCAATCTCTCTGAACCACACGCTCTAGGGACCTAAACCTCGTCACCACAATAAACAGAACATGCTGGAGGGATAGATTCCTGTCCCAGAGACTTCCCATATTCTGGAACAGGCTACCCATTCATGTCAAGCAAAGCTTCTCATTGGTCCTCTTTAAGAAAAATCTTGACGACTGGTTGGGAAATAGAAAATTCACCCCAGGGATCACTTCTGTGGCACAGCTTGACAAGGGCACAGGAGAATAATTTTCTTGGGTGGCGAAAGCCAGGCAACCTTTTTGGCTAGGGCTATATAGGCCCCAGGGCCGATAGCCTAGTATCTACGTATGAGACATTTGCTTTCCAATGGCTGGCAAGTTTTCTATACAGTTTTCCAGCATTTCATCTAATTCTGTAGTTTATAACAGAATTTGGAGGGGGGGGGTCTAAAATTTCATGTGCCTCTGCTGGTTGCAAAGTCTGTATTTTCAGGCTCTCAACTCGCTGGCAGTATAAGAAGCTGTCCTACTACAAGCTAGAGAAAGCCCCCTTTCAGTTGAGGGTAACAGCTGGCTTCACCTCAGGGCTTGACTGCTCCTTCAGACCCTCTTCTTCTGCCGAACCTTTAACTGACTGTATCAGAGCTGACACCAAGTTTGTCTGGTGTGTTTTGCAAATTAAAGAAGCTTTGCAAATTAAAGAAGTTCTGCATCTGGACAGAGTAGTCTCTTGTACTACCATAGTCTTAGCTTTTAAGCGTTCCTTATGTATTTCAGGCACTTGTGTGTTTTCTCAAGTTTTCCATTATGAAGGTGCATGCTTCTGGCATCTCTACTGGTTTTAGCCTTGTGGAGTGCAAATGGTGGCCCATAATCTGTATTTTTAATGATTAATTCAAAGGATCTTCTGCATGTTCTCTTGCTTTTGATGAGCCTTTCTCTTCCTTTAGTCTTGAGCCTGTGGATGAGCTTGCCTATCCTCCATTAAGACCAGCTGGTTTGGTAACTGTGAAGCTCATTCCTTGGAAGATATTTTTAGGGACCTTCATTTCTGACTACAGAACTTCTGATTAAAAAAACATTTTAAGGGTGTACCTTATTTGGTCATTCATCAGAATACCAGTCCTGCTTTGGCAATGGCCACTTCTACAGGGGTGTGAGTCCATCCACATAAATGCAAGGACCATTTTATTGTTGATTCCTACTTTTCCAAATGCTATTACTTGAAATGTGATTTAGAAGGTGAACTTTTTATCACTTGATCTCTTGCCTTTTGGCCTTACTTTGCTTCTGTCCTGCTAGGAATTATGTCATTCTTTATTTTCTGGGATTCTCACTATCACCACCCATTGCAGAAGGCTTTCATAACCATTCTGTCCTCATTATCTGCACAGTTTGTGTCCTCTGCAAAAGAATTTGGTTCTAAGTTAGTCAAATACTTACTTTTGTGATTTTTATGTTATTACTTGGTTATCAAATTGTGTACGGACTATGCAGGGGGTTTGTGTGCCACTGTAGTTTCAGACATGACATCTCCACCGTATGGGGCAGCATGACTGCCCTTGAGAGTAAGAGCTAAAGACATGACTGCAGTGTGAGAAGAAAACTCCAAGAGTTAACAACTGCAGAAGGCCTTTCAACATATCTATTATGGTGCGTACATATCTAGTATTTTTGAGTCTGTGACACTATATGTAATGCCCGAAGCCTGGGTTATAGCTGAAAATGGTTAGTTAAGACCACTTTATCTGCCAAGCTAACCAAAATATAAATATAAGGTCCAGCTCCATGTTCTAGAGGTGATATTTCAAAGTTGTCTTTATTGATCTTGTGTGTTTTAAAGTTGGACTATACACTGTTGATAATCTTGGTAATCATGGCTGAATTTGGCTCATTTTCCCCAACAGATGGCAAAGATCTGCAGATTCCCTGGATTCAGGGCAGTGTGATGAAGAAGTTGATGAACTGTGTTTGATGGACCACGATGAGATTGTGTCAAGGTTAACATTAAAGCAAGAGGCAAGTGTTGTTTCAGCAGCAGCTTTTGAACAAGTAAATATATAACATGGTGTTTTGTGGAGATGCACCACAGTATCATATCTCCACTCGTATTTTACCCAGAAAATAAAATACAGTAAAAGACTGCCTGCTTTGTACATAAGCTACATAAAAATAATGTACCTGAGATGTTTTTGAAAAAGTGTTTTCAGAACCACTAGCAGCAACACTGAGTGTTGTCCTGCATATCTTAAATCAAAAAAAAAAAAAAAAAAAGTTAAATTGCACTTTATTCATCTACTTTTACTGTATTTGTGTTTCTTCCTACTTTATTACTAGGGGCATTGACTACAACTCTGATCTGAGAGATATAACAATAAGAATCCTTTTTCTGTGCATTTAAAGTGTTTTTTGATTGTATCTGCTTTATTTTCTGGAAAAAAAATATATATGTTTCCTGCCTTTCTAAGCTGGTATAGTCCAGTTTTCAGGTTAAGTGCTGAATTCAGGGCTGTGTTACAAATCTCTGCGTTTACCCATACCTTACTTGGATAGAAGGAAGATGTTCATCGTGTTTCACTGTTGCAGTCATTACTCTTGGGTTATCCTGCTGGCTGGCTACCTTCAGTTGGCCAGAATTCCAAAGTCTAGGTCCGGCGTCAGTTGCTGTCGCCTCTTCCCTGACGTCAGTGCGCCAGGGGTATAAAAGATGCAGATGACGCCATTTTCTTCAGTTTTTCTTGCCGCGCGGTGCCCGAAGCAAAAGCAGTTCGCAAGTGCTGGTCGGCCGACTCCTAAGATTTTCAAATCTGAATTTAATTACCGAAGTCTTCATTAAAGCTAAGTACCCCATTGGGGAAACTTTTTTCTTGCTCCAGACCAATGTCAGAAATAGTTAACAATTGTATTTCTTGTGGGAAGCAAATACCTCATAAGGATTTTCACTCTTATTGTATTCCTTGCCTAGGCCCTGATCACAACGTTGCTAGCTGTCGGTTTTGTGCTAGATTTAATCATCGCACTATTAAGCGTCTGCTCGATTTTGCATTTCATTACTTTGGCCGAAGATTTAATTATATAATGCCATCAGAAATGCCGACAACCGGAGTTTACAAAAAACGCAAGGACAAGGAAAAGGATAGGCATCCGAGGTCCAAAACCGACGATGAGGCGCCTGCTAGGCCAGTCGCCGGTTCTCAGTGAGGCGCTTTCGCAGCCCCTGGCGCTTGCTACCTCAGAGCCACAGGCCACTTCCGACTCCCACATGGA